>NC_138889.1:68739189-69339189 GCF_965194825.1 Balaenoptera physalus | reverse complement strand
TTTCATACTTTATCCCATTTAATCCTCATGATGAAAACATAAGGCAGGCATTATTTTTATCCGAACTGTATGAAAGAGAAAATGGAGGCACAGAGGGATAAACAACAAGCAATTAACCCTAGGAGTCAAACAAGTCTGTCTGAGCCGAGTCTTAATCGCTATACTCTATGTTCTCTAAAATTTTGGCACCATTTGGAAAGACAATTTTAAAAAATAAAGTCAATTTTTTTGTTATAAAATTTATATTCATTATAGAAAGTTGAAAACTAGAGAAACAGAAAGTAGAGAAAAAATATGACAAGGCTGCTATAAGAGAAACATCATAAACTGAGTGGCTCAAACAAGAAACATTTATTTCTCACAGTTCTGGAGGCAGGAAGGTCAAAGATCAAGGTATCCACTGATATGGCATGTGGTAAGAGCCTGCTTTCTGGTTCATAGATGCCTATCTTCTTGCTGTGTTCTCACATGAAGGAAGGGGTGAGAAAACTCTCTGGGGTCTCTTTTATAAGGGCACTAATCTCATTCCTGAAGGCTCCACTCTCATGACCTAATCACCTCCCAAAGGCTTCACCTCCTACTAGCATCACATGAGGGTCTCAACATATGAATTTGCAGGGGGCAAGGGGGAGGGACACACAAACATTCTGTCCGTGACAATGTCTTATAGTCTTACTACTCAGACAATCCATGGTTAATACTTAGTTATGCTTCTAACCCAGCCTTTTCCCTATGCAGAGTTCTGTTTCTAGTTCTCATGTATTTGTTACATTCTCTACTGAAGACTTTGCAGACTGTATTTTCCCACATTATAAACTCCATAAATGCCACTTATAATAGCCACATATTATCCTAGCTAATAAAATAATATGCTTTTCTTGACTCTTGGTCATTTAGAATCCTTTCTTTCTTTTTGCTTTTTTCACCATTACAGATTATTTCCTTATGGAAAGATAGTCTTAGCTGTCTAGAGTCAAATGGGGATACCCAGGGAGGGGACAAGAATAGACAAAGGAACTATCTCCATGGTGCTTCCTACCTTCCACAAGAGGTAATCCCACAAGAAGCAGGGGAAAGGCTAGGCAACCACAATGCATGGAAAGTCACTCACTCACCTTGACCTCCGCTCTCTACCACTGCCTGTTTTCTCTCACCTCTCCACAGACTCTATGCACATGAGGGTTAGAGAGAGACGACTTCTACAGTTTTGGCAGTGTTCTCAAGGGGTATTGTGACACTGACAACATCCTCAAAAAATAAAGCTGAATTAATTAAAAAAACATCGTCACCTATAACATGTAGTTTAGGAAGGCAGCAAGGCCATGGAGGTAGTTCAGGGGAAGCTTGGTGGGGTGGAGGAGCACTGGAATGGGAGTCTGAAGGCCAGAGTTACATAAGGAGTCTTCTGGTTCCCACCTGCGTTATTTTCAGCAAGCCGGCCTCTCTGAGTCTTGGTTTCCTCATCTGAACAAGGTAGGGCAAGAGCTACTATCCAAGCACCTACCTAACCTCTGCTGGAGCCTGCCCCTGCCAGGGTCACATGAGGCCCCCAGGAGACCTCGAGATGCCATTCTCTGTGTGGCATGGGGCAATCTCCCAGAGTGTCCTGAGTTGGGAATCACCCACTTGAGCTTAGGACCTGCTTGTATGGTGCTTCTGTTGACTTGCTCTAAGACGCAGAGCAAATTGTTGGTGTGAGGTGCAGATTCTACAAAGACACTAAACTCAGTCCATGGAAGTGAGGGATGCTCTAAGTGTAAACTTGTTCCCGGATTCAGCGCTGGGAATCCATCGCCCTGCGCTTCCTATCCATCGCCCTGCTTGCAGCTGGTCCTGCACGTGTTTCCTATGTCCTCCTTCAGGAATGAGAACCTGGCCACACCCCATCCTGTTCTCTTCCCTCCAATTAGCTCCTGAGTTTTGTTTCGGCATCCTAACTCTATCTGCCACAGCTAGGCTTCAGCTTCTTGCTCTGATTTCCTGCCCTTTACAGCACACGATTATCCAGAGTTTTGAGTATTCCAAGTATTTAAAAGCCCCTTCATTTAAGTCAGATTCCTGGATCCACAATGTGTGAGGAAGAGGACTGAGCTGGAAGTCAGAAGATCTGTGTTCTGGTCTTGGCTGTGCCGCTTGTTGGTAAGTTTCTTAACCTCTCTGGGCCTTGGTCTCCCTACGTGAGACTTCAAAGCAGTAACAGTAGGTGAGTGGATACAATTTTCCTAGTCCCAGAATCCTGGTATTTGGGGAGCAGGGGTGAATTCTGAGCTTGCTAGAGGAAGAGAATCTTATAAGAAATCAAAAGGCATAGAGAAAAAGTGAGTGTGGGCCAGGGTGAGACTGGACCTTCGCCACACTCCAACCCTGAACAAGTTGGCAGCAAGACGGGAGAGTGGAGAATCTCACTCTCAGCGCACCCTAAGTGAGCAGTCTCCTTCCTGACATCCCCACAGGGCTGTAACTCACTCAAAATTGTATTGAGGCTATAAACTGCAAAGAGCTCCTCTTGAAGAATTTATGAAGGGTCCGAAAGCTGTATATTTGCTCTAGAAGCATCTATTGTTTGTTTACAATGTGCGCATGTTTAATTTGCAATAAAACCGGGAGGCGCTACCGTGCAAATAGGCAACTCCTCCACCCTCGAGTGCTGTCTTGGAAGAAGGAGGATGGGAGAGGGGGAACTCAGGAAAAACTGATCACTTTAGCCTGTCAGTGGAAGGGTTTTCAGCTGTGGATTCACTGCTGAAGGGCTGTCCTGTTGCGCTTATGGGATGGGAGACTGTTCCCGGCAGTTTCTGAATGTCTCCTTATCCCCAATATTCCCTTATCAGAATTCCACACCCCCTGCATCCTCCTCTGGGCTATTTCTCTTTATGTGCGGGGTCTACAGGTAAGCGCTGAGGACTCACAGACCTGTGGTCCCAAGGATGCCTCAGGTCCTGATGCTTATCTGTTGACAGAAACTGGGGAAATTGGAGTTTCGGTGAAACAAGTACTGTCCTGGTAGGGGAAGGAAGCCTGTGTCGGGTGCTCTAGAGGACCATATGGGGTCCACATCAGGGGCTGGGAGGAGGGAGAGTCAGCCCAGAGGAGGAGGGGGAACCTGAAATTTGCTGAGTCTTATATGCCAGGCTTGGTGCAAGCGCTCTTTCAATGTACTTAGAAATTCTGGGAAGTTGGGATTATTATCTTCATTTTACACATGGGGAAACTGAGACACAGAGAGGATCAAGTTCATAGAGTCAGTAAGTGGTGGAATCAAGCTGTCTCACTCTAAAAGCCATTGCTTTGAGTTAATGCGGCACACAACCTTATTGTGATTGTTCTTCTAAAAGACCAGCTTCTTTGTGGACCAGGATGGGAGACTCAACTTTCCTCCCTAGGGCAGGCTCCTAGGATGCTGTATTGGAAAGCCAGGCCCTTGGGAGAGAATGTAGAGTCTTCATTACCAGGAACCCTCGATATGTAGAGCATGGTGCTGCTATAACCCTCTTTATAAAAGGGCACGGTGCTCAGGTTCAGTTTTATGAGTCCAAGACCTGAAGGGGTTTGGGAACACTCTGTGTAATGATGTTGGGGTCTTCCTGTGCCATGCTTGGCTCAGTGGTTGGTTCCCTTAGCTTTGATGCTGGGGCAGAGATGCCACATTGTATAGATCACTTGCCACATTAGAAATGCTTATGTCAAAATTGCATTGTAGGCCTTCAGGCTTTCTCTGTGGTCAGCTGGAGTAATCCCCGTTGTGGGAGCTGGGACAGGGGACAAAGACCCCCCACCAAGACGTGTCCCTCGCCGTCAGGACCTGTGTTCCTCAGTGGTTCATTCCTGCAACAAACGTGTATAGAGCTCGTGCCTGTCATCCCTGCGTCTGGGAGGCCCTCCTGTGGAACAAGCCAGATGCCGTTGAATTTGGAAGCGCTGGGGTCCTGGGGAAGGAGTGGCTCACTCTTCTGGGGGTGTCCCAGGAAGGCTGAGCAGAGGAGGAGCTCCTAGAGGGATTCTCCTGCCTAGGCTTCAGTGGGGCTGTGGGAGACTGTTTATCCCACCGGCTGCCTACTGTCAGGTGCTGGATGGTAGTCCTTACCACGGAGGTGTTTTCTTCCTGACCATCCGCTTTCCTATGGGTTACTCCTTCAAGCTACCAAAGGTTGCTTTCACAACCAAAATTTATCTCCTCAATGTACAGAAACGGTAACATCTACCTTGATACCCTGGGATCTCAGTGGTATCCAGCACTTTCATTGTCAAAGTTCACTTATCTGTCTCTCTCTGCTCTGTGACCCCCAACTCCGAGGATCCTCTGGTGACAGAGATAGCCCATGCCTACAAGGCTAATGGAGAGGATTACATACCCTCTTTGGGTTGCCTTTGAGTCACAGCTTCCCGAGACAGCCTCAGATGGTACAACAGATCAGCAAGAATGGACTCAGAAACATGCCGTGCAAATGCCTTGGAGGTTTTACAGGGAAACGTTGTCCAAGTGAAACTACCCAGGCAGAGAAGTCCCTTTCCTGAAACTCAGCTGGCAGTTGTTTGCCTTATGCTAAGAGCCTTTCACAAAGAGCTATCTGTTCAGTGAGCAGATGTTAGTTGTCTAGTTTCTCCAGCCTTGGCATGTTGGTGACACTCTTGGCCACTATGGTTGTTTTTTAAAAATTGTGGTAAAATACACATAACATAAAATTTACCACTTAACCATTTCAGCAGCGTTGAGTACATTCACATTGTTGTGCAACCAATCTCCAGAACTCTTTTTATCCTGCCGAACAGAAACTATATCCATTAAACAACAACTCTCCATTGCCCACTCCTCTCAGCCGCTGGCAACCACCATTTACTTTCTGTTTCTATGAATTTGACTACTCTAGGTACTGTGCTTAAGAGGAACCATACAACTTTTTCTCTTTGTGACTGATTTATTTCGCTGACCATGATGTCCTTGAGGTTCATTCATATTGTAGTATGTACCAGAATTTCATCCCTTTTTAAGGGGGAATACTCTATACATACACCACTGTGTGTGTATGTCACATTTGTTTATCAATTCATCTGCTGATAGACAGTTGGGTTGTTTCCATCTTTTGGCGATTCTGAATAATAGCCATCGTGGTTTTGACTTCACTTACCTGATGCCACAGTCAGTAGCCACTGTTACTTAGTAATGTGGAGCCTTGCTGGTTACTACTGAAATCAATCCCACTGCTTAGACTCATATGCTGATCATTCAGCAAGCCAGGGACCTTCTGTGTCTCTCCTGCCTGACCTCATGCAGGGGTGTGTTTGCTTGCCCTCAGTGTCACACAGGACCTCAGCTTGGTCCCCTCACTGGGTGCCCTTTACCTTTTAGAGCTGAATGCCATCCTGGTGTGCCCACGGGAGGCTGGGAGAGCTCTCCTCGGATCCCAGTCTGTGGCAGACTCACATCCAGAAGGAATCTCAGCTCATCCTGGGAGACTCTTAGGGCTCTGGGAACAAAGTTGCATTGCGGTGTGGGTGACTAAGAAATGGGAGTTTCCCTGAAATGCTTTAGGAGCCGCAGCTGTGGCTGAGTAAATGATTAGATTCTTCGTAGGCCAGTTGGAACCCCATTACCCCAGGCTGAGCCCAGCTTGGAAAGACTCAGTGGTTTGAATTAGAATCCCAGAGGACTGGATTCTTGTCGACACCCTATCAGGTTTTATTACTGCACATCTCACTCTACCATGGAACTCCTCGTCTCCCAGTGTCTGGATCTGCCTCTGCTTCCAGGCAGGGCCAGGCAACGTCTACAGGGAAGAGCCATTTCTCTGTCCCAGTGGACCGCTGGTGACCAGTGGTGCTATTGCTACTGAGAAAGCCTTGCTGCTCTCACTACCTCTTGTTTTTGGCTGCTGGCCCATTGATTCATTCACCAGTTAATTAAACAAAATTTGTTGGCTATCTACCCAGTGCCAGATCCCATGTATTTAGTAAGGTTTATTAGTAAGTAACCTTATTAGTAAGGTTTCTTTGATTACAAGTATCAAAATCCAAGTCAAGCTATTTTACTTACAAAAAGGGAGTTTGTCATAAAGATGGAGGGATGTTTCCTAGGACCCAAGGACAGGAATGCAGCCAGTGTCTGAAAAACCATCAGGGACCCAGGGGTACTCCATCTAGTCCCTAGCCTCTGCTTGAATAGGTTTAATTCTTATGTCTTGGAAGATTGGCTTTCTCTGTGTCTCAGTACATGTGATAGTGCAAGAGGCTGCTCCCAGCTCCCAACTCATCTGTGCAAAAGACCAGCCCATGCTGACATAGAGTCCATCAGTCTCAGTTCCAACAGGAGGGAGAATCTGACGGTTGAGTTTGAATTAGGCATCACCTTTTCTCTAATAAACTACGGCCAAGGGACCAGGGCTGTGAAGTACAAACCCTGGGAACAACAGGTTAATTTAAGTGGCCACTGAGAATTGAAAGGTCTCTACTGTTTGCTGCCAGGTTGGGGGATTAGAGAGGCGAGTGCAGACAGCACAGCCCCCGACTTCAAGTGGCCCACAGTCAGGGGGAGACAGATATGTGTACATTTAACAATGAAATAAAACAGTAGTTGTCAACAAGGAAGGATGGTTTTGTTCCCCTGGAGACATCTGGGAATATCTGGAGACATTTTTGGCTGTCACAACTGGGGAAGAGGGGGCTGCTTCTGGCATTAATGGGTTGAAACTAGGGATGCAGCCAAACATCCTAAAATACACAAAACAGCCACCACAGTAAAGACTTATCTGTTCTCAAATGTCGATGGTGCAGAGGCTAAGAAACTCTGACATAAAATCAATGTACAATATGCAAAGACAGTCAAATTTGTGTTTATAATCTGATCACCTTTCTCCAAAACCCCTTCACTGTTTCTCTTAGTGAGCATAAGATACTTCAGGAAGAGGGACCCCATTTCTCTGACTTCTCAGAATTCCTATGGTACATATGCAGATTAGACTCCCCTCCTGTCCCTTCCCCCAACACACTCCCCCACCCACCCACATGCACAAAGCCCCAGCCTCTTCTGACGTGAAAAGTGATCACTTCCATTGTGATCCCTGAGCCCAGGGCTGAGTCTGGAGGAGGGATGTATGGGGGAATGCAGTTGGTCTCAGCCCTGTCATGTTAGAACCCCCAGGAAACTGTGGGCATGCCCAACACATACCTGGGTCCAGGCCCCAGTCCCATAACTTTTGTCTAATTAGTAATGGTTTTGCTTTGGCAGTGGAAGAAGCCTGGGCTATCGACTCAGGAGAGCTGGGTTAGGCCATCCATAGTGTTCTTTACTTTGGCAAGACCCCTGTCCTCACCAAGCCTTCATTTTCTGATCTGGAAAGTGGGAAAACATCACCTCCTGAGATTGTTAAAAGGCTCAAAAGAGGTAGTGGATGTGAAAGCAGTCTGCAAATCGAAAGCTCTAGGTAGGTATTACCACTCATACTGGAGCTGGCTCTTGACAACACACTTTCAAGGTTTTCATGAAGCGTGAGAGATGATAGCCTGAAAACTGGATGACTCACCCAGAGGATGGTGCACTGCTAACTCTGAGCACATTTCAGAAACAAGAGGGCACCCACGCCCCGGGGTCTTAGGTAGGTAGGGTAGTCACAGAGCTACCACGCTTCCCCCCTTTAAATGCAAAGTACTTATTTCCAGAAAAACTAGGGAGAACATTCAGGAAAGGAATCTCTTAAATAGCGTGTGAATGAGGGCAGCAGTGGGGACCTTGGAAATGAAGGCAATCCATGGGGTTCTATTTTTAAAGCACGTGGGCCAAGACTGCATTTCATTAGCAAATGGTGCTGCCCAGAGGCCAGGACCCACATGAGCAGGGTGAAGGCTTGTGCTTCCCCTTGGGAAATATCTGCTGGAAGCCTTCATTTTATTTCACAGAGGCATTTTCAGAGGTAAAAGAGAATTTCGTACAAAATGAAAACAAAGTGTATTTCTGACAGACAGGTAAATGCCCCTTTGCGCAGGCAGTAATAACATGTTTGTCAGGGAGGCGAGGAATCTCAAACTTATTTCTGATACAGATTCAATTGCTCCTTTAATCGCAAATAACCACTCCATAACTGTATGAAATGGAGCAGCCAAAGGATAATTGCCAAGATGGGGAAGAGGCAAACCCACACCTTTCTATCTTGAAAGGATTTAGTCTGTCTTTCAGAAGTGGTGGCTGTAAGAACTGCTCACAGCTAGCGTAATGCCCCCTCGGTGTCCCCCTACTGCAGGGAAACATGCTTGGAAACCAGCCATCTATTACACGCCCAAGAGAATGGAAAGTACTCTTTTGTAATTACCACTATTCTCCCCAAAGTACACAGATTGAAACATCAAAAATTCATAGAATAATATATGTCAAAGATGGAAAAGATGCACTGGGGTCATGGATCCTGTCTCCAGTGGGCCAGACAGCAGAAATAATGATTATCCTTGACCCAGACATCACCTTGCACTTGCCTCACAGCTGAGGCAGCACAAAGTGCTTGCACATCGTTTTTTAGATGGAAGATGTTTATTCTTCCACAGCTTGTCTCTGACTGGTATTCAGGCTGTACTTACTCGAATACTTCCCTTTTCCTCTTCTCCAGATATTTCTTCTAGGGTTTTGAGACTCATGGCTGAGTAGAGCTAGTCCAGGTCAATACTAGAACCATGTGAGTACATGGGAGCTTCAGTTTATGGTCAGGGTAATGGGGAAAGGCCAACAGCAGGAAATCACTAAGAGATTCTTAAAGCTGTACCAAGGAGGTCCCCAACCAAAGTCATGGGCCAGATTTTTGTCTTTTTCTCCTTTTTAAAAACTTTTTGGCCATGCCACGCAGCATGCAGGATCTTAGTTCCCCAACCAGGGATCGAACCCGCACCCCCTGCAGTGAGAGCATGGTCTTAACCACTGGACTGCCAGGGAAGTCCCCTGATCCAGATTTTTGGACAAAGATCAGAGACACCGCAATTACTTCAAGTGTGTTTTGACCGCCACTATATATTCCTAAAATCTAATCTATGCCAGGCCCTGTGCTAGGTTGGTCCTGGGGTTACAGAGATGAATGAGATAGAGAAGGGACGAAAAGCCATAGTCCCTCATTGTAGGAGTTCACAGTCCAGTGAGGCTTATAAACAGTGAGTTTAAAAAAAATTGGAAGTCGAGTGACAGAAAGATGCATGATGTATCATGGGGCACAGGGAAGGAAGAGGCATCTGACCCAGCTTGGGAGTGGTCCTGAGATCCAAGTTAGGAAAAGTGGACAAGGATTTAAGGACTAATTTGGGGAGAAAAGGAAAAGAAGGAAAAACCTCAACTACTTACAGGAGGCTGGCTTGGAAGGGGAAGGGGATCCTATTTTATCCTTTTATGTGTTGGACCTTGTAAGCTTGGATATGGCTTTGCTTCCATCTTTTATTATATTGATGTAGAAGTGATAAATATATTGATATCAGAAATGCTTGTTTCTAATCATTGAAACCCTCAAAATATCAGGGTGGTTCTGTTAAAGGGAGAGGACTCCTAACAGGTGAGAGTGGTGGGATAGAAATACTTGTACCTATAATTATATGACCAAGGCATCCCTAAGACACGTGAATGTGGCAAAACTCAAAAAAGCCATGAGTGCTGGTTCATATTCCATTTGGAGGACCAAAACAGATCCTTTCCAGACTCCTCAAGATTCTTAGACAGTGACTTATGAACACAGCTGCATTAGGAAGGAGAAAGTGTGGTCTCAGCACAGTTGAGGCATGAGCGTGTTGAAATAGCAAGCTGTGGCCATGACGGTATCTCTCTGGCCCGCCCTTGCATATGCACAGTATAACCACAGCCTCAATTTGCCTTCTCCTGAATCCTACACCCCTGCCACAGCATGGATCTTTCTATTTTATCTTCTCTTACTTGACTCTTTCTTTTTTTTTTTTTTTAATTAATAGCTACTCTATTTATTTATTTATTTATTTATTTATTTATCCTTAGCTGTGTTGGGTCTTCGTTTCGCGCGCGGGCTTTCTCTAGTTGCGGCAAGCGGGGGCCACTCTTCATCGTGGTGCGGGGGCCACTCTTCATCGCGGTGCGCGGGCCTCTCACTATCACGGCCCCTCCCGCTGCAGGGCACAGGCTCCAGACGCTCAGGCTCAGCAGTTGTGGCTCACGGGCCCAGTTGCTCCACGGCATGTGGGATCCTCCCAGACCAGGGCTTGAACCCGTGTCCCCCGCACTAGCAGGCAGATTCTCAACCACTGCGCCACCAGGGAAGCCCACTTGACTCTTCCTTTTGATGTCTCTATGGCTTGGGGTTTCTACCAGTATCTTTCTTCTACTTTGATGTCCACTTCTTGATACTCTTTTTGAGCTCCTGTTTTGGGCTTGATACTTCAGGTGACATGCCAATTCGCCTGGATCACACCTGTCTGTGAGTTGGCACTTATTTGTCTGATATACAAATGAACAAATGGGGTAGTAATTGATTTCTGCTGTTGCTGTTGCTGTTGCTGCCTCAGTTCCCTTGTTTGTTCTATTGTCCTTCCCATCACTGAAACTAGAAGTTGGCCTTCAGGGAAGGGAGTCATAGCATGGAAAGAAAACAAAAGCAAAATGAATTATCTTGACATAAGAAATTGGTTTGGAAGTATACTTGGCTAGCCAATTCCCTTTTCTCTGTATTTCTACTGTTAGAGGAAAAGAGAAATTTCTGTACTTGAAGAGAGAAAAGAGTTGGGAATGAAGGATGAGAGTGTATGCAGGTGAGGGTAATTGAGAAAGGGGTCCCCAGTGTGAACTAAAAACGCCACCTGCCATATCAGTAAACAAAGGATGTGGCAGCCATCAAGCCATCACATTACAGCTGTCCTGGTGGTGAGCCCTGAAGGAACTCAGGATGGAGGCAGGATTTGCCCCCCATCTAGCAGTCACCCACTGCACCCACCCCAGATGGTGCACTCGGAAGAGACTCAGGGTGAGAAGCACAGGATACTGGCCCCAGATAGCTGAGGTGCCCATCAAAGGAATGAATTCAATGAGCCCAGACTTTGCATCTTCCCGTACATAGAAAAGTGCTAAGTTCCTTACCTCGAGATATCTGGTTTTCTTTAATTAATAGTAATCTTTTGATGTTCCAACTACCTGGTCTTTGTGGCAAAAACTCCTATATATCCTGGTTCCTCCCCTGCCTCTTCGGAACAGTCCCTCAGAGTTATCTGAGATGCTGAGTCCTGGGCTTAAGTCCTCAGTTTTGTCTGCTGAATAAAACATAACTCTCAACTTTTAGGTTGTGCATTTTTTTCAGCTGACACCAGTGTTAGCGCCAAACTGTTTGTGAAGGGGCTGTAACCTCTAGAAAATATGAGGCATCTGAGAGTCAAGGGAATCCTAGAGGATGGCAGCTTTTCAGTTATTCCCCTGCTGCCATGGTATGGAAGCAGGAAAATAAAATATGGGTATCAGGGCAGAGAAGACCATAGAAAACCCTACTGAATTCCTGCTGCCCCAAGAGGGATAAGAACTTGAATTTTTTTATATTCCTTAGGTGGAGGTGGGAGTTAGCTGAGGGCATGTCAGAGATTCAGAAGATCCAGACGGTGCCTCTTAGCCAAGTGCAGAAAAAGCACTTTTCAAATATTTGTTCACTCAGGCCCATTCACGTTCACTTTGATAAAGTGAGTCACATGACAGAACCCAAGCTGGGGGCAGAGTGGGAGTGGGCACAGGAATATCATTTACCTTTTTCATAGGAGAGGTTGAAACATCACAAAGAAAGGGAACAGATCCAGGGAGGATGAAGAATTGGAGCTATCAATACAATCTCCCACAGCAGGTAAGTGAGAAGAGGGTCAGAATTGAGCACTGGGTGAGCCATTTAAAAGCGGCTGCTCTATCAAGCTTATGCTGGACCACTTCAAAGTCAGGCTTAGATCCCAGTATGGGGCAGAAATGTTTCAGGAAAAGGATGGAGTAGAATATATAGCTGGTAATGGAGGTACACACGGTCAAGCATCTGGCTTCCTCTTGAGTTGGGAAAACTGCAGGCATGATGCCCTCAGTTTAAAATGTTTAGGGACTTCCCTGGTGACGCAGTGGTTAAGAATCTGCCTGCCAATGCAGGGGGCACAGGTTCGATCCCTGGTCCGGGAGGATCCCACATGCTGCGGAGCAGCTAAGCCCGTGTGCCACAACTACTGAAGCCCACATGCCTAGAGCCCGTGCTCCGCAACAAGAGAAGTCAACGCAATGAGAAGCACGCACAACACAACCAAGAGTAGCCCCCGCTCGCTGCAACTAGAGAAAGCCCGCGGGCAGCAAAGACCAAATGCAGCCAAAAATAAATAAATAAATAAGTTTAAAATGTTGTATAAAGTTGCTTAAAAAGTGGATTCATGTAGGTAATTTAAAAGCTACTAGCTATAATTTACTTTCCCAAATCTGCGCCTGCTAGAGAGAGGACAGTAGTAGAAGGATGGTCAGGCTGAGACCATAAAGGATAACATTGCCCCTTTCCAGATTCATACTCATAATTCTATCAATAACACCAGTGCAAAGCTTACGCAGATGCCTCAGGAAAAGAATCAGAGCTGCAGGTGGAGAGGAAATCTGAAAATAAAAGATTGCAAAATATTTTCTTAAAAACCCCAATCTACAGAGATGATCACTCTGTAACATTTACTGAAATGTCAGTGTTCTCTAAAGCTCTCAAATACCCATCATGGTGATTAAGAAATCAATAATTAACATGCAAATCTGAAAGCTCTAGGCAAATTGAATATTAATTACTGACTTCATAAGTGGAGACTGCTTAGCAGTATGAAAATAGTTCAGGATAATTAGGATTTAACAACCTTCAGACATAAAGAAAATAAACACAGGGTCCTTGATGAATGACTTTATTTTTATTTCATTATTGTATTATAAACATTCTTGGTTTTTCAAAGACCAAGGAGAGACAGAGAAAGGGTGGTTCTGAATATTTAGTATATATCATAGTGAGAACTCCCTTCCTCTCCTCCACTGAAATCCTTTGAGTATTGTCAAATAGAAATTAAGTTCTATAATCTAAGATTGCAAGGTGACCTGTGTCAGTTGGGAACCAAGACAGTAAGACTAAAAAATAATTAGGATAAAAGGTTAAACAGGTCACTATTTCAGATGATCTCATTGCTTAGTAATGCCTGAGCTGGCATTATTTGAATGCTCACTGGGGCACCACTTCCTTCACCTTTAAAGGTGAAGATTCTTTCAGCTTTTTTTTTTTATATATATAAATATATTTACTTATCTTTGGCTCTGTTGGGTCTTTGTTGCTGTGCGCAGGCTTTCTCTAGTTGCGGCAATTGGGGGCTATTTTTCGTCGCGGTGTGCAGGCTTCTCATTGCGGTGGCTTCTCTTGTTGCGCAGTGCTGGCTCTAGGGCACACAGGCTTCAGTAGTTGTGGCACATGGGCTTAGTTGCTCCACGGCATGTGGGAACTTCCCGGACCAGGGCTCGAACCCATGTCCCCTGCATGGGCAGGCAGATTCTTAACCACTGTGCCACCAGGGAAGCCCTCAGCTTTTGATCTCGTATTTCAGCCACTGTAATTCAGGGATCTTCTAGTTTCATCTCTTCCAGGTCTGGTATCTTGGCTTATCTTTCCTGACTTCACCTGCTCTTGGTTCCTGGCACTCATTCCTGATAAGTTCCTCATTTCCAGGCATCTGGTTCCCTGCATGGTTGGTATATCCTGGTATCCTCTCCAGGGCAATCTATATCTAAAAGCTTCTGCCCCTTTTGTGTTAGTATTTGTTGATCATCACCATTTCAAATTTAACTTTTTAATAACATTTTTGTTGAAAGGTAACATTTAAAAAGAAAGTAGATAAATTTTAAGTGAGTTCAGTGAATTTTCATAAAAGGAACACACTCTTGTAACCACTAACCTGGTCAAGAAATAGAACATTAACAATATCCCTGAAGACACCCAATGCTACCTTTCAGTCGTTATTCCCACTCTCCTTCTTAAAGATAAATACTACTTTGAATTTAACATCATAGATTTTAAACTTATTTTGAACTCTATTACTGTATAAACAGAATCACCCAATATTCTTTGTGCCTTGCTTCTTTCATTCAATTTTCTGTTGTGAGATTCAACAGCGATGTTACATATAGCAAGAGGTCACTCATTTTCATTGCTATGTTTTATTGTATGAAGGACTGCAATTTATCCATTCTATTAGTGGCATTATTATTATTATTAGTGGCATTTGGATTGTTTCTATCTTTTGAGGAAATTGCTAAATCATGGGTCATAAATGCAGTTAACTTTTGTAGACATTGCCAAACAGTTTTCTATGCTGGTTGTACAAATTTACACCTCCTACAGTAGGACCTGAAAGTTCTAGTTACTCCATTTCCTTGACAACATTTGATATTGCTTTTTAAAATTTAGCCATTCTGTTGGGCGGGACTTGATATTTAACTGTGGCTTTAACTGGCATTTCTTCTTTTCTAAAATTTTTATTGGAGTATAGTTGATTTACAATGTTGTGTTAGTTTCTGCTGTACAGTAAAGTGAATCTGTTATACATATACATATATCCACTCTTTTTTAGAATCTTTTCCCATATAGGCCATTACAGAGTATTGAGTAGAGTTGCCTGTGCTATACAGTAGGTCCTTATTAGTTATCTATTTTATATATAGTAGTGTGTATATGTCAGTCCCAATCTTCCAATTTATCTCTCCCTCCCCCATACCCCCTGGTAACCATAAGTTTATTTTCTACATCTGTAACTTTATTTCTGTTTTTTAGATTAGTTTATTTGTACCCTTTTTTTAGGTTCCACGTATAAGTGATATCATATGATACTTGTCTTTCTCTGTCTGACTTACTTCACTCAGTGTGACAGTCTCTAGGTCCATCCATGTTGCTGCAAATGGCATTATTTCGTTCTTTTTTATGGCTAATATTCCATTGTATATATGTACCACGTCTTCTTTATCTGTTCCTCTGTTGATGGACATTTAGGTTGCTTCCATGTCCTGCCTATTGTAAATAGTGTTGCAATGAACATTGGGGTGCATGTATCTTTTTGAATTATGGTTTTCTCTGGATATATTAATTGGCATTTCTTTGAAGAACATCTTTTCATATGTTTATTGGTGATGTGGAAATCCTCTTTTTCTACTTTTCTGCCTTTTTCTCAGTTTTTTAGACATTCTTTTTATCTACTATTGATACAGTTCTTTGTAGGTTATATATACATCTTGCAAATATATTTTACTAGCCTGAGGCTTGCTTTCATACGCTTAATCCCCCAGTCTGTGTCTTGTCTTTCCACACATGGAACTTCCAAATTTTAATGTAGTTAAATTGTCAGTCATTTCCTTTGTGATTAGTAATTTTTGTGCCCTGTTTAAGAAATATTTGGCAACCTCAGGGTCATGAAGATATTTATCTATGTTCTCTTCTAGAAGATTTATTGCTGTGCCTTTAATATTTAGATATATAATACATTCAGAATTGATTTTTTGGTATTGTGTGTGGTGTGGTAATGTATTGTATGGTGTCACCATAAGTTTTTCCATATATATATTATCTGTGATGGCTTTTGATGTGTTAATTTGGCTAGCCTGAAATATAATTTTCCAGAGTTCCTTTTCTGATATGTTTCCAGCTACGGCAGGCTACAAAGGACATTGTCTCATGAAAATTGGAGCACAGATGGGAGGCAATGTCCATTTCGTAGTATTCTTCCAGCTAAATTCTCCCAGTTATTCGATCAAATATAAAACTAATAAACTTTTAGGAAAACATAGGTCCTGAAGATTTTCTCCTGTGTTTTATTCTAAAAGTGTTATAGTTTTACATTTTACTTTTAAATTTGTGATCCATTTTGAATTATTTTCTGTATAAGGTGTGAGGTTTAGGTGGAGGGTTTTGTTGTTGTTGTTTTGTTTGTTTTTATTTTTTTGCCTGTGAATATCTAGTTGCTCCATCATGATTTGTTGAAAAGATAAATCCTCCATTGAGTTGCTTTTTACCTTTGTTGAAAATCAATTGGGTATATTTCTGTGGGTTTATATCTGGGTTCTTTGTTCTGTCCCATTGATCTTTGTGTCTTTTCCTCTACCAATACCACATAGTCTTGATTACTGTCGCTACCTAATAGGTATTAAAATTGGGTAGAGTGATTCCTTCCTCTTTATTCATCTTTTCCAAAATCTTTTTTAGTCATTCTAGTTCCTTTGCCCTTCCATATAAATTTTAGAATGAGCTTGTCTATGTTCTCAAAAACCTTGCTGGGATTTTGATAAGAACTGCATTAAACCTATGTATGTTATTTTGTGGAGAATTGATGTCTTTTGTTGAGTTTTTAAACCTGTGAGCACAATATCTCTCTCCATTTATTTAGATCTCCTTTTTGTAGTCTTTAGCATATAAGTCCTATATGTGTTTTATACGGAAGTATTTTATTTTACTTTTTAATCATTGCAAATGATACTTTATGTAAAAGTTTATGTTCAACGTTTTTATATCTAATATATAGAAATACAACTGATTTTTGTATGTTCATCTTGTATCTTGTGACCTTGCTGAACTCACTTATTAAAGGATTTTCTTTGTAGATTCTTTGAGATTTTCTATACAAATAATCATTACATCTGAAAATAGGGACACTTATTTTATCCTTTCCAATCCGTATACTTTTATTTATTTTTCCTTTTTCTCTACTTTTCTTACCTTATTGCGCTGGATAGAACTTAGTACTGTGTTGAATAAGAATGGGAGTAATGTGATTTCAGCCCTTATGTCCCCACAGAAACACCAATTTAACAACCATCCACAGTCAAAAATACCTTCACAAGAAATTCAGAACCCAGGTGAGAGGTTACAGCACCCCAGGGGAGCACAAAAATGAGAAAAAACGTAATGAAAAGGGTAAGAAGAACAGTTTTACTTTACCTACATCAGGGGTCCCCAACCACTGGGCCATGGACTGGTATGAGTCTGCGACCTGTTAGGAACCGGGCCGCACAGCAGGAGGTGAGCGTCAGGTGAGCTAGCAAAGCTTCATCTCCTGCTCCCCATCGCTCCCCGTTGCTTGCATTACTGCCTGAACCATCTCCCGCGTTCGCTTGTATTACCGCCTGAACCATCCCCCCACCCCTGGTCTGTGGAAAACTTGTCTTCCACAAAACTGGTCCCTGGTGCCAAAAAGGCTGGGGACTTCTGACCTATGTCACAGCTCCCCCAAGCTAGCACGGTGCAGCATTGAGAGAAATCCCTTCAGTCCATAAGTTCTTCCAAGAGGGAAAGATGGAGAGCAAAGTGAATGTCCAACTTTTTCAGGCCTTTGAGGTACTACCCAAGAGTCCCACCTCTGGCATGCCTCACTCAGAACATGGAAGGAATCAGAACAAAGAAAAGGGGTGGGGATTTTCAACAACCAGTAGGTATGGATCTCAATTGTCAGCCTGCAGCCCCTGGTAGACCTTCCTGCAGTGGATCCTGGCACCTGGCCCTCCTAGAATCTCTGGCGAGGCTGAATGGTGGAGGGTGTTCACTGCCAAAGCCAGTCTGTAAAGACTGGAGGATGTGACTGCTTCTTCAAATGTGCAGACACAAATGCAAGGCTACAAAGATCGTGAAGAATCAGGAAAACATGACACCACAAACTAGGACCAAAAGGAAAAAAATAAAACAAAACAAATGAACAAAAAAACAAAAAACAAAAAAAGAAACAAAATAAAACTCCTACCTGAAAGAAATGGAGATCTATGAACTGCCTGACAAAGAATTCAAAATAATCACCTTAAAGGAACTCACTCAGTGAGCTATAAGAGCACACAGAGAGAAAACTAAATGAAATTAGGAAAACAATACATGAATAAAATGAGAAGTTTAACAAAAAGATAGAAACCATTGAAAGGAATCATACAGAAATTCTGAAACTGAAGAAGACAATGACTGAACTCAAAAATTCAATGGAGACTGTCAATGACAAACTCAATCAAGCTGAAAAAGTAATCAGTGAACTAGAAGACAGGTCATTCACAATTATTCAGTCAAAGGAACATAAAGATTAAAGAATGAAAAAGAATGAAGAAAGCCTACAGGACTCATGGGCTGCCATCAACTAAAGAAATACATGCACTATAGGAGTCCCAGGAGTAAAAGAGAAATAGAAAGGAGCAGAAAATTTATTTAAAGAAATATGGCTGAAAAATTCCCAGAAATGGACATCCAGATTCATGAAGCACAAAGAACCCCAAATAGATTGAACTAAAGAGGCCTACATGGAGACACATTGTAGTGAAATTGTCAAAAACAAAGACAAAGAAAAAATATCGAAAAAAGCAAAAGAAAACTGACTCATCATATACAAAGGAACCCTCACAAGGCTATTGGTGGATTTCTCAGCAGAAATCTTGCAGACCAGGAAAAGAGTGGAAAGATACATTTAAAGTGCTGAAAGAAAAAAACTGGATAGCCTCATCCACCAGAGGGCAGACAGCAGAAGCAAGAAGAACTACAATCCTGCAGCCTGTGGAACAAAAACTACATTCACAGAAAGATAGACAAGACGAAAAGGCAAAGGGCTATGTACCAGATGAAGGAACAAGGTGAAACCCCAGAAAAACAACTAAATGAAATGGAAATAGGCAATCTTCCAGAAAAAGAATTCAGAATAATGATAGTGAAGATGATCCAGGACTTCAGGAAAAAAATGGAGGCAAAGACTGATAAGATGCAAGAAATGTTTAACAGAGACCAAAAAGAATTAAAGAACAAACACCTAGAAGAATTAAAGAACAAACAAACAGAGATGAACAATACAATAATTGAAATGAAAAATACACTAGAAGGAATCAGTAGCAGAATAACTGAGGCAGAAGAACGGATAAGTGACCTGGAAGACAGAATGGTGGAATTCACTGCCACAGAACAGAATAAAGAAAAAGGAATGAAAAGAAATGAAGACAGCCTAAGACACCTCTGGGAGAACATTAAACGCAACAATGTTTGCATTATAGGGGTCCCAGAAGGAGAAGAGAGAGAGAAAGGACCAGAGAAAATATTTGAAGAGATTATAGTCGAAAATTTCCCTAACATGGAAAAGGAAATAGCCACCCAGGTCCAGGAAGTGCAGAGAGTCCCATATAGGAGAAACCCAAGGAGAAACACACCGAGACACATAGTAATCAAATTGGCAAAAATTAAAAACAAAGAAAAATTATTGAAAGTAGCAAGGGAAAAACGACAAATAACATACAAGGCAACTCCCATAAGGTTAACAGCTGATTTCTCAGCAGAAACTCTACAAGCCAAAAGGGAGAGGCATGATATACTTAAAGTATATCAGGGAAGAACCTACAACCAAGATTACTCTACCCAGCAAGGATCTCATTCAGATTTGAGGGAGAAATCAAAAGCTTTACAGACAAGCAAAAGCTAAGAGAATTCAGCACCACCAAACCAGCTCTACAACAAATGCTAAAGGAACTTCTCTAAGTGGGCAACACAAGAGAAGAAAAAGACCTACAAAAACAAACCCAAAGCAATAAAGAAAATGGTAATAGGAACATACCTCTCAATAATTACCTTAAACGTGAATGGATTAAATGCTCCAACCAAAAGACACAGGCTCGCTGAATGGATACAAAAACAAGACCTATATATATGTTGTCTACAAGAGACCCACTTCAGACCTAGGGACACATACAGACTGAAAGTGAGGGGATGGAAAAAGATATTCCATGTAAATGGAAATCAAAAGCTGGAGTAGCAATCCTCATATATGATAAAATAGACTTTAAAATAAAGAATGTTATAAGAGACAAGGAAACACACTACATAATGATCAAGGGATCAGTCCAAGAAGAAGATATAGCAATTATAAAGATATATGCATCCAACATAGGAGCACCTCAGTACATAAGGCAACTGCTAACAGCTCTAAAAGAGGAAATCAACAGTAACACAATAATAGTGGGGGACTTTAACACCTCACTAACACCAATGGACAGATCATCCAAACAGAAAATTAATAAGGAAACACAAGCTTTAAATGACACAATAGACCAGATAGATTTAATTGATATTTATAGGACATTCCATCCAAAAACAGCAGATTACACTTTCTTCTCAAGTGCGCACAGAACATTCTCCAGGATAGATCACTTCATGGGTCACAAATCAAGCCTCAGTAAATTTAAGAAAATTGAAATCATATCAAGCATCTTTTCCGACCACAGTGCTATGAGGTTAGAAATCAATTACAGGGAAAAAAATGTAAAAAACACAAACACATGGAGGCTGAACAATACGTTACTAAATAACCAAGAGATCACTGAAGAAATCAAAGCAGAAATCAAAAAATACCTAGAGACAAATGACAATGAAAACACGACGATCCAAAACCTATGGGATGAAGCAAAAGCAGTTCTAAGAGGGAAGCTTATAGCTATACAAGCCTACCTCAAGAAAAAAGAAAAATCTCAAATAAACAATCTAACATTACAACTAAAGGAACTAGAGAAAGAAGAACAAACCAAACCCAAAGTTAGCAGAAGGAAAGAAATCATAAAGATGAGAGCAGAAATAAATGAAATAGAAACAAAGAAAACAATAGCAAAGATGAATAAAACTAAAAGCTTGTTCTTTGAGAAGATAAACAAAATTGATAAACCATTAGACAGGCTCATCAAGAAAAAGAGGGAGAAGACTCAAATCAATAAAATTAGAAATGAAAAAGGAGAAGTTACAACAGACACCACAGAAATACAAAGCATCCTAAGAAACTACTACAAGCAACTCTATGCCAATAAAGTGGACAACCTGGAAGAAATGGACAAATTCTTAGAAAGCTATAACCTTCCAAGACTGAACCAGGAAGAAACAGAAAATATGAACAGACCAATCACAAGTAATGAAATTGAAACTGTGATTAAAAATCTTCCAACAAACAAAAGTCCAGGACCAGATGGCTTCACAGGTGAATTCTATCAAACATTTAGAGAAGAGCTAACACCCATCCTTCTCAAACTCTTCCAAAATATAGCAGAGGAAGGAACACTCCCAGACTCATTCTATGAGGCCACCATCACCCTGATACCAAAACCAGACAAAGATACTACAAAAAAAGAAAATTACAGACCAAAATCACTGATGAATATAGATGCAAATATCCTCAACAAAATACTAGCAAACAGAATCCAACAGCACATTAAAAGGATCATACACCATGATCAAGTGGGATTTATCCCAGGGATGCAAGGATTCTTCAATATATGCAAATCAATCAATGTGATACATCATATGAACAAATTGAAGAATAAAAACCATATGATCATCTCAATAGATGCAGAAAAAGCTTTTGACAAAATTCAACACCCATTTATGATAAAATCTCCCCAAACAGTGTGCACACAGGGAACCTACCTGAACATCATAAATGCCATATATGACAAACCCACAGCAAATATCATTCTCAATGGTGAAAAACTGAAAACATTTCCTCTAAGATCAGAAACAAGAAAAGGATGTCCACTCTCGCCACTATTATTCAACATAGTTTTGGAAGTCCTAGCCATGGCAATTAGAGAAGAAAAAGAAATAAAAGGAATACAAATTGGAAAAGAAGAAGTAAACCGTCACTGTTTGCAGATGACATGATACTATACATAGAGAATCCTAAAGATGTCACCAGAAAACCACTAGAGCTAATCAATGAATTTGGTAAAGTTGCAGGATACAAAATTAATGCACAGAAATCTCTTGCATTCCTATACACTAACAACAAAAATCAGAAAGAGAAAGAAAGGAAACAATCCCATGTACCACTGTAACAAAAAGAATAAAATACCTAGGAATAAACCTACCTAAGGAGGTAAAAGACCTGTACTCAGAAAACTATATGACACTGATGAAAGAAATCAAAGATGACACAAACAGATGGAGAGATATACCATGTTCTTGGATTGGAAGAATCAATATTGTGATGATGACTATACTACCCAAAGCAATCTACAGATTCAATGCAATCCCTATCAAATTATCAGTGGCATTTTTTACAGAACTAGAACAAAAAATCTTAAAATTTGTATGGAGACAGAAAAGACCCCGAATAGCCAAAGCAGTCTTGAGGGGAAAAAACGGAGCTGGAGGAATCAGACTCCCTGACTTCAGACTATACTACAAAGTTACAGTAATCAAGACAATATGGTACTGGCACAAAAACAGAAATTTAGATCAATGGAACAGGATAGATAGCCCAGAGGTAAACCCACGCACCTATGATCAACTAATCTATGACAAAGGAGGCAAGGATATATAATGGAGAAAAGACAGTCTCTTCAATAAGTGGTGCTGGGAAAACTGGACAGCTACATGTAAAAGAATGAAATTAGAACACTCTCTAACACCATACACAAAAATAAATTCAAAATGGATTAGAAACCTAAATACAAGACCAGGCACTATAAAACTCTTAGAGGAAAACATAGGAAGAACACTCTTTGACATGAATCACAGCAAGATCTTTTTTGATCCACCTCCTAGAGAAATGGAAATAAAAACAAAAACAAATAAATGGGACCTAATGAAACTTAAAAGCTTTTGCACAGCCAAGGAAACCATAAACAAGATGAAAAGACAGCCCTCAGAACGGGAGAAAATATTTGCAAACAAATCAACAGACAAAGGATTAATCTCCAAAATATATAAACAGCCCATGCAGCTCAATATTAAAAAAGCAAACAACCCAATCCAAAAATGGGCAGAAGACCTAAGTAGACATTTCTCCAAAGAAGATGTACAGATGTCCAAGAAGCTCATGAAAAGCTGCTCAACATCACTAATTATTACAGAAATGCAAATCAAACCTACAATGAGGTATCACCTCACACCAGTTAGAATGGGCATCATCAGAAAATCTACAAACAACAAATGCTGGAGAGGGTGTGGAGAAAAGGGAACCCTCTCTCACTGTTGATGGGAATATAAATTGATACAGCCACTAGGGAGAACAGTATGGAGGTTCCTTAAAGAACTAAAAATAGAATTACCATATCACCCAGCAATCCCACTACTGGGCATATACCCAGAGAAAACCATAGTTCAAAAAGACACATGCACCCCAATGTTCATTGCAGCACTATTTACAATAGCCAGGTCAGGGAAGCAACCTAAATGCCCATCGACAGACGAATGGATAAAGAAGGTATGGTACATATATACAATGGAGCATTACTCAGCCATAAAAAGGAACAAAATTGGATCATTTGTAGAGATATGGATGCATCTAGAGACTATCATAGAGAGTGAAGTAAGTCAGAAAGAGAAAAACAAATATCATATCTTAACGCATATATGTGGAACCTGGAAAATGGTACAGATGAACCGTTTTGCAGAGCAGAAATTGAGACACAGATGTAGAGAACAAACGTATGGATACCAAGGGGGGGGAAAGCGGCCAGAAGTGGGGGTTGTGGTGGGATGAATTGGGAGATTGGGACTGACATGTATACACTGATGTGTATAAAATGGATGACTAATAAGGAAAATAAATAAATAAATATTAAAAAATAATAATAAAAAATAAGAACTTCAGTGAGGTATTGTTTTATCTGTTAAATTAATCTTACTGTCCTTAAAATGCCTTAAATCAGAGATTTTCAACTTTAATGTGTTTAGAAAATCATAAAAAAAAAGAAAAAACCCCTGCCAACTCAGAATATTATACTCACAAAACTGTCCTTTAAAAATGAAGAAGAAATAAAGTTTTTTCCAGACAAACAAAAACTGAGAGAGTTCATCACCAGTAGACCTGCCTTCCAAGAAGTGCTAAAAGAAGTTCTTCAAGTTGAAATGAAAATATGCTAAACAGCAACAGGAATACAGATGAAAGTATAAATCTCAATGATAAAGGCAAATGTATAGACAAATGCAGAATAATGTAATACTGTAATGGTGGTGCATAAATCTCTTTGAACCCCAGGATAAAAATTAAAAAGCAAAAGTATTAAAAATAACTATAACCGTAAAAATTTGTTAATGGATACACAATATAAAAGAAGTAAATTCTGAGATTAATAACAAAGTATGTGTCTGTGTGGGTAGTAAAAGTGTAGAGTTTTTGTATATGATTGAAGTTAAGTTGTGATCAGTTTAAAATAGACTTATAACTATAAGAAGTTTTATGCAAACCTCATGGTAATCACAAAGAAAAAACCTACAGTAGATACAAAAAAGATGAATAGAAAAGAATCAAAGTATATCACTATATATATATATCAAACATCAAATGACATCGAATATATATATTTAATATTTATATCTGTCTATCTATCTACCTATAAATATATAAAATCACAGAAGAAGACAGAAAGAGAGGAAGAGAGGAAAAAAAGAAGTATAAAACAAACACCAAACTCACAGAAAAAGAAATTAGATTTGTGGTTACCAGAGGCAGGGGGAAGGGGAATTGGAGTAAGGTGAACAAAATGTACAAACTTCCAGTTATAAGATAAATAAGTACTAGAAATGTAATGTACCACATGGTGACTATAGTTAACACTGCTATATGATGTATAGGAAAGTAAGAGAGTAGATCCTAAGAATTCTCATCACAAGGAAATTTTTTTCATTTCTTTTTGTTTTATCTATATGAGATGATAGCTGTTAACTAAACCTATTGTGGTCATCATTTCACAATATATGTATATCAAACCATCATGATTTATACCTTAAACTTATACAGTGATGTATGTTAATTATTTCTCAACAAAACTGGAATAAAGAACTACAAAACAGAAAACAATTAACAAAGTGGTAATAGTAAGTCTTTACCTATGAAAAGTTACTATAAATATAAACAGATTAAACTCACCAATCAAAAGATATAGAGTGGCTGAATGGATAAAAAACCAATGTACTAATATATGCTGTCTATAAGAGATTTGCTTTAGATTTAAGGACACACAGAGGCTGAAAGTGGAGGGATGGAAAAAGATGTTTTGGTTACCGTCTGCAGAGATGGTAACCAAAAGACAGAGTGGGGATGGCTATACAGTCGACCCTTGAACAATGTAGGGGTTAGAGGCGCCGACCCTCCATGCAGTTGAAAATCTGCCTATAACTTTACAGTCAGCACTCTGTAACCATGGTGCCACATCTCTGGGGGGTTGGTAAGGTCAGGGGGAGAAGGCAGACAGGAGATGCCAAGTGAACGGTGTGGGCTGCTTCCTGTGATCAGGGACAAAGCCTTGCAGCTGGGATCTCAGTTTCTGCTGAGTGGAGACAGGTTGATGCTCCTGTTCAAGTCGGCCCCAGCTGATGACGGATCAGCTCTCCACCTGCCCATATGCTTCTGGCATGGGGGAATTCTGCAACGTGAAACTAACTCCACGCCTTCCGCCATGATGTGTAAGATACATCTATCCTGTGGGATTTTTGTCCTTCTTAAGTGACCTTCCACATACATCCTCTGGGACTTTCCTCTGCCCATATCTTTTCCCTCTTTTTTTTTACTTTAGTTGTCCCCTCTCTTCAGGTACCTTCTTCTCAACTTAAAACTCCCTTTTCCTTAAGCTTGCTTAACTTCTTTAAGCCTCAGCTGCTTGAGTATCAAAATGGAGTTCGTGCCATCAACCTGGCTGGGCTTGGTGAGGCGGAAGAGGTAGAATTGGAGAGCATGGTTTGGATTAGTGCGTGTGTCTTTCTTTCCTTTCTTTTCTCTTCAGTCTTCCTTCTTAAACTGTGCTGTCCAATATGATAGCCATTAGCCACAGGTGGCTACCGAGACTTGAAATGCAGGCCGTCCAATCTGAGATGGGCTGCCTATGCAAGAAGCATCATGGTTGTCTGTTAACACCTGTGAGCACTATTGCTTGTTCTCGAAACTTTTGCTCTAGCTCATGTTCAAATCCACTGTTTGTTTCTTCCATCTACATCATCTTGAGTCATATTGCATGTATCTCCTCCTGAGATATCTCCAAAGTGAATTTTATATAAGCCACATGGCGTGCACACACGCCCACACCCACACACATTTTTAAAAAAATAATAGATTTATTGAGATATAATTTGTATACCATTAACTTCATCTCTTTAAAATATGTATGCAATTCTAATAACCTATATGGGAAAAGAATCTGTAAAAGGATAGATATATGTATATGTATAACTGAATCACTTTGCTGTACACCTGAAACTAACACAACATTGTAAATCAACTACACTCCAATATAAAGTAAAAATTAAAAAAAATAAAGTACGTATACAATTCTGTGATTTTTAGTATATTCAGAGAGTTGTACAACCATCATCATGATCTAACTCCAAAGCATTCTTATCACCCCCCAAAGAAACCCTGTACCCATTCCAGTTACTTCTCATTCATCCTTCCCACCAGCTCCTGGCAACCACTAATATGCTTTCTGTATCTATGGATTTGCCTAGTCTGGATATTTCATATAAATGGAATCATACAGTATGTGGTCTTCTCACATGGCTTATATTTTATGTGAGACCATGCCAGTTACAATCTCCACATCTGGTGACGAGCCATGCTGCCTATTTTATGTCATGCAGTGACAAGCAAGTGCATGGAAACTTAATTCTATTATACGTGTACCTTTATGACCACTCGGGAAATAGACATAGTCTCTGTTTCATAGGTGAGGAACCTAGAGCAGAGAGGTTATATAGCTGGCCTAAGGTCATATATATATCAAATGGAAGAGCTGGGACTTACACCCAGGTTGCTTTTTGTTTTTTTCTTCTAATCTCCAGTGTTAAAATACACGGGGATCTTTCTCATCTTTCTCCTCTGAACAAAGCAGAGTATCTGACACTCACGTATATGTTTAGGAAATGGATGAATGGTCCAGGTAGTTAATCAGCTGAGATGCCAGGTGTTGGGGAGAGGGGAGTAGCCTCTGAATTCCAAGTATCTGCCTGCCAGACCTCAGGCTTGCGCATGCTGCTTCTGACTCAGAGCAGTGGCACAGGCCCAGCAGGCCTTGTCACTGAGCTGTGGAGTGTGTGCTGCCTGCCTGCCCTGGGGACGCTCTGCTGTCAATCTTTGTGCCCTCACTGGGCCATTAGCGTGCCACTGGGGTGCAGCCCAAAACCTCCCAGGGCACTCTAGGGGGCTGCACGCTCCAGGAGGACAACTTTCTACAAATCAGGATAGATGAAGATAGGAACCCAGTGGTGAGTGGGGTTACCAAGAGTAATTTAAAGTATGAATCGATTTCTCAGCTGGAGACGGTGTTGATGTCCTGCTTCTCGTTTGTGCTTCATTGTACATATTACTTCACATGGAAAATTAACAGGCAAATTAACCCCTCTGCACAGCCCAGCCTGGAGGAATAGGCTCCTGTTCAGAATGCAAAATCTTGGCGTAAGAAGGAGGCTGGCTATAGGGCCAGGGCAAGGGGGAGACACCTGTCCTAGGTTTCTAGGAATATCTCCAGCCTGCCCTTGGACCACATTAGCCCTAAGGGCATTGGAAAGGGAACACCCTGTCTTTCACTGAGATCTGTGGCTTTCTAGTGACTGTGGTGTGACAGCTGGCTAGGAGAGTGAATTAGACACAAACAACCTAGGTTAATCAGAGCTCCATCGACCGACCAGAGAGCCCTCTTTCTCCCAGAATTCTGGAAACAACTTGTTTATCTTCTGTTTCCGATGGTCTCTTTTCAATTGCTTGTGGTGTCACCTTCTGGGTTTTGATCATATCGCTCACTTAAACCTCTAGTGCAAAAGATCCTTTTGGTCTTTTCCTGCTTACAATCCCCTCCACCCCTGCCTCCCCCAGCTCAGTGTGTACCTGTTTTCTCTTTATTCTCTATATTCTAGACACACTGACTTTTAGTCCTACCCTATCTCATTCTGACCCAGGGTGTTTGTACACACAATTTCCTCTGCCTTGCATACATGTCCCTTGCCTTTTCTCTGGGCTAAATTTCACTCGGTTTAAATGTCAGTTCCTTGGGGGATGCATTTTCTGATTATACGCCTCCCACCTCAAACCATTATACGATATCAGTGTCCTATATTTTTCTATTAATATCATTTGTCAAAACTGCAATTAAATAATTAGTCTGTAATTATTTGTTTAATGACTTCCTTTCCCGCTATGCTGTTATCCCTGAGAGAGCAGACTGTATCAGTCTTATTCACCTTTGTATCAACAGTGTCGAGCACTGCGCCTTGGGTAGAATAAGTCCTCAAAAGTATATTGGATGAATGAATATCCTTCTTGTTTTTTTGGGTTTTTTTTTTTCTGCCTTGGGGTTCTTTCTGAACTTAAACTTGGCACTTCCAGGAGACACTTGCTGATTGCTAAGTACATTTAGTCCTGAGAATCACATTATAACCTATATATGAGCCAAGGTACCCCACAGCCCAATCTCGGTGCAGTGTCACATGCAGAGAAGCAGGACTCAACAGTAAAATAAAGTTTTCTCCCATTTCCAGTTCATTTTCTATCTCTGCCCTGATCCTCCACTTCCTGTGTTTTATTAGGCAGATTGATTGAGCTGGGTGTACAATGACAGTCCCTACCATGAGGATGGGTTGATTATTTAGGAGGCTCTTGATATAGTCCAGGTAAGAGATTACGGTAACTTGGAAACCAATGCGATGGACACATTTAAGATATTTTTAGGAAGTAAACTGATAAGGGGTATCAAGGGCATTGGGATTGATATCCCACATCAGCCCCAATCTAGATGATTATTGCAAGATATTCATGGAAATTTCATCATCCTATTTTCTGGGGATGCATTTTTAAATGGTCATGTGACAATCCTTTTTGATTCTGAGAATGAGGAGAAGTCCACTGGGAGATTTGGGGGAAAATGTTAATTCCGTCTTCTTTTTTTTTAAGTTTATTAAGGAATTATATTTTTATTAGAAATAGATGCTATTGATTGCCAAATGATTGGGACCTATTATACTAAGATTTTTTTTAAATTTTTATTTATTTTATTTGTTTTTGGCTGCATTGGCTCTTCATTGCTGTGCACGGGCTTTCTCTATTTGCAGTGAGCCGGGGCTACTCTTTGTTGTGGTGCGTGGGCTTCTCATCGCGGTGGTTTCTCTTGTTGCGGAGTATGGGCTCTAGGTGTGTGGGCTTCAGTAGTTGCAGTTGTGAGTCACCCACCCAGCAGTTATGGGATTTGATTTTAATGTGATTGCACCCCTTCTACCATCTCATTGTGGCTTCTCCTTTGTCTTTGGATGTGGGGTATCTTTTTTGGTGAGTTCCAGTGTCTTCCTGTCAGTGGTTGTTCAGCAGTTAGTTGTGATTCCAGTGCTCTCGCAAGAGGGAGTGAGCGCACATCCTTCTACTCTGCCATCTTGAACCAATCCCAATTCCCTCTTTTTTTTTTTTTTTTAATAAATTTATTTATTTATTTTTGGCTGTGTTGGGTCTTCATTTCTGTGCGAGGGCTTCCTCTAGTTGTGGCAAGCGGGGGCCACTCTTCATCACGGTGCGCGGGCCTCTCACTGTCACGGCCTCTCTTTGTTGCGGAGCACAGGCTCCAGACGCGCAGGCTCAGTAGTTGTGGCTCACGGGCCCAGTTGCTCCACGGAATGTGGGGTCTTCCCAGACCAGGGCTCGAACCCGTGTCCCCTGCATTGGCAGGCAGATTCTCAACCACTGCGCCACCAGGGAAGCCCCCCCTCTTTTTTTTTAAAATAAATTTATTTATTTTATTTATTATTTTGGCTGCATTGGGTCTTCGTTGCTGCCCACAGGCTTTCTTTAGTTATGGCGAGCGGGGGCTACTCTTCGTTGCGGTGGGCAGGCCTCTCATTGGGTGGCTTCTCTTGTTGCGGAGCACAGACTCTAGGCATGCAGGCTTCGGTAATTGTAGCACGTGGGCTCAGTAGTTGTGGCTCATGGGCTCCAGAGCTCAGGTTCAGCAGCTGTGGCACAGGGGCCCAGCTGCTCCACAGCATGTGGGATCTTCCCAGACCGGGGCTTGAACCCATGTCCCCTGCATTGGCAGGCAGGTTCTCAACCACTGCACCACCAGGGAAACCCCCAATTCCCTCTTAAATAGAGAACCACAGAGGGAAACATCACTTCTTTGGCTGGATGTGAACAAAGAACTTGTTCTTTTGCTGCTGTCTTTCGGACTACTTGTATGTCTGACTACTACTGCTGTGAGATTTGAGGGGACAGCCATGAAAATACAGAGACATGGAAAGAACCTGAGTGCTTGCTGACATCATTGAGTTGTTCGTTGTGGTTCTCTGGGTTGTACCCTACCTGGAATTCTGAGTACATGAAATAATGAACTTTTTCCAATATTTAAGCCATTTGGTTGCATTTTCTATTACTTGCAGCAGATATCATCCTTAATGATACAGGGGATACAGTGGATGCTCAGTGGGTATAGAGGTGCCTCTGGCTTGCTGGAGGCTTTCCAGTAAAAGGGCCTGTGGGCAGGTAACATCATGTCCCTTAGTTACTTTGTAGGGCTGGGGCTCCAGTTTTACCTTCTGACCTGCTCAGGGATGCAGCTGAGGCAGCAGGTGGGGTCCTCAGTATGTCTAGTTGGGAAAGGATGGAGAATGACCCGTATCAAACAGTAAACAGTGAATTTCTCTTTTGGGCTTTCAACTTACATTGAAATGGGAAAGTTTACTTACTGACTTCTTTATTTTTAGTCAGTTTATGTTCTACTCTTACTCTTCTTAAATAATATATTTTGAGGATCCCCCCCCCCAACCAAAGAAATACTGTATTACAGTAATAGAGATAGAAATCAACATGTAGGAAAGAGCAAAAAGAGTGTTCCATTATCCCGGAAACAACACAATCAAATTGTTTTCTTTGCCCATGCTTCCTAGAAATTCTTGTTCATATTCATGCAGAAATGTACAGAAGGGTAATCATAACTCAGGCATCATTAATTTTTTTATTGAGGTATGACATATCCATGCTGTGAAGTGCCCATAACTGTATAGCTTGATGATTTTCCATGTGTTCACTTTTGTAACCACATCCCAGTTCAAGATATAAAACACTTGACTGGGTAGCATTTTTTAGTTTGCTTTTTAAATTTAATGTCATATCAGAATCATGCTACCCTGCTGTTTATCCTAAGAATTTTTTTAGTACGCTCTATGGTCTTCATACTGCTGACTATTAAAGGCTTTAAAAATTCAATCAGATGGCTGTATCACAGATACCTGAGCCAACTCACATCACTGGACATTAAGATTGTTTAAAATTCTTCCAGATCACAAATAGTGCTTCAATAATCTGTACAGTAGAGGTCAGAAATTGGCAGCGTGTAGACTGGATTCTGCCCACATACACATTTGATTAGGCTTGTTTGGTGTTGGCACACCAGTATTGTTAAGAATATTTGAGTTTTGTTGCAAACTTTTACAACTTGAGAGAGCTCACATAGAAATCTGGATTTCTTGCTTCCTTGATAAGGCAGAAGGTCTGGCTGCATGGGCCACATTCCCAGCAGAGGCCGTCGTGTGGGGATGGGAAGGGGCTGCCTTCCTTGGAAGGGGTTTTTACTGCCCAGTTTGCCACAGTCCCTGTGACTCCCAGTGTTTCCTTCTATCATCAGGCCTGTTCACTAATTAATAGCATCTGCCTGAGTCCAGTAGGCACTTGACTTTGCTATCCCTGGCATATGGCTTCCTTCTTCCTGATACTTATAATGATGTCATTTATGCATGAGGTTGCTGATAATCCTGAGGAAATCATAAATAGAAGTACGTTTAGAAGAGCATAGTGAAAAAAGAGCATGGCTATTGTGTCCAAGGTGCCCTAGTGCAATCGCTGCTTGTGACTTTGGCCCAGTCATGTCCTCTGTGGGCCTCAATTTTCTCAAGCTTTAAGTAAGAACAATGATACTTCAGGGAGGAATTGTAAAGGTCTAGTAGTGCTTGGAACACAGTAGGAAATCAGTAAATGGTGGATAAGTAAAGAAAACTATTGAAAATTATTCTTTATGGTTAATTTTTCCGATTCTAGTTCTTGAATAGCAAAATTTATTTTCATAAAAATAAGATTTAATTTCATCTGAATTTGCTGTTCATTCAAAGGTCTCCAGAGACATCTATAAAGTTTTAATAACAGCAACAATAATAATGATAAGTGGATAGGATTTAATAATGTGTCTGAGTGTCTAAAGAGTGACCTTAATATTATGATTTAATTGAGACGGTAAATTAAAAATGTGCTGCATTGCTCCATCATACTTAAGAGGTTAAAATGGGAATGAGTTGGTCCCCAACATTGTTGTTCGAGCTGATGTTTCTTTAGGAAGATCACGATCGCCACCTACTAGCTACAGGCTCTTTAAGTTGATTTTAACAGATCCAGAGATTCTTTAGGGAGAATCTCTAGTAGTACACAGAGGCTTGCCTCCAGAATTTTGAGAGCATAAAGCATTGACCTTAGTAGAAGAAACATTTCCTAGAAAATAATTTGTCTTTCTCTTAGGTCCCACCACCTACTAGAAACCTAAGAGCAATTTTTATCTTTTCTTCCTCCTCTGCATCCAATCCATGCATAAGTCTGTCAATTCTCCTTCCCAACAGTCTCTCAGTTCAATTTACCTCCCTCCATCTAGACTGACACCACATTCACCTAAGGCAAAATGCATTCTCCATGGAGCAGCCAGGGTGATCTTTTAAATATTCAGCTCACATCACATCACCCTACTTCTTAAAATTCTTCCATGACTTCCATTTCACTTCAGATAAATTCCAAACTCCTTATCAGAGTACACGAGGCTCTGAATGATCCGTCTCCAACTTTCTCTCCAACTTCATCTCATGCGACTCTCCCCCCCTTGCTCATGATATTCCAGTAACACTGATCATCTTTCACACCAAGTTCTTCCCCAGCTCAGAGGCTTTGCACATGTCTTATCCCTGCCTGGAATCCTGGTCCCTACCCCACGTTCTCTGTCTTTCTTTGTAAAATTGGCTTCTTCAGGTCTCCAGTTAAAATTTACGTTTACATCCTATCTAAGGAGGCCCTCCGTTATCCTTTTCTGCAATATCTTATGCCTTCATACCCCTCACACACTTCGTGGTGATTTTGTTTCCCTGTGGTAGTCTGTCTTCTTGAAACTCATGCAAGTTTCACAAGAACTGTGGCCATACCTCTCATTTACCAGTTATATCCCCTGCTGCTAGCGCATTGCTGGGCATATAGCAGTCATTGATAAGTTTTAACTGAATGAAAGAAAGAAAGGATGGATGTAACTGCTATGAGAACTCAGGTTAGTCTCAGGAAGGTTTTTCTAGAATGTGTTGGCTAGAAAAGGCATAACCTTGCCAGCCATACCAGCATGCAATGTCTGTTTAGTCTTGCTCACAGCGGGAAAGAGTTTTAAAGGATCTAGAAAAATTGAGCGCCAAAGATCAAGGTACTGTCAGCTTATCTCTAGCACTGTCCAGGGGAGGTCCTGGGTTCCAGACCAATTATCACTTACATTTTTCTCTGAAAATTAATGGCGTAGCACTTGGTTTATCAATCAGTGTCTCATAAGTTTGGCCGGCATGAATTAGAGCTCTTGAACCTGATCAGTTCTGCAAGAGCTGACAGATTTAACTAGCTGAGTGTCTGATGCGCCTTGGTCTCTCACTGACCCTCAGTCCATTGTTTGACTCTGACCCAGCTCTCACTCTGCTCTCACTCAGGATACTCAGCCGGTCCTGCCTACTTTCTCTCCACTTTCTGACCTTGGCCCTTCCTCCCTCTCAGCTTAATGCCCCATCTCCCTTTTTCTCATTCTGTGCCTTGACGTAGTAAACTCAATGCACAGATTTCAAACTTAAGAACCATTAAGGGTACATCTTCGTGTCAATAAACTGAAATTAATTTATTTTAGGTTTGATGACACTGCGGACAACCTTATGTCAGCACAGTTGGCAGCTCCTACTGATGAAGTGTGATATTACAGTCCAACTCTTTTAGATGTTATCGGTGTCCAGGTGAAAAAATAAGAAGAAAGCAAAATTCTGGGAGCTTTGAAGTGGGACTGGAGGACTGCTCAGACGTAGAAGAATACTGAGTTCTGGAGGAGAGAAGTAAGGTAGAAGTAATAAAATGGGAAGATCTGCAAAAGAAAAGTAAATTTCTAAATGTGGGGAGTATCCCTCTTAGGGTCAGAGCCAGCTAGTTTCCTTCCATTATTCTGGTAAAAATGGAGGAAATTACTCTTCTTTGTCTCCATTTTCAGCTCCCTGGCCTGGGTTTATTATTATTATTGATGATTAATTATATTATTTCAAGATCACGGGAATCTTCTACTGAGAGATTCTGCTGTGATTTGCTAGCTTGTAGCTCATGAGAATGAATGTGCTCAGGATCCCAGACCACACCAGTCTGTCTGGCTCTGATTGTTTCTGGATACTTCCCAATCCAGGCCTGCACCCAAGCGTAGTCTTAGGGAAAGTTGTGAAGTTGAACAAGTTTGTTATCTACGAACTGATTCTATCTCGTCTGCATCATACACACCTCTCAGAGCCTCCACCACTTCCTCTTCTCTTAGGCCCTTTACTCTCATATTTTCAAAAGGAACAAAATCGAAATAGTTAATTAATAATAATGATGGTATTGGTTAGGATTCAGCCAAGAAAAGAAACTACAAAGACGTGGGTTCAAATCTCAGCTTCATCGCTTACTACCTGTGTATCTCTGAGCTTCAGTCTCCCCTTAACGATATTAAAATCACAAGATCCTTGTGAGGATTCACTAAAAGTATGCAGAGTGCCTTGCATATTGTTTGCATTCAATAAACTTTCCTCTTCCCCCTTCTCAAGTATATTAACATGTTTTAAAGTCATCTACAGAGGTAAGGATTAAAACCAAGGAATGCAGCTTTCATGGTGTAATTTCAGGCAGTGGGTGGAATAGATATTTTTGGATTGTGGCTCCTCCATGCGCTCCTGACATTCTAATATAGAGGTGACTTCCTACTCTATCTACACATAATGGTTTTTGGACTTTGTCATTATGATTTCAGTATGATGAGCATTACTGGTGCTTGGCTCTGGACTACATAATTGGTCCTGTTCAAAGACACGGTGGGAAAGAGATTCTTTGATTAAGTTCTGTTCAGTTTTATTAAATACTTCTTGAATCCATTCCTTCTTCTCCAGCCCCATCACCACTGTCATGGTTCAGGAATTCATCATTTTCTACATGCATCACTGCATCACCTCCTAATGGGTTTTCCTGCTGCTGGGCTCTTCCTCTACACAGCAGGCAGAGTGATTTTTCGAAAACATGCATATGATCCTGTCAACCCTTTACTTAAAAGCCTTCAGTGGCAGTGTTCTCAGCCTCTGGTGTCATAACACACCGGTTTGTCACATCAGTTGTAAGGCAGACTTATCCATCTATCTAACAAATATTTATTGAGCATCTACTATGTGTCAGTTACTGTTGTAGGTATTTGGGGAGTACATCAATAAAAAAATAGACAGAAATCTCTGCATGTTGTCAGAAACTTGTTAGTAATAAGAGTTAAAGTCCTGAAGATTGTGAATGATTTATCTGTTTGATTATTATAGTGGATACATGTTTATTTCTACAATAACTTTAGGCTAAATCACTTGGGCAGTGAGGTGCTCCTTGATGGGGAGCGGAAGGGGGGATTTATAGCTAGTAGTTGGGGAATCGTGTGTAAATCTGGGTATGCCTTTGGCATTGTGCATCTGAACAGTGTCATCATTTGTCTACAGAAAAAAGATGTTAAGCATTCTACTTGTCTACAAGATAGGGTGCACATTTTTTAGCCATCATCATTTGGCCTCCACTTACTCCATCAAGCTCATTCTCTGCCACTCCCTGCCTTTCACAGTATACGATCTGGTCCTTACCTTTAAAACTGATTTAACTTCCCACCATTAGAAGCATTTGAGTCATAGATAACTGAAATATATAAATACTTTTCTTACAAGGCCAGAGGTCATATCCTTGTGGGAGAAGGAACCAAGTCCATACTGTAAACTGAAAATGAAGAGCCAAAGGGAATATGGTGGAGCCATCAGATTCCTGCTAATAGATAGCATTTATAGTATTTTAGAAAAGTATATTTCTTAGCATTTGATAAAAATAGACACAGTCATGATAATAAATCTGAAAATGTTTACTGGTACATTATTAGTCAATCAGAAGTACAGCAAACACATTGGAAAATGGGATAGTTTTGGAGGCTAAGAAAGAAGTCGTGGAGGGATTAGTCTCATCTTGTCCATGTGTGAGGGGGGAATGGACAAAAATGAACTGGAGAAGAAGATTTTTGCTATCATACGAAAACTCTCAAGTGATGCAAGTAGGAACCAAGGTCTGGTAGATTCCTGCGGCCATCAGAATTGCTCTCCATTACAAAGTGGGCTTCCAGTCGATTCACATTGTTTACAGCCTTAACTCTGAGCCACATGCCCAATTCATCTCATTCTCAGAACAAAGATTTTCTGCTAATTCTTTCTTTCTTTCCCTTTCTTTCTTTCTTTCTTTCTTTCTTTCTTTCTTTCTTTCTTTCTTTCTTCCTTCCTTCCTTCCTTCCTTTCTTTCTTTCTTTCTCTCTCTCTCTCTCTTTCCTTCCTTCCTTTCTTTCTTTTTCTTTCTTTCTCTCTCTCTCTCTCTCTCTCCCCCTCTCTCTCCCCCTCTCTCCCTCCCTCCCTCCCTCCCTCCCTCCCTCCCTTCCTTCCTTCCTCCCTTCCTTCCTTTCTTTGCACTGCATGGCTTGCAAGATCTTGGCTCCCCAATCAGAGATTGAACCCGGGCCCCCCGGCAGTGGAAGCATGGAGTCCTAACCACGGGACGACCAGGGAATTCCCCTAATTCTTTCAACTTCTGACGTTGGGACATGTCTTCCATTTTTGATGTCAAAAGTGATGGTTGACACAACTTGTGGCAGCTTGGAGCGGGAGAAAGTAAGGAATCAAAGAAGCTGCTCTTGTTTAGGTTTTTATAGAAAGGTGTCAAAGGGAAAACTTTAAGCACAGATATGGCTGGCTGGAAAAGATCTGGCTAGGAGTCCACAGATGGTGTTGAATGGAGATGCCCTTACATTGCTTTTTCAGGACACTCAGTATGGCTGGCTAGTGATTCATTAGGGCACAGTCCACTAAGAGGTGTGGGAGAATTGAACAACATCAAAGACACTCTAGGATGTATTTCAGTATCTTGAAGCAGGAAACAAGAGTAGGGACTCAAAGCCATGAGTCATTCAGGGGAACCTAAGGAGGAAGAGTATAGCAAGCAGGCCAAGAGGTCCAAAGCCTGTGATTCTACAGCTGTTGGGGTAACCTTGGGGGATTATGCCACAGGGTTCTCAGGGACAGGGCATGTTAGAGAGCTGTGCCCCTCCCCACCCATTTCTGCCCCCATAAACAGGGCTCGGCAATTCTCTCCTCAAAAGGACCACTGTTCAGTTATTTTGGTCCTTGCAGCCGAGGCTTCAGTGCCTGGCCTCTCTCCAACATTGTGTGAAATGCAGTGAGGGGCTGTGCTGGGGTGACCCACACTTTGTAATTAACCCTCCTCTTTAGCAACTCCCCTGCTTCCGATGGGGCAGGGCACACATGTTTGTGGTTATGTAACTGCCAACCAGGGCTGGGCCAGCCGTTTGCTGGCATCCTAATTGTCTCCAATCACAAGGAAATGAATTGCAGTGAGAAAAGTAATGAGAAATGGAGCACCCTGGCTGCCAGCCAAGGGCTCCAAACTGTCAGCTGCAAAGCTCAGGAATCTGGCATCAAAGCAGGACATTGGAAGTTGGGCTGGAGCCAGGGGAGCCAGAAGCCATGTGCCAACTTGCTGAAGGAGGGTTGGGATGGGGGGCGAGTGGGGGCAGGGGAGTAGTGAGACCTGGGGAAAGAGAACACTTGAGTGCAGGAGAGAGGAGGAGAGATTCGAGCACTTTCCCTGTGACCTCTCCTTCCTCTCCTCTGATCCCCAACAGCCTCCAATGCCACCTTAGTGGTGACCTTGAGAGCACAGGAAAGTGAAGAGAGGGCAGGGCAGGGGACAAAGAGGAGGAGGGTAGATTAAAGAAGTCTGCATGGATTTAAATGATGAAGAAGACAAAAAGATCTCAATGAACTGTTATTTTCCACCCTATCTTGAGTTTGCTTTTGCTACTGCCACTGTGGAAGAAGGGCTATTGATGGTCTTGACCCCATCACTGGGGCTGTGGCCACCTCCACTGCTGCTGCTGGTGTAGTTATTTCAATTATGGGGATTCCAATGATGAGTGAGCACAGGCACAGAAACCTTAGACCTTTAAGTCAAGATTACCTTCTATGAGTGGAATTAAGAATAAAAATGTCATGGAATGAGACCTACACTCTCTAGAAATGTCCCGAGAGTTCATAAAGTGGGCATTTTACTAAATGCCTAGTACAAGGCAGTCAGTAAAGAGGAGTTTCGGAGTATCAAGTCTATCAAGCCTCAGTCAAGCTGGAGAATCTCACATCCTTATGTGCATTAGCTTGGCTGCAGCTGAAACCTAATGGCAGCTGGATCTTGCTAATAGGGAAAGCTGATCTGCAATGAGCTTGCAGCGGGGAGCCCCTTATGACCAGATTTGTCACTGAGTGCCCAGCATCGTCAGAGGAAGAGGGTCTGAAAACCAGGCAGACAGAGTATTCTTGCCCTAGAGAAGCCCTTCTGTTGTAGGCTGGAGTGTTTTGCAGATGCTCACAGTGGTTGGGTGGGAAGTTCTTCAGAACTCTACCATTTCTGTTGATGTGCTGACTCATGAATTCATTCCATAAATATTTATTGGGCACCAACTGTATGGCATACACTTTGCTAGTCCCTGGGAATAAAGGAGTGAAGAAAACAGACACAGCCCCTTCCATCATTGACCATTCAGTTGAGCAGAAGATCAGAGGGTTGTTCAAGAAAGTCCTGAGGAGCTGTGTAGCACAGGGAACTCTACTCAACACTCTGTAATGACCTATAGGGAAAGGAATCTACTAAAGAGGGGATACATGTATATGTATAACTGAATCACTTTGCTGTACACCTGAAACTAACACAGCATTGTAAATCAACTGTAGTCCAATAAAAATTAATTTAAAAAGAAAAAAAAATAAAGTCCTGAGGAGAAAGCGAGCATGGTGTGTAAATGCAAGAGCTCAGCAGCTGCCGTAGGAACTATGTAAATTGGATAAGGTGATGTGGGAGTACTGGATACCCCATGGATGTCCACTACAGCAGTCAGTGCCCCCCAAGCAACCTCTGGACTTCTAAAGCAGGTTTCCAAGGTACCCTAATTCTGGAACAGAAATACTAGTGTTAGGTCACTGGGAAATGCTGTCATATTTGTCAAGTAATTGATTAATGAGTCATATGTATACGGCTTATGGCTTAGAGCAGTGGGTGGCATATAGTAATGCTACCTAAGTGTTAGTGATTATCATTATGATAATGATGGTGATGATGTGTATCCACCCCCTTTGGGTAGAGGGGCATAATTCAGTTGGAAGGGGATATACAGGAGATGTTAATATAGTGTTAACCAGATTGCGGTCTGGGTGCAGGAATTATCATAATGGTGAGACTATTCATTATCTCAGTCATCATTCATTCATTCAAAACCTATATATTGAGCACCTACTATGTTCCAGACTCTGCACTGAACATGAAGGCTATAAATAAAGACTAATCATTGTCCGGGTTTGAAGGTGAGGTGGAGAAATGAGCAGATTAAAAGACAGATACAGAAGTTTGTGACGTGTTTTTGTATTAGGGGAAGCATATGAGCTGTGGGAATATAGAGGAGAGGCAACAAATTCAGCCTGGTGTGTGGGAAGTGGGGTGGGCAGGTCGCAGAATACTTCCCAGAGAAGTGGAGCTGATTCTTTTTTTTTTTTAAAGAGAGAGCTGCTCTTTTTAAATTTATTTTTATTTATTTATTTATGGCTGTGTTGGGTCTTCGTTTCTGTGCGAGGGCTTTCTATAGTTGTGGCAAGTGGGGGCCACTCTTCATCGCGGTGCGCAGGCCTCTCATTATCACGGCCTCTCTTGTTGCGGAGCACAGGCTCCAGACGCGCAGGCTCAGTAATTGTGGCTCACGGGCCTAGTTGCTCCGCGGCATGTGGGATCTTCCCAGATCAGGGCTCGAACCCGTGTCCCCTGCATTGGCAGGCAGATTCTCAACCACTGCGCCACGAGGGAAGCCCTGGAGCTGATTCTTAAAGGACAAGTAAGGATTCTTCCAGGTGAAGAGGATGCAGGGAGGGTGTCATCCCAGACAGGGGTACTGGCACAGACAAGGGTACAACAGTACTAGGGAGCATGTACCTTTAGGGAATTTCCAGATGGGTGAGATGTGTAATATAGGGTACGCATGGTGAGTGGTCAGCTGTGACCGCCCAGGAAGAGGGCAGGGAGAGTACAAAGGAATCTGATAATGAAGTTTGTATTTTACCCTAAATGTAGTGGGCAGTCATTCAAAGGGCTTTAAGCAGGGCAGTAGCAAGATCAGATTTGTGTTCTAGAAAGACCCCTTCGGCAGCAGTGTGGAGAATAATTTAGAGGAAGAATGAAGACAGGAGCCCCTGGGGAAGAAAAGGTTTTCTTCCACGAAACCCTGAAATTGCATCTAAAGTAATACGGGTGCTGCCGGCCAGATGCACATCTAACTGCTCTGTTCTGAGAAATGGTGGGGATCTCTGGGGTGCAGGGTGCTGGAAGGTCTGAAGTTGGCTTCAGGGGAAGCAAAGAGCCTCGCACAGTACCAGGGGAACTGTCATTTGGAGAGAGAAATCTGTTTACTTGAGCAGCCTGTGTGTATGAAGGTGGGCTGATGGTGACCCGAGTGGGGTGAGCCTTGAGGTGAGAAAGCTGACTCAATGACTTTGCTGTTTTATATGCATGAACCTCTTTCTGGGTTCCCTGTACTGGTCTGCTCAGGCTGCCAGAACAAATGCAATAGTCTGAGTGACTTAAACAACAGAAGTTTATTTCTCACCATTCTGGAGGCTGGGAAGTCCATGATCAGGGTTCCAGACAATTTGACTCTTGGTGAGAGTTCTCTTCCTGGCTTGCAGATGCTCTCCTTCTCACGATGTCCTCATGTGGCCTTTCCTCAGTGCGTGTGGAGATCTCTCCCCTCTTCCTCTTCCTATAAGGCCACATTTCCCATCATGAGGGCTCCACCTTCATGAACTACTCTAACCGTAATTACCTCCTAAAGGCCCCATTTACAAAAACCCCCATCATGCTGGGGGTTAGCGATTCAACATATGAATTTGGCAGGGGGGATAAAAACATTCACCTGCACTGAGCAAATGACCAGGTTTGAGGCTTGGTACACACCTTTGGATTTCCCAAAGGTATATGCAGAGTTTGCTTCTACTTGGTATCTCGAGAGCATTCATAAAACTCAGGCAGGAGCAGAGGGGCTTCTGATTCCAGATGTTGCATAGTTGATACTCTGCTCCCTGCTAAGTGGGGGCTCAGGGACCCAGACCCAGATCCAACCTCCGAGGCTGGGCCTGGAAGACATTTATTCATCCTTCTGGAGTTTGCCTTTCTCATTGCACATCTCATTCAGAAAGCAAGAGTCTGTATTCCCTGAATAAGCACAGCTGGCTGGCCAAGGAGGTATGAGCTCGAACGAGATTGGATGGTTGGCAGAGGGCAGCTTGGGTTGAGAATACTAAACAATTCTGAGTTGCCTGCATCTACCTGTCATTCTGAAAGTGGTGGCCCCTAGGGGTAAAGCTAGGGTCAAGAAGAGATGAAAAAAGAAAGACTGGGGGTTACTATAAGGACACACTTTTAACTCTTCAGCATAAGATGGAGGTCTTGAAAAGTAGTGGGTTCTCCATCATCAAAGGTATGAAGGTAGAGGCTTGACGACAATTTGGCAAAGATGCTACAGGGGGACAAAACCAATGAATGAGGAATTCGATTGGGAAAGTGAAAAACAGACGACCACGGATCAGAACATTATATAAATTCTCTGCGGTATCATCTAAGTAAACAGACCATTACAACATGTGGGGGAAGTTCAGGGTGTTTTGGGAGCACATTGGAAGGATATGTCATCCAAACTTCAGAAATGCTGGGAAGAGCGCCCAGAGGAAGTGATATTTAAGCAGAAACTTAAAGGATGAGTAGGAGTTAACCAGGGGAAAGGGGGTTGGGATTGAGGGATACAGACCTCTCCACTTTGTAATTCTCACAAAGAATTATCTGGCTTAAAATGTCACGAATCACAAGGTTAATACACCTCAGTCTAGAGTCAATTCCTGTCTTGTGAGAGGTAGCATCCCTTTTGATACCATAAGATACTTGAATGAGTTTTTTTGCTTCCTCATGTAAAATATGTTCTGTATTCATCAAACATGACAATTTTTTTGACAGGCTCTAAGACACAGTAGTATGGAAAAGAGAGTAGGGCCATTCTTTGCAATGCTGAGTTCTTTGTAGTCCTGTAAGCCCTGGGAAGGCAGCAGTGCAAGTGTGGATGATGCAGTGAAATGGAGCCATGACCGAGGATCCACACAAACCCTGCTTCTTGCACCTCTTGGCACCTTCTTGGAGGTGAGGCTACTCAGTCGCAAGTCATTGCCAAGCTCCTTCTCACTGTCCCCTGTGATACGTCCGGCTCTTCAGCTGTCAACACTCTGAAAGGTATAGGCTGAGCCTGTGCCGTTTGGGGGAAAAAGATGGAGGTGGAGAAACAGACTTATGGGAGGCATTAAAAACCTCTGGGTATTTTGGGGAAAAAAAATTGAATTTTGACCTCATTCCCACAGCCCAATTCCAAGAATAGGCTTACAAGTTTGGACTCTCTCCCTTGGGTAATATAAATGTTCAGTTAAATGCAGAGAGAACTGAAGTTCAGTTTTATGATTAACTAACTCTATCTGTCATAATCTTTTATATTGCTCACTTGCAGATTTTATGGTCACGTCCAACATCCTCTTCTCTGTGGTTGTTTGAAAACTTATCCTGCTTTAACGTGCTGGAGAGACAGCATGATATAAAAAGAATAGCATGGAATTTAGAGATACATTATGAATCCCACATCTGCACAATTAGCTGTGTGACCTGGGTCACTTAATAATATCTCTGAGTGTGTTTCATCATTTGGGATTTAAGGGTAACATCTGTCTCATAGGAAGTGTCTGGTATAGCACCTGACACACAATAGGTGTTCAGTAGACCAGCGGTCCCCAACCTTTTTGGCACCAGGGACCGGTTTCGTGGAAGACAGTTTTTCCACGGACGGGGCTGGGCGGATGGTTCAGACGGTAATGCGAGTGATGGGGAGCGATGGGGAGCAGCTCGCCCACCTGCTGCTCACCTCCTGCTGTGCAGCCTGGTTCCTAACAGGCCGCGAATGAGTATTGGTCCCCGGCCCAAGGGCTGCGGACCCCTGCCCTGCAGTAGCCATTTCCCTTTTCTTAATGCATGGCCCTTCCTTCGCTTTTCTATGCTGCTATGTCTTGGGCCCTGGGAAAAACTATTACATTTGATAGATCCAAATCATATTTAAAATAAGGAAGAAAAACCCTCAGTCACATGGCTTATAGTATCCAGAGGTGTGTTAGGTCTTACAAGACAGGAATTCCAAGTTGACTTCAGATAGAATAAACTGTTTGTCAGTTTTCAACACCCATTTCCTTTAAAAGATTTGTGTAAGAATGAAGGAATGGAAAACATGTTTAAACAATCACATTCTTGACCAACACTGAAAATTGTCAGTGGTGCAAAGTTTTCATTTTGAACAATTTTGATTAAAAAAATCATGGTCTAGGTTCTTTTTTTTTTTTTTCCATGCATAATTTAGAGCTACCTCAATCAAATGTTGTAGATTCCTTGAGCTGGAAGAAATCTTAATGATGATCTGTAATAAATGCAAGTGACAGTACCATGGGCTGTTACACAGGATGTTAATTGCCCCATAAACTGATCTAATAAGGAAACTCAGACTCAGTAAATAGGAGTGGCTTGCTCAAGGTGTGGTGACAGGGTTAGTGACAGGGACATTGTCTGAGTCTGCTCAAGGCTCATGCCCCAGATGGCACTTGGGTGTCACCTGCCTCTCTCTTGACCAGTTGGCAGCAGCAGGGCATGCATGAAGATTGGCTTCTCTGGCATCTGACCTTCCCCCTCTGACCTCCTGTTGTGGCCTGGATTCATCTGCCCAGTGCAGCTAGAGTGACAGATTGTGAGTTGACCATGTTTACCGATCTACCATATTTATCTCTTCAACTACTGGAAAAGGGTCTGGCAGAGACTGAAAGTCAAAGCAGAGGAATATCCTGGTGGGGCTCATGCATGGAGGGAGCTGGGTCAGTCCAGGTAACACAGCATGGGGTGGGGGGGTGGGGCGTGTATAACTCAGAACTGTAGACGGTCTCTTGAAACAGACTCAGCTGGGAGGTAATTGAGGGTCTGTACAGCAGCCGCTGAGACTTGTCACTCAACAGCACCACGGTTACCTTGACAAAGCATTGCTGATTGGAAATTAAAATGCATGGGATTGCATGGGGAATGTTTTCAGGAAGAAATAGAATCGACTAAGGGACAGCATTGAGTCTCTTACAGCCGAACACCAGATGCAAGGATTTTTCAAGGAAACTGCAAGGCTCTCTTCTGTTCTGGAGCAGAAGGTTTAGTGCTTAGGTTGGTTAGAGTGAAGCTATGTTAGGAGACATTGCCAAAGCCTGAGCAGCGAGATGTCAGAGAGCTGTGTCAGAATTGATGCAGATCCAGCCCTGGGACCAGTCTGGACCAGCCGCCCTTGGACTCTATCTGCATCTGCTTGCCGGACCCACTGGTGGAGGTGGACTCCTATTGTCCCAAATCAAACATCTGCAGTGCTGTTGGGCCAGGGGACTTGTGTGTCCAGTGAGTCACCGCTTTCTTCTGACTTGCTGTGTTGGGTTAGATCAGTGATTCCCAACCACACGGGCAGACATGAGACCTGAGCTCCTTGGGCCCCCCTGTCTCCTGGGCAGGAGGCTCAGCCAGATTCTCTTTTCTTGAACTCAGATTTTGTCCATTAAAAAGTATATATATGGAAATATAGTTTATGTCTAATGTGCTGTGAAGGCATATGTGCTGTTAATCAGTATATATTATATAATGTGGATTATATGTCAGATTTCCTCCATTAAACTGTATATATATATATATGTATGTGTGTATATGTATATAGAGAGAAATATTAGACAGTATAATGGCCCCCAAAGATGATCACTTCCTAATCCCTGGAATCTGTGAACATGTAACCTTACATGGCAAAAAGGACTTTGTAGATGTTTAATTTAAGGATCTCAAGGTAGGGAGATGATCTTGGACTATCCAGGTAGGCCCAATGTAATGGTAAAGTCCTTACAAGAGGGATGCAGGAGGAGTCAGAATCAGAAAAAGGAGATGTGGTGACGGAGCCAGAGGGTGGAGTGATGCGCTTTGAAGATGGAGAAAGAGACCATACGTCAGGAATGTAGGTGTCCTCTAGAAGCTGGAAGGGGCAAAGAAACGGATTCTCCTCTAAAGTCCCCAGAAGGAAAACAGTGATGTCACCACCTCGGTGGTGACCTTCTGACCTTCATAACTGTAGAAAATAAATTTTTATTGTTTTAAGCACTAAGTTTGTGGCAATTTGTTACAGCAGCAATAGGAAACTAATACTCCATATATATATGTATACATACACTGTATACACATATCTTGTAAGTTATAAAATTCAAGGATTAGAAAATTTATACATGTTTGTATATATTATATAAAGTGAAAATAGCAATAATTTACACTTAGAGTACAGATTATGACTCAAGATTGTGGTCTCTGGAGTCAGCTCTGCCATGTTCTAGCGTTGTGACTTGGGTAAGTCACTGAACTTCAGTTTCCTCATCTCTAAAATGGGGATAAGATCCCACCTCATAGGGTTAAAGTGAGGGTTAAATGAGGTAATACATATATACACGAGTACCTAGCACATAGTAAGCACCATATTAGATAATGTTATTATCCTGATTTTTCAAATGAAGAAACTGAGGTTGACCTTCCCATGGCCATGTAGCTTTGAAGTGGCACAGCTGGGGTTAGGTCCTAGCCAATCCAGCTGCAGTAGGTTTCCACACTGTACTCTCATCAATAGAGGGAAAGTATCTATCATGGACTGAATGTGTTCCCTCAAAAATCCATATGTTGGAGCCCCAATCCTTAGCATAGCTGTATTTGGAGATGGACCTCCAAGGTTAATTAAGGTTAAAATGAGGTCATAAAGGTGGGCCCCTAATCAGATAGGATTAATGTCCTCAGAGCTCCATCCTTCTGCCTGTTTCACCCCTCACTCCGCTGGGAGCACGCAATGAGGAAAAGGCCATGTGAGAACATAGCAAGAAGACAGCCACCTACCCTCCAGGAAGAGAACCGTCACCAGAAACCGCATTTGCTGGCACCTAGATCTTGGACTTCCAGCTTCCAGAACTGTGAGAAATAAATCTCTGTTGTTTAAGCTACTCAGTCTGTGGTGTTTTGTTATAGCAGCCTGAGCAAAACGACTAATATATTTTCCTTCCCCAGACCCCAATTCCCATTCCACAACCATACGACCTGTTACCTATTTGGTATATACCCTTCCAGACAGACAGACAAACAGACACGTACACACAAACACAATTCATAATACTTTTAAAAATAAAATGCCATCATAAAATATATATGGTTTTGTAACTTGCTATTCATGTAATATATCATGAACAACTTTTTTGTTAAATTTATTTTAGTTATAGAATAATACATAGATACATTCTTTTCAAGAAGTTTGAACATTATAGGTAAAGCTAAAGTCTCCTTTGACCACCACTTTTAATCCTGATCTTCTCTGTGGCTTGAGATAACCACTGCGTGAGTTAGTGCGTATCTTTCCAGATTTTAAATACATTTGCACACATGCACATGTACCCATGGTACATGTGCAGTGTTGTTTGTTGCTTGTGTCCAAGTGCTTACACAATTTGTGTCATATTGCAAGGACTGTTCTGAAACTTGGTATTGTATTTCTGAGATCTAGCTACATTCATGAACATAGATTTGGTTTATCCCTTTTAACTGCTGAATTGCATTCTGTCACATGAGTGTATTGCATATTTATCCATTCCATTACTGGTGGACCTTTATGTCACTTTCAATTTCTTGCTATTATAATGTTTCATTTAGTTTTCTTATCCAGTCTTCTTGCATACATGTGAAACTGGTTTCGTGTGGGTAGAGACCCAGGAAGAGGAAATGCTGGATCATGGGATATACACATTTGCAGTTTTAATAGACTGTTAAGGAACTATCCAAAGTGATTGTCCTCTTTATATTTCTCCCAGTGGTGTATGAGAGTACTCTTTTCTCTACAGTATCATCAACACTTGATTTTGTCAGTGTTTTAATTCTTGCAGATCTGATGAGTGAAAAATAGAATCTTCTTGTTTTACTTTGCATTTGGAAAAGTTAATCAATTAGATGGTTGAACAACTTTTCAAGCTGGCTACTTGCATTTTCTCCTTTATGAATTGCCTGTTCATATTCTTCCCCCAATTTTTATTGCATTTTTACCTTTTTCTTATGATTTGTAGGAGTCCTTGTGAATATCTTTCTGTCTAAATACATGCAGGTCTACTTTATTTATTTTTTAATGGTGCATAGTATTCAATCATACACATCAGAGGCCAGAAAACACTGAAGTCAAATCTGGCCTTCCATAACGTTTTGTAAATAAAGTGGGTTTTTTTTTTTAAAGACATGGCCATGTCCATTCTTTTACGCATTTTCTATGAGTGATTAGTGCTACAACAGAGCTGAGTAGTTGTGACATAGGCTATATGGCCCACAAAGGCTAAAATTGTTTATGGCTCTTTATAGGAAAAGTTTGCTCTGATATAGATAAATCAAAATTTGTTTAACCATTCCTCTTTTGATACATATATAGGTTGTTTACCATTTTCCCACTATTATAAACCATGTGTAATTAATATCATCACACACATATCTTTCTCTGCAGATGTGAGTATTTCCTTTGACTGGATTCTTGGAAGTGGAATTTCTGGCTTATCAGAAGGCTGCTTTTAGTGAAACTTGCTTATTTGAACTAGTACTATGTCTGAATTGGATGATATTTTACAGAAGTATTGTTATTTCTTAGGAATAATGATATCTTCCCATTATTTAGAATCAGCTAGGTACCAGGCATTGTATTAGGTTCCTTATTTAATTAGGTATACTATCTCATTTAATCCTCCAAGCAACACTGAAATTGGTATTAATAACTGACTTTTACATATGAGGAAATTGAGATTTTGTGACGTTAAGGAGCTTGTCCAATACCACAGAACTGGTGTGTGGTAGAGCCAGGATTTGAACCCATTTCTCAGACTTCAGAGCTCCCATATTTTCTACTACATGGTGATGTCTCTCTGAAAAAAACTAGGTGATGTGCACTATTGACATAATATCGCATTACAAGTAGCAATTTTACATATTTGTTCTTTTTTAACTGAACAGGTAACAACATTTGTAATTAATGCAGTAAGTTTCTGTAGACAGATGGGTTAAATTAATTTTTAGACTCAAAAACTGTTGGCTTTCTTAAGCAAGCTAAACATTTCCTTTGCAATCTTATTTATGCTTCTATAAATAAAGGCACAGCTGTGATGTGGTAGAAAGAATACTGGATTTAGAAATCCAAATTTGGAAAACTCGTGGTTTTTGCCTCCTTCCAAGGCTGCTGTGTGACCGTGGGCAAATTTCCTACCCTCTCTGTGCCTCAGTTAGTTCACAGTGCTGTGAGAAATCAGTGTAAATAGCTGTGAAGTGCTTGATATAGTGTCTGGCATGTAATGAGGGTACAGTCTGTGATGGTCTTCATCCCCTGAGGATATTTCCGGAAGCAGGGTTCAATCTGATAAACCAGATACATCTGGTTTAAATCTGATATATTTCAGTGAGCTTGTTTCAAGCTCAAGTTCCGCCCTGCTCTGAAGCCCTCAGGCCACACCCTTGGCATAATAGTAACTGAGAGATGCCAGACACAGTCCATTGCCAAGAATGTGCCTAATTCCTGCAGTACAGAAAGGAGAAGCTGGGTTGTGACCTTGCCTGGCATTTAAATATTGTTATGCCTGGTCCGTGCTCTGTGGTGCACTGAGAAACAATATGAACAGTTCCCATTTATTCAACACTTACTCTATACCATCGATGGTGCCAATTATTGATTTAATTCTCACCGCAGTGCTGGTAGACCAGTACTCCTTCTGTTCCTCAGAGGAATAGACTAGATGAGGAAACAGAGGCCTAGACATAGTACAAAGAGGCATGTGCTCAGTAGGTAGAAAAGCTGGGATTTGAATCCACATCTCTCTGACACTTAGGCCTGAGCATTTAGCCACCATACTATACATTCCCCCTTGAGAGGAGAATCCCTGGCTGGGAATATATATGTGTTTATTTCAGCTGCAGGCTTTGGGTTGGGAGGATGTGCCCTCTGGGGCATGCAGTGCATCAGACTTACATAAGCTAAATGGTCATTTCTTAATATCTGGAGGGTAGGATTTGCCTTTCTTGATTGTCTGGTGCCACAAATCAACATGTCTGCCTTGGCTATAATGAGTTTTCTTGCCATCTCAGGGAAGCCTCCCCAAGCATCAGGAAGCGAGATCTGACGGCCGACAATTTTGCTTTTATCACTGCCTTTCTCCTGTCAAAGAAGGAGTGTCTTTCACCCCAAATTGCTGCCTAGCATCCATGTCTGAACCAGATCAATTTGTCTGTGCCACTCTGTTGGGATTGCTGTCATTTTTTTTGGCTTTAGCTGCCTCCTAGACCGTCTTGTTGGCAATATAAGCTCCAAATGGCCTGGAACTCGTCGTTTATGGCCTCTGCCAGATTAAACATTTAGAACATAATATACCCAGCTTCAAAAACAATTGTGCAGCCTTCCAGCCAAGCAGCATATTGATTTTAATTTGGGTAATTGCACACATTTTCAGGTCTTAGGAGGGACTCTGAGGCCTTGGACTGCCAGTGGCTCATGGCCTTTCTCCTTCCCCACCCCTGTTTCTCCACTTGGAGCTGGAAGAGCCTAGAGATCACAGGGCCAGAAGCAAAGGTCTCCTTCTGTGCCCCATGTTTTCCCTTTTGGAACTGAGACCATCTCAGCCTCAGATCTAAAACGGCTATGAAGTAGAAAGGCAGCAAGGTAACTAGGAATAGTGTGGGCAGAGCTGGGTTCAGATCCCTGCCTTACCTGGAATGGCACATGACCTTGGGCGAGTCATTTCAACCTCTGGATCTCAGGCTCCTCATCAGTAAAATGGGGGCAATGAGGACATTTAACTCACAAAGCAAGTGTTAAGCTTAATTATCATGTGCTGGAAGATCCTCCATAAAAATTTAATGAAAAAAGTGGACTAGTCTGCAAAGATATATAATGCATTTTTGTTGAGTTGACTAACCATGGCAGAATATTTGAATGCCTAAGAAGGGTTTCTTCTCATCCCAAGGGTGTATTGATTCAACAACCACTGCGTGGAGATAATGGGCCTGGTGGCTTTTGCATTTTGGTAACAATGGCAGCCTCCTGCACACAAGGCTGACGGTGCATAGCGTCATCCATTAGCCAATTCCCGGGACTCAGTCATCAATACAAGACCCCAGTGCAGTTTCCACTTGTTCATTCAACATACATTTGCAGACTTCTCACCTTGCAAGGTGCTGCTACGTAATTGTGAATAAGTGTTTGCCTTCAAGGAACTCACTATTTAGGGTGGAAGACAAGCACACACAATGGTAATGACAGTGCAGTGCCCTAGTGGCTGTTCTCAAAGAAACATCTGCCAAGGCTGGGGAAGGCCATTCTAGGTCTCCTTATTTTCCATGGTCTCAGAGGGGCTCATAGTAGCAGAGCTGCTAGGAACCGAAACTCAAATACACTGGCTTAAACACATTATCAGGTTGTTTTCTGACTTGTAAAAGAAGTCTGGAGGTCAGCAGCTAGGGCTGGGGAGCTCCAGCTGTCACCTCAATATGCCAGCAGGAAGAAGAGAAAGGATGAGGGGACAAAAGGTATTTACTATCAGCTGAGTAAGAAACCGTGGCCACTTACCTCTTGTTGAGACCCCTCCAGTCTGCTAGCTGGGCGTTTTGCTGCCCCCTGCAGAACAGGAAGGGAGAGTGCTTATTGTATAGAAAACTAGCAATCGTTGTAACAATACACCTGATAGAATGTTACCTTCTTCCCACCACCTTGAGTGTTCCTACATCTGTTTAAAAATAAAGATGGGTGAGGGAGCGGTCAGGCTGAACCAATGACAGAGTTTTGTGGTACAAGATGAGATACCATGGTTTTCAGTGGCAGGATTAATGTTGATTTGTTTTCCTGGTGTGATGAGTGGGGACTAAAAGGGTGACAGACGGAGATGAGATGGAGTGGCTGAGCTGATTGGAGGCCGACTCGGAAGGAAGTGGCTTCCTGGGATTGGCTTTGGGGATGGAGCACATGACAGCCCTGTCTACTGCAGAGAAGCCACTTTTCCTGTCTTCCACTGAAATGGGGAAAGCTATAGAGAACACCAGGAGGTAATCAGTATTTGGGAGCCATTTCTTTGGCTAAGATGCCCTGACCTGAATCTGCAACAGCAGTCAAAGGAGTTTTGCTTCTTAAGCAAACTGCCTGAGAGGCCCCAAACCACTGGAATGAGTTTGAGCTCTCAGAAATGAGCCTGGAAATTATGCTATCAGCCCCTTGCATTCTTAAATTGACCTGTCATGCTGGTATGAAGCAATTGTGTCTTTCAGATCAGCATAACCTTCCACTTAAAAACAGCTTCTAACTCTGGTTGCAGAGAAGTTAAATTAGAATAATGAATAGAGTTTGATAAGTGAAAATCTAACTTTGCCTGCTTGTAGAGAAATAGCTGAATGTCGGCTAAAAATGAATGTGTCAGTACCTTGGAGAGGCTGACAAGTGATAGATGCTGACAACCCATTTTGTGGAGAGGTGCTCAGAGGCAGGGGGATACATGGGCTATGGGACTTGCTGCAGCATTTATCCTCACCCCCTCCTCCATTCCACTCACACAAAGCTGTTGACCACACTGCCACTGTAGAAGTGTCCACACGTCCGGCTGCCTGCCCTCCATCCCCGCTGGTGCCCACAGACACCCCAAACTCAGACTGTCCAAAACTATCATCCCTCCCCCTTAACTCTGTTTTCCATCCAAATTAGAACTCTGGGTGACATTCTTTTTTTTTTTTTAAATTAATTAATTTATTTATTTTATATTTATTTTTGGCTGTGTTGGGTCTTGGTTTCTGTGCGAGGGCTTCCTCTAGTTGCGTCAAGCGGGGGCCACTCTTCATCGCGGTGTGCGGGCCTCTTCACTATCGCGGCCTCTCTTGTTGCGGAGCACAGGCTCCAGACGCGCAGGCTCAGTAGTTGTGGCTCACGGGCCTAGTTGCTCCGCGGCATGTGGGAATCTTCCCAGACCAGGGCTCGAACCCGTGTCCCTTGCATTAGCAGCCAGATTCTCAACCACTGCGCCACCAGGGAAGCCCTGGGTGACATTCTTGACTCCACCCCATATGCCCAATTCTGATCAATCACAAAGTCCTCTTAATTCAAATGCCAGAATTTTCCTCAAGTTCATCTTCTCCTTTCCACCCTTAGTACAATGACCCTGGTTCAGACTTTTCTTTCTCTCGTTCTACTATCAATCTTCTAAGGGCTACTCCTACCCTCAAATCTGCCCCCTCTACTCTGTGTGTGATGGTCCCTCTCTCTGTATAAAATTCTTCAGTGGCTCCCTTTGCCCTCCATGATAACATCGAATCTCCTTAAGCATGGCTTGTTGCAATAATCTGTCACAAAGGTAGTGGAGCATGGCCGTTAAGAGTGTATGCTCCAGAGTTAGCCTGTCTTGGTACAAATCCTGGCTCTGTCACTTGCTGTGTGATTTGCGGCAGTTGCTTATACTGCCTGTGACTTGATTTTCTCATCTGTAAAATGGGGATGATCATCTTATCTCATTAGGTTGCTATGAGAATCAAGTGAGTAAATAAAAAAAATAAAATAAAGTAAAAATAAAATAAATGTATGCACACAGAGAATAGTGCAAGCCACACAGTAAGCACTGTGTAAGCATTTGCTATTGTGACTCCTTTCACATATGCTATGCCCTACAACACCTTACGGTTTGCCCTTCTTTGTTTTTTAACATCTTTATTGGAGTATAATTGCTTTACATTGTTGTGTTAGTTTCTGCTGTATAACAAAGTGAATCAGCTATACGTATACATATATCCCCATATCCCCTCCCTCTTGCATCTCCCTCCCACCCTCCCTATCCCACCGGTCTAGGTGGTCACAAAGCACAGAGCTGATCTCCCTGTGCTATGCAGCTGATCCCATTAGCTATCTATTTTACATTTAGTAGTGTATATATGTCAATGCTACTCTTTCATTTCGTCTCAGCTTACCCTTCCCCTCCCCGTGTCCTCAATTCCATTCTCTACATCTGCGTCTTTATTCCTGTCCTGCCCCTAGCTTCTTCAGAACCTTTTTTTTTTTTTTTAGATTCCATATATATGTGTTAGCGTACGGTACTTGTTTTTCTCTTTCTGACTTGCTTCACTCTGTATGACAGTCTCTAGGTCCATCCACCTCACTACAAATAACTAAATTTCATTTCTTTTTATGGCTGAGTAATATTCCATTGTATATATGTGCCACATCTTCTTTATGCATTCAACTGTCGATGGACACTTAGGTTGCTTTCATGTCATGGCTACTGTAAATAGAACTGCAATGAACATTGTGGTACATGAATCTTTTTGAATTATGATTTTCTCAGGGTATATGCCCAGTAGTGGGATTACTGGGTCATATGGTAGTTCTGTTTTTAGTTTTTTAAGGAACCTCCATACTGTTCTCCATAGTGGCTGTATCAATTTACATTCCCACCAACAGCACAAGAGGGTTCCCTTTTCTCCACACTCTCTCCAGCATTTATTGTTTGTAGATTTTTTTGATGATGGCCATTCTGACCAGTGTGAGGTGATACCTCATTGTGGTTTTGATTTGCATTTCTCTAATGATAAGTGATGTTGAACATCCTTTCATGTGTTTGGTGGCAATCTGTATATCTTCTTTGGAGAAATGTCTATTTAGGTCTTCTGCCCATTTTTGGATTGGGTTGTTTGTTTTTTTGATATTGAGCTGCATGAGCTGCTTGTATATTTTGGAGATTAATGCTTTGTCAGTTGCTTCGTTTGCAAATATTTTCTGAGGGTTGTCTTTTTGTCTTGTTTATGGTTTCCTTTGCTGTGCAAAAGCTTTTAAGTTTCATTAGGTCCCATTTGTTTATTTTTGTTTTTATTTCCATTTCTCTAGGAGGTGGGTCAAAAAGGATCTTGCTGTGATTTATGTCATAAAGTGTACTGCCTATGTTTTCCTCTAAGAGCTTTATACTGTCTGGCCTTACATTTAGGTCTTTAATCCATTTTGAGTTTATTTTTGTGTATGGTGTTAGGGAGTGTTCTAATTTCATTCTTTTACATGTAGCTGTCCAGTTTTCCCAGCAACACTTATTGAAGAGGCTGTCTTTTCTCCATTGTATATTCTTGCCTCCTTTATCAAAGATAAGGTGACCATATGTGCCTGGGTTTATCTCTGGGTTTTCTATCCTGCTCCATTGATCTATATTTCTGTTTTTGTGCCAGTACCATACTGTCTTGATTACTGTAGCTTTGTAGTATAATCTGAAGACAGGGAGCCTGGTCCCTCCAGCTCTGTTTTTCTTTCTCAAGATTGCTTTGGCTATTTGAGGTCTTTTGTATTTCCATAGAAATTGTGAATTTTTTTGTTCTAGTTCTGTGAAAAATGCCATTGGTAGCTTGATAGGGATTGCATTGAATCTGTAGATTGCTTTGGGTAGTATAGTCATTTTCACAGTGTTGATTCTTCCAGTTTGAGAACATGGTATATCTCTCCATCTGTTTGTATCATCTTTAATTTCTTTCATCAGTGTCTTATAGTTTTCTGCATACAGGTCTTTTACCTCCTTAGGTAAGTTTATTCCTAGGTATTTTATTCTTTTCGTTGCAGTGGTAAATGGGATTGTTTCCTTAATTTCTCTTTCAGATTTTTTGTCATTGGTGTATAAGAATGCAAGAAATTTCTGTGCATTAATTTTGTATCCTGCTACTTTACCAGATTCATTGATTAGCTCTAGTAGTTTTCTGGTACCATCTTTAGGATTCTCTATGTATAGTATCATGTCATCTGCAAACAGTGGCAGTTTTACTTCTTTTCCAATTTGGATTCCTTTTATTTCTTTTTCTTCTCTGATTGCTGTGGCTAAAACTTCCAAAACTATGTTGAATAACAGCGGTGAGAGTGGGCAACCTTGTCTTGTTCCTGATCTTAGTGGAAATGGTTTCAGTTCTTCACCATTGAGAATGATGTTGGCTGTGGGTGTGTCATATATGGCCTTTATTATGTTGAGGTAGTTTCCCTCTATGCCCACTTCCTGGAGAGATTTTATCATAAATCGGTGTTGAATTTTGTCGAAAGCTTTTTCTGCATCTATTGATATTATCTTATGGTTTTTATCCTTCAGTTTGTTAATATGGTGTATTACATTGATTGATTTGTGTATATTGAAGAATCCTTGCATTCTTGGGATAAACCCTGCTTGATCATGGTGTGTGATCCTTTTAATGTGCTGTTGGAGTCTGTGTGCTAGTATTTTGTTGAGGATTTTTGCATCTATGTTCATCAGTGATATTGGCCTGTAGTTTTCTTTTTTTGTGACATCTTTGTCTGGTTTTGGTCTCAGGGTGATGGTGGCCTTGTAGAATGAGTTTGGGAGTGTTCCTCCCTCTGCTATATTTTGGAAGAGTTTGAGAAGAATAGGTGTTAGCTCTTCTCTAAATGTTCGATAGAATTCGCCTGTGAAGCCATCTGGTCCTGGACTTTTGTTTGTTGGAAGATTTTTTTTTTTAATTAATTTATTTATTTACTTATGGCTGTGTTGGGTCTTCGTTTCTGTGTGAGGGCTTTCTCTAGTTGTGGCGAGCGGGGGCCACTCTTCATCGCGGTGCACGGGCCTCTCACCGTCTCGGCCTCTCTTCTTGCGGCGCACAGGCTCCAGACGCACAGGCTCAGCAATTGTGGCTCACGGGCTTAGTTGCTCTGCGGCATGTGGGATCTTCCCAGACCAGGGCTCGAACCTGTGTCTCCTGCATTGGCAGGCAGACTCTCAACCACTGCGCCACCAGGGAAGCCCTGTTGGAAGATTTTTAATCACAGTTTCAATTTCATTACTTGTGATTGGTCTATTCATATTTTCTATTTCTTCCTGGTTCAGTCTTGGAAGGTTGTAGTTTTCTAAGAATTTGTCCATTTCTTCCAGGTTGTCCATTTTATTGGCATATAGTTGCTTGTAGTAGTCTCTCATGATCCTTTGTATTTCTGCAGTGTCAGTTGTTACTTCTCCTTTTTCACTTCTAATTCTGTTGATTTGAGTCTTCTCCCTTTTTTTTTTGATAAGCCTGGCTAATGGTTTATCAATTTTGTTTATCTTCTCAAAGAACCAGCTTTTAGTTTTATTGATCTTTGCTATCATTTCCTTCGTTTCTTTTTCATTTATTTCTGATCTGATCTTTATGATTTCGTTTCTTCTGCTAACTTGGGGGTTTTTTGTTGTTGTTTGTCTTCTTCTTTCTCTAATTGATTTAGGTGTAAGGTTAAGTTGTTTATTTGAGATGTTTCTTGTTTCTTGAGGTAGGCTTGTATTGCTATAAACTTCCCTCTTAGAACTGCTTTTGCTGCATCCCATAGGTTTTAGGTTGTGATGTTTTCATTGTCATTTGTTTCTAGGTATTTTTTGATTTCCTGTTTGATTTCTTCAGTGATCTCTTCGTTATTTAGTAGTGCAATGTTTAGCCTCCATGTGTTTGTATTTTTTACAGATTTTTTCCTGTAATTGATATCTATTCTCATAGCTTTGTGGTCATAAAAGGTACTTGATACAATTTCAGTTTTCTTAAATTTACCAAGGCTTGATTTGTGACCCAAGATATGATCTATCCTGGAGAATGTTCCATGAGCACTTGAGAAGAAAGTGTATTCTGTTGTTTTTGGATGGAATGTTCTATAAATATCAATTAAATCTATCTGGTCTAATGTGTCTTTTAAAGCTTGTGTTTCCTTATTTATATTCATTTTGGATGATCTGTGTATTGGTGAAAGTGGGGTGTTAAAGTCCCCTACTATTATTCTGTTACTGTCAATTTCCCCTTTTATGGCTGTTAGCATTTGCCTTATGTATTGAGGTGCTCCTATGTTGGGTGCATAAGTATTTACAATTGTTATATCTTCTTCTTGGATTGATCCCTTGATCATTATGTAGTGTCCTTCTTTGTGTCTTGTAATAGTCCTTATTTTAAAGTCTATTTTATCTGATATGAATATTGCTACTCCAGCTTTCTTGTGATTTCCATTTGCATGGAATATCTTTTTCCATCCCCTCACTTTCAGTCTGTATGTGTCCCTAGGTCTGAAGTGGGTGTCCTGTAGACAGCATATATACGGGTCTTGGTTTTGTATCCATTCAGCCAGTCTATGTCTTTTGGTTGGAGCATCTAATCCATTTACATTTAAGGTAATTATTGATATGCATGTTCTTATTACCAGTTTCTTAATTGTTTGGCATTTGTTATTGTAGGTCTTTTCCTTCTCTTATGTTTCCTGCCTAGAGAAGTTCCTTTAGCATTTGTTGTAAAGCTGGTTTGGTGGTGCTGAATTCTCTTAACTTTTGCTTGTCTGTAAAGATTTTAATTTCTCTGTCAAATCTGAAGGAGATCCTTTCTGTGTAGAGTAATCTTCGTTGTAGACTTTTCCCTTTCATCACTTTAAATATGTCCTGTCACTCCCTTCTGGCTTGCAGAGTTTCTGCTGAAAGATCAGCTGTTAACCTTATGGGGATTCCCTTGTATGTTATTTGTTGCTTTTTCCTTGCTGCTCTTAATATTTTTTCTTTGAAGTTAATTTTTGATAGTTTGATTAATATGTGTCTTGGCATGTTTCTCCTTGGATTTATCCTGTATGGGACTCTCTGTGCTTCCTGGACTTGATTGACTATTTCCTTTCCCATATTAGCGAAGTTTTCAACTATAATCTCTTCAAATATTTTCTCAGTCCCTTTCTTTTTCTCTTCTTCTTCTGGCACCCCTATAATTTTAATGTTGGTGCATTTAATATATGTCCCAGTGATCTCTGAGACTGTCCTCAATTCTTTTCATTCTTTTTTCTTTATTCTGCTCTGTGATAGTTATTTCCACTATTTTATCTTCCAGGTCACTTATCTGCTCTTCTGCCTCAGTTATTCTGCTATTGATTCCTTCCAGAGAATTTTTAATTTCATTTATTGTGTTGTTCATCATTGTTTATTTGCTCTTTACTTCTTCCTGGTACTTGTTAAACATTTCGTATATTTTCTCCATTCTAGTTCCAAGATTTTTGATCATCTTTGCTATCATTACTCTGAATTCTTTTTCAGGTAGACTGCCTATTTCCTCTTCATTTGTTTGGTCTGGTGGATTTTTACCTTGTTCCTTCATCTGCTGCATATTTCTCTGTTTTCTCATTTTGTTTAACTTACTGTGTTTGGGGTCTCCTTTTCACAGGTTGCAGGTTCATAGTTCACATTATTTTTGGTGTCTGCCCCCAGTGGGTGAGGTTGGTTCAGTCACTTGTGTAGGCTTACCAGTGGAGGGGACTGGTGTCTGTGTTCTGGTGGGTAGGGTTGTATCTTGTCCTTCTGGTGGGCGGGGCTGTGTCCAGTGGTGTGTTTTGGAGTGTCTGTAAACTTAGTATGACTTTAGGCAGCCTCTCTGCTAATGGGTGAGTTTGTGTTCCTGTCTTGCTAGTTGTTTGGCATACAGCGTCCAGCACTGGAGCTTGCTGGCTGTTGGGTGGAGCTGTGTCTTAGTGTTGAGAGGAAGATCTCTGGGAGAGCTCTTGTCAATTGATATTATGTGAGGTCGGGAGGTTTCTGGTGGTCCAATGTCCTGGACCTTGGAGGCTCACGCCCGACATCCAGCCAGAGCACCAAGACCCTGACAGCCACATGGCTCAGAAGAAAAGGAAGAAAGAAAAAAAACAAAAACAAAAAAACAGACAGAACCCTAGGACATAGGGTAAAAGCAAACCTATACAGACAAAGTCACACAAAGAAGCATACACGTACACGCTCACAAAAAGAGAAAAAGGAGAAGAAAAAAATATATATATAAAAAAAAGGGGGCTTCCCTGGTGGCGCAGTGGTTGGGAGTCTGCCTGCCAATGCAGGGGACATGGGTTCGAGCCCTGGCCTGGGAGGATCCCAGATGCCGCGGAGCGACTGGGCCCATGGGCCACAACTGCTGAGCCTGCGCGTCCTGAGCCTGCATGTCTGGAGCCTGTGCTCCACAACAGGAGAGGCCGCGACGGTGAGAGGCCTGTGCATCGCGATGAAGAGTGGCCCCCGCTTGCCGCAACTGGAGAAAGCCCTCGCACGGCAGCGAGGACCCAACACAGCCAAAAATAAATAAATAAATAAATAAATAATTAAAAAAAAAAAAAAAGGAAGAGAGCAACCAAACCAATAAACAGATCCACCAGTGATAATAAGCACTAAATTCTAAGCTAAGATAAACATAAAACCAGAAAAAAATGAGATGCAGAAAGCAAACCTCAAGTCTACAGTTGCTCCCAAAGTCCACCGCCTCAATATTGGGAACATTCGTTGTCTATTCAGGTATTCCTCAGATGCAGGGTTTATCAAGTTGATTGGGGGCATTTAATCTGCTGCTCCTGAGCCTGCATGGAGAAATTTCCTTTTCTCTTCTTTGTTCACACAGCTCCTCGGGTTCAGCTTTGGTTTTGGCCCTGCCTCTGTGTGTAGGCCACCCTCAGGAGTCTACTCCACCCCCCAGAGAGGAGGGGGTTAAAACAGCGGCTGAGTAGGGCTCTCTTGCTTACTCAGGCTGGGGGGAGGGAGGGGTACAGTAGTCATAATTGGAATGCGGGGCGAGCCTGAGGCAGCAGAGGCCAGTGTGATGTTGCAACAGCCTGAGGCACGCCGTGTGCTCTCCCAGGGAAGTTGTCCCTGGATCATGAGACCCTGGCAGTGGTGTGCTGCACAGGCTCCTGGCGGGGTGTGGATAGTGACCTGCGCTTGCACACAGGATTCTTGGTGGCAGCAGCAGCAGCATTAGCGGTTCATGCCCAACTCTGGGGTCTGAGCTGATAGCCACGGCTCATGCCCATCCCTGGAGCTAGTTTAGGCAGTGCTCTGCCTTCTGTGGGCACAGTGGGAAGGAATCCCCTTTCCTTGAGCACCCCGAAACAAAGGTCCCTTGCCTCTCTGGCAGGTCCAGACTTTTTCCTGGACTCCCTCCTGGCTAGCTGTGGTGCACTAGCCCCCTTCAGGCTGTCTTCACGCAGCCAGTCCTCTCCCTGGGGTCTGACCTCTGAAGCCCGAGCCTCAGCTCCCAGCTTTAACCCACCCCAGTGGGCGAGCAGACAAGCCTCTCAGGTTGGTGAGTGCTGGTCGGCACCGATCCTCTGTGTGGGAATCTCTCCGCTTTGCCCTCTGCACCCCTGTTGCTGCGCTCTCCTCCGTGGCTCCAAAGCTTCCACCCCGCCCACCCCCCGTCTCCGCCAGTGAAGTGGTTTCCTAGTGTGTGAAACCTTTCCTCCTTCACAGCTCCCTCCCAGAGGTGCAGGTTCTGTCCCTATTCTTTTGTCTCTGTTTTTTCTTTTTTCTTTTGCCTTACCCAGGTACATAGGTATTTTCTTGCCTTTTGGGAAGTCTGAGGTCTTCTGCCAGCGTTCAGTAGGTGTTCCGTAGGAGTTGTTCCACATGTAGATGTATTTTTGATGTATTTATGGGGAGGAAGGTGATCTCCACGTCTTACTCCTCCACCATCTTGAAGGTCTCCAAAGCTGCAGGAGGGTATGGGTTTATCACTGATATAATGAGTCCTTCTAGAGAGGAGGGTGTCTTCTGAGCAGGACTGAAAATGGCTTGCCCTTCTTAATGCAGTTTCCTTTCTCAGTCATCTTTGTTCCCTCATCTTTGTTCAACTAGCCTTTGTTCACATTGACCCCTCTGCCTCGGAAGTACTCTTCACCTGCACCTGGCCAACTCCTGGCCATCCCCAATGGCTGAGTTCAGGAATCACCTCCCTACCTCCCATGATGCCTTGGGGTCATCCTTGGCTTCACATTTCACCTTTGTCTACAGTGATCCCTTTACCAACCTATTTCCCCCACTAGCTCGTGGAGAGAAGGGGTTGCATCTTATTCATTTAAAAAATGTCCTGCCACTAGCTCTGTGATTGATATTTAGGAGAAATGCAGTAAAAGTTTGTGGACTGGAAGATATTAAACTACTAATAAAAATCCAAGTGTCAGAGCTTTCTTTGTAAGCATAGATCTGATGACAACTTTTCTCTACTCAATGATGTTTATTCTGAAACAATGAGGACTATATGCAGGATAAAACACAAGACTTGCAGCCAGCCTCTCCCTTGCAAGACCAGGGAGAACCTGGCTGGAGACCTGTTTAACCCAGGTGACCTAAGACAGATTAGCCAGAGGGAGAGCAGAAATCGGAAGGAAGGAGAAGCAAAGGCCCAGCTGGGTGACCATCCTGCTTTGGTAGCCACATCCCAAAGGAACAATTGCCTTAGCTCCTCTCTGTGACAAGCCAGCTCTGTCTACTCAATCCCATCTGATCACTGGCAACCTCTTGGTGGAGCATCAGAACCTATTATGTCTCACGTGTTATCTCCTCTAAGGAGCTCAGGTGATGGTGCTCAGGTGGTCAGAGGTGCTGTGGGCTTCTTCTCCCTGTCAGGTGACAACAATGATCTCAGGTGACAAAGCTGTCAGTAATGACCCCAGGAGACCTTTAAAAACCTAGGAGAGCAAACCCCACTACAGGGCAGTGACTCCCAGTCCTGGCTGTACATTAGAAGCACCTGGGTAGCATCCGAACCTCACCATATTCAGGCAATACCCCTAATAATTGAATCAGAATGCCTGGTGGTGGGACCCAGGTGTCAGTAATGTTTAAAATTGTCCAGGTAATTCCAATATGTGGCAAGATGGAGAAGCACTGCTGTAGGAGTGGGAGTGGTACAGGCCTAGGTCAGAAGAAAGAAACTCATTAACCTGGCTTTTTTCTGGGCCAGATGTGCTTCCTTCATAAAAACAGTTAAAGATTAAGCTACTTTTCTCCTTCCCCTCCCCTACAATGGTGAATAAAATAGACATAGTTCTATGCATAATGGAGCCTATAGTCAAGTAGAAGAGATAGACAATGAACATTATAAATTATGAAAATTCCATGGAGAAGAAAGCAGGGTGCCATGTGGAAAATAACTTATTTTAGATTGATTTATAGGGAAGTGAAATTGAAGCTGAGACCTACAGGATAGGAAGGAGCCAGTCATTTGAAATGATCGGAAGAGCATTCCCAAGCTGAGAGGTCAGCATGTGCTAAGGCTCTATGACAGGAGAACGCTTGGTGTGTCTACTCCAATTCGACATCTACCACAAACATTCTCTTATTACCTACGCTGTGGCAGGTAGAATATAGAGATGGCAGGCATGTTCCATACATTGAGGAGTTTATAATTCAGTGTGTCGAGAAATAGATTGCAAGAAGCAAAGTTGAGCAGGACTCCTGGGGGAGAAATTTAATTCTGCCCAATGTACGAAGTGGTATATATGTATGGGGGTGATCAGAGGTCTCAGATGGGAGAATTAAGGCTTTGAATGATGACATAAACCACGTCTTTTGTCAGATGCTCTCTTTGACATCTGTGGGAAGAATTTTCCAGATTGATAGGGGACAAAGTGCCACAGGTGCCAGGATGCACATGTGTAAAGGCATGGAGGCATCAGTGTTTGGCACGCTTGGGGAATGAAGAGTTTGTGTATCTGGGGCTTCAGGCGAGGCCATATGCTGTGATGCGGGTGTGGCTGGAAACAAGTGAAACTGATAAATGAATGATACTAGGGACTCTCTGGGTTGCCTGGCATTGGGGTTACCTAGGATGGATGATTCTCTAATCCCAGAAGAGGCTGCAAGTCCCGTGGGACCTGGATAGGCTCTACTCTCTCCTCGGTCAGAGTTAGCTGTGCCTGAATTCAGTTTCCCATGGAATGGGGGCTCCCAGTGTCTCCAGGTGCAGCAGTCCTCCACACACCTGGCACTTCAGCCTGCATCTCTTGGTGCCTGAGTCCCAAATGCTTATCCTTTGTCCCCTTCCTGGGGCAAAGACACTGTCACATTTCCTCCTTACAAGTGGAGAACAACAAGGGGTAGAGCCCTCTGATGACGCACTGTATACACAGCTGTGCTGCAGCCTAAACATCCTTCTCCACAGAATGCCAAGAGGACGGGGCTGGGTACACCTGCTGACCCTCTGCCCACAAGTTCCGGGTGCGCCAACTGATGCTTGCTGCTGTTTGTTCCAAGCTCTTTCCACCATAAAAGGGATGCTGGGGCAGGGAAAAGGTGAAGATGAGGCTGCATGGTTTGGTGGGGCTAACTTTGGAAGGGTCTTGTGGGCCATGAAGCTTGAACTTCAAACTTAGGAATGAGGAACCAGGGAAGGATTTCCAGCCTGGGAGGGCCATGGTCAGATCTGTGATTTTGAAAGATTTCTCTGTTGGCTAACGTGGAGGATGGGCTGTAAAAGAATGATACTAGACACTGGGGTTCCTAGAAATGTTAGCTCCCTGAGAGCCAGCCATTTTGTTTCTTTTGTTCACTGCTTTTCTCCAGGGTCTAGGACAGTGCCTAGCACATGGCTAGTGCTCAATAGATATTTGATGAATGAATGAGAGCAGTTAGGAAGCTATTGTCCTGGTCCAGGTGAGAGATGATGCTTAAACTTGGTCAGTGGTTTGGGGATGGAGAGGAGTTAGAGATATTGAGACAGTGTGGAGGGAGGGTTTAGGATGGGACAACACAGCTAGAATAGCAACTAAAATGGCTTTACTCCTTTAGCCAGCACCATGGACAGAGAATTCAATAACGTGGCTATAGTGGTAAGGACTGCTGGTTGACATAAGATTCTCATAAGATTCTCTATTTTCCATCCTGGGATTCGGGCTCCTACCACAAGGAGTCATGGGCTCCATGATGGGTATCCTCTTCCAGGAAGTCAGGCCTGGGTACCATACTATCCTTGGTGTTCACCAAGAATACCTTGGCTTCCTGGTGCAGTAGATGGAATTGTTATTGCATTTGTTGTAGTGCACAGTAGAAGACCTACAGAGTTTCTGTCTCTGACATATTTTTCTATTTAAAATGGAAGGGATACTGTTAAAATGAAATTTTCCTTCTGTACACTCTCAAAAACTCAACCTCCCATCCTGCACTGTGCCCTTTGACAATCCACGTAAAAGAATCCCCAAATCTAGTCTACACAGGGGCAAACTGTTGTTTATTCTCTAGATTTTATTCATATGTTTGGTTTTTATGATTTTCAAGGCAATTTGGGCTGGTCACTGACCAGCAAGGCCACGGAAGTGCTGGCAGTACAGTTTTAAGGTATTTTCTGGAACCTATCTTGGGCACTCTTAACGGTGGCTCACAGGACTGCATTGTGATAATGACTATACTAATGATGATCTCTCACAGTGCAAATTATTTAACAGCATTGCTTAATTTATCCTTTTCAGAAACCTTTGTATGTGGCATGTGACAGAAGACTCACCTCCATTTTACAGATGTAGGGGCTGGAACTCAGACACTGATTGCTAACAGATGGCCCATCTGGGGTCAGTATCCACACTTCTGACTTCTGGTCCAGCGGTCTGTTTATTTCCCCACCATGAGCTGGGCAATGTGGGGAACTCCAGATTTTATTGACTGGGTGGTTTGTGATATGGGTCAAGGGAGGTCAGGTGACCTCTCTCCGCCTGGAAAGGAGGAAATCTGTGATTCTCTCTCTCTTTCCAAATTTCCAAAGAGGAAGCAACTCTCAGCCAGAGCAGGAGCCCAAGTCTTGTTTGTAGGCAGTGGGGTGTACAGGTGGCTCATTGCTGTGTGCCCCGGGGCAGCAGTAAATTGATATTTGTTGATCTCTAAGCCTCTGGCAGAGATGGGGAGGAAGGGATGGGAAAGTGACATTTTTGTAAATAACCACACCTGGTTCTAAGACAGAAGGACTGGCATGTCCCCGTAGCCTCATCAATTACCGTCAACCTTTCGCAAAGGGAGCCCCAGGGGAAAGAATCTCTTCACACTCTTATGATTATTTATAGACACCCCCTCCTGTCCACACTCTGAGGGGAGTTTGGTTTGCTCAGCAGTGGCCTCCTTCCAGATGTGTTTATATTCCTCCAGGCCCAGGGGGATGCATCCTTCCGCCCCTCCATTACACGGAGCAGAGGGGATGCCTGGCATTGGGACTTAATGAAGATGTGGAAGGAGAGACAAGCAAGGGGCAGCATGCCTGAATTCCTCAGCTAGATTCATGTATCTCCCGGCGATCGCTGACTGAGTAGCCACTTTGCTGCTAAAGAAGGCAATTCAACACAGTGGTTAAATAAACATGATTTGCAAGCAGATAGACCTGGATTTAAGTCCCAGCTCTGCCATTTACAAACTGTGTGGCTTTGGTTAAGTTACTTACAGTTTCTGTCTCCATTTCCTCATCTATAAAATGGGATAATAGCATCTCCACTCAGGGTCATTGTGAGGTTTGAGTGCAAAGGGCTGAGCAGTGCCTGACACAGCAGGTGATATGTATGTGGTGCCTGTTCTTTTAAAACATTTAAAAATATGGAATGCTTCACGAATTTGCATGTCATCTTTGCACAGGGGTCATGCTAATCCTGTCTGTATTGTTCCAATTTTAGTCTATGTGCTGCTAAGTGAGCACTGGTGCCTATTCTTATAAGACACTACCGTGTGTGTGTGTGTGTGTGTGTGTGTGTGTGTGTGTGTGTGTGTGTGTGTGTGTGTGTGATTTGAAAGAAACAAGCCTGAAGAAACAGAGGCAGTGTAGGCAGTACAGGCAGGGAATTTCTGGTGAAAAAGTAACTATTAAAACCTAGAGAAGGAGAGATCGCCACAGACAAGGCAGGTCAGAGGGGAATTCTTTGCAGAAGAGGTGACTGAGCTACCTGAGTATCTGAGGTATGTTATTGGACATGCCAGCAGGGTACCCACCACCTGATTGTGGGTTGGCAGAATGCCTTAGACCAGCTTTTAAGAAAGGCTGTTTTAGCCTGGGAAGGAGGCCTGGGCTGCCAGTGTCCTGTGTTAAGGCTTGGCAGCCTCTCCAGATGGAGAGTTTTGTTGGCATGCCACACTTTGAGTGGAGCATTTGTTTCACAGGTAATCCAGTCCCAGCAAAAGTGAGGCTGCCTAAAATGACAAAAAAAAAAAAAGAAAAAAGAAAAAGAGATACATTTTGGATGAGTTACGTGCAGTTAATGGATTTTCCTACTCTGTTCTCTCCTTTCAAATGACCTACCTTCACTGAGATATAATGATTACCCACTCTATGAACTTCTTGCATTAAAAAGTCTTTATTAGAAATTCAAAAATTTACAAAATTGGACATAATACTACAAGGAACCCTTGGGTACCTATCACCCAGCCACAAAATAAACTCACGGCCACTTTAGCTTCATTTATACTCTCTCTGCCAGAGTACTTAAAACACATCCCCCAAATCATTTCATTTCACCTGTAAATATTTATGTATGTCTTTCTAAAAGATAAGAAGTTTTAAAAAGAACAATCTTAATATCATTATTACAAGGAAAAAATTAGAAAATTCTTAGTATCATCAAATATCCAGTTAGTGCTCAAATTTCCACAATTGTCTCCTATTTTTTTTCCGGTTGAATTAGGATCTAAATAAGATTCACACATTGCAAGTGGTTGATATTTCTTTTGGTCTCTTTGATTTATAGATTTCCCTGCCCTCTCTTCATTCCCTTGCAATTAGTTGATTGAAGAGACTAGGTCATTTTCTACTTTCCAGACAGGACTGCACCACTGTGGTGTCACCTACCTTGCTCCTGTGTCCCTTATATTTCCTATAAAATGGCAGCTAGATCTACTGACTTGGTCTGATTCAGATTTATTTGTTTATTTTCAAGGCTACATTGTTGTGTGCTTCCACCAGCCAGCACTTAATGACTGGTTGTCTCCTTTGTGTTATAACAGCCATTGGTAATCATTACCCAGAACCATGATTTCATTTGGGGGTTTGCGAAATGGTGGCATTCTAACTCTATCATTTTTCCTCATTTATTACGTGAGCTATTTCTATAAAGAACTGTTTCCTTATCAACTATGTGGTTAACTTATGATATAGTTTAATCAGGAAAAAACAGGTTAAATGATTGATTCTTCCCCTACACTTACCAGTGTTCAGAATTAGTGGGTTGGTTTCCTTATATCCTCCAGTGCTGACCAATGAGGCTTTTCGTTTTATAGGGGCTCATGAATTTAAACATACTCCATGTGTTTCAACCATTGCAGTTATTGTTTTCTTGGATGCTAAGGTTTTGCCGTTTCTGGTCAGTGAGTAGGATCTTCTTTCCCGAGTTGCTTCCTAAGTTCTGACACAACCATGACTTCAGTTGCCGTTGACAGATTCCTTGCTTTTTGGGAAGAAAAGATGTTCAACCTTGGAAATGAAAATATTTCTTAAAGAGAAAATATACTGTAAGTTTATACTGATATTTTCAATTAAACTTTAGGATTACAGGGCTTTGCTTAACTTCTGTGATTTTATTTTGAATCTTTTCCTTTTATGCTAAGAATCTTGATTCTTAATGACAACAGCATTATTGCTTATTTGCTTTACCCCGTTTTTAACACACACATAGATTCATATAAAATCAATATCAAATATATGATTAGTGAAAATATTATTATATCAAACAATATCAAATATATGGTTAGAGAAAATATTATTATTATTGCAGTTCTTAGGTATATCCTACTAGAGACATATAGTTGAATTACTGTATTTTCAAACCATTTAAAATAACACACCTCTGCATGATTAAGCTATCAACTCAATGTGCAACTAGGGTCCTTTATTTTATTTTGCCCTTGATTTTAGGAATTGCCTTTTTCATTCTGATTTAACATTTTCATGGTTCTAAAGTTGAATCTAAAAAACAAGGTATTATTCAGAGAAGTCCAGCTTCTATCCCAAACTCACCTCTCTTTTTTCTCCTTTCCCTTTAGACAACAATTTTATTTACTTTATGGTTTATCCTTCCATAATTGTTTACATAAGCAAAACCACACATGAATACATATATACTCTCTTAGATAGATGGTAGCTTATTATATACACTTTAGTCCACCTTTTTTTTTTTCCCCACTTAGCATTGCATTCTGGAGATCATGGCATAACAATGTATAGATATTCCACATTCCTTTCTATAGTTGCATGGTACTTCACTATCTGAATGTGTTATAGTTTATTCAACTAGGCCCCTATTGATCGACATTTGGGTTTTTGCTGTTACAAAAAAAATGTGGTCATGTTTTTGTGTTTCTGTCAGTGTTTCTTTTGGAGAGATTCCTACAAATAGGCTTCCTGGGTCAGAGTGCCTGTGTTATTTTGCTAGATATTACTAATTCCCCTTCATAGTGTTTGTACCTTTTTTCATTCCTTTCAGCAATGATGGAAGTGCCTATTTTCTCAAAGCTGGAACAAAAGAGAATTTATCAATCTTTTGGATTTTTGCCACTCTGATAGGTGAAAAATGGTATATTAGTATACTTTAAGCTTACCTTTTATTATGTGCACAATCAAGATCTTTTCATATAAATAGGAGGCATTTGTATTTAGTTTTCTGTGATTTGTCTGTGCATATCTCCAGTCTTTTTTTTTTTCTCTATAGGATTATTGGTCTCTCATTCTTTTTAAAATTCTTTATATATTGGAAACATTAACGCTTTATCTATGATAAAAGTTGAAAATTTTCCCCCAGTTTGTTATTTGTCTCTTTCCTTTCCTTATGGTGTTTTCTTACTATGTAAGTAAGCAATTTTTTTTTCTTATTTTCATGTAATAAAATTCATTAATCTTTTCCTTTATGGCTCCTAGATATTGAGTCAGAGGTAGGAAAGTTCCCCCTCACACCTGGATTGTCGAATAATTCAGACTTGTTTTTTCTATACTTGTATGGATTCATTTAATACATTTAACTTTCTCATCCGCTTGGAATTTATCTTGGTATACCATGTGGGGAATGAATACAATTTTATCTTTTTACACATGGCTATTCAGTTAGCCCATACCTTTGATTAAAAAGAACATCATTTCCCCCACTAATTTGAGATTCTGCCTTCACGGTATACCAAATTTCCAAATACAATTAGATCTATTTCTGGATTTTCTATTTTGTTTTATTGGTCTATGCATGTAACACCACCACACTCTTTCAGTTAGCAACATTATAATATGTTTTAAAGTCTGATGAGGCTATCCCTTTCTTACTTCTCTCTTTTTTTTCCAGCTGTGTTTTAAAAAAAATTTTTCAGGATTTTCCCCTCTTGGCTATTCTTGCTTATCTGTTCTTCCAAATGAATTTTATAATAAACTTATCTAGCTCCAGAAAGAAATTATCATATTTTTATTGGATTATATTAAATTTATGAGTTATATTAAATTAAATTTTATGAATTAGCTTAGGGAGACCTGAAATCTTTGATATTGAGTCTTCTTATCCAAGAATATGGTATATCTTTCTATTCATGCAAGGTTATTTTTGTGTATTTTTGAATTGTTTTATAGTTTTTCTTCATAGAGGTTTTGGGCATTTCTTGTTAAATTTATGCCGTCATATTTAATTTTATTTGGCTTTCACAGAGAGGGTTTTCTTTTCCAATATAAACTGATTTTTGTTAATATATATGAAAACTTGATTTTTGTAGATTGATTTTATAACCTATTTCACTAAATTTTTTTGTTTGTAGTCATTTTCTATGGGTTCCTTTGGGTTTTCTAGATGCGTACTTATATAATTCTTAGCTCTTGTAATATGATGGATAATACAAATGGATTTTAGAGTATTGAATCCACTATACTTGGTCATGACGAATATTTTGATGTGCTGTTGGAATCTGTTTGTTAATTATTTAATATATTTATTGATATTTAGAAGTGATATTGGTCTATAGTTTCCTTTTGTTGATGCAATCTTTTCAGATCGAGAAGTTGTACTCACTTCATAAAATAACTTAGAAATAGAATTTCCCTGAGAAACAATCTGGACCGGGTACATTTTTGTGGCAAAGCTCCTTTCATACTTCCTCTATTTCTTCTGTGGTATTTTATATGTTTAGGCTTTCTGTCTCCACTGGGGTTGATTTTGACAAGTTGTGTTTGTCTAGAAAATTATCCGCTTCATCTACTTTTCCAAATTTATTTGCAAAGAATTATATAAAGTAGATTCTTATCATTTTTTTAAAAAGTGTGCAGTTTTGATGGTTATTTCCTCCTTGTCATTTCTAATTTTATGTATATGGTACACCCCCCACACCTGCCTTTTTTCCCACAATTATATTAGCTAATGGGTTCTTTTATTACGCTCTTTTTTCAAATAATTAACTTTTGGATGTATTTATTAGTTCTATGTTTTTCTGTTTCTAACTCGTATCTTTTTTTTCTTTTCCATTATGGTTAATTACAAGATATTGAATATAGTTCCCTGTGCTATACCATAGGACCTTGATGTTTATCCATTCTAAATGTAATAGTTTGCATCTACTAACCCCAAACTCCCAGTCCATCCCCCCAACACCCCCTCCTTCGCAACCACAAGTGTATTCTCTATGTCTGTCAGTCTGTTTCTGTTTTGTAAGTTCATTTGTATCATATTTTCAATTCCACATATAAGTGATATCATATGGTATTTGTCTTTCTCTTTGTGACTTACTTCACTTAGTATGATAATCTCTAGGTCCATCCATGTTGCTGCAAATGACGCTATTTCATTTTTTTATGGCTGAGTAATATTCCATTGTATATATGTACCACATTTTCTTTATCCATTCATCTGTCAGTGGACATTTAGGTGGTTTCCATGTCTTGGCTATTGTAAATCGTGCTGCAGTGAACATTGGGGTGCATGTACCTTTTTGAATTAGTAACTCACATCTGTTTTGAGATATAATTTACTTATTGTAAAATGTATTATGGGTACAATTTGATGATTCTGACCAATTTATACACCAAGACAACAAAACACCAAACAAGATAGAAAACAATGCCATCACACTAGAAAGTTTCTTCTTTCTCCTTTCCAGACAACTTTCTATGCCACCCCAGAGATAAAAATATTCTTTTTTTAAATTATATTTATTTATTTTTATTTGGCTGCAATGGGTCTTAGTTGTGGCACGTGGGATCTTCGTTGCCGTGTGCGGGATCTTCGTTGAGGCATGCGGGATCTTTTAGTTGCGGCATGCCAACACTTAGTAGCGGCGTGTGGGATCTAGTTCCCTGACCAGGGGTCAAACCCAGGCCCCCTGAATTGGGAGCATGGAGTCTTAGCCACTGGACCACCAGGGAAGCTCCAACAATTTTCTAATATTTATCACTATAGTTTAGTTTTGCAAGTTCTCAAACATCTTACATGGGATCATACAGTATGTACTATTTTGTGTCTGACTTGTTATACTTAATATATTTTTGAGACATACATTCTTGAGTGTATCAGTAATATGTTTTAAAAAAATTTCTAAGTAGCATTCCACATTTTTTATAGCACAGTTCATGCATCTGTCTGTTGATGATTTTGGTTTGTTCCAGTTTGGGCTATAAAGAAAAGCTGCTGTAAATATTTTTGCACAAGTCTTTTTGTGGACACATGGTTTCATTTTTCTTGGCTGAATACCTAGAAGTAGAATAGTTGGCTCATAAGGTAGGTGTATGCTAAACCGTATAAAAAACAAGTTATTCCGCTTCTGGCTATTTATCCTAAGGAAATGAAAACATTAACTCAAAAAGATATCTGCACCCCCATGTTCATTACAGCATTATTTACAATAGCCAAGACATGGAAGCAACCTAAGTGTCCACCAATGAATGAAGAAAATGTAATATGTATATCTATATATATATACAATGAAATATTATTTATCCATAAAAAGAAGGAAATCTTGCCATTTGTGACAACATGAATGGACCTTGAGGGCATTATGCTAAGTGAAATAAGTCAGAGAAAGACAAATTCTGTATGATCTCACATATATGTGGAGTCTAAAAACAAAACAAAACAAAAAACTAAACTCAGAGATACAGAGAACAGATTGGTGGGGGGAGGGGTTTGGGTTGGGCGAAAAGTACAAACTTCCAGTTATAAAATAACTAAGTCCTGGGAATGTAATATGCAGCATAGTGACCATAGTTAATAATACTGTATTGTTTACTTGAAAGTTGCTAACAGAGTACATCTTAAAAGTTCTCATCACAAGAAGAAAAGATTTGTAACTATGGTGACATATGTTAACTAGATTTATTGTGGTGATCATTTAGCAATATACACAAATACCAAGTCTTTATGTTGTACACTAGAAACTAATATAATGTTATATGTCAATTATACTGCAAGGAAAAATATGAGGAAGCTAAAAAAAAATTTTTTTTTAGAAAGGAAGCAGGCAATTATTTTTCCAAAGTGTTGTACCATTAACAATCCACCAACATATGAATGTTCCAGTTGCTCTAAATCCTCACCGACGATAGTATTATTGGTCTTTTAAATTTTAGCCATTCTAGTGGGTGTGGAGTGATATCTCATTATGGTTTTGTTTTTAATTTCTTTGATCACTAATGTTGAGCATCTTTTCATGGTGCTCATTAGCCATTTATATATCTTCTTTTGTGAAGTGCTTTTGAAGCATTTGCCCTTTTTATTGAGTTTTTGGTCTTTTTATTATTGATTTATAAGAGTTCTTTATATATTTGGATACAATTTCTTTGTCAGATATATGTTTTGCAAATATTTTCTCTTAGTCTGTGACTTACCTTTTCCTTAATTCTATTTTTTGATGAGCAGATGTTATTAATTTTGGTGAAGCCCAATTTATTTTTTCTTTTATATATAATGCATTTTGTGTCCTCTCTAGAAAAATTTTCCCCTACCCCAAGTTCGTAAGAATATTCTCCTATGTATTCTTCTAGTTTTGTTGTTTCAGTATTTACATTTAAGTCTATTTTCTATCTTGAATTAATTGTTGTATATGGTGGAGGTGTTTGTTTTTGCTTTTTCAGCATGCATATCCAGTTGTTTTATTCCTTGGAAGGGCTTTTCTTTCCCCATTGGACTGCCTTAGCATCTTTTTTGAAGATCAGTTGTCTATACATGCATGGGTCTATTTCCATTTTCTCTAGTCTGTTCCACTGAACTGTTTGTTTATCCTTACACCAGTACTACACCACCTTGATTACTTTAACTTTAAAGTAAGTTTTGAAACCAGGCAATGAAAGTCCTATGACTTTATTTATTTATTTAATAATTTTATTTATTTATTTATTTTTGGCTGCGCTGGGTCTTCGTTGCTGCGTGTGGGCTTTCTCTAGTTGCAGCGAGTTGGGACTACTCTTCATTGTGGTACCCCGGCTTCTCATTGCAGTGGCTTCTCTTGTTGTGAAGCATGGCTCTAGGCACGCGGGCTTCAGTAGTTGTGGCACATGAGCTCAGTAGTTGTGGCTCTCGGGGTCTAGAGTTCAAGCTTAGTAGTTGTGGTGCATGGGCTTAGTTGCTCCGTGGCATGTGGGATCTTCCTGGACCGGGGGTCGAACCCATGTCCCCTGCATTGGCAGGCGGATTCTTAATCAGTGTGCCACCAGGGAAGTCCCAGTCCTATGACTTTAAAAAAAAAAAACTTAACAAGACTGTTGTGGTTATTCCATATCATTTGCATTTCCATTTAAATCTTAGAATCAGTTTGTCAATTTCTATAAAAAAGCTTTCTGAGATTTTTTGGGGGGTAGGTTGTGTTAGTTTGATAGGGCTGCCATAATAAAATACCACAGACTGGGTGGCTTAAACTACAGAAATTTATATTCTCACAGTTCTGAAGGCTGGAGATCCAAGATCAGAGAGTCAGCAGGTTTACTCTCTCCTTGGCTTGCAGATGGCCGCCTTCACGCTGTGTCTTCATATGGTCTTTCCTCTGTGCATGAGTATCCCTGGTGTCTCTTTGTGTGTCCAAATTTCCTCTTTGTATAAGGACACCAGTCAGATTAGATTAGGGCTCACTCTAAGGACTTTATTTTTACCTAATCACCTCTTAAACGGCCCCATCTCCAGATACAGTCACCTTCTGAGGTACTGATGGTTAGGGCTTCGACATATGAATTTTGGGTGGGACACAATTCAGCTCATAACAAGATTGTATTGGATCTATATATCAATTTTGAAACAATTGACATCTTCACAATATTGAGTTTTCCAATCCAAGAACATGTTCTATCTCTCCATATATCTTAGTCTTCTTTAATTTCCTAGAGATATCTTACAGGTTTCAGTGTAGAGGGCTTGCATATATTTTGTTAAACTTACCCCTAAAATTTTCTGGTTTTTTTGTTGCTATTGTAAGTGATATTTAAATGTTTTTTCAGTCCTTTGTGATTAGTATATAGAAATGCAATTACTTTTTGTATATCGACCATGTATCCTGAAATCTTGTTAAATTCCCTTATTATAGTGGACATCTTTGACTTATTCCTGATCTTAGAGGAAAAGTGTTCCATGTTTTGCCAATAAGTGAGTGGTTAATTTTAGATTTTTCATAGATATCCTATAACATCCTCGGTGGTTATGAAAGTATATCTTTCAGATTTCCAAGTGTGGGAAGCTTAAAGACTGACAGCCCCAGCAGCTGCATTCTGAAACCCATAGCTTTGTGCAGATGCCACACTTCCCAAAGCCTTCTCCCAGCCAATGCCTAGGAGATGTGGGGTTCCTCTGGTGGGAGACATTGGCTTGAGGACTCCAGGATGGCTTTACCCAACTCTCTCAAAACTGCACTGGAGTTTCAGATACTTCTGCACCATCTATCTGCCTTCTCCCTTCCTCCTTCACCTGAGCTTGGATTCATATCATGATCTGACAAGTCTCTCATCCTCTTCCAGGACTTCTCATTTCCTCTAATAAATCTTTTGCATGTCTAATCCTATCTTGGTGTCTGCTTCTCAGAGGACCCATACTTACACAAAGGCTGAGGAATTCCTCTTCTATTCCTAGTTTGCTGAGAGGTGTCTTTTTTTCCTTTAGTCATGAATATGTATTGAATTTTGTGAAAAGATTTTTCTGCATTTACTAAAATGATCATATGATTTTCTTTTCTGTTACACTGATTGCTTTTTAAAAGTTAAGCCAACCTTGCATTCCTGAGATAAACACTAGTTGGTCATGAAGTTTTATCCTTCTTACATATTGTTGAATCTTAGTTGCAATATTTTCAAGGGTTTTATATCTATATTCATGGGAGATATTGATCTGTAATGTCTACTGTCTTCCTAAGGTTTTGGTACCAAAATTATTCTGATCTCATAAAATTACTTTGGAAGAGTTCTTTCCTCCTCTATTTTTCTAAAAGCATTTTGTAAGATTGGCATTATTTCTTTTAAATGTTTTGATAGAATTCACCAGGGCAGCCAGCTGTGCCTGGGGTTTTCTTTGTTTTCTTTTCTGCATTTTTAGTCTTTATTTCTGGCATACTTTATTGTCTGTGGGGACATTATTCTGCTCACTATTCTCTTTTTATCTTAAAATAACTTTGTGTGGGATTCAAACACAATCCTTTTTTGTTGTTCATGCTTAAAGGGCATGAGTTCTCCTATTCACTTTGGAGGGGAGGGTGGGCCAGGGTCATTTTCCTAGCTTCATAGCTCTCGAGTTCACTATGCTGTTGTTATTTCCAAGTGTTCAAATGTGTGGCCTTATATATTCTAAAACCTGTTGGCTCAGTCACAGTCCCCCAGCTTTATCAGGAACTTCTCTTTCCTTTTCCCTTAATGCTTTGTCCTAGATACATTAGATTCTACTCCCAGTAATTTCTACTCAGTGTTGACCTTTGTCTTGGAAGGGAGCTCTTGTTAGTTCTAAGAGTTCATAGAACCTAGACTGTTCCAGCATCCTCTCTGATCTCATGCTCATAACCTGAAACCTGCAAAGGCACCTGCCATTATGGCTGTGTCCCCCAGATTGTGTTCCCCTTCCCTTGGGAGTATCCACTGATAATTTTGGGTTCTCTGAATCTCAAGTTCAATATAAATCCCTTTGTCTCTCCTTTGCCTCCCCCTGCACACTTGCTGATACCACATGGTCTTGGTGGTCTTCGTGGTTTTCCCTCAACTGTTCATATTTTAGGGCTGGTGTAGGTTCTTGTTTTGCTGTATTGTCTGCAGAATTTTGATTTTGCTATCTTAGTCTCTCTGTCTGTTGTGTGGGGTGATTCAAAAAGATAAAAAAATTATAACACCATTGCTACCACCTTCCTAGAATCCCTGAACGTCTCTGGAAATTTCATGGTGGAGGTGGGGGTGAAGATATCCAATTATATGCCCCCCTGGGAGCTTAAACAATATGTACAAGTCACCAAGAGTCCTATTTGATTTTGAAAATGTTACAACTGTTGTGAGAAACTACAAAAGACCTTTAGAATTGATGGTGGCAAGCCCAGAACACTAAAATTAATACTTGTGAAATAAAAGTGGGAAGAAAAATAAGAAGCCTCTTGTTGAGTTCTTCTTGGTACCAGATGTTGTGTGAAGTCTTTTACATGAATTTTCTTAATTAAGTCTCTAAACCACCTTATAAGGCAGGTACTATTAGCACCCCTACTTTATCACTTTTGTCACTATGTATTATCATAAGGCAGATAGTATCACCCCTACTTTACAGCGTTGAAAATGAGACAGAGTGGTTTGTAACTTTTCCACAGTCACACATATCTCCCAGACTTCAAAGGTGGTGCTCGTAGCCCTTCTACCATACCACCTCCCTCCTATTTGTGTATATACACCAGTGGGGAATGGAGCTCAGAGTGTCAGGGGATTACCCTCATGTAGGGAATCACTGTCAAGTAGGTGTCTAAACTCTTGCTTGACTTGTGGGAAGGGCACCACATGCCTAGCCTTAATGACTTGTCTTGAGGATACAAGGCCCACCCTCCTTTCCCCTGCAAAAAGGAAAACTTTTGAAGGAATACTGTAAGAAACTGCAACTCAATAGTCCAATGGCAGAAAGAGAGGGCCTGCCTCAATCAGGCAGAGCAGCCAAGGTGGGTGTGTCGATAATGGCAAGGCCAGCAGTAGAAGTTCAGTGGAGGTCACCAAATGACAGATGGGAGACCAGCCCGGTGGAAACATCTGGAACGCTTTAGCTGATCTGGATGAGAAAGTATGAGCCAGCTTGCCATGTTGAAGAGAAGGTAGAGGGTTCAGGTCTTTGGCTCCCAAGTGATTCTCTGGAGAAACTAAGGCCATTGATCAGATTGCTACCCAGAGGCAATATGGATTAAACATGGGGGCTCTAGAGCAAGATACCTGGGTTCATATCCTGGCTTTGTCAATTCCTGGCTCTGGGGCATTTAGCAAGTTACTTTACTTCTTTTTTGCCTCTATTCCCTGAGCTGTAAAATGGGGACAATAGTAATACCTGCTTCATTGTGTTGCTGGTGGCATTAAATGCATCAATACCTGTAAAGCACTTTAGAATGATTCCTTGTGCCCTAAAAATCTTAAATATGTTCCTTCCAATTACAATCCATCTGCATTATTCTCTATTTGCAAATTTGACTACTGGCTAAAATTTACTAGTAACCCCAACATCAATACTCACAGTGCTTTCGTGGTCATTTGTGGACGTGTGCAGAGTGGCGAAAAGTTTACATTGTCCAATGTGCATATTCCTAGCTGAGGCTGTATAAGGCGATGCCCTGCCTTCTTGTTTCAGCTCTCAGACTGTACACAAGTGTTCTTTTTGTGGTCTTTTCAGTACCACATTTTCTTTTGCATTTTTGTTGGTGACTTCACTGTCTAAAATGCCCCCCAAGCCTAGTGCTGAAATGCTGTCAACTGGTCCTAAGCAAAAGAAAGCTGTGATGATCCTTACAGAGAAAATATGTGCATTAGATAAACTTCGTTCAGGCACGAGTTATAGTGCTTTGGCTGTGACTCAATGTTAACAAGTCAACAATATATATGAAATAAGGTGTCTTTACACAGAAACACACAGAAAACAAGGTTATGTATTGATTGGTTGTTGAAAATGTTATGACCAGAGGCTCACAGGAGCCCAACCCTGATTTCCCCTAGCAGCAATGGCTCTGTATCCATGACAGCTTTACAGAACGTAACTACAGTGAAGGATGAGAATCAGCTGTCTTGTCTCACTTGGACTCTCCTAGCCTATGTGGCCCGGAGAAGTGAGGCTTAGGGAAACGAGCAAAGGTCTTCTTCCTTGGAGCTGGAACAGAAATGTTTTAAGCTCTGAATTACACTCTCATATGGGTCCATGCTTTTCTTGACAAGATGCAGGGAGGGCGCGGGTATTGGGAAGTGTCCGCCTGGGAGGTGGGTGTCTCTTTGCAGTAGCGGGGGGAGGGCCGTGGGCCCCCATGCACAAGTGCGGAAGCCAGGCCCCTGACTGCTGCCCTTGGTGAATTTGGAGGCACTCCTCCTGGCTGATGCCAGGCAGAGGTTAATCCTGGCAAGGGGTTGAGCTGTGCCTTTGCTCCCAGCCGCCTCCTCTGTAGTAGACTGACAGCTGGCTCTTATGTGGCAAGCTTCAGGGGCACCTGGCGGACACCTGACACAAAGCCCAGATCATAGTTATTAGGTCTCCAGGGTAGTTGTCACTACATGCTCTTATACCTGAGGAGAAACGTGTATGGCACGTTTGGAGCCCTCTCTGGGGTTTCGGGAGGAAATGAACCAGGGCAAGGTAACAAACAGTGTCTCGGCACCGAAATGAAAAGAATTTCTGGTATCTCAAACTGATTGGGAATCCCTCTAGCGAGAAAGGCACTTACAGACACATCTCACTCCACTTCACGTTGCAAGATCACGAAGCCAGAACACAGCAAAGTCACCATGGCCTGTGACATCCTGGCAAGCTGGCATCACAAGACTGTGACACTGACACACTGCACATCAACTACCAAGTGGGACTTGGCACCAACACACCCCCACACTGTGTGGTTATGATGGGGCTCTGCACTGCACACCACCACGCTGTAAGGCTAAGATTATATAATGTGGCAACCTGATAACCCTGCTGCACCTCCTATGATAGCATCACATGTATATCATGATATTGCAATGCTCTGATAATACGCCAGCATACTGCAAAGCCCTGACCTCATAGCATTCATTTTGGCCAACTTCCTTGACAGGGTCCCATCAGCTGAGAGCCCAGATGTTTCAGGGGCCCTTAAGCCCAGCCCAGAAACACCACTGACATAGACATCTAAAGGAATTCCCTCTGGCCACTCCTTCTCTTGTGCTATTGGTGGACATGCCTGCGCGCCCCCCCCCCCATTGGGTGTGAGGACAGAGATCATTTCTTCTTCACCTTTGTATCTCTCAGTACTTAACATAGCACGTGGCACAGAGTGAGTATAAGTAAGGAAAGTAAGGAAAAAGCTGTTTGGTGAATATGGCATTGAGTTAAAGAAATCCAATGACATTCAGGGGTCATTGTGTAAATCACAGTCACAGGCCCAGAAGGTTCCTCAGCCTAGAATCAATGTTTCCCAGAGTTCACTCATTCCTGTATTCATTTTTGCTATATTAGTGTATTACCTATTATAAGCTCAATATCTTTACATGTACTCATTAAAACTAAAACACACACACACACACACACACACTGCGAAATACATTCCTTAAAAAAGAAAAGAAAGAGCCAAAAGAACAGGTGGCCCCCTTGCACCATCTCCCTGTGGAGCTATCCTGATGTTGGCCTCTGTGCCCCGTTGATGTGTGAGGACTGCATTTCAGATGCTGCAGGTGACCATGTGGAGCCTGAGACAATCTGTGTCCCTTGAAGAATGAATGGTTTCATGGATTTCCATGGATTTCGTAGCATCAGCCTAAGCTGGGGGTCAGGGGGTTTTGGGGCTTGTGCATGACCAAGGCTGTGGAAGTGGTTGCCTCAGGGAGACTAGGAGACTTAGATTGGCCACTTGGGGTTTTCCTGGGACAGGGGCCTGGGGTTCTTGCAGTTTGCCTGACAGGGCTATTATCCTGGAACTATTCTTTGTTACCACTACCACCCTAGCTAACATTTATTGAGCTCTTTTGCTCAAGTGTCTTACTTTCTCTTTTTAATTTACATAGCAACTGGATGAGGTTGGTACTTTTTACTATCCCCAGTTTGACATTTGGGAAACTGAGGCCCAGAGTGGTTGCGACCTGCACAAAGTCACACAGCTAGTAAGAAGTGGAGCCAGAGTTCAACCACAGGCTGGCAGCTCTCTAGCTCCAGAGTCTGGGCTCCTAACAATTAGACTCAACTCCCTCTCTGAGCTATTTTCCCTGATTTGTACCTGGCTGCCCACTGTGGCCAGGAGACACAAGTAGGGGTGGATCACTGAATTTGGGTGATGTCCTGTTCACCCTTTTTGCTTGGGCAAAGCCATTTTCTGAGGGTTTGGAGAAGCTAGTTGGTGAGCCCTAGCCATCTGGGAGCCAGTGGTCAGTTGAGCGGTGTGGCGCTAGTCCCTGAATATGTCTAGGGGCCCAGCCAGAGCTGCACCATGAGATGCTAGAGAGACACAAATGGATCCGCCTCTCAGGCATAAATAATGAATAACATGAGGAAGTAGCTAATTCTATTGCCATCATTTTTCATTTTGCTTAATTAACTGATATTACCAGGGATGTGTAGTAGTAATTACTCCTTTGCTGTCATTTCCCTGTTTTCTCCTACTAATTTGATCCTGGAATCCACCTACGATCCAAGGCCCGTCCTGATTGGCGATTTCTGAATCTGTGACCCTTTTCATCTTGCTGACTTGCTAGGACTTTGTCCTTGTTTGGAGCACAGAGAGGTGGGCTCCTGAATGTGGGTGTCCCCAGATGGAAGCCTTGAGATGGTAAGCACAGATATTTGCCCTAAAATATAATTTCATTAATATTATATGGGAGTCAAATACATGTTCACGCACGTTCATAGAAGGCCTATTCACAATAGCCAAAAGGTGGAAATAATGTCCATCAATGGATGAATAGATAAACAAAAATGTGGTAGATCCATATTTTGGAATATTATTTGGCCATAAAAAGGAATGAAGTATTGATACATCTACAATGTGGATGAACCCTGAAAAGGTTATACTAAGTGTAAGAAGTCAGACCCAAAAGGTCACATATTGTATGATCCCATTTATATGATATAGCCAGAGCAGTAAATTCACAGAGACACATGTAGACTGGTGGTTGCCTGGGACTGGGAGGAGGGGGGAATGGGGAGAAACTGCTTTATGGGTATGGGGTTTCCTGTTGGCGTGATGAAAATGTTTTAGAACTAGATAGAGGTGGTGGTTACACAACATTGTGCATATACTAAATGCCACTGATTTGTTCACGTTCAAATGGTTAGCTTTATGTTATGTAAATCTCACCTCAATAAAATGAGGTCAATAAAATGAGGTCAAATTTTTAAAACATTATAAAGGAGAGATTTGGTTAAAGCATCGTATAATTATTGGAAAGGGTTTGAAGTCGTGACAGAAGCTACTTAGTCCTTCAGTGGAAGCAGCATATGTATTTCCCCATCTTTACACATCCCCAGGGGACAGCGCATTCCCACAATGACAGGGTGGCAGCGTGTGTTAACCAGTCGTATCCTGGGAGAGCATCTGGGGTAGAAGAGAGTGGTGGGGAAGGGAGAAGTGCCCAGACAGGGAGTTAGCCTCTAGTTCAAGACACACTGGGCCACCTCTTCTGCCTGGGATATGGGAGGGAGGAGACTTTTACAAATCCAGTTTCTCTATGACCTATAAAAAAAAATTGATCAGAGAATACATAATTAAATAGCAATATATTTTTAGAGAAATGTTCTACTCATGAATTTTTTCCTTAAAGTTCATCGTATTACTTAACCTTAACAGCAACCTACTTATTATATATAGATTGGGAAGCACAGAAAAGCATAAAGAAAAACGGGGAAAGTGACCGATTAGCCCACCATGCAGAAGTAGCTACTTTTAACAGTTTACTGTATCTTTTCCAGTGTTTTATCTTTGCCCTTTATTCACATAACTAAAACCATATTATGTACACACATTTTTAACCTACTTCTTTTTCCTTTAATATCATAGGATCAGCATTCCTCTGGTTTATTAAAACTTCTTTGTAAACATCATTGTGTTAGCTGCACAATACTCAATTGTAAGGAGGTATGGTTTATCTAACTACGCCCTTATCAGCAGACACTTTCATTGCCCTCTGAGAGCTAAACACTAAACTCAGCACACACAACAGGAGTCATGGGTGGAGGGACCCAGGAGATCCCGTGGGACTGACCGCGTGACCAGGGTTACACAAACCTTCAGGCGAGGTAGCTGCGTGTAATCTTGGGAAGATGAGACTGGTGTGTGATTATAATTTTGCTGGTAGGACGCAAACTCACAGCAGCGTGTATCCTCTTTGGAGAACAAGCAGAAGGGTGTCCCCAGCCCGTAGCTTGGAAAAGAAAGAACCAGAAGCTGACAGACTCGTGCAGGCCCTCCCCAGTGAGGAGGGAGTCCTGGCCAAAGGAGTTATATTTTTTACATCTTGGGTAAACCTTTCCTGAGCCCCCTCTATACGGCAGGCAAAGGGGACACCTTAGGAGTAAGGCACCCTCTGTGCCTCAGAGGATGTAGCAGGGCAGGCAGGCTGATCAGTGTGATTGTGAAGATGTGGGGCAGTGCAGTGCGGTCTGTGCCGCGGTGGGGCTGTGTTCTGGGAGCATGGAGGGGGCGTCCCAGGCCCAGTCTTGGTGTGGGGATGGGGGTGGGGACAGGGAGACTTCCTGCAGAAGGTGACACCTGAGCTGAGAGGCTCAGTAGACAAACTAGAATTAGAGTCCTCTAAGCACCGCTGCGGATTCCCCCCATTGGTCACCCCCTTCTGATTCCACACTCACCACGTGGCCGTTTGTAACTCATTTGGCTTCCAGTATCCATAGACAGACAATGCGCTGTTCAGGTCCTTGTGATGGGGGCATTTCTCATTGCCATGGCTGTGTTAGTATCCGCTCTTGAACTTGGTTCCCGTGAGTCTGTCTCCAAGAAATGGGCCCCACTCTTTGTTCTGACCTGGTGAGTTTTCCGAGGCTGCAAGGCCAAGGATGCCCGGACCTGAGGCATGGTGAACTGGCCAGGGTGACCCAAGCACCCCAAGAAGGCCTCTCGGGGAACATCAGAGCTCCGCCTTCTCCCTTCTAACTGCAATAGCTCCTCCTCCTCAAGGGTGTCATGCGGATCAATTGGGCTGATTAATGGACAATGGGTCTGGCTCAGAGCTGGTGTTCGGAGGCCTAATTCTCGTCCTCCTCCCTCGCAGACTCTCCTGCTCATGTTCGGGGGCAGCGGGTGAGTGGAGACGATGAGTCACGTAGCACCCTCCAGCTAGTTCTCCTAGCTCATTAACCAAGCCATCAGTCAACGAGACTAATTGTTACTTTTTTGAGATAAATGTTTAAAATATCATCTCTCATGACAAGGTTCTTTAAAAGCTCTGCTGGGGGTGGTAGGGGAAGATAATACGCATGCACTGAACAACCAGAAAATCACACCGGAAGCGGTTTGACTGTGCAGGTTCCCTCCTCGGCCTGGGCTGGGTGTTTACGGTCAGCGTCCGATCTGGCCAGGCAGTGCCCAGCTAAGTAACCGGCAGAGCTGGAGTTCACACCCAGATCTGCCTTTCTGAGCCCCAGCGCCTGTGCTGTTGGCTGCTATGTGTGGTGCCTCCATGTGTGGTGAGTGGACAGAAAGTCATGGACTTTGGTGTCAGATGGGCCTGGCTTTGCCTGACAAGCTGTGTGAACTTGGACAGACCGTTTAGTCTCCTTAACAACCGGAAGACAGTAGTGGCAGCAGCAGCAATGATAATGACTCACACTTACAGGGCACTTGCTAGGAGCCAGGCGTGATTTACTATATTGTTTAAGTTGCAACCACCCTATGAGGTTGATACTATCATTATGTTGCCAGGGAGTTAATAACAGTGACCTCAGTGTGCCCTCATGAAGATTAAATGAGATACTATGTGTGCAAGTGCTTGGCTTGGCAGAGGGTAAGGGCTAAATATTAGGGAATGTGGGTGACTACAGCTCTGAGAAAGACGCGGGCTCTTTGCTGCCAACATCCTCCGTTTGTGAGAAGAGACAATCCCGAGCTGGATTAGAATCTGGGTTCTCTTTGATTTTTCTCCGCCCAGTATAACTGCTCTGGTTCACCAAGCTGCCGTCTGGCGCTCCATGATGTCAGCTGAGTGAACGAGCCATGGGGTCATAAGTCCCCTGGAGCTGACTTTGTCATCACATATTCCAGAACAGACAGGCCATTTCCTCAGACACAGAAAGCTTGTCCCTGAGGGAAGGTGTAGGGGCTGCTCTAGAGCCTCTGGTGCAGTTGTGTGATGTTAGGGGCTCTGCTTTTTTTTTTTTTTTAAACATCTTTATTGGAGTATAATTGCTTTACATTGTTGTGTTAGTTTCTGCTGTATAACAAAGTGAATCACCTATACCTATACTTATATCCCCACATCCCCTCCCTCTTGCGTCTCCCTCCCACCCTCCCTATCCCACTCCTCTAGGTGGTCACAAAGCACCGAGCTGATCTCCCTGTGCTCTGCGGCTGCTTCCCACTAGCTAGCTACTTTACATTTGGTAGTGTATATATGTCCATGCCACTCTCTCACTTCGTCCCAGCTTACCCTTCCCCCTCCCCGTGTCCTCAAGTCCATTCTCTACATCTGCGTCTTTATTCCTGTCCTGCCCCTAAGTTCTTCAGAACCATTTTTTTTCTTGTTAGATTCCATATATATGTGTTAGCATACGGTATTTGTTTTTCTCTTTCTGACTTACTTCACTCTGTATGACAGAATCTAGGCCCATCCACCTCACTACAAATAACTCAATCTCGTTCCTTTTTATGGCCGAGTAATATTCCATTGTATATATGTGCTACCTCTTTATCCATTCATCTGTCGATGGACACTTAGGTTGCTTCCACGTCCTGGCTATTGTAAATAGTGCTGCATTGAATGTTGTGGTACATGACTCTTTTTGAGTCATGGTTTTCTCAGGGTATATGCCCAGTAGTGGGATTGCTGGGTCATATGATAGTTCAATTTTTAGTTTTTTAAGGAACCTCCATACTGTTCTCCATAGTGGCTGTATCAATTTACATTCCCACCAACAGTGCAAGAGGGTTCCCTTTTCTCCACACCCTGTCCAGCATTTATTGTTTGTAGATTTTTTGATGGTGACCATTCTGACCAGTGTGAGGTGATACCTCAATGTAGTTTTGATTTGCATTTCTCTAATGATTAGTGATGTTGAGCATCCTTTCCTGTGTTTGTTGGCAATCTGTATATCTTCTTTGGAGAAATGTCTAGGTCTTCTGCCCATTTTTGGATTGGGTTGTTTGTTTTTTTGATATTGAGCTGCATGAGCTGTTTGTATATTTTGGAGATTAATCCTTTGTCAGTTGCTTCGTTTGCAAATATTTTCTCCCATTCTGAGGGTTGTCTTTTTGTTTTGTTTATGGTTTCCTTTGCTGTGCAAAAGATTTTAAGTTTCATTAGGTCCCATTTGCTTATTTTTGTTTTTATTTCCATTTCTCTAGGAGGTGGGTCAAAAAGGATCTTGTTGTGATTTATGTCATAGAGTGTTCTTCCTATGTTTTCCTCTAAGAGTTTTATAGTGTCTGGTATTACATTTAGTTCTTTTTTTTTCATAAATTTATTTATTATTTTTTTTTATTTTTGGCTGTGCTGGTTTTCGTTGCTGCACACACTTTCTCTAGTTGCGGTGAGCAGGGCCTACTCTTCATTGCAGTGCACAGGCCTCTCATTGCGGTGGCTTCTCCTGTTGCAGTGCATGGGCTCCAGGCACACAAGTTTCAGCAGTTGTGGCTCAGAGGCTCTAGAGTGCAGGCTCAGTAGTTGTGGTGCACAGGCTTAGTTGCTCCATGACATGTGGGATCTTCCCGGACCAGAGCTCGAACCTGTGTCCCCTGCATTGGCAGGCGGATTCTCATCCACTGCACCACCAGGGAAGCCCTTACATTTAGGTCTTTAATCCATTTTGAGTTTATTTTTGTGTATGGTGTTAGGGAGTGTTCTAATTTCATTCTTCTACATGTAGCTGTCCAGTTTTCCCAGCAACACTTATTGAAGAGGCTGTCTTTTCTCCATTGTATATTCTTGCCTCCTTTATCAAAGATAAGGTGACCATATGTGCATGGGTTTATCTCTGGGCTTTCTATCCTGTTCCATTGATCTATATTTCTGTTTTTGTGCCAGTACCATACTGTCTTGATTACTGTAGCTTTGTAGCATAGTCTGAAGTCAGGGAGACTGATTCCTCCAGCTCTGTTTTTCTTTCTCAAGATTGCTTTAGCTATTTGGGGTCTTTTGTGTTTCCATTCAAATTGTGAAAGTTTTGTTCTAGTTCTGTGAAAAATGCCATTGGTAGTTTGAAAGGGATTGCACTGAATCTGTGGATTGGTTTGGGTAGTGTAGTCATTTTCACAATGTTGATTCTTCAAATCCAAGAACATGGTATATCTCTCCATCTGTTTGTATCATCTTTAATTTCTTTCACCAGTGTCTTATAGTTTTCTGCATACAGGTCTTTTGTCTCCTTAGGTAGGTTTATTCCTAGGTATTTTATTCTTTTTGTTGCAATGGTAAATGGGATTGTTTCCTTAATTTCTCTTTCAGATTTTTCATCATTAGTGTATTGGAATGCAAGAGATTTCTGTGTGTTAATTTTGTATTCTGCTACTTTACCAAGTTCATTGATTAGCTCTAGTAGTTTTCTGGTAGTATCTTTAGGATTCTCTATGGATAGTATCATGTCATCTGCAAACAGTGACAGTTTTACTTCTTTTCCAATTGGTATTCCTTTTATTTCTTTTTCTTCTCTGATTGTTATGGCTAAAACATCCAAAACTATGTTGAATAATAGTGGTGAGAGTGGACAACCTTGTCTTGTTCCTGATCTTAGAGGAAATGGTTTCAGTTTTTCACCATTGAGAATGATGATGGCTGTGGGTTTGTCATATATGGCCTTTATTATGTTGAGGTAGATTCCCTCTAGGCCCACTTCCTGGAGAGTTTTTATCATAAATGGGTATTGAATTTTGTCAAAAGCTTTTTCTGCATCTATTGAGATTATCATATGGTTTTTATCCTTCAATTTGTTCATATGCTGTATCACATTGATTGATTTGCATATACTGAAGAATTCTTGCATTTCAGGGATAAACCCCACTTGACCATGATCCAATGTGCTGTTGGATTCTGTTTGCTAGTATTTTGTTGAAGATTTTTGCATCTATGTTCATCAGTGATACTGGCCTGTAGTTTCCTTTTTTTGTAGTATCTTTGTCTGCTTTTAGTATCAGGGTGATGGTGACCTTGTAGAATGAGTTTGGGAGTGTTCCTCCCTCTGCTATATTTTGGAAGAGTTTGAGAAGGATAGGTGTTAGCTCTTCTCTAAATGTTTGATAGAATTCACCTGTGAAGCCATCAGGTCCCAAGCTTTTGTTTGTTGGAAGATTTTTAATCACAGTTTCAATTTCAGTGCTTGTGATTGGTCTGTTCATATTTTCTATTTCTTCCTGGTTCAGTCTTGGAAGGTTGTAGTTTTCTAAGATTTTGTCCATTTCTTCCAGGTTGTCCATTTCATTGGCATATAGTTGCTTGTAGTAGTCTCTCATGATCCTTTGTATTTCTGCAGTGTCAGTTGTTACTTCTCCTTTTTCATTTCTAAATCTGTTGATTTGAGTCTTCTCCCTTTTTTTTTTTGATAAGCCTGGCTAATAGTTTATCAATTTTGTTTATCTTCTCAAAGAACCAGCTTTTAGTTTTATTGATCTTTGCTATCATTTCCTTCATTTCTTTTTCACTTATTTCTGATCTGATCTTTATGATTTCTTTCCTTCTGTTAACTTTGGTTTTTTTTTTTTGTTCTTCTTTCTCTAATTGCTTTAGGTGTAAGGTTAGGTGTTTATCTGAGATTTTTCTTGTTTCTTGAGGTAGGCTTGTATTGCTATAAACTTCCCTCTTAGAACTGCTTTTGCTGCATCCCATAGGTTTTGGGTCATCATGTTTTCATTGTCATTTGTTTTTAGGTATTTTTTGATTTCCTCTTTGATTTATTCAGTGATCTCTTCCATATTTAGTAATGCATTGTTTAGCCTCCATGCGTTTGTATTTTTTACAGACTTTTTCCTGTAATTGATATCTAGTCTCATAGCACTGTGGTCAGAAAACATACTTGATATGATTTCTGTTTTCTTAAATTTACCAAGGCTTGATTTGTGACCCAAGATATGATCAATCCTGGAGAATGTTCCATGAGCACTTGAGAAGAAAGTGTATTCTGTTGTTTTTGGATGGAATGTCCTATAAATAGCAATTAAATCCATCTTGTTTAATGTATCATTTTAAGCTTGTGTTTCCTTATTTATTTTCATTTTGGTTGATCTGTCCATTGTTGAAAGTGGGACGTTAAAGTCCCCTACTATTATTGTGTTACTGTCAATTTCGCCTTTTATGGGTGTTAGCATTTGCCTTATGTATTGAGGAGCTCCTATGTTGGGGGCATAAATATTTACAATTGTTTTATCATCTTCTTGGATTGATATCTTGATCATTATGTAGTGTCTTTCTCTGTCTCTGTAATAGTCTTTATTTTAGGGTCAATTTTGTCTGATATGAGTATTGCTACTCCAACTTTCTTGTGATTTCCATTTGCATGGAATATCTTTTTCCATCCCCTCACTTTCAGTACGTATGTGTCACTAGGTCTGTAGTTGGTCTCTTGTAAACAGCATATATATGGGTCTTGTTTTTGTATCCATTCAGCCAGTCTATGTCTTTTGGTTGGAGCATTTAATCCATTTACATTTAAGGTAATTATAGATACGTATGTTCCTATTACCATTTTCTTAATTGTTTTGGGTTTGTTATTGTAGGTGTTTTCCTTCTCTTGTGTTTCCTGCCTAGAGAAGTTCCTGTAGCATTTGTTGTAAAGCTGGTTTGGTGGTACTGAATTCTCTTAGTTTTTGCTTGTGTGTAAAGTTTATAATTTCTCCCTCTAATCTGAATGAGGTCCTTGCTGGGTAGAGTAATGTTTGTTGTAGGTTTTTCCCTTTCATCACTTTAAATATGTCCTGCCATTCCCTTCTGGCTTGCAGAGTTTCTGCTGAAAGATCAGCTGTTAACCTTATGGGGATTCCCTTGTATGTTATTTGTTGCTTTTCCCTTGCTGCTTTCAATATTTTTTCTTTGTATTTAATTTTTGATAGTTTGCTAAATATGTGTCTTGGTGTGTTTCTCCTTGGATTTATCCTGTATGGGACTCCCTGTGCTTCCTGGACCTGATTGACTATTTCCTTTCCCATATTAGGGAAGTTTTCAACTATAATCTCTTGAACTATTTTCTCAGTCCCTTTCTTTTTCTCTTCTTCTTCCGGCATCCCTATAATTCAAATGTTGGTCCATTTAATATTGTCCCAGAGGTCTCTGAGACTATCCTCAATTCTTTTCATTCTTTTTTCTTTATTCTGCTCTGCAGTAGTTATTTCCACTCTTTTATCTTCCAGGTCACTTATCCGTTCTTCTGCTTCAGTTATTCCACTATTGATTCCTTGTAGAGAATTTTAAATTTCATGTATTGTGTTGTTCTTCATTGTTTGCTCTTAAGTTCTTCTAGGTCCTTGTGAAACGTTTCTTGTATTTTCTCCATTCTATTTCCAGGATTTTGGATCATCTTTACTATCATTACTCTGAATTCTTTTTCATGTAGACTGCCTATTTCCTCATTACTTGTTTGGTCTGGTGGGTTTTTACCTTGCTCCTTGATCTGCTGCGTATTTCTCTGTCTTCTCATTTTGCTTAACTTACTGTGTTTGGCATCTCCTTTTTGCAGGCTGCAGGTTCGTAGTTCCTGTTGTTTTTGGTGTCTGCCCCCAGTGGCTAAGGTAGGTTCAGTGGGTTCTGTAGGCTTCCTGGTGGAGGGGACTGTTGCCTGTGTTCTGGTAGCTGAGGCTGGATCTTGTCTTTCTGGTGAGAAGGGTCGCATCTGGTGGTGTGTTTTGGGGCATCTTTGAACTTATTATGATTTTAGGCAGCCTCTCTGCTAATGGGTGGAGTTGTGTTCCTGTCTTGCTAGTTGTTTGGCATGGGGTGTCCAGCACTGTAGCTTGCTGGTCGTTGAGTGGAGCTGCATCTTAGCATTGAGATGGTGATCTCTGGGAGAGCTCTTGCTGATTGATATGACTTGGGGCCAGGAGGTCTCTCGTGGTCCAATGTCCTGAACCTGGCTCTCCCACATCAGAGGCTCAGGCCTGACATCCAGCCGGAGCACCAAGACCCTGTCAGCCACATGGCTCAGAAGAAAAGGGAGAAAGAAAAGAAAGAAAAAACAAAGAATGAAAGGAAGAACAAAAGAAAGAACGAAAGAAAGAAAGTTATTAAAATAAAAATTTGAAAAATATTATTAAAATTAAAAAAGGAATAAAAAAAAGAAAAAAAAGAAAAGAAGAGAGCAATCAAACCAATAAAAAAATCCACCAATGATAACAAGTGCTTAAAACTAAACTAAGATAAACATAAAAATCAGAAACTGGTCAGTCACATACAGCAAACCCCAAGTCTACAGTTGCTCCCAAAGTCCACTGCCTCAATTTTGGGATGATTCACTGTCTATTCAGGTATTCCACAGATGCAGGGTACATCAAGTTGATTGTGGAGATTTAATCCGCTGCTCCTTAGGCTGCTGGGAGAAATTTCCCTTTCTCTTCTTTGTTTGCACAGCTCCTGGGGTTCAGCTTTGGTTTTGGCCTTGCCTCTGCGTGTAGGTTGCCCTCTGGCATCTGTTCTTTGCCCAGACAGGAGGGGGTTAAAGGAGCAGCTGATTAGGGGGCTCTGGCTCACTCGGGCCGGGGGGAGGGAGGGGTACGGATGCGGCGGCAGAGGCCGGCATGACATTGCACCAGCCTGAGGCATGCCATGCGTTCTCCCGGGGAAGTTGTCCCTGGATCACGGGAGCCTGGCAGTGGTGGGCTGAACAGGCTCATGGGAGGGGAGGTGTGGATAGTGACCTGTGCTTGCACACAGGCTTCTTGGTGGCGGCAGCAGCAGCCTTAGCGTCTCATGCCCGTCTCTGGGGTCCACGCTGATAGCCACGGCTGGCGCCCGTCTCTGGAGCTCGTTTAGGCGGTGCTCTGAACCCCCTCTCCTCGTGCACCCCGAAACAATGGTCTCTTGCCTCTTAGGTAGGTCCAGACATTTTCCTGGACTCCCTCCCGGCTAGCTATGGCGCACTAGCCCTCTTCAGGCTGAGTTCACACAGCCAACCCCAGTCCTCTCCCTGGGGTCTGACCTCCGAAGCCAGAGCCTCAGTTCCCAGCCCCCGCCCGCCCCGGTGGGTGAGCAGACAAGCCTCTCGGGCTGGTGAGTGCTGGTCGGCACCGATCCTCTGTGCGGGAATCTCTCCGCTTTGCCCTCTGCACCCCTGTTGCTCCGCTCTCCTCCGTGGCTCCGAAGCTTCCCCTCTGCCACCTGCAGTCTCCGCCCGCAAAGGGGCTTCCTAGTGTGTGGAAAGCTTTCCTCCTTCACGGCTCCCTTCCAGAGGTGCAGGTCCCGTCCCTATTCTTTTGTCTCTGTTTTTTCTTTTTTCCTTTGCCCTACCCAGGTACGTGTGGAGTTTCTTGCCTTTTGGGAGGTCTGACGTCTTCTGCCAGCGTTCAGTAGGTGTTCTGTAGGAGTTGTTCCACGTGTAGATGTATTTCTGATGTATTTGTGGGGAGGAAGGTGATCTCCATGTCTTACTCCTCCTCCGTCTTGAAGGTCCTCCAGGGGCTCTGCTTTGTATTATCAGAAAAGGGGGACACCTACATGGCCCACCACCATCCCACCCCCAGTAGGATGACCTATTTTTCTCCACACAGTTCCCGGCAATTTTATTCTGGGGGAGAGGGAACCATTGCCGAATCCACTGGGAAAGACGCCTGGCATCCCAGGAAAGGGGAGCCTGTCTGCCCCCCCAGAGCCCTGTCTGGACAGAGACATCCCTGCGAGCTCAGGAGGCTGATTCTCTGGGCGCCATGTGGCTCCACCTGACGCATCTACTCCAGTTCCTGTTATGGTCTATCTCTACCCGGACAGGGAGACTGTCTTCTTTTTACCTAATCTGAGCATCTCCTTCTGTGGCGTGTTAACTCATTTCCTTCGGGCCCATGCTCTGAGCAGAGAGGAACCAGCTGGTCACCAATTTCTGTATAATAACCCTTCAGATCCTCAAAGACTGTTATTAAATCTCCCCTCGGCTGCCTCCCGTCTAACTAAATCATTCCTACCCCTTTCACCTTTTTCTCCACGGGTCATTTCTCCATTCTGTGCAGCACTGTTCAGAGCCCCTCCGTCTTCCCCCAGCAACCAGGAACCTAGGAAGCCGAGGGGTCAGCCCGGGCTCAGGGGCTGCTGCTGGCTGAGGGATAAGGACAAAGGGCAGCTGGGTATGTGTGTGGGGGGGTGTCCCACGACACTTTCTGTTGCCCCTGGGTCTCGAGTGCACAGCCTCGGCTTCTCTCCTGGCTGCTCCCGGGGAAAAGGAGAAAGATGTTTTTTCCACCAGGGGACAACCTCGGTTCCCAGCTTCTCTCCCTTTCCTCTCCCTTCCGGCTCTGCCCCTCCACACTGACCACCGCCATCCAGCACCCTCCACTGGGTTCAGGTGCACAAGAGAAGACACCCTGGACAACAGACACAGACAGGCAGCAGCCACAGGCAACAACAGCTAACATCGGCCGTGAGCTGCTGGCTGACTGTGTGCTGTATCTCAAACAACCCGACTGTCCCCATTTTACCCAAGAAGATTCTAAAGCTCAGCTATAGGGCCTGTAAGTCACTTGTCTGAGACCACACCTGGGAGTCGGTACAGCCAGGTTTGAAAGCCAGGCAGTGGGACTTCAGACACAGTGCTTTTAACACTTTCTATCTCACGCTACTTACTTTGCACAAAGTGAATCAGGGATGGGAAGAGCCCATAACAGGTACATCAGGAGCGGGGGACTATGTGGACACCTGGGGCTAAAACAAAGGGCTCTGAGAGAGCTGTCAGAGAGGCAGGAAGAGAACCGGAAGGGAGAGTTTCAGGAAGGAGGATGACCAATTTCAAACGCACAGAAAGATCAAGTATAATTATTCCAAGTTTATCTTCCATCCAAGATAAGCTGTCCCCACTGGACCCATTTTCTGGCCTCTAGAAGAGGCCCGTTTGTGTCCCAGGCCCATCCACTGACTGCATGGTTGTCATTGACCCTCTTCTCCATAAGGGTTCTCCCCAACCTTCTCCAGCCCCAAGAATCCAGACTCCCCCAGATCCACCTCCTGGTTCCCACGTGGGCTCTCAGAGGCCAGGCCCTGGTGAGAACACCTGGGAAGGTAAGGATGTCCATCTCCCCCCTGTGCGTGGACCTGGACCCAGATCTCCTGCTTTCCAGCCCATGGGTATTCCTCCAACTGTATTGCCGGCACACCTCTTGCTTCCCAATTTCTCTTCCTCCCTTCCTTCCCTTCTTGCTACCCCTAGGGTAGAAGAGGGGTCTTTGTTCCTTTTTCAGTTTTTCACCACAACTAGTTGGGGTGTGGTTGGGTAAAGGATGACTCCCTAAGAGATATCCACATCCTAATCCCTGGAACCTGTGAATGCTACCTTATATGGCAAAAAGAGGTCTTTGTAGATGTGATTAAGTTAAGAATTTTGAGATGGGGAGATCCTGGGGGACACTAAACGAAATCACATGTATCTTATAACAGAGAGGCAGGGGGATATTGGACACCATCTGGTGTCAAAGGCTGGGAAGAGGAGAAGGCAATGTGAAGATGAAACAGAGAGATTAAAAGATGCTGACCTTGAAGACTGCGGTGATGTGGCCCCAAGTCAAGGAATGGCAGCAGCCACGAGAAGCGGGAAGAAGCACAGAAAGGATTCTTTCTTAGACCCTATGTATGGAGCCAGCATGGCCCTACCAACCCTTTGATTTTGGCCTAGTGATACTGACTTTGAACTTCTAACTTTCAGAAACCTAAGAGAATAAATTTCTGTGTTTTTATGGTTATATATCCAACCCCTAAAAAAACACTAATTTGAAAAGATAAATGCACCCCAATGTTCACAGCAGCATTATTTACAACTGCCAAGATATGGGAGCAACCTAAATGTCCGTCAACAGATGAATGGCTAAAGAAGATGTGGTATATATATATACAATGGAATACTACTCAGCCATAAAAAAGAATGAAATTTTGCCATTTGCAGCAACATGGATGGACTTGGAGAGCATTATGCTAAGTGAAATAAGTCAGACAGAGAAAGACAAATTCTGTGTGATATCACTTATATGTGGAATCTGAAAAATACAACAGACTACTGAATATAACAAAAAAGAAACAGATTCACAGATATAGAGAACAAATTAGTGGTTACCAGTGGGGAGAGGAAGGGGGGAGGGGCAAGATAGGGATAGGGGATTAAGAGGTACAAACTACTATGTATAAAATAAGCTACAAGGATATATTGTACAGCACAGGGAATATGGCCAATATTTTATAATAACTATAAAAGGAGTATAACCTCATGAAAATTGTGAATCATTATATTGTACACATGTAACATATATAATATTGTACAGCAACTATACTTCAATAAAGAAGAAGAAAAAAATGAAGTTGTAAATATACACTGTTTACCAAAAATATTGTCTGTGCTTTTAAGGCACCCAGTTTGTAGTAATCTGTTACAGCAAAGAAAATGAATACATGGGCATCACCAATATACATGGGCAGGTTAAAGCCTACCACCATTTAAAAATGCTTGGACCCCATATTAGCAGTTCAATGACTAGGGGTGGGATAGGAGTGGGGGTGGAGCTCAAAAATTCAAATTCATTGTCAGAGGCAGGATTTTGCTATCATTTGTTCATACTCTTCCTTCCCTGCATGCTTAAGGCGTTTAAGGCCAGACGCTTCATCTACGGGGTCTGAGAGGATCTTGTTGAACTTGTTAATTTGTACCTTCTCAACAGTGCTTGCATTTTAAAGAGAGTGTCATCTCCTTGTTAGCCCTCAAAGTACAATCTTTAATCTTGCTCCTTCCCTAGGCTCTGCAGGTCCCTGAGGATGGCTATTCCATTGGCCTGTAAAACGCTAGAAAGGAAATAAAAATGTAGGGTTGGTAAGGGGATGAGAGTGCTTAGACAGAGTGGCCAAGAACGGCTTTCTGAGGGCATGACTTTTATGCTTAAAATCTGAGTTATTCCGGGTAAGGAACAATGTGAGCAAAGGTTTCAAGGTAGGAAAAAATCAGACATGTTCTAGAACTGAAAGGAGGCCAGTGTGGCTAGAGAGTAGAGCTAAGTTGATCACACAGAGCTTTGTCGGCAACCCTGGGGAGTTTGGATTTTTCTTTAAGTAAAATGCAAAGCAGGCTAAATTGTTAGTGCAAAATCTCAGACCCTTCACAATTTCAAACTTACCAGTACTATTTTTTTTTCTTTTCCATCACACAGAAACCAAGACACAGAGAAATTAAGCTGAATAACTTGCTCAGAGTCACACAACTAATAAATGGAGTCTGGGTGAAAACCTAATTCTGGATGACTCCAGACTCCCTACTCTTAACCCCATGAAAGAGGGTCTCCAGTGGATTCACTGTGACATAACCGTTCAGTGTGGATGTAAATAGAGACAGATCTCTTGAAGTGTAGCCACCAGTGTTGCGAACTTTAACTATGTCATTCAGAGACCGGATCACCCAAGATGTGGTGAGGAAGTGTGGTTAATTCACCCTGTGCTGGACCCATCAGGCCCATGGCTTTGACTTCTAATTGTCTGAAATGCTTTTCTCATCTAATATGCTCTAGAATGTAATGATCCAGAAACTGCTGGCTGATGGAATGAGGGGCAGGGGCGGGGTGGGGGGATGCTTGCCTGCTTTTCTATATGGACTGGGATCTATTTCCAAAATCGTTTTTCTCATCCTTTTTCTACCACTCCCACTGCTCAATAAATATTGCTATTATTATTCGTTATTATTTCCTCAAAATAGTGGAATTATGGAGAAACTCCCAGAAGAGAAAGAAAGCTAATAAGATGGAGGAAGGGAGGACCTTGCCAGAGGGGCTTACCTGGTGGGATAGGTAGGGCCACCAGTCCTGCTGGGTCTGGGCTGGGCCTGGAGCCACTGGAAGCACATAGCTGGAGGGGAGGGTTACATGGGGCCCTGCAAATGGACCTCCTTGGAAATGCTTCACTTTAATGAAATTCCAGATTGTATGGCTCCCCCTGTCCTACCAGGTACAAGCATAGAAGAGGAGATCCTTTAAACATGGGAGAGAGATACCCAGTTTGGGAGGTGAGAGTGGGAGGTAAGAGGCAAGGGAAGGGTGAGTGTCCTTTTTTCATCTCTGTTCCTATTGTTTGGCCCAAACCTGAACGCATGATGGACCCTTGGGAAGCCTTGCACTGCAGTAGTGGGTGGGATGAAATAATTGTGCTCCAGCTGTGCCGCCTGTTCTCTGGGTGACCCTGGTTAAGCTGTATCACCTCTTTGAACACGGTTCCCCCACCCACCAAGTGGGTGTGAGAGTAGCAGCCATCTGGCAGAGTTCATTTTGAGGAGGAAGCGCGGTGAGTGCACCTTGTAAACTCTGAAGCCCTAAACAATTCTAAGGCAAGAAAATCTCCAAGAACAGTGTCTGTTGTTCCTTTTCGAATATGCCCAGGTATCACATTTTTCTAAGGGTTAAAAGCACAGTTCTCCCACTAACATATTTCTGCATAATAATGAGAATATACATATTCTTCTTAATGGGCTGCAAGAAAGCTAGTTTTGTTTTGAATGGGAAAAATGCTGTTCATAAACATACAGCCCCCTCCCTCCATTAGTCTGTGCAAAAAAAAAAAAAAAGTAATAGTTCTTCACTGGTTTAGGGCAAAAATGTCAGCACCATTATTTGTGCAGCATGAAGACTTTCTCTTTGTCCCCAGTCCCAACAGTGGGACTTTCTGGAACCAAAATTAAGGTGGTAAGGGAGGGGAGACTTTCCTGTTTTTAGGGTGATTTAGAAGGTGGCAGTGTGGAAACAAAGATCAGAAAGAGGCTAAACCACCTATAGGTCAATATTTGTAGGCAGATAGGCCCTGGTTCCAATCCTGGCTCTACCACTTAAAAGGTCTGTGACCTTGGGCATGAAACTTGGAGCCTCTGGATTCCTATTGTCTCATCTACAAAATGAGACCAGTGACACTGTCCTCTTTGGGCCATGGTAGGGTTTAATGAGAGAATGTGTGTGAAGCACGTGGCACAGGGCCTGCTATGTACAAGCTGAGTCATTAGGGCTGTTTTAGGACTTCTGAGCTCAGCTTTCTGTTGGCTGACACACAAAAGAGGGAGACTACAGCAAAACCATCAGCCCTACAGCCTCTGGTTTTACACCACCACGAATCCTTCAGCACCTTGAAGTGGTCCTGAAGTGTGTGAGATGGTGACTGTCACCCTCCCGGAAATGGAGACGGAAGGATGGTTATGCCACAACCTCCTGCCCAGACATTGTGATGGATCTAACACTTAGCCATGCATCGCCCCAGAAATGGCTGTCTCTTGCATCTGGAATGCACTGCAGAGCTTCAGAGAGCTGTACTCTTTGAGACACTATTCTAGCTCATTCTGCCACCCTTTTGGGGTCAGCCTCAGTGGCAGAGTGAGATCCCTAGTTCCATCTTGGTTGGCCACTGCTTCCTCCCCTCCCAACTGGACTGGGCAGCATAAGCCCATCAGCTCCACTGGGCCCTTGATCTGCTGTCCTGGGGGAAAGATTACAAATGCAGGCATTGACTGGGCCTGCAGGCAATTGGTGACAGGTAGGGTGAAGTCTGGCCTAGGGTTTGGTATGTGATAATGCTCCTCTAAAAAAAGAAACTTAATTACACCTTGAAATGGAATGATTCCTTTATTCTCTTGAACTGAATGTGCTAGACTTGGGAGGCCCCTCGCTTTCTTGCTGCCTGGACTATTTCTACCTCTCTCCTCTTGCCAGTGTTGTTTGTGTCACATTCCAGAAATCTTTTCTAGGATTGAAATCCTAATGAAAATGGACCGCCTTGTAACTCAGAGCTCCTCATAGATCAAGTCCTTAGTTACAATCCTGAGAATCCACCATAGGCTGAGTCACCTTGAATGATTTTAATTCACTACCTACAGCTTGGTTTTATCATAGCGATGACAATAGCATATTGGCACACAGAGTAGGCATTCAGTAAGAGATTTTGGAAAGAAAAAAGAATGACTAAGTAAAGCACATAGTCTGATGCCAAGTGTGCAATCAAGATATATTAGTAGAATCTGAATTTCATCAGTTGTCTTATCTGTGAAAATGGGAATAATAATCACAGCACCTGCAGGCAGGGGGTCTGATAGAATGAAGTGAGATAATCTGTGCGAAGAGCCCAGAGCTTGTCATACGCTGGGTAGTCAATATCAGTTCACTGTTATTATTATCAACTGTGCAGGCTTTGGGATTTTCATAATGTGGTTAATTTGAAGGAAGTGAGACATGATTTCCCCTGAGGAGGCTCAGCTCTCTACACCACAGCAGACTGGAGTGTGATGTATGAGATGACTGGATAGAGAAGCAAGCAGAGGGACGGAGATAATCCAAAGGACATTTGGGGCTGCTAGTTCCTTTGCAAGGCGCTAGGAGTCTAGATCAGTTCCACGTGATGCTTTTTGTTGTCAGAAAGAAGGCAGCTGGAGAGTACAGGAAGCCCAGTGAGACCAACGCCAGGCACGCTGTCCTGGGAATCCCAGGAGTATTTCAGGGGACGGTCTGATTTCCACCTGCAAATACAGGGTTCAGGACACTCAGGATAAATGCCTTCATTTCTAGACACGGCTGTTTGCCTTGGCAAGCAAAAGCAGAATAAGGCAAGGCTGAGCAAAGGAAGCGGCTGCTTCAAAGTTCATCCCAATAATAGATTGAGCAGATTTGCAAGAACGGGGCTCTGTGAGATGATCATGACATGCTGGCTGGGATCTCCCTGGCCTGTAAGCCCTGGAGATAGATGTGAATCCCCATTCCATGGCTATGGAAAATCAGTTCCTCTCTAAGATTTCTGTGGTCCCCTGTGGCCTCGGGTCTGTACCACGTTTACTCAGACGTGGAACTCTTCCCTCTTCTAAATTTACACACACGTGAACTCACATAGGAGAGCTGTGTGTCTACCAGACTTTACTGAACATTTGGATAAAAAAAGGTTCATAAATTAAAATTGGATATTAGATGTTCCTGTTCCTAGAACGTTCCTTAGCCATTTCCTTAGCTGGGAGCATTGCCTCCCACTCTTTCTCTCTCTCTTCTTGGCTTTCTCTAATGACTAACCCCTCCTTTCCAATTCAGCCCCCAGCCACCTTGCATATCTAAAGGGACTGTCACTGAACAGAACCCACCTTCCTCAGGAGGCAGATGTGCTTATAAATTGGCCCCCCTTTTCCACTACATATTGCAAACCAGGAGGATTTCTCAACCTGTGTGTTGACGAAGGGCAAGAGAATGTGCTCCACGCACAGGAAGACGCTTCCTCCTGAGCTGAGCAAGACGAAAGGTCAGAGCCATCTGTCTGGAGCTGCAGGCCTCCCTTTCCAGCCTGGAGAATGGACTGGCCAGGCTGGCTCCATCCTCTGGACGGACGTTGTTTTTGGATCCAGCCTCAGGCCCTGGCAGTCTGCACACAGGGCTGTGTCTGTCACTAGGCAGATCTACTCGCTGCCTTGGACTAACGAGCCTGGGCGCCAGGTGGCAAAACAATATTACAGGCTGAGGTTTTCAGCCAGAGGCCAGCACTCACGCTGACCAGATCCAGCTCTCAGCAGAGCTGACACCACCTTGAAAATCATACTGCTGCTGTTTGCTTCTCCTTTGTTCCGAGGTGTTACAGGAGCAAATTAAACACACCCCAGTTGTTTCTGTTTCCTCCTGAGGAGCAGGAGGGTCCCAGGGCTTCCTTTTTCTAGCATTTACTGAAGGCATCCTTTGCGAAGCACTCTACGTGGGCAATCTCATCCAGTCTTTGCAATCATCCTATGGAGAGAGAGAATCTCATTTTACAGAGGAAGATGCAGGCCTGGGGTTCACAAAGGGCTCCAGAACCCACTCACATCACCCTTCATGGCGATGTTGTCCCATCCTCCCTGGGTGAAGAGGAAGGACACTGGGCACGAGCTCTGTGCCTGGTGCTTCCACACAATTGTTACCCTTTTAAATTCGAATCGACAGCTCTGAGATTTTACTAGCCCCAATTTCCAGATGAGGAAGCCAAGTCTCAGAGACAGAATCGTCAGAAGTGATGTCAGGATTCCAGCCACAGTTCTCCTTGTCGTCACCACAGAGCAGTGACTCTGGGTTAAGCTGACTCTGGGCTCAGCCCATCAGATGTGGAAGCCCACCCAGCTCCCCATCCAGCCCTGCTGGCTCATTGTCTCCAGGCCTCCCCAGCTGCCGACTTTCGACTTTTCGTAACGAGCCATTGTCAGGCTCAGCCCTGCCCAGGCCCGCAGCCAATGGGAGCCTGGCGTGGCACAGTGGAAATTCCCTCTCTATCGGAGAGTGAATTCTGGAGTTGGCCTGCTGCCCCATGCCCTGTGACAGGTTGTCTAGAAGGAGTGAGCTGAGCGGGAGGTGGCTGTGGGAGTATCAAGCTGCAGCCTCCCTCCCTGACCTCCTTGCCTCCCTGGCCTTATGCCAGGACACCAGTTTCAATTTAGTTCTTACGTCACAGGGCTTAGTGGGCCTGGAGAATGGTATTGACCCTTGGCCTTTGATCTGGGGCTTTGATCTGACTTGAGTGTATCTTGGTGAAGTAAGGTGCCCTACTATACAGGTTGGGGGACAAACAATACCCCCGGCACATTGTCAGAATGCAATGATTGAGTTCTATATTAGTTGGGGCTCTACAGAGAAACAGAACCAATTTTATACACACTCACATGTGTATATATATACACACACACGTATATGAACATATATATACATATAGAGAGAGAGGGGAGTATTTATTTTAAGGAACTGGCTTACCAACTGTAGGGGCCGACAAATCTGAAATCTGTAGGGCAGGATTTCTATGTTGCAGTTTTGAGGAGAATTCCTTCCTCTTTGGGAAACCTCAGTCTTTGCTCAAGGCCTTCAACTGGTTGAATGAGGCCCACCCACTGTGTGGAGGATAATCTGCTTTACTCAAAGTTTATGGATTTAAATGTTAATCACATCTAAAAAGTATCTTCACAGCAACATCTAGCCTGGTGTTTGACCAAAGAGCTGAGTATCATAGCCTAGCCAAGTTGACACATAGAGCGAACCGTCACAAGTACCCATCTGTGAATAATAGACGCAAGTCCAGAAGTCCAGTCCGTGCCCCTCGTAGCTCCTTGTGATGGATCAAGGGTGGTCTCGCACAGACGCTCCTACAGTGGCCACACGCAGATGTCACCATAAACAGCAGCAGCAGATCTCCCCAACACTATGCTCAGGGGATGGTGCTCAGCTTTTCAAATTCCCAGGCAGGAGGAGGTAGATTTTGCTATGGCAGACCTGTGACGCTAGAAGCAAAATGCCGCGGGCTGGGCACCAGGACATTTAGGGATTCGGCTACTGAGTCTCAGCAGAGAAAGCAGGAGCAGGTCAGCTACGCTGAAGGTGATGTTCAGGGCACAGCAGTGGAGGTGCATCCTCTGCTCTGGCTGCCCCTCAGGCGGCGATTCATGGTGTGATGTTTGGCTCTGGGGCCCTCCTGCCCTCCTAACTTCACCCCAAAAGGAAAGAGAGAGAGCACTGCTGGGTTTCAGTGATCCAGCTCCCGGTTCTAATTGCAGCCAGGGACCGTACCAGAAAGCCTTTTCCCCCTTGTTCCGTGAAAGAAGCTGGCTGCTGCTTTCTGCACAGGCAGTCCTACAAGGTTACATTTCTTGGTAGAGGGGACCCGAAGGAGCTGATCATCAAGGACTGGCAAGCCCTTCCTCCCCGACCCCCCAAACTGTCGGGGGGCAAGAGTACGAGCACTAATGGAGGACCACATACCGTATGCTTACATATTTAAAAGTTAAATACTGTTAAATACAATGCGTTCTACCCTCCTACCTGAACAGCGATAGCTTCCTAAGCACCTGGAAGGCCAGTTTGAATTTAGAATCCTCAGCCATCCCTGAGTTCTGAGAATACGGTGTTGCAGGGAGAGCTGACACATGGCTCCCCGCCTCCAGACCCCTCTCTTTCTCTTCCCATTCCTGACTCTGACCTCCCCCACCCCGCTGCAAGGGCCATTGCGGGCACACAGTAGACGTCCCAGCGTGCATGTCTAAGCTCTGTCTGTAAGCCCTGCAAGCAGTTCCTCAGTTCCTCTCAGCCACCACTCAAGCCTAGGGACATACACACTATTGGAGGGGTCTAACTTTTGGAGGATGTGCCCATGGGGAAGGCCTGCTCAGATCTGGGAAGCAGACTCAGGCTGTCTGGGCAAAGATTTTAATTCAGGGCACCCAGAGCGCAGTCTGGGTGCAGAGCGGGGGACCCGCTGAGGGTGGGCTCATCCTCTTGGCCCTGTGGACTCTGCTTCATGGGGAGGTGTGTGGCCAGAAGTAGGGCCAAAGCAGAACTCTATAAAATGTGGGTACCAGGGCAGAGACCCCTCTTGTCTAAGAGTGGTCCTGTATATTGGAATGGTCCCAGAGGTGCTAGCTCAAGATCAGCTTCTTGCTGTGGGTACTAACTATTCTGTGATTCAATGCTCAATCTGTTTCCATGGTTATCACCTCCCTCTCATTATTCTCATCTCCTTTTCCCTTTACCTCTAATCTTGGACATTTTCCCGAGTTTGTCCTCCACATCACAGATCAGAGGTTTTTTTGTGGGTCAATTTTGCCATTTAGGGGGATTTAGAATTTTTTGCTGTTTTATTTGGGGTTCTGTTACATCTTTAAAAATTTCGTCCAGTTCCCTTTGCAGCCCAGGTTTCGTCTTAGCTCGGTTTCCCTTTGTGGTTCTTTTCGTCTGCCTTGCAGTGCCCAGGTCTTCTGTCGTGGTATTGAAACATCAAGCAGGTTTCTACCAATTTATTTTGTCTCTTGTGGTAAATAATTTTTCAAAGATATAATTTTGTCTATTTCTTCATTGTGTTTCATATTGGATTTTCTGGTTGTGTTTGTTCATTTGTGAGAAGAAATTAAACTAGACTTTCTTTCATTTTGCCAACAGATTGCCCTTTCCTCCAGGGTCCTGGCATCACCCCCACCTCCCAGCCCCGTGCATATCCCGACCTGCTGTGTGGTCTGAGGAGCACAGCCTCTGCTCCAGCCTCAGTTTCCCATAGTCCTTTGGGCATCTGCCTTTGGGCAGAGGAAGGTCTCCTGTTCCGAGGTCCTGGCTCTGTCTAAGCGTGAGCCTGAGTCCAGTTGCTTTTTGTCTGCATGCAGCACATGGAAAGCTCTAAGCTCTGGAATACTGAGCTTCTAGGGGTCTGTCTCGGTCCCCACTTACAGGTTTCTAGGATGCAGCACCCTCTACTCTCAACACTATTGTACTCTTGGACTTTTAGTTTCTGAACAGTTCTAGAGAATATGGTGGGGGCTGGTGGGAAGGGAGCAAATAAATTAGCATGAATTTGACTGCCTCAGAAAATAAATATTGAACAGTACAGTTGGTAGCTCTCTTATTTTTGGTAGATACTCACAAGCCAGGGGAAGATGGTGGGGGATGGAGAACATCATACAAAGCTTTCTACTGCTTTTTCCCCTGTTCCTTGCCTTGGGTTCAGAGGGCAGCGTATTTAGTTATTAACCACGTAGCTCAATCTGACCTTAACAGGAACATACCAAATGTTTGCTCTTTAAATTAGCTCTATAAATTAGAGAAATTTCCAACCCGATTCTGGCAATGATCTTCTCTTAACCGTAGTTTCTCCTTTATTCAAGGATTATTAGGTGCAAGTGACAGGACCATGCAAGCTAATTTAAGGAAAAAGTAGAGTTAATCGGAAGGACACAAGAGTTTCTCCAAAACCCGAGGCTGGGAAGTCAAGTTCCCAGCTGCATGAGGGACTGGGCAGTCAGAGTGCTCTGACTTATACTGTGGGATGTGATGAGCAAGCCTTGGCCAAGTGTCAGGGAAGAATGCTGTGCCACCCACGCTGGGAGCAGTAGGAAAATCAGAAATCCAGTTTACCCTTCCTAGGCCGCAAATTGCCTGCCCCTTTATAGGTGCAATGCTTATACTTGCAGCTTGGAGACCCCACTTATCCCATTGTGGTGCAGACTGTGGTGGAATTGTGCTGGCCGTTGAGGTAAAGCGGACCTCCGTGGGCCAGCTCTGAAGCCGGTCGCTGTGGTAAGGACCTCGGCTCCGTCCTGCCCTAGCCATCACACATTTCAGGAGGCCACTGCCCAATGAAAGGGCTCCCCAGCAAATTGAGCATATCACCCAGCCTCTACCATAATGTGTGGAGCCTGCGCCTTGGGTGGCCCCGTCAGCACAATGTCCCCCTCCTTTTAGGTTGTTAGGAAAATGCAGTAAAGCCCTGCTTTCTACTGTGGGAAATAATTCACGGAGCATAACCATCTCTCAGGTTATCCCCACTTGAACCTCTACTGTAGATGCTGGTGTGGAACCCTCTTCAATTGCTGTGATTCTTCAGGGTTTTAGTTGGGAAGCCTCCATGTTTTAAGCCTATAAGTTAGAGCACTCAGTAATTGGTTTTTTCAGTACAATTCCTGGCCTCAGAATAGGGCTCAAGCCAGTGCCTAAGAGGCTGGATGCAGCCTGGCTTTAGTGCCTACTGGCCCACAATCTCTGTTCCCTTTCCTAATAGGGTGGCAGGACAACCCATAAGTTCTACCTGTCTTTACTCCTATGGCAACTTATTTGTGGGATTCCTTTGTCTGTCACTGTCACTGGGCATCTAAGTCTACCCCACAGATACTCCTCCATTTAAGTCTTGGAGGGCATGGGTTAAAGGCATGGATTTGTTCCCTCCTGGAAACTGTCCATGTTACAAATGTCCCCACTTTCTCATCAGAGCTCCCACACTATAAACAAGTAAAAGGGTCCCATTGTGTCTTTTCTCCGTGGCTGGGGCTGCCTGCTTTACATCTATAAAAATAAGAGAGGTCCTCAAGGGCAGACCAGGGTGAATGTTAACTCTTTGTTCTTCACCAAAGGAAAAAAGATTATGAACTCATATGGGCCACTCTAGGATAACCTGAATAGGAAGTGGGTGTCATCAGCCCCAAAGGCAGTCTTCTTCTCTTCCTGGCCCCTCTCCTTCCTCTGGTTTCTCCTCTCTGCTTCTCTCAGTGAACCTCTCCATTCTGCCATTTTTGCAATGTACCTTCCTCTGTCCCACTTAAACTTGACACAAACACAGGCTGCCAGTTTTACACACCTCCCCTGATGAAGTGCTCTCGAATAGGGCTCCTGTATTGCAATTTTTTTTTTTTTTTTTTGGCTGCGCCTTGCAGCATGCAGGATCTTAGTTAACCGACCAGGGATCGAACCCGTGCCCCCTGCAATGGAAACATGGTGTCTTAACCACTGGACCGCCAGGGAAGTCCTTTTTTTTGTGTGTGTGTATTGCAACTTTAAAGTCTAGGAAGTAAGAATCAGATTGGTCAGTTTGTGTCAGGGGTTTGTCAGTGGACCAATCAGCTCTAGCCAGGGTGTGGTGCCACAAGCCCAGTGTCCAGTCAGTAGAGGACACGGGAGAAGTCTCTTGGGAGTGAAGATGGCAAGGCAGGGAAAGGGACTGTTATGGTTTCCATGGCTTTATTGTGTTACATCTTGGTATTTTGATGAAAGGTAGAAGAAGTTTCACCAAGTGCTCCATGATAACCTGAGAAGTGTCACCATGTGACAACCTCCTGTGGCATCTGGTCACCAGCTGGGTCTGTCATCTGACTCCATGGGATAAAGACTATTGATACAGAGCAGGACCCTGTGGGACCTTCCTGGGGACAGACTCTTAATGTCCCCTGCCTCTTGTTTGTAGAATAGCTTTGGCCTCCTAGGCCTTCCCCAAGTTCCAAAGACCAAATTTAATCAGAGAAGTGAGAAAATGCAGAAACAGGAAAAGAGTCAAGCAAGGCAAAATAATAATAGTTTAGCCATAAAACAAAGTCAGGGACCTTTAGTTCCTCCTCAAGGGCTATAGAAAAGATCCTAAGCCATATTCTTGAGTTGTTTGGCAGATACTAAAATCCCCACCAGAAGGAAGAAGTTGACTGTATGCTGATCACTAGCACATAGACCCCAGACTGGTTGGAGCCAGAAAATTTATAATGAGATTCCTGAAACTCCACTCTGCTACCTCACCACCAACCGATCAAAATGATGTACACGAGCTGATCACACACCCTGCCATCCTCTCCCTCACCTTGCCTTGACCACCTGGAGGGGTGGGATGGGGAGGGTGGGTGGGAGGGAGATGCAAGAGGGAAGAGATATGGGAACATATGTATATGTATAACTGATTCACTTAGTTATAAAGCAGAAACTAACACACCATTGTTAAGCAATTATACTCCAATAAAGATGTTAAAAAACAAAACAAAACAAAACCCTTCCCTGAAAGCCATTGGGGAGTTCAAGTCTTTTGAGCATGAGCTGCCTTTTCTCCTTGTTTGGCCCCACAATAAATGCTGTACTTTCCTCACCACAACCCGGTGTCAGTAGATTGGCTTTGCTGCATGTGGGGCAAGCAGACCCAAGTTTGGTTAGGTAACACTACCAAACTTTTAAGTGTGGAGGTTTTATATTTAGAAATCCACCAAACTTTGATGAAGCATTAATGTTTTAATGATACAGTGGTGAATAATTCCAGTATGTGACTGTTCTTAGTTTGAACTCAGTAATTCAAAGGGGACAGGAAACAGCAAGAATGCAATAAAGTCCGGACTATGGGGTTGAGGATGTAGAGTATGAGGTTGTAAAAAATATTTTGTTTTCCTTTTACTTCATAATTTATCTAGGCCCATAAAACTAAGGCAATATATTTTCTGCTCCCCTGAGTCCTCTGGGCAGAGCTGTGTCCCTCCCCTCTGCATTCCCATGGCACTTTGTTCATATCTCAAAATACCATTTATCATGCTGTGTGGTAACTATTAGTGACGGGTCTGTTTTCCTGGCTAGACGAGGCTTCTCTAGGGAAGAATCTGTACTGTGTTCCCTTTGTATTCCTAGCATGAATTAGATTTGAACATAGTAAAGGTTCAATAAATATCTGTCGAATGAACAAGACCCAGGACTTGATGAGCCCAGGCAAACCTTGGATATCTGTGCAGCATCCAAGTTGAAGAATTCCCTGATTTTCTGTTTCTCATTATGTGGACTCCATCCACTGTTGGGGGTCCTCTCATGGCTCCCTGCCTCCTTTCACACACTTTATTTCAGATTAGGGGTCTTACCCAAATCCCAGCCCACTTGACTGGGGCCTAGCCTTCGTAGCCCTCTTCTTGGGAGATCAGACCCTGAATCTTGTTTCTCCCAGCATTGCCTGGATCCAACCTGAACAGACAGATCTCTGGCACCATGACATGGCACTGTACATGATACAGAGCAGCTGCCTGCTCTACGGGGGCTCTTCTGTTTTCTTCTTCATGTTAGATTAGGCAGTGAGCCCTATACTCCCATTTCTGTCCCTCACTCCAGTGTGGACCTTATTTAAACTCCATAAACACTTTGGCTAGTACAGCCCCTCCCTCCACCTCCACCCAAGATGGTATCACTCAGTCTTCCTCATGCTATTGGCTGATCCCTGCTTTCCTCATCCTGTGCCACCATCAGCTCACGCAAACACCCCAGCACATAAGGACCCTATCTTCCCTGGGTCGCTGTGCAGAAGGCTCAGCGTGAATCCTTCCTGGTCCCTTTCAGAACTTTTCCTTGCATTACTAGTAAGGAAGGAGCACTCAGTGTTTCCTCGGCTGGAAGGTTGCCATGCTCACCATGCCAAACAGACCCTCCTGGGGCTAAGGCTGGGGTATGTTGACCCTCTGTTAAACCAAGGCAAATCTGTGCTTGGCTGGCTGACTTAGCATGGAGCCTAGCCCTGCCTGGTTTTCTAAGGCAGGAGAGGAGAGACCTAGGACTTTGAATAAAGCTCATCCACCAGAAAGGGAGCAGAAACTCCAGGCAGACTTAGCTTCTGTCACTGAGAGAAGTTTTAGTCTGGCAGGAAAGCAGGTGTCTGTGGGGACCACAGTGATGGTAATAGCTGAATTTGTTTCTAGGGCTACCATAACAAAGTACCACAACCTGGATGCCTTAAAACAACAAATTTATTGTCTCATAGTCCTGGAGGCCAGAAGTCCTAAATCAGTGTGTCGGCAGGGCAATCCTCCCTCTGAAACCTGTAGGGCAGAATTCTTCCTGGCCTCTTCCTAGCTTCTGATGGATTGCCAGCAATCCTTGGTATTCCTTGGCTTGCAGCTGCTGTACTTCAATCCCTGCCTCTGTCATCACGTGGCGTTCTTCCTTCATGTATCTGTGTCTCTTCTCCTCTAATTATAATGACACCAGTCACATTGGATTAAGGGCCTACCCTACTCCAGTATGACTTCATCTTAATTAGTTAAGATCTCTAGTGACCCTAATTTTAAATAAGGTCACATTCTGGGTACTGGGGTTAGGACTTCAACATATCTTTTGGGGAGGCACAATTCAATCTATAACAGTAATGTTGCAGCGGGTGTCAGAACCAAAGTCTGGGGATTTCATTAAGTGGGTGGGACTAATTAGTGGAGAATTTAGGATGAACATTATTAATCAGGAACCTTGATAGGTTGTTAGATGACTTAAGGGTAAAAGTGAGGTTTGGATTCTATTGTGATGACATTATGGCCAGGGATACAGGAATGCCTGGATGCTGACCCTTCTTCCCAATAGACCCTTAACCAAGCGAGGTACCCACAAGGAACACTGGCCAAATGAGAAGTAAAACATCATCCTTAAAAACTGAGCAAGCACCCGGACTCTAGTGCCATTAGTAAAATATGGTACATTGATTTTTCAGGTTCTAATGAATCAGGTTACAATATCTTCTCCCTTAGGAAGAGCGAGTAATGCAAGAGGCAGAGAAAGACCTATGGTGGGAAGGATTGGCATGAGGCAGCTGGAGAGTAGTCAGCAGGCCTCTAGCCACTAGTCTGAAGGGCTCCATCTTACTGGAGCATGGATTTGGGAAAGGGGTTCTAGGTGGTAGACAGCCCAGTTCTATGAACTGGGGTAACACATGAAAACTCAATCTGGGCACATGATGGGTATGTAGGAGTTCAGTATGTGTGTAATGAATCTGAATGTGGAAAATCAGGGGAGAAAAAGGCTGAACCCCAGAAGTGGGGCTGCAAGCTGGTTAGATCTCTCTTCTAGCCTCCAGTCAGAATCAAGACACAAGAATGGATCCAAATGCAAAGTGTGGTGGTTGTGGGGAGATGGTTGGAAAGGGAAGCACAGATATAGAAACTAGAAACTGAGACAGAACCTGACCTTCCTTGTCAATGTGTCCCGTCTGTTGAGCATCCATCGCACAATCTATAGTTTTCACCACTTTTTTAGTCCTTGTGTCTCTCTGCAGCCGTCATACTCACTTGGGAAAACTCTGAGCCTGGATGAACTTAGACATCCACCTGCATGAATTTAAGAAACAGAATATTGGTGGAGAAAATCACGCAATCAAACTTAGAAACTTCCCTTTAAATTCATAATTTTAATGTCTTGTGCAGCATTCTCTCTATATATCTAATAAACTTGCTATTCCACCCTTTAGATGATATTTCATACCTTCACATCTCTTCTCAAATCTCCTACTTCATCCCAGCAATCCTCTCTCTGATCTAATTATCCTGCATTGATTGTATCCAAGTGAAAAAGTAGACCCAACAGACAAGAACTCCCCTATTCTACATCTACATTCCTTGGCATCTTCCCTGTCTGCCCTCCTGAAACAAAGGAGAAAGTGTGTTGCTTCGCTCACAGCTCAGCATCTCCTGGAGCTGCATCCTTAATGGGCTCTGGTTGCCATCCTCTCTCACTTTCTCAAGTTTTACTCCTCCAATTATATCCTATCCTCCTGATTATCAATCCTCCCCTTTTTCAATGGGGCTCTTCTCTTCAGCTCACAAACATGATTGACTCTCCTTTATGCCCAAAAGTCCTTCTTTGGTTCCTTCATCCCTCTCCAATTACTGCCCACTTCTCTGCATCCATTCTCAGCTTAATGTCTCAAGATAGTTGTTTACATACTTATCTCCACTGTTTGACTTTTGATCACACTTCAAAACTCTCAAATTGGGTCTCTTTCCTTACCATTTCACCAAAACTTCTTGTGTCAAGGTCACCATAGTCTCCATGTTGCCAAGTTCAATGGACAATTTGTTTTCTCATCTTACTCACCCTCTCAGTTGCCTTAGACCCAGATGACCACTCCTTTATTTGACCTTATACCATTGATTTTCTTCCTACCTCTGATGTCTCTGACAATTTCTTCTCAGTCTCTGTTATAGACCCTCTTCCTCTTCCAATGTCTAAATATTGGTATTTCCCAGGGCTTTTTCTCTCTCTACACTCTCTTCCTAAATGATCTATTTTTGTGGCCTAAGATATTGTCTACATGCTGATGATGACCAAATTTGTATCTTCATCTCAATCTCTCATTTGAACTCCAGAACTACATATCCAACTATCTACTTGAGTTTTCTACTTGGATATGTCATAAGCATCTCAGTCTAAATGTCCAAAACAGAGCTCCACTTAGTTCCTCAGACACATGAAGCACTTTCCTAGCTCCAGGCCTTGTATATGCTATTTCATCTATTTGATTCCAGTTCTCCTCACTTCTTATCCTTCAGGTCTCAGGGGGATTCTTCTGCCCTCTCCCATCTAAGATCCCCTCCTAATGCTATTTCTTGTTAATTTTTTCATAGCACTAATTACTCATGTATGATTATTTTTAAATTTATTTGCTTATTTTTTTCTCTCTCCTTCACTGGACCGTGTCCTCTTGAACGCAGGGCTATGTCTGTTTTCTTCTCCATTGTATACCCAGCTCTCAGTACAGTGCCTGGAATGCAGTAGGTGCTCAACAATGATTTGCAAAATGAATGAATACCTATTGACTGGGTTTTAGATTGCCTTGGAAATGCAAGTCCCTGGACAGGGCAAGGATACCCCCAGGACTGTTACCCAGTTTCAGAAATTAGTGTCAGGGAAAGAACACAAAATTTCTTTCTAGGAAATCCAAAAACATTTCAAATAAATGTGCCTATTCATTTATATAATTGCACAGAGCACTTCCCAAAAGCTCTCATTCTAAGTACTTGAGTAAAATAGGATAATGAGTCAGAGTGCTGAGAGGAGACAAACTGCCTTGGAACTTGAGGTCTTGGAAGAATCAGAGCCAACACCCTAAGCGTGGCCTGTCTCTAAGGAGTGATGCTGATCCAAAGGGCCAGAGTGGGTCCATCATCAGAAACTGGGACACCAGACTCAAGCCTGGGAGATGGCTTCTTAGGTTGAGTACAGATTCTTCAAATTCAAAGAATGAAGTCTGCTTTATATTGCTGTAGAAAACGTGTTAACTTGGCTAAGTGAAGTTAGCCTCTGTTGCCTGGGTTCCCAAATACATATGACTCCTTTAAAGATTCATGTTGATGACTCAGTCCCTCATAGACAGCCTTAGAAGATGAGGATGAGGTTGAATATAAACAACTGAGGCAGAACTAATGACGCCTCTTGCAGAAAAGGCAGCCCAGAGGTTGGATCAGAGACATACAAAAGAAGACAGCAGTGGAGCAACTGATCAATAAAGAAATATTTTATTTGTTTCAAAAATAGCACGCTTCAAAGTTAGCTGCTCTTTCCCAAAAGAAGAATTTCTTCCAGTTATTCTCTATGGGCCAGGGAAGAAACTGGCCTCTTTGGGAACCAAGTATGAGAGAGGAGTCAGGCTGAAAGCAATAGAAATAGACTCTGACTACTTAAATAAGAAAAGGGGGGCTTTGGAAGGACAGTGAACAGCCCTAGGACTGAAGAAAAAGCTGAACAATCAGACCCCCGAAAGGCCAGGAATCAGGGGAGCTCCAGGGTTCTCAAATGCAGAAACTGATCAGCCTTTCTTTAGGGAACTACTATCCAATGACTTGGATTCCAAATCCTGCATGGGAGAGCCTGATGGACCATACGCCTGCTTCAGTGGGTAGGGGGTGGGAGCCTGAGATTCTTAGTCCCACCAGAGCTAGAGGGAGTAGAGAAAAAAATGTTACACAGGGGACTCGGTAGGGCAGACAAAACAAGCAATTCACGATTCTGGTGGTGGTCGAGGTGTCAGTAACCAGGTTAATGAATTCGTTCATTGTGAACCTTAACAGCATTTATATAATTCAGTCATGTGACTATGAGCTGTGATATACAGATGGAATAAAACACACTGATTACCCTTAAGGAAGTTACTGTGCAATGTTGGGAGACAATTAAAAAGACACACGAAATTGTTCAAGTTATGGCTCCTTTGGTTGCAAGAAAACAAAACTCATTCAAAGTTACTCAAGTAAAGAACAGTGTTTATTGCAAGGAAACAGAGCTCTGACAGAATCAAAGGACATGAAAACAAGTGCAGCTGAGACTGAGAGGAACAGGGGCAGCTGTCTACTACCTCCATTTCCCTCTCCTGGGCCACGGGCTCTTCTCTCCTCTTTGTTTCTTGTCAGCTCCATTTTCCTTTCTCTGCAGAACAGCTTCCCCCTTTTACTCATCAACTTGCAAACGGTTACCATTACTTTCAATTTACGGGATCTCGTCACCACCAACTCTCAGCAATCTTGTGTCTTATATCAAGTTTCCAAGATAGAATCTGTTCAGCCCCACTCATCTCTTGGTGCAAGGTCACACAAAGTCAGATTTCTAGGCAACTAACATGTTGGCTAATTTGGGGTCAGGTTGGTCATCACTAGTTCAGTTCAGCCCTAGCTGTGTGTGTGCATTCTATGTGTGTGTGTGTGTGTGGGGGGGGTTGGACAGGAGGGGATGTATATGTGAAGCTATAGGTAGGGCAGAAAAAAAATGTTTCTTTTACAGTAATACAATTACAATGAGTCAAAGAGAATGCATAACTGATGTTGTTGGAGACAGCCTTATTATATCCATGCTTTAGAAATGTCTAGCTGAGAGGAGAAGGGGAGAGATGGAATGGAAGCTTGATGAGGTGGTAGGACAGAGAGAAGGTATAGTGCGCATTTATTGCTTTTGCCAGACAAACATCCCCTCCCTCTGCTTTTGACTCAGAATAGTATCGTGTTTTACCTATGGTACTCACCACATCTTCCCTCTGTTCCTTTAATCTGTGAAATTTCCTCTAAGCGCTTCTAATCTTTACATCTATCCCAGAAATTTTGATATTTTGTGGTTTTATTTTTATTTAGTTGAAAATATTGTCTAATTTTCCTTTCGATTTCTTCTTTGTCAAATGAATTATTTGTAAGCATGTTGTCAATTTCCAAACATTCGGGGTTTTCCATATATCTTTATGTTAATGATTCAATTAATTTCACTGTGATCAGAAGACATATGTTATATAGTTTTAATCCTTTTTAAGTTGTAGGCTTTTTTATGGTCCAGAATATAGTCATTCTTGGTAAATGTTACATGTGTACTTGAAAAGAATGTGTATTCTGCCGTTGTTGATTGGTGTGTCCTACATGTGTCTGTTTGGTTTAGTTCATTCATGTTTTGTTTTGTTTTGTTTTGTTTTTTGGCCGTGCCGTGTGGCTTGTGGGATCTTAGCTCTCAAACCGGGGCCCCCTGCAGTGGAAGTGTGGAGTCCTAACCACTGGACAGCCAGGAAATCATGTTTTCTATATTCTTAGTGATCTTCATCAAGTTGTTAAATTACTTTAAAAGGTGTTGAAACGTTCAACTACAATTGTGGATTTGTCTAATTCTCCTTTCAGTTCTATCAGTTTTTACTTCATTTTTTTGAGGTTCTGTTATTAAGTGTATACACATTTAGGTCTGTTCTCTCCTCTTGATGGATTAATCAATTTATTATTAGAAATGTACCTCTTTATATATTTCTTTCGATTAGTGCTTTCATAGTATATCTTATTGCATTTTTTTACTTTTAACTTACTTGTGCCTAGAGTTTTAAAGTGGGTTCTTATAGATAGCACAAAACTGGTTCTTGCTTTTTTACCTAATCTAACAATCTCTGCTTTTAATTGCAGTGTTTAGATTGCTTACAATTAATGTAATTATTGATATGTCTGGGTTTAAATCTACCATATTTGCTATTTGTTTTCTATCTTTTTCATTCATTCTTTTTCTCTTTTTCTACACTATTTTTATGATTCCACTTGATCTCTTTGTTGGCTTATTAGCTATACCTCTACCTTGTCTTGCTATTGGTTTCTCTAAAGGTTACAATATACATCTTTAACTTATCACAGTCTACTTTCAGATAATATTATACCACTTCGTGTGCAGGGTAAGAACCTTCTCTCATCTTTTGTACTATTGTTGTTGTGTTTTACTTCTATATATGTTATAAACCCCATGGGATGCTGGTATTATTTTTGTTTTCAATAGCCAATTTTATTTTAAAGAGATTAAACGATAGAAAATGTCTTTTATATTAGTCCACACATTCCTCTTGATTCCTTTGGGTAGATCCAAATTTCCATATAGTATTATGTTCCTTATGCTTGAAGAATTTCCTTTAGTATACCTTATAGTGCAGTTATGCTGGTAATGAATTTTCTTAGATGTTGTTTGTCTGAAAAATTGTTTAGTTCAGTTTTATTTTTGAAAGGTACTTTTGCTGGGCATAAAACTCTAGTTGACAGCTTTATTGTCTTCTGGTTTGCACAGTTTCTGACAAAATCTTCCATCATTCTTATTTTTATTTCTCTATACATAATGTATTTTTTTCCTCTGGCAAGAATTTCTTTTTATCCATTGTTTTCAGTAACTTGATTATTAGTCAAATCAGTAATTTGGTCTGTTGCATTTTTTAAATGTTTAATCTCCTTGGAGTCATTGAGCTATTTTTGGATCTGTGAGTTTATAGTTTTTATTTTTAATTTTATTACTGTAGTGATGTTTTATCATTAACAAAATCTATTTCTTTAAAAAAGTTTTTCTAGCTATATTCAGGTATGATATATTCTAATTGTGTAAGGCAAAATGGTAAATCCAATCCCTGGTACTCCATCATGCCCTAAAGTGAATGCCCCAAGTAATTATTTTTAATTAGAAACATCTTCTAGTAAGCTATATATGTGTATGTCTTAAAACATTAAATATAGCTGAAAGACTTATAGTAAAAGACAACATTTCCCTGTCCTGTGCCAACCCATCTCAGCCCCACTATTTAGAAATAACCTCTTCTTTAATTAATTAGGTTTTCTTATTATAGCTAATTCCATATTTCTAAGAATATATCCATATTTCTAAATAATATACCTCTACTGCTATTTCTCATGTTATCTATTGACTTCCTATTATGGTGGGAAAGATTTAGCTTTTTTATACCACATCTCAATTCCTCATCTTCCACCTTCCCAATAAAATTGTATCACAATTTTTATATAATAATCAGTTTTATATCATTATGACTATGCAAATATTGCTTATTTCAGACCCTAACTTATTACTATATTTCTATTTTATTTCTACTTCAGTTTTTTACTATTCTTCAAATTTATAATGCTTAATTTAAAAATATATGTACATTTTGCCATTTATGTGTTCTTAATCTTTTCCAAATGCTCCACTTTTTATGATACTATATGGAGTTCTCCCTCTCTTTTTTTTTTTGGCAGGTGACCCTCCTAGGGTTCTCTGTGATGCCAGGATGTTACACATCTCTTACCCTGAGTCCCCCAACACCATTTTCTTAAGTTGTATCCATTGCTTCCTGTTTTCTATGTCATTATCTTTCTTGGTTTACTCCCTCTTTCTTGCTGAAGTATTTATATTCTAAGTAGCTTCCTAGTAAATGGAGGTCACTTTGGGTTCATTAAATGCCTGTAATAGCTTTGTTCCACTGTTAAATTTTGGTGGCTAGTTTGACTATGTATAAATTTTTAAGTTAAAAACGTTTTCAGTCAAGTTTGGATGGCCTTGACACAGTTTTCTGGCAACCAGTGTTGCTAAAAAAAACTCTGAAGTCATCATAATTCCTATTTCTTCTTTGCAATTTATTTTCATTTGAGAATATTGTAATTTTCTCTCTGTCCCCTGGTCCCTGAAACTGTGTCCATGAACTTTTTTTTTTTGAGGCAAGGAATACGACTTTATTTGGAAAGCCGGCCGACCAAGAAGATGGCAGTCTAGTGTCTCCAAGAACCATCTTCTGTTCATGAACTTGTAATGTGGCTCTTTTTTTTCATTTATTGTGCTAGATAGCCTGTGGGTTCTTTCAACCTGGAGACATGTCTAGTACCCTCCTTCTACTCCTTTCCCCTAATTTTCTCTGTTCTTTCTTTCTCTAGCTCCTATAATTTGTATGATAGAGTTCTTGGATTTATCTTCTATTTAAATTTTTTTTCTTCCCCACTGGTTATCTCTTTGTCTTTTTGTATTATTTTCCTTCAGACTTTTTGGACTTTATTTTCTAGGCATTCTATTCAAGTTTTTTATTTTGGCAATCATTTATGTTAATTTCCAAGAGCTCTTAGTCTCTGAGTGTTTTCTGTCTTAGTTTCCTACTGTTTCATGTATGTGTTTTTTCTTCATATCTGATTGAGAATAATAATTTGGAGCAAATCTTTTCTTCTGCTTTGCATTATCTCTGTTAGATAAAGTGTTTTTTCCATGTTTGTTCTGATTTTTCACTTTCATGTTAGAGGTGGTTCTCAATTATTTGGTGAGCCTTGGTTGTTCATATTTAAGAGTAAGACACAAAAAAGTGTGTGTGTATATGTGTCTGAGTAAAAATGTGTGTGGGAGGGGGTGGTGGTGGTGATTTTCAGCTGATGGGCTTCACTTCAAGATAGTTGGACAAGACGGCCATTTTACTGGTGCTTCCCAAATGCCAGAGAAGAGATCTACAAGCGTTCTGCCTGGGATCTGGATGGTGGGGACAAAAGAAGACTTGGACCCATCACTTCATTTTACAGACTTTCAATTAATCTCTTTGTTGTTAATCCTGCCCTTCACCTCCTAGGTACCTCTGAACCCTGAACTTCTATTAAATTTTGCCAGAGAAGAAAACTCATATCTTTTACCTGGGGAAGAAGTGAGTGGGTTGGGTACCAGATGCCTTGACCTAGGTGTTCTAGGTCCTCTGAATTCTTAGCCTTTCCAGGGTTTTATGGAGCAAATTGCTTATTTTTCATGCCTCTCCTATGGTTTCCTTTATCCTGCCAAACCAGTAACTATTCCTCCAACAATTTTCAGTCTTCTAAAGATTTATTGCAATCTCTCATATACTGATGTCCCCTTTCCCATTCTCTATGTGAGTTTTAAGAATGTTTCTTTCTATTACGTTAGTGGAAGCACAGAATAAAGAAGAAATAAACACAAACATATGCTAGCCACAATAAATGGCTAGCAAAGTGCCATTTTTAACCAGGATTCTAGCTATTATAATTTTTGTTCATATTGCAATAATGAAAACATTTTTTGTGCCTATAGCACTTTTTTTCTCCTATTGCATTTATGGAATAGTATAGGATCAAAAGCACAAATAAGAAATTAGATTTAAATAGTTAGAGGGATGCTTTATCCCACTTTTCTGAAGATCAGAAGAGCTGTAGAGAGAATTTGAGGCTAATGGAAAGAGAGATAAAGGGTTCTGTATCATACGTTTTCAACTTTTTTGTTTTTTTTTTTAATGAGTTCATCCGTAGAGTAACAGGACTGTGAATGTTTGGGGCTCTTTAATGAAGTCGAGGAGTCTAGAGCACTTTCCTTTGAGAAGTAAGGAGCTATACAAGGGCAGTCTCTCCAACCTCAGTTCTTGGTGTGGGGCAGGCCAGTTGGCAGTCTAGAAGACTTAACTCCACAAGAAAATCAAAGCACTACTGAGAAGACCAAGGCATTAGCCCTGAAGGCCAGACATCTTCCAGTGATTGTGCCGAGGTGTGCCCAAGGCCTCTGCTTCTCCCAGACCCCATCCCCACTGGGCCATGTGTCTGTGGAGATCCCAGAGAATGAAGACAGAGCTTGCAAGTCTCGCCCAGCAGGTAAGAGCTGCACCACAAGTGCTCTGTGTATGGGGTGGGTCCAGCTACCTCACAAGACTTCCTCCAACTGAGAGATCCTTCTTGTTCATTGGTTAACCCCAGGCTCTGGGCCTCTGCTCACTGAACTGTAGCAGGAGGTTCCTAGCCCATTCTTATCAGTACCTGGTCCCTCAGTGCCTTTGGCCAAACCAGCGACAGGTGGTCCTAGGCTAACAGACCAGAGTAAGAACTGAATGACTTGACTCATTCCACCCTAGTCCCTACTTTGGATTATGAACTCTTGCGAAACTTTTATTTCTTACATTCCGCCCCCCCAACCAAGACCTCATATAGTAATGTGAGCACAGTAGAGGCACCAAGAAAATGCTTCTTAGTTAAAAATTAGTCAAAAGAAAGGGTAGTAAATGACAGCCCCTCCCATTTGCACAGCATTTTACAGTTTTCACAGCCCTTTTCTGTGCATTGGTTCATCGGATCCCCAGAACAACCCTGGGAAGTTCTCAAGATAGTAAATAGTATATTTCTTTTATAGATGAGGTAAGTGAGGTGTAGGTAAGTTATATAATTTGTCCAAGGTCAGACACTAATGTGTGTCAGCAACAAGACTCTGTCTTAGGTCTTCTGACTTCAAGTCCAAGGTAATTTCCAGTGTATGATGTGGCCTTGGAAAAATAATAGTAGCATAAGAAATGTCCATTAAATCATATTATACTATACCCAGACACCTGAGTCTGCTTTCAGGGTTTTTATAACCTAGGTCTATCTATCCTTTGATTGATTAATTTCCAAATTGTTTTTACACCAGCTAGTTCATTAATTCACTCACTTAAAAAATAACCATTGGTTGTTTACTTTGTGTTTAGTACTATTTGGTAGCTAGAAGAAATATATTGACTATAGTCCACAACATCCAATAGTTCAGCATAAACTGTAGGGTGTAATAAGTATTATACAAATTTCCTACTGCTACTATAACAAACTACCACAAACATAGTGACTTAAAACAATACAAAATTTTATCTTACTGTTCTGGAGGTCAGAATTTTGAAATGAGTTTCACTGGGTCAAGATCAAGTTCTTGGCAAGGCTGTGTTCCTTCTGGAGGCTCTAGACAAGAATCCATTTCCTCCCCTTTCCCAGCTTCTAGAGGCCTCTTGTATTCCTTGGCTTGTGGTCTCATCCATCTTCAAACCTAGTAATGGCTGGTGGAGTCATTCTCACAATGCCATCTCTTGTTCTCGCTCTTCTGCCCACCCCCCTCCTTATTTAAGGATGCCTGTGATTATAGTGGGCTCACCTGGGTAACCCAGGATACTCTCCTTATCTTAAGGTCAGCATATTAGTAACCTTAATTCCGTCTGCAACCTTAATTCTCCCTTGCCATGTAACATAATATATTCACAGGTTCTGGGGATTAAAATGTAGACATCTTGGGGGACCTATTATTCTGCCTACTGCAGCTGGTAAGAGATCTTTTCCTGGAATAACAATAACATTGTAATTCCAGGCATTAGGTATGGTGCCAAATGAGTATTAGAGATCATAAATGAAGAGAGCAGGAGGAAAGCCCTCCTCTGGGCTTGAGTGATCAAAGAACTCTTCATATTAGGCAAGGAAACTGAACAAGCAATGTCTCGGGCATAAGAATGAACACAGGGAACCACAAAAGATTCTCAAGCAGAGATAACCTAATGATGAAGACAGAGTTTTGAGTGGATGAATATGGTGCTTGGATGTGCATGGGCCTCATTTGATTATTACAGGCTTTGTCCTTCACTATTTTATAGAAGAGAAACCTGAGGTCCAGAGAGTTTGAATGCCTTAGAAGAAAATTTGTTGGCAAAGTTTCTGGCCAGATGGGAAGGGGGTTTTTCATGGTTCTGGGGAGAGGAGGAGGTTCTAACCTTTGCCACTGCCCATGATTGTTCTCAGTAAGCCAAAATCTCTTTGGAATTATTCCCAGAAAATCCCTAGAATTAGCTCTTTGCTCCTAATCATCTTCTCTTACGGGATGTGCATTTTTCAGAGCCCACTGTTCCATGCCGCTTTTCAGCTGTAATTAGTGTGTGGGGGGCAGTGGTTCTGGAGCACAGGTTGAGATAAGGGGTATAGAGCTTGTCTTAGAACATTTTGGGAAGTCCTTTGTTTCAGTATTGGTTTGCCATTCAAGTAACATTGGGTCATCAGCTCTGGGCTTTTGCCTAAAGCTTCAGCTCCAGTTTTAGCTGCTCTTTTGGGAAATGTGACACAGCACAGCGCAGGGAAAAACACAGTAGGGAGAGGCAGAAGAGCCGGTTCTGACTTTCTGTTGCTAGCTAGATCTGGGACTGTAGGCGAGTCACTTTTTCTAGCCTTAGTTTCCCCACCTGTCAAATGGGTTGATTTGACATGGTAAGCCTTTGAGTTCTGAGAGTCTGTATTCATGATTCTAGGATTCATCAGTGGAGGTCAAAGGTGGATCTGGATCTACCACTCATATGTCTACTTCCCCATTTCCCTAACTTTATGATTTACTTTCATCATCTGCATTAGGTCTCCTCCTTACCTTGGTATGGCAACCCTTCCATTGGAGATGTCCAGAAATATGTGTCATTGGATGTAACTCATTCATTAATCCCTCCGTCTATTCATCCAACAATTACGTGCCCATTTTTGCAAGTTGAGCCAATGCCATTTTCCTAAACCTCCTTATTAGGTGGGAAGGAAATGCAATCAGGCTTGTTGAATCATGGGCACCAGAGAATGCCTGAGTTGGAAGGACATTTAGAAACCATCAAGTTTGATGACCTTCTTGTTACAAACAAGGGAACAAAAGCCTAAAGAGATGAAGTGATTTGCCTAAGGTCACATGGCTAGTAAATGTCAGAACTGGGAATAGAATCAATTTTCCAGTCTTCCAGCCCATTTCTGCCTTCTCCCTCCATTATCTACCACACTCTATTAACTGATTAGAAAACAAAGCTCTAATGAGCCCTACATTATTTTTTCCTTGAGCAAAAAGAATTTTTAATTGGGGAAGGATGTGCCCAAATTTGTGATGAGAAACAATTAACAAAGCCTCAGCAGAATTACTGGGCCATGGGCAACTGTTTCAGCAAAGGCCTTCTGTAATGGGAGGAAGAAGATGAGGAAGAAGAGAATGCTGCCCTTTCTTGTTCTGAAAATCTTTCGTCTCCCTATTAAGCTGTGCTTGTTTGTCAAACAAACAAGGAAGTCGCAGAGCCCAAGCAATCCCACTATCTACCCTAATTCCTCAGTGCTGCGTTTGGTATCCGATAGCTCAGCTCTGTTTTGTTGCCAAGTTGGATGATTAGACCTTGGCTGACTTCTGGCTATAAAATAAGGCCTTGGGTACAAGGGCCCCATCCTCTCTGTGATCCAGTGGGGACAAGTCAGTGCCTGCCTCACTTGCCTTCAAACCAGGCCGCCCACCCCACCCCACATGGAGCCAACAAAAGTGAGATACCAGTCTCACAACTGCAAGCAGGGAAATTGCCCTCGACCTCTTTCTTCACTCCTGCGCTGGTGTTCTACTCTCTACTCCATTCTGATTTCTACTAGCTCCCCAAATTTTTAGCACTACCTCCTATTTCTAACCCCAATGAGTCAATGCTTTAACTCAACAACCAGATTTATTGGATTCAACTCTTGGTTCTCCCTGAGTCATGAATTATACTCATCCTCTGACTTTTCCCACTTCTGGCCACTTTGGATTAAAGTCCAACCCAATTTTTATTGGATCTAGTTCCAAGAAATATTTTATCCTTAGTCTAGGAATCACTCTGCTGGGCTCATCCCTGTTGGCTTGCCTTAGACCCCTACAAGGGGTAATTTGACATCCAGACCACTCTGTACATCCCTAGGATTCACTCAGATCTCTCCTCCAAATACCTGCCTGGATCTGTCACTTGTATGTCCACCATCTCACTTCCCTGGCCTTATGCTTCACTTTCAGAACCTGCTTTGGGCCCCTTCCTCACCTTGGTTTGGCAACCGTTTTGAATTCTTGGTTTACCCACCATAGTTCCTTGTAAACTCTGTGCTCTGCTCTGGTACCATTAGGTAAGAGACCCTCCCTCCAGTCTCCTACAGCCCTTCCTGATGGTGCAAAATCCCAGCTCCTTCATCCCCATGCCTTGGCCTAACCACCAACGGGGGAATGTTTAGACCAGTGCTTTTCCTGTGGCCCCTTTAGCTGAACATTTTGGATCTCTTGCATATATGGAATTTGAAATTAGCCAGATTCCTAGGGGTAAAAAAAGCTTAAAGATCAAGTCTAGAATTTCTCAAATTGTGGTTCTGTAACAAACTGCATCAGAGTTACCTTATTAACAGTATGGATTCTAAGCCATTACCCCAGACCCACTGAATTGAGGGAGATTATTAGAATAATGATTAGGCACAACAAAATTTGATAAATTACTGATTGAATTTATCTCCCAGATTCCCGTTGGTCTCCCATTTAAGCCATCTTTAGCAGTCAAAAGGCCCTTCTGGTCTAGGTTGACCTTGAAAGAGGGAGGTTCCATAAGGCATCAGACTATGAAAGAAACAGTGATGCTACACGTATCCACTATTATAACAAAAACCATCAGTAAGTTTACTGGGAAACATCTTTGCACAGAACTCTTTCCAGGCGCAGTAGGGGTACTAGTTGACTATAACAGTCAGGCAAGCAGTGACTCTAAAGTGAGGACACATATTTTCATTTGTGTCTCAGGGAAATAGAGACAGGGACAGCTTGTGACAAGTCTCACCTTGTCAGAGTGCAGCTGTCAACTTTGGCAAATAAGTCTGTTCTGATGACTGTGGTAAGTGAAAGTACGCGTGGGAAAGAAAAAGTGGGTCACCATTTGAGATCCCAAAACTGACATAAAATTTTATGTGAAAGTAAATCCCTATGGGAGGGGTACCCATCAAACTAAGAGAAGCTCATGAAAATGAAGTAAAGTCAAAATATGTAAAGAGGGTAGGGGAGATAGCTGGAGTGTTGGAAGAATCTGTGCAGAATCATAGACTTCGAATTGGAACGGTCCTCAGAAATGAAATTTTCAATTTTTTTTTAGCCTTTGGACCCATTTGTCAAACAAAATCTTATGTAGAATTTGTGTATTAGTGTGTGTGTGTGTATTAGTCAGGATAGGCTAGGTTATGTATAGTGAAAAATGACCTCCTAAATTTATCAGCTGTTACAAAAGGCTTTTCTTGTTCCTGTTGTATGTCTGACATAGAGGGGCTTGGGCTCAGATCACAGCTCCTCACTCCAGGACTCCAGTGGACAGCGTGGCCACCATCTCCAACGTTGCTGGTTGCCATGGCAGAAGAAAAGAAACAGCTCTGAAGAGTATTGCATTGGTAATTAAATGCTCTGATTTGACAGCGACCCACAGCACTTCTACTCAAGTCACATGGATCAAAACCAGCCCTGTGATCCTACCCAACCACAAAGAGGCACAGAAGTGCAATCTTACCACATGCACAGAAGGCATTTCCTAGTTAAAAAAAACCAAACAAACCACCATTGACTATCACAGTGAGTGAGTGTGTGTGTGTGTGTGTGTGTGTGTGTGTGTGTGTTTGTGTGTGTGCTCTCCCTCATCTCCAATGTTATCTCTAGTTACTTCCAAGGAACTCCTAGACTCCATGAAAAGTCATTTTATAAATATTTGAGTCAGATCCCTTATTTTATAAATGAGGAAATCGAGGTCACTTTGCTTAGTTAAGGTCAAGTAGTATCAAAACCTGGGCCAGAGTGGAGGTCTCTTGGCTCTCAATTGAAGACTATTCCCATTTAAGATCAGAAGATGGTGTGTGTGTGTGTGTGTGTGACAGAAAGAGAGAGAGAGGGAGAGAGAGAAAATGGTGATTCAAGAGTTAAATGTAGATAAAGACTCATTCTGAAAGGAAATGTGAACTTGGGGAAATTTTCCTTGAAGGCTTGCCATGCATTTCAAATGACAAATAGATGCGGTAAAAACATTATATTTGCTCTGATTACCCAGGGGATGCTGGTCAATATGAAGAGTTTTTGAAGAGAACAGCAACTGATGATGAAACGTGGTGTTTCTAATGTAGTGAGGAAACCAAGCAGAAATCACCAACTTTGCTGAGACCTGGGAGAAATACTCATGTCAAGATCACAAGTGAGGAGGGCATCAGTCGATTTCATTCAAGTCAAGGGCATTGTACAGGGACCATTTATCCCACAAGATTAAGCAGTTCCACTGGGTTCAACAAACATCAGCCATTATCCACTCTGTTCCCATCACAGTGTTAAGTGTCAGGAATCCAAAGACAAATAGCACACAGTCAAAAGAAGAAATGGTGAGACCTGCACCTAGACGCAGAGAAGTAGCGGAAGATACAGGACTTTTAGACAATTAATATGTGTGTGTTGGGCGGGGGGTAGGGGAGGGTGAAGGAAAGGAACATCTAGAATGACTTCAAGTTTCCCTTTTTCTAGGGTTTCTCATTGGGCATTTGGGACAGGACAATTCATTGGGCAGATCGATCCCATCTACAGCAGGATATGTAGCATTTCACTCTCACACTCCACACTGCAGCCTGAATAATCTTTATCTCTCTAAACATACAAATATTATCCCATCCACTCCCCACCTGACTCCCTCATTGCCTACTAATTTCCTCTGGGAAAGTTAGGTATGGCATGAGGTTGTCCCAAATCTGGGCCCTTCCTGTGTTTCTACTCTCATTTCTCTCCACTTTCTCCTTTGCCCTTCATTTCCCACACCTATGATCCAAATGCATGAGTTGACTCACAGCTCTCTTGGTGCCTGATGCTATTTCCCATCTCTGTGCTTTTGAATATGCTATTCTCTTTGTCTGGACAGTCTCCCTTGTCCTCCTGGTGAAATCCTGCTCCCACTCACTCTTTCCTTGTGATCATGAGTCAGTACCTGGCTTTAGTTTATCCTGATCATACTGCTTGCAATTATTTGTTTACTTGGAGGAAACTGTAGAGTGTAGTGCTACTAGCTCAGGTTCTAGATAGATTATATGAATTTGTCCCGCTTTGCTATTTAGCAGCGGCAAATTACTTGGACTCTCTGAATCTCAGTTTCTGCTTCTGTAAAATGAGAATAATAATAGTCATAGTATCTCCTGCTTAGATTTATTCTGAGGATTAAGATGTAAAGCAATTATACTCCAATAAATATGTTTAAAAAAAAGATAATGCAAGGAAAATACTGGCTAATCAAAGATGTTAGCTACCACAATCATGGTTATGATTATGAGTATTATTTGTATATTTCCTCTCCAGACTTTGAACTCCTTGGGGGAAGGTCTCTTGTTTTATGCAACTTTATATTCTTAGTTCTTATCCTGGTGCCAGGCAGATAGGAGGTCCTCCATATATTTCTGAATGAGTCAATCAGGAAAATGTTACATTGTGCTCAGTAAGTGATTAGTTTAAACAGGCAGGAAAATGTCACATATGTTTTAGGATTTCCAACTAACATGTTTGAAAAAGACAAAAAATTTTCCTTGAAGGGTTTGTTTCATTTTCTTGGAAACCTCATTGATGTGAACCTGACAGTTTCTTGATGGTGCCAGAGCAGAGGACCTCACATCCTTACACAATGGAGAAGAATGTGGGGACTGGAGTAACATGGGTTTGCCATCAGCCCCAACGGGTTCCCATCCAGGCTTTGCTACATTCTGGTTACAGGATCTTGTACTGGTTACCTAAACTGTGTAAGCATCAGTCCCTTAGCTGTAGAGTGGTGGTAAATCACGCATCAATCGATCAATCTCATTGGACTGTTTCGATTAGAACTGGTAAACCATAGCTCTGGCACTTAGTAGGTGCTCATTAAACGTTAGTTATTTCCACTTGCATTGCGAGGTGAATTATTTCTTTATAAGCTTGTGAGTAACTTGGAGGTAGGGATACAAGGTCAATGTAAGTCAGGCATCTTTGGGTGGCAAGGACACCCATTCACTGAAGCTTGACTGGGATTCAGGGGAATCTCATGAAATGCAATTGTAGAAGCTCTCTCTCTCTCTTTCTCCTTTATTCTTCTCTGTTCAACTATATTCTCTATTTCATCTGCTTCCACATGGCCTGTCCAAAAAGGGTGGTCTTATCTCCTGACTACATAACACTACCCTCCTTTACTCCCCACCACTGATTCAGTCTTTTGTGTCTCAATCACAGATTCTTGGGAGAGAGAATCTGATTGGGCTAACTTCCAGCCAAGAGGTACCCATCCCTTGTTCAATCAACTTTGCCAGAAGTGGGGCTGAGGGTGCTGGGAGAAGCAGGGTGGCAGGATGCACCTGCCAGGGCTGAGGGTTTCTCTAAGAAGAGAGTGTGGGTGCCTCTGGTACAATGTCTTATCCTCTCAGGTTTTGTATCCTTTTAGTGTTCAGTGGAAGAGAGAGGAACAAGGAGGGAGAGATGGGATTTCGTGGCAGAGCAAAAGTGGCCATAATGCTGTCTAATTTTATTTTCTTCCTCTGGGTATGGCACATGCTTCCTTCCTTGTTTTTTATTTGTGTTGTTATTATTTTTGTTTGTTTTCAACTCCGTCTGTGTTGCCACCAGAAACCCCAGTTTTGATGGGATCCAAAGAAGTCCTGTCACCTGCCTCTCAATTCTGGTATTCTCTGGGTCAATCCCTTGAAGGGGGTCATTAGCACAAACCCCAGGCTGGAGATTAATTAATCAAGTAATTATGAAGAAAGTGAGCTTACAGAGGTCAGCAACATCTAAGACAACAGGGAGTCTCCTTCCCTTCCTGTGACTCTCAATGGTAGAGTCCCCTCACCCCTCTTCCCCCATTACTGACCATGTAAATTACACCTTAATACGTCTGATGGCCCTGAATCTATAGTCATGACCTGTGATCTGAGACACAATCAGCTAAGGAGGCTGTCAGGGGGGAGCAAGGTCTCCACCTAGGAGCCTGGGAGGCCAAGAGCCAAGGAACTGGAGTGCCAGGGGCAGGAACATCCAGCAGGAAGGGAGTTTGTGCTGGGCTGCAAGACCTTTAGACAGGAAGGGCTGGGACAGGGGCTGGTAGTGGTCCTTTGAGCAGGATGACAAGCTTCCACCTTAAAAACTCAATCCTAAGGGTAAGCATTCCGTGCTGCTTCTTATTTGCTTGCTTTCTCATATGCCCCAATAGTAAAAGATTTTATGGTTTCTTTTCCCTTTTGTTCCCCAACATTCAACCCACTGGCACAGAGAGTGAAAATCCTTAAGCCTAAAGTTGACTGGAGTCAGGACCGGCTGTCCCTATCAGCTGCTGGACTGCTCTTCAGGGACGCTTGGAAAGTTCCAGCGAAAGCCCTGCCTTTGAACCAGAATCCCTCTGCCGCCGTCGTCTGCATGCGGATCCTTTGCAACGGAGACAGAAATCTTTGTTCTCACAAAGGGAACAACAGGGCAGCACTCTTATTGGGCGCTTCCCTCTGCCGAGAATCCCAAGTAGCGCCGCATCATCCCTGAATGCCCCGTGAGGCTTTAATGTCTGGCAGAGCATGAATTGTAAACACGTCATTAGACTTAAAGGCTGCCCCGAGATTGTGGCTAGGGAAGAAGGCCCTGAAGGAAAGAGGAGTCTGGCTGAAAATGAGCTCTGAATAATTTATCACGAATTGAAAAGTCAATACCTTAAGTGAGGCGTGGTGAAGCTCGGAAACTCGGAGGTGAATACGGCAAGGATGTAATTTTTGAGAGAATGGTATCAAAAGGAATGGCCTTTTGGAAGGAGCGGGAGGCAGAGAGACCCTGGCTGAGGGCGGGCTGACTCCCACCAAGGCTGGGATGGGGATGGGGCACAAAAGGAGAGGTAGAGCAGAGGCTGCCTTCAAGGCCACTGCATATTAACTGGCAGAGAGGTGAGGGCAGAGAAGAGCTGGGGAATGATCGAGAAAAAAAATGAGTGATGTGAAGTAGGAGATCCAAGAAGACCTGAGCAGTGGGCACAGGAAGGCTTCCTGGAGGAGGGAAGACCCAGCTCTGAAAGGGAGGATTTGATGAAGGGAAAGGATGTGAAGGGAATTTCATCAGACAAGTTTCATCAGACAAGGTGCAGCAGAGAAAAGGTGAAGAGGCTGGTTGAAGAACACCATGTGGAAGAATGGAAATGTGCTCAAGTTTCAAATGGGAGCCCCTGCAGATTCTTAGGCAGGACACTGACATGTATTTAGTAATTCAGCAAATCTCCAGCAATAATTGAGTAGCTATGTTCCAGATTCCGTGCTCAGTACTCTGCATGCCATGGTAAGTGCAAGCCAGGCATGGCTCCTCACCTCATGGGAATTACATTTTGGTGAGGAAAAGAGATAATCAAAAAAATAGTAATCACATTTATCATGCTAAGTGCTCTCTCTGTGCCATGTCAACCCTCACTGTGGGGTTAAGAGGCAGGTGACATAATTATCTCCATTTTATAGATAAAGAAACGGAGGCTGAGAGAGGTTAAGTAATTCACCTAAGGCAACCCAGCTAGTAAATGGTGGAGCTACAAATCTACAATGCTATTATACAGTTCTGATTTGGGGCTAAATGTTTGGATGGGGAAGTAGATGAAGCCGTAGGCCAATGTTGGATGCATGATTTTGTTCAGGGGGTTAGGGAGGCTCTAGAGGAAGGGGTTAAGATGAAACCTGTAAGATGAGCTGGGGGCATGTGGTGAGGTAAGAGTGACCTATACAAGGGCCTGGAGGTGATGAAGGAGGAAGGGAGGAGAAGCCAGATCTGGCAGGGCTCAGTGCTTATCAAAGGCCACAGGAAGGCCAGACTTCATTCCGAGGGTAATGAGAAGCTGCTAAAGGATTCTAAGACCAGAGGCATGGAGAGTACGTGTGTGAGAGAATTTATTTTGCATTTTTAGGAGACCGCTCTTGCTGCTTTGTGGGGAATTGGTGGGCGGAGCCAGGAGTGCAAGCTACTGGAACAGTGAGAAAGTTGAGAACCGGGAAATAAGTGAACCAATAAATGTGTCAGACCCTTGGATACGTTATTCATGGGAGAGTCCCTCAGTCCCTTGCTTAAAGCCTTAAAAAAAAAGAAAAAAGCCTTTCTTCCCTCATTTACATCCAATTCTAATAATTCAGCTGTTTGTTTTCCCAATTTGTAGCAGATTAAGAGTGACCATTTAAGAAAGAATTTGAGAGTGCCATGGTGCGGGGGGAACACTGGCAGCTGTGAGAAGTGGCAGCTTGACTGTAAGGAAAAACACACATTAAAAATATTAATAAACATTTAAATTGCTCCGCAGGTTGGGATTAGCCTATGGAAAGGCAGAGAGCCCTACCTCAATGCATCCTCCCATTGTGAAGTCAGTACTTGGTAACTTTAGTGATTAATTTGAGTCAACAACACAGGGTGTTGTTAAGAAGTAACCTCTCTTTAAAAAGTCAGGAAAAAAACAGGAGGACTCCACATTCCTAGCAGCCCTTGCGAGTTGTCGGTGAGCCGATCTCAAGATGGCAGCGAAGCCTGGGGTTTAATGTCCCGCTCCAGCGTCCAAGGCCAGCGCTGTGTCTCCCCGTCTGAGGGTGGCCATCCGAAGGTTGCTGGAATAGAGGGTCTGGAGCTTGGTCAAAGCCTCTGGACTCATCAGGGAACCTGGAACATGAGCTGAGGCAAAGTGACAGTGGCTATGGCAGCCATGGGCCTCTGCCTTCAGAAGTTCAGCGGGAACATTTTCTAGACTGCCGCAGCATTTTAGGGATTTGGAAAAGGTCTCAGCTGCTAGGGAACTTACTCAGAGAAGCACAGGGTATAACAGATCCCTCAGCACCTGGACTCCAGGGTTTTACGTGAGCGAGGGCATGGCTCCGGCCCCTCACTAGGCCCCCTCGCTCTGCCATCATGGGCCCCGGCCCGCAACGAGTATGGGATGCCTTCTGTTACGTAAGGACGTAGATCGGCTCTTCTCCAGTCTTGGACTGATGCCCTCCAGCACCCTGTACTCAGACGTCATCCCCGAGGTGGTGATACATAACCTTTCACAGTTGGCCATGTCAGATGCCAGCCCCAGGGTGCCTTGACTCACCTGTTATCTTGCTTGAGTGGTTAGAAGTATGGCCAGGGAACTGGGATGATGGAAGACTCGTGCAGGACTTCTTCTAGTTCAGGCGCCTTCTTTTGTTGTTGTTAGTATAATTAATAGACTAAAAAAAAAAATTCCATTATTTGGTTAAGATCTGGGAGGCTGAAGTATGAAAAAATACTGTCTGAAGAATGGGGAGGTCCCTTTGGTCTCAATTCTATAAGGACTTACATCCCCTAGTGCCTCTTCCAATTATTCTGGACTCCTGGCCTCCACTTTACTGGAGACCTTTGGACTCCATCTGGGGGACCATTAGAAAAAAAATCTTCAGCAGAAGATAGTTGGGTAGGTCTGAGAGGCCAGCTCTGGACCTCAGCCTTTTACACAGTTATGACATTCTGAGTAAGAACTGTGACCATTGGAAGTGTGACTGTTGGAACACTGATGTCTCTTGCAGAACTTTTGCTAGCTTGAGTTTTAGGGTTTTTTTTTGTTGTTATGATAAACAGAATTTTTTCATTGTTTTCAAAGTTTCAGCAAATTTGAAGTGCTGAAAAGCAATTGGTTTTTGTTTGTTGATCATATATCCAAGAACTTGTTCAATTACCTTATTTATTTGTTTATTTATCTATTCATTTCTTTTTAATTGAAGTATAATTGACTTACACAATTATATTAGTTTCAAGTGTACAACATAGTGATTTGATATTTTTATAAATTACAAAATCTTCACCATGATAAGTCTAGTTACCATCTGTCACCATACAAAGTTCTTACAATATTACTGACTATATTCCCTATGCTGCACATTACATCAGCGTGTAATGGGATTTGTTCCATTTGTAACTGGAATTTTGTACCTCTTAATCTCCCTCACCTATTTCACCCATCTGTCTCCTCCCCTCCCCTCTGGCAGCCAACAGTTTGTTTTCTGTGTCTATGGGTCTTTTCTGTTATTTTTGTTTGTTTGTTTTGTTTTTCGGATTCCACATATAAGTGAAATTATATGGTATTTATCTTTCTCTGACTTATTTCACTTAGCATAATACCCTCTAGGTCCATCCATGTTGTTGCAAGTGGCAAGATTTCATTCTTTTTTATGACTGAGTAATATTCCATTTTATTTATATATCACATCTTCTTTATCCATTCATCTATCAATTGACGCTTAGGTTGCTTCCATATCTTTGCTTTTGTAAGTAATGCTGCAATGAACATATATCTTTTTGAATTTGTTTATGTTGTCTTTGGAAGAATACCCAGAAATGGAATTGCTGGACTGTGTGGTAGTTCTGTCAAACTACTTGGGAACACAGAATAAGCACTGTATTCTGGAGTCTGTCAGCTCCCTCATCATGCTTGCAAGTGCCTGGATAAGGGATTCCATGCACAGTGGAGAATGACTAGTAAATACCTAGATGCACTTTGGATTTGGACTCTGTCAGAAGAGTGATTATATTGGTATCTGCAAATACATCCTGCCACATCAGCCTATCCACTGGCACCTGCTGAGGCTGTTTTATCTGGAATCATCCATCTGAGTACTTTGTACTTTTGTGCATCTGCATTTGTCTTGGAACCAAGTTTATAGAAGTCTTGTGATGACAGATTCCACAGTTCTCTGAGGAGGGCCTCTGGGTCTGCTGCAAATGCAGGCTGTCCCCAGCTCTGGTCTCTGGCTCTGTCACAAGAAGCAAATTGTTGACTCTCTCCCAGCTGCTTCTTGCCACTTGCAATTTGTGCTTTCTACCAAAATCACTCTGTTCTGAACAAGCCAGTTACCTCACTGTGGTGAGGAGGTTGTGTGTCTGCTGAATGTTTTATTTACCATCTGGCTGGCAGCAAAGCACAGAACATACTTATGGGCCAGTAATGCTTGAGACCATCGTATACCAGTCCTGAAAAGGTCACTGGCTTCTCCTCATGCCTGGCTGGCACCAGCAATCCCTCACACAGGTCTTGTGCTATTCCTTTGAGGCTTTGGGAAGGAGGGCTCTGTGCTGTGAAGCAGCTCAAGGAGGTTTCTGTCTTTTGACCCAGGCATGAGGGGAGCCTCCAGGCATTTTCTAAGAAGAGGGGCATTTCGCCATCCCATTTCTTCTGCCTTCCTGAAGCCCACGTGAGTTAGCAGGAAAGCACCTTTCATGGGTTTGAGGAAATCTGTGATTGTACTTCTGCTATCAGTAGGGGCTCAATAAATGTGACTTCCCTTTCCCCCGCTTCACCAGCCAGATTCTCTCCTTTGGAAAGGGGGGATTTAGTAGCTCTTTCCCTTGCTCAGGGGACAACATCCAATTAGGGTTTGACAGTGTTTCTGTTTTTAGCAGTCCTCTTTGAGATGCAGATACTTCCAAGAGGTCTCTCACTTTGGATTTTTCTTTTTTTCCATTTTTTATTGCGGTCTTAATCAGCCAGTTATTCCTTCACTGAAGATAGATGTTCCTTAACAGATACCCAGGAAGGATGTGGTATATGGAAAGAGTACTGGACTTGGAGTCAGAAGCCCTCTAACACTTTTACTCATTAATGTTTGCCTTAAATACAGTTTCCTCATCTGGAAAATGGGCATGATAATAACTTACCTTATGGGGTGGTTGTGAAGATTAAGACAAGATATGTGTGAACAGTGCTCTGTGGATTGAACAGTACTAGTATACCCTACCTGCCTTAGAAGTCTAGGTGATCAAACAAGACACATCGCTATTCTGCATAGTTTTACTTGGTTACTTATATAAATTGTATACAAAACTGATACTTATCCCTTTAAGTAATAAAACATTAAAAATGTATATTTAGTCCTTGGGCTACTGAAGAGTTAGGCTCCTCAATATATGCTATAAAATATGTATAGTTATGAACTGGAAATGAAATACCATAATTTATTATCTAAATAAAAGTGTTAAGTACTATGAAAACTAACATTTGTTGAATGCTTACCACAGACTCAGTACCAAGCTTTACAAATAGTATTTCACTTAATCTTCACAACAACCCTATGAGGTAGATATTACATTTTACAGATGAGGTTACTGAGATATAGAAACTTAAGCAACTTGCCCCAATTCACAAAACTAGTAAATGGCAGATCTAGAATTGAAACCCAAGCCTGTCTGGTTACCTGTGTATAACCATCATGCTCTATTGCTTCCCTAATCAACGTATCTCCTACTGAGCATCCTTTTAAAGAACAGGAAGCCAAACGTTTTACCGCATCTCCACTCACAGGCAACATAATGTTATTTATGTAAAATACACAAAACTAAGAAATGGCTCTGAGTGAGCAAAAGAAAGAGGTGATGGTTGACAACATTCCTGCTTTCACTACATGGTGAAAGTAGTCCTGTACCTTGATGATTCCTTTCATTTTTGTTCAATAGGAAACACCTACAACTAGTATATGAAGCTCAAGAATTGTGTGTGTGTGTGTGTGTGTGTGTGTGTGTGTGTGTGTGTGTATGTGTGCATGTTTTTATATTTGTTCCATTCAGGGAAAATCTTCCTCCTGCGGTATTGCTCTCTTCCCTATGGCCATAAACCATAAAGGACGGCCATTTTTCTGATGATGAAGAATCGTCATCATGAATGTCAAAGGTTGAGTTATGTTTGGTATGCTGTGCTCAAAGCCTACCAGTGTAAGGCTGGGCTGAGGTGTAATTATTATCCCTCTTTTACAGATTGGGAAACGGGCTTAGAGTACCTACAAGACTAGCTCAGGTCACAAAGCAGGATGGCAACCAGTGTGAAGCAGATATTTTAGCGTAACAAAAGGAATCATTTTTAAAATTAAATAATAATAATAATTCGAATTTCAGAAGTATAACATTAAGAAGTATTCATTATAAAAATTCAGATGTTACAGATGAACCAGGTAAGAAGTTCAGCAGTTGATCACTACCCTTAATCATGGTTCTTTTCCCAAAGAAAGCCTATGGTTAATAGTTTCATGTGTATTTCTTCTCAGATTTTATTGTCTGTGTGACCTCATCTGAGGATTTTGTTACAATGCAGATTCTGATTCAGTAGATGTGGGATGGGCCTAATACTCTGCATTTCTAATAAGCACCCAACTGGTCCATGGACCACACTTTGAATACAAGGTCATAGGGCATGTGCATTTTAAATTTCATCATTACTGCCAAACTGCATTCCAAAGTGATTGAACCAGTTACACTTTCATCAACAGGATATATGAGTACTTATTTCTCTTATACTCTCTCTCTAATACTTGAAAATCATCTCCTTAAATTTGTCGATCTGATAGGTGAGATATGGTGCCTGTATTTTAAAAATGTATTTCCTGATTTTTTTTAACATCTTTATTGGAGTATAATTGTTTTACATTGTTGTGTTTGTATTTCCTGATTTTTAACACATTTTAGCATCCTTTCACATGTGTATTGGACATTTATGCTTTCTCTTTAGTTAATTCCTTGTTCATATTATTGACCCATTTTCCATTTGGATATGTTTGCCTCTTTATTTTGTTGGTTTATATGAATTCTTTATATATTCTGGATATCAATCCTTGGTCTACTAACTATCTTGCAAATATTTTCCTCTAGGTCTAAAGAACAAATTCCACCCAGCAGAGCTGTCCAGTGATTGAATGGAAGCAGAGCTGTTCGGAAGTTGCCTAATCACTTATTTGGGAGGAATTTGGTGTGTCTATCAACTGCTTGTGCCTTTCTCTTTCATATTAATATAGTATATCAGTTAAGAGCTTATCAGACTGTGTTACAGTTGTTTATCGGCCTCCTCCGCTAAACAATGATCTCCTTGAGGGAACGGGTGCACGTCTGTAAGTCATCTCTGTGTTACCAGCAGCCAGCATTGGGTCTAGCACAGAACAAGCACTCAGAAATACTTAGTGGATGAATAAGTAGACAGATGGTTAGATTCCAGTAAGTGTCTGCCCTGTGATTCAGCTAGGAGTTGCTTTGGGTCCTTCAACAAGGTGAAAGAGGAGGAGCCAAGAGTCAGTTTCTAGGACCTTTTGCTCCTAGTTAGAGGAAAGTTCTCTCTGGGTGGCTTGTCTCTCTTTTTGTTGACCTTTCAAATACTTTGGTGCTCAGAGATGGTAAAAATAACAATAGCCAATACTTATATAGTGCCTTCAATGTGCTTTATATACATGAGTTCACCTAATGCTCACAACATCCCTGTTAGGAGGAGGTAGGTATTATTATTATTCCCATTTTACAGATGAAGAGACCAAGGCACAGAGAGGTTAAGTAATTTGCCCAAGATCACACTAGTACATGGCAGACCTGGAATATGAATCCAGCTCTCTGGATTCCTTAGGCTATGCTCAAGAGACAACATGTGAAAAATGCTAGGCCTGACACAATGTGAGTACTAAACAAACATTCCTCACTTTGTTCACCATCCCGCCCGCAGAAGTGTGCCTTTTCTGTCAATAGCATCTCACTCCTGTGGCTTGGCAGAATCCAGTCTTGGACCTATTGTTTCTCTGCAACCTTTGTCTCTGAAACTTGCATCCCTCCCTGCTGGAAGCCCTGCTAGTAATCCCTGTTCTCCTAGGGATCTGGAAAACCCACTTCCCATGCAGCCAGCCCAGGGGCTGAGACTTTCCACTGTCAAGGCTCATTTTTCCCCTGTAGCCCCCAAATCCCAGTTGACACCTCTGGCCCCAAGGCTTTGCATAGTGCTGCCATCTGGTGGGTATAATTGACCACTGACACCACTCTCTGATGAATGACTTGCCACTGGCCAAGATTGGTCCCCTGCTCCTCTTCAGCCCTCAAGTCAGGGTACCCCACTCAGAATGTAATCAACTAGTAGTTAAATTCCATGAATGACTGGCTTTTCCAACCCTGGTATCAGAGATATTCTGAATGTAGCCAGTATTGGTGGGATGATAGAGTGGCTATACTTGTGGGTAAGAAGTCCTACTTGCCCGCCCCCCAAATCACCTCAAGAGGGCAGCTGCCTACCCAGTGTAAAAGATGGGTAAAATCCAAAGGTTGTGCTGCAAAGACCCTATCAAGGATCTCTAACCGCTTGTGTAGATTTTTCAAGGTACTCACTTTCCTCTTGCAGCAGTAGAAGGAGACCCTAGGTTCAAATTCTAGGCATAAGTTTAAAGAAATATATTGTACTAGAGTCTCTGCTAGGCCCATTCACATCCATTATCTGATTAACTTCACAGTGATACCCTGATGATTTTTAGCAGCTTCCCAGGCTCAGAAAAGAGGGCCATCTTGAGACTGTGAGACTTAGTTTATATCCACATGTTTGCAGTAAACTGGGCAGGGCCCAGGGCAACTGGTCATTCAGACAAAACCTCAGGGGCTCAATAATTACTTATTGGATTGAATGTTATTGAAATGAGGGTCAAAGAAATGAATCTTTACCCAGGCATTGTTTATAGGAGGGCTTCCATAGAGGCTAACTCTTTTCTGTCCTTGTGACTGTGAAATCTTTCTAAGTCTTTGTGTTCCCATCCAATTCACTTGTTTAAAAACAAGGAATTAGGGGTCTTGAGTGGGAATTAGGGGGTCCCGGGGGCAAAAGTCCCTGAAACCAGCTGTCCATTTGAACATCTTATCAACCTATGCAGATCACTGACCTGCTGATGGTGAAGACAGACATTATAAATAGAAAGTCAATGTGCTGGAGCTCAGCTAGGCAAGACAAGCACCTTGCTGCCTAAAGTTTTAGTTCCTTTTAACTTCATTAGGGGAGAGAGAACTGATATTGGTCGGTGGGGAAACAAAGTATTGCTAAACAGCAAATGGAGTTCATGGAACCCCACAGAGCTCACCAAATCCTGGAAGGAAACCTCACATGCCTGAGCACCCACTATGCATCCTGCACTAATGAAGCCCTTTCTGGTGCATTCTCTCTTTTAATCTTCACAACCAGTTCTTCAGCAAGTATTGTTTACATTTGACATAAGGGGAGACTGAGCCCCACTGGTGTTTTGAAACTCATCCAAGCTCACATAACTAATAAGTGGTGGATGTGGGATTAGAGTCGTGGAGACTGGCTGCACCTCCAGTGAATATTCTTTGAACTGCTCAGCTCCACCTTGTGACCGTTCAGAGAGAAGAGCCTCTTCCTCATTCTTCTTTTGTTGCATTCAGCCCCTCCACAATTATAAATATATGACGGGACCAGCTGGACCAAAATATAAGGTCACACAATCCACTTTTTCTCCTTGAACCTTATTTTAAAAATTTTTTTTTTCCATTAAGAACGGGAAAAATGAGTATTGCTCCTCTCTGTCCAGCCCTGTGTGTGGTGGTTTAGGAAGATCCTGGGAAGAGCTGAGCTTGCAGGCCTCCTCCTGGGAGAGAGTATGGAACAGAAGGAATAATTAGACCTTTGCCATTAGCTGTACTCAAGGCCATTGCTTGTAAATTCATCCAATCAGAAGAAAGTCCAGATCCTCCATTTGTGACCTGATTATACTTCCACAGGAAAAGAAAGGGAGAGACAAGTTTTATTCCCTCGTGGATGCAGATTTCTGTACCTTGACCTTTTTTCGGAAATAGTTTGTACTTTCTTTTCACATACATATCGACTCATACATACATATCCTCCTCTACTCTCTATCCGACGCACATCTATTGTTCTCTTTCCCAGCTATGTGTAAAGAGAAATCTTACAAGATCTCTAGTTGGTGTCTGTTTTCACAGCATCTTTTGGGAGTCATTGTAAGTAAAGCACTGGTTAAAGGGCTCCTGGCTGATGGCCATAAAGTGGCCCTTCATTGGTTTTGTGCCTCCTGTCTTTTACCAGGGCAGTTCTCTGAATCCAGAAGACATCACATGAGGGAGCCACCTTGGGTACCAGGACCACGGCTGGTTGGAGTGCTGGCACACAAAGCGACATGCTTCAGGACAGGAAGATGCACTCCACAGATGGAGAAGAGGATAGAAATCTGTGTTTTTAAAAGTCCTTTGTTTGAAGGGATTTTATGCAGGTTCTGAGAAGTGAGTGTTCAGCAGAAGGGGATAACAGGAATAAATATTTGCTCTAATAACAAACAAAGTAGTGTCAGTCACTGGAGTCCAGCCATGCCCCTCTACTGTCAGGCACAGTTCTCTCCTCCCTAACATCAATCACAAACAGCATGTACAGGGACTTAACAGTTCACAGAGAGCTTAATCCCCCCAGGGATATTTCTGTGCAGGATCTCTATACGTACTGGGATGAGCCTGGTCCCACATAAATGACAACTGGGGTTACAAGACACAGTTTGTCCTGGGAGCCTCACAGACTTTAAAAAATCTAGCCAGGGGCCAAAATCTTTGAGGGGGATGGTAGTGGTGGTGGTCCAGAATCTTTTTAAGAGAGTCCTAACAGGGTTGGCTCCTTTGACAGCTGCCGAGTCTGGAGATATCCAGGAAGCCGGCTGACAGGGTGGAGGTCGAAGTGAGGCCAAGGAAGACGTGGACGCCCACGGGGTCTGATCAAGGGCAAGACAGGACAGGCGATCCGGCCCACGCTTCCCTGGCCTCTCTGCGTCCTGGCAACCACAAAAAGGGTCGAGGAGCCGGCCGGTGGGATCAGCGCGAGAAGCCCGGCGGCCGGGTGGAGTGAGGAGCGCTGAACCGAGCGACCTCCGGAAGACTGGAGGTTCCTGCGCAAGAGCAAGAGGTGGAATCCCCCTAGAGGTGGAATCTGCCGACCTAGGGCTGGGACTGGCGGCGCGCCCTCCCCGCGAGCCTCGGGTCTGGGGCAGCCAGCGCGGGCGCGGGCGGAGGCTCAGGAGCGTCCCTGGAGGGCGGGGGCCAAGGGCGGCCTGCAGGTGGGGCCGGGGGGCCGGACTCCGCCCCCCGCGCCCTCCCAGTTGGTCCGCGACCGCCCAGCCCCGGCCCCTCTCCCGAGCCGAAGCGCGATTGGTGGCGGCGCTTGTCGCTCGGAGGGGGCCGGGCCGCTGTGTCCGCGGCTCTCCCTGCCGCCGCTGCCGCCGCCGCCGTCCTTCTAGCAGCGCGGGCAGGTCGGACCGCCAAGGCAGTCGGCGCCCGGCGATGGGAAGCGGCGCGGCCGCGGACCTAGGCTGTGGCAAAGTTTCCCAGACGTGCGTATCAGGGCGCGCGGCTGCAGACCACCCTCGACTGCTCCGAGAAGGGCTCGGAGATTTTTAATTTGGAAGAAAAAATCCACCTCATTTCCTTTGTCAAGCCCTCTCTCCGGGCTTCCAGCGGCGGGAGCTCCAAACTTGGGCACCGCGGCTCCACCGCCAGCGGTCCGGGCTTTGGAGAACGTCGGGACTCAGGTGCTCGGGCGCCCGGCGGCCGGAGGCGTGCTAGGGGGTGTGAGCGCAGCACAGGGGAGTCCGGGGTGCGCAAAGAGGAGGGGCCCCCGGGAGCTCTATATGGAGGAGGGAGCCCAGAATGGTGTGCACCAGGAAGACCAAAACTTTGGTGTCCACTTGCGTGATCCTGAGCGGCATGACCAACATCATTTGTCTGCTCTACGTGGGCTGGGTCACCAACTACATCGCCAGCGTGTATGTGCGGGGACAGGAGCCGGCACCCGACAAGAAGCTGGAGGAAGACAGAGGGGACACCCTGAAGATTATTGAACGGCTGGACCACCTGGAGAATGTCATCAAGCAGCATATCCAAGGTACGGACGCCTCGGGAAACTTGGGCCGCCCACGGGGCCAGGGAGTGCCCAGAGCGGTGCGGGGTGAGCTGGGGCTGGAAGGCATCTCTCGAGCGACTGCGGGGCTCTTGAGTCCGCAGACGCTTGGGGGGCTTCGTGTACGCTCTTGCCTGAGAGCGGGACCCTCAGTGTCTGCGGCCCTGCGCACTTCTCCAGGGCACACGTGTGTGCGCGGGGCTCCACGCGCGGGTGTGTGCAGCTCGCTGGCGGCGTGGTGGCGCGCTGCGCACGAGTCTCAGTGTGCGTGTGACCACCGGCTGGTTGCTCGAGGGGTTGCACGCAGGTCCAGTTTAAGGTGTGCGTACGTGTGAATGTTGGTGGGTGTACAAGGGAGCGCGCGCGGGCAATCGAGCTCATCTGGCTGCCGTAGGGCCTACGGCGAGATGCCCGAGCGGCCCCAGCCGTTGCCATTTAGGACCCACAGGCTGCGGGACGAGCCGGAGCTAGGTAGACTACGCAGCTCCAGCCACGCCGTGAGCGGCCTGTAGGCTGTTGGAAGTGCAGGGGGCTCTGTGGTTAGGAGTGCTGTCTGAACCTTAGCGGTCCCCACTCCCACCACTGCCCGCGGGTCCAAGACCCTCTCCAGGAGCAGGTGTTGGCGCGGGGAAAAAGCCTGGGAGCTGGGAGCTCTGTCCACTGCGCTGCTGCCTCCGGCCAGGACCGCGAGAACCCGCCCCGGGCTGCCGTGAAGGCCATTCCCTCCGGTAGTTCCACTTCCAGGCCCAGGGAGCGGCTGGGGCAGAGTAGACAGACCCGCGCGGGGTAGGTCTGGAGTCCAAGGCTGAGCCGGGTGACTGCGCTCGAGGCCAGGGCTGGGACCAAGGGGAGGATGGGGTACGGAGCGCTCTTCCCAGGCGACCCTGTCCGATGAGCTGTCGGAGGCAGCGGATAGAGCGCTCTGGGCGCTGCCGGCAATGTGTGCACACACATGCCCGTGTCTCACGTTCACATTTCTCATTTCTTCGCCGCTGCTCCACCTGTTTTCTACCAGGCATGTCAGCTTTTTAAGGGCAGGGCAGGGCAGGGCCAGCTGAGCCTCGTTCACCTGTAAACCTGGCAGGCCTGCTAGGCTCTGGCTTCAGCACCCGGCAGAATTTGGCACCGTTATCTGGTTGAATATTTCTCCCCCAGGAGCACTCTCTTTTGTTTACACATGGGTGTCAGGATCCAACCCTTGCATCTGCTGCCCCTGCCGTCGTGGGGACAGCTGCTCTCTCTACATTTGGTTTGTTTCCCCACGTGTACACAATAGTTCCTTCCCAGGGGGAGGTTCAGGTGAGTGCAGGAGAGGTATGCGTATCCATGGTGCTTCCTGACTGACTGATGCCTTCAAAACAAGTTCATGGCTCTGACACTTCCCCAGAAATGGACACCGTTCACGGCTCTCCTTCAGACCTGCCTCTGCCTCTCAGCCTAACACTGGGCTTGCGTGGCAGACCAGTTTATCTATCTGATGGTGCCTGTTGCTGTGTTTCTTGTCCTTTTCCATCCCACGGGTCCAGACTGACAATTAGTCAGCAATAGAAGTACAGGGTTTGCTCCAGGGTGATTCAGAATGTTCCCAGGGAGACACAGGCCATACCTTACTTTGACATTTCCAGTTTGCCCACAGATTTTAAGAGATTTTCATTCACATATTCTGTGTGTGTGTATGTGTGTGTGTGTGTGTGTGTGTGTGTTTATGTTCCTGGAAAATGATTCTCTTGTGCTTTCTGATCTGGTCAGGGAGGAGGTGAGCAAGGTACTACTTTGGGAAGCAGTGAGGAGACATTATTAATCCATGAGCTCATCCCAGAGTGCACCCCTATCATGTAGAACGTGGACCGTGTCACATGATTTATAAGGCTGTACATGAAAATGAGTGCAATGTGGAAGTTGAAAGGAGGCTTTGTGCTTTTGCTCCCAAGAAATCTTATAGCTATGCCTTGTTCGGAACGTTCAAATATATACCTGAAAAAATTGAGAGAGACGGGAAAATAAGAGGGAGCAGGATTCTTAAAACATGTGCTGCTCCAGTTCTCTCGTGTATGTGCAATGACTGTGTTATGAGTCCCGTAGATATTCAGAAATGACCAGATTCTCAGGCGGAAAGGCAGAAGCCACAACCCCTAGCGGCTTGGGGAAGGGTCAATGATTTGGGAAAGACTAGCCATGAAGCAGGGGGAGGGCAGAGGGTGCTTGGCTGGTTGTGCCATGATGGCGTAGCCATGACTAGTGACAGCTCCCCCAGTGGTGCTGGAGCCATCCCTGAGCTAGCATTTGGGGAATTTAAAGTTAGGGATTTACCTCCTTAAGTAAGGGGCCTACTATGTTTGGGACTGGCCAGGTGCAGCACTCTGAAGGCAGAGGGTGGGAAAGGAAAAGCTCAAAGGCTTGTCCTTGATGATACGGGCTGATTGTGTGTATTCCGCTGTCAAGTTTCCTCTAGTTAGTAGAGCATTTTGAGCCATCCAGTTTACTCTACTGAGCTGAGAGGGAATAGGGATAATAATAATAGTAGCTAAAAATTATATAGCAGCTGCTATGTGCCAGGCATTATTTTAAGTGCTTTACGTATACTGACTTATTTAATCCTCCTCACGCTATGAGGTAGGTATATTAGCTCCATTTTACAGAAAGAGAGGTTATATGATTTGCCTAAGGTGCAGGGATTTAAACCCAGCTAATGTCGCTTCAGGATCTGTGTTCTTAACCACATACTATACTGTCTCTTAAGAGGGCCAGAGGGTCACAGGGGCAGCAGTGCTCTCCTGGAGTCACTTGACGGTGGGAGTGGGTGTCAGACTTAGAGACTTCAGAGGGTGGCTGAGGGATGATGGAGTCATAGCCTTTCCACTTGGAGACTCTTCCATAGTTAAACTCAGGAATCTCTGGGTTTTGTTTTGTTTCATGCCAAAAGGCAGAGGTTACATTCACTTAAAAAGTGTTCGTGGAACACCCAGGACAGTTCCTGGCACATTCCTCAGAGAGTACGTGTTGGATGGACGAGTGGATGAATGAGTGGGTACACAGTGAGGGTCCCCAGTGCACTAGTTAGTCAATAATAAAAGCATTTCTATTCTCAAACGACTACGTTTTGCTTTGGAACCTTGCATAGGCTCCTCTTTGCTTTGGAAGGAAAGTTGTCTCGGAAGCTGCAAACGTCACAAAATGTTCTGCTGGATGTTCCATAGGACTTGCAATTAGAAGAGGCTTTGGAGCGTCACCCTAGACCTACATTCCAGTCATGACTGAAAAGTTTATTTTCCTCTTGGGGGTTGCAGTGGTATTTCATTTTAATTTGTTTTCTGATTGAATGATTTAATTAGATGGTGTTTGGGAATCTCTTGGGAATGTAAATTGCAGTTTTGATAATTTTATTTTAAGCAGATAGATAGTAAATGAGAGGATGGATAACTCCAGATTTTAAAAATAGCATCCTGATAGATTGGAAACACAAAATAAGTGTTAGTACACATTTGGTCTTAGGAGGAGAAAGATGGGATTGCTGGAGGCGGTGCAGTGGGTTAAGTAGAAAGTGCTGAAGGAGGCTGAAGTGTTGGAGAGCTTAGGAAATGGAGATGTGGATTCACTTCTTATTGTGGAAGTCCAGTAGAAACCAAAACAGCTTTTCTTTTTTTTTGATGAGTATCTTTTTGAATCTGTAAAAGAATGTGCCAATATTGAAGAAAATATTTTAAAATGTATAAAATTGCCTCTAATTCATTCTAATCTAAAACAACTGTTTTGTATTTTGAACATTGCCTTCTAGTTTTGTCCATCTGCCTCCGTATTTAAAAATGAAGGTGTAGTCGTGGTTTACATGTAATTTAATATTCTGCTTTCCTCAGTTTTGCTTTTTGTTAGAAGCATTTTTTTCCATATTTGCTACATAGTTTATCGATTTAGTCCTTATTTATTGGAGACCTGGTATGTGCCAGGCAACACACTGGGGAGGTGAAATTGGATACAGTGGTGAATCAAGACACTCCTGGTCCCTGTTGTAGTGAACTCGTTTTCAAAGGACGATAGAATCCCTCTTATTCAACACAGTTGGGGTTTAAGTTAGTCAGTTTATTGAGAAACTGGTTAAAGAGGAGAATAAAACAAAATATTACATACATGCATTAAATATTTTGTTTTAATAGTATTCAAAATGTGCATTTATTTGTCAGCCTTTTGATGTAAGGCCAAGACTTTGTCTTTGGGCTGGGCCTGCCCGTTGCCTTTCTGATCAACTTCCTTGAATGAACCACTCCCATAAGGTGCTGTTTACAAAGTCTGATTTCTAGTTCTGTTTTCTTTAACATTCATTGAGAACTTGAAGATGCTTATGAAGCAGTGTAGTAGCCTAAATTTTGATGACTTTTGTCTGGTCTTTTGCAGTGATTTTGTTCACAAGTAATTTGACTGCTATTTATGTGACTAACTTTATAAAGTCTTTCCAAGGCTTTAAATTAATTTTCTTAGAAACAGCTCTCATCTTTTTAGCAATGATATTCCATTGGTTTATATAATATGTAATTAAATTATGCCGTTACAGTGACAAATACCAAGAGTCTAAACACATTTGGAAACAAACCCAGTGGTCTCTTGGTAGGAGTATTACTCAGTTGTTAGCAGGAGATGTGAATGGGGTGGGAGAGAGAAGCTGACACAGAGGGACAAAGGCATCCTGGTTTTGTTTTGTTTTTCGTGGAGAGAATGAAAGCATGCTTAATCTGGAGAGGCGATTAAGTGGAGGATATTTAAAGAGAAATTTTACTGTATTTTTAGTGACTGCATAATATTCCACCATCAATATACCATTATCGATTTAACCACTTGCCTGTTACTGAACATTTGCTTTTCTATTATAATTAACACAGAAATAAACATCTTCACTTCACTGTGTTCTTCTTCTGAACGATTTTAATGATGTATTTCCAGAAGTGGGATTACTACTGATTCAAAGAATATGAACATTTTTGTGAAAGATTGTTTTTGAAAAGGAAAGTCTTTCTATACAACCAATAGCAGTGTATTATCGTACCTGTTTCACGGAGGCTGGCCAGCACTGGGTGCTATCCTTCAATTTTTTCTGGGCAGATGTAACCACTGTCAAATGTTCTATTCTTTTGCTTTGTACTCCTTTGATTACTGTAGAACTTAGTATCTTCCCCCCAGCCCTATATTTGTTTTAACCTTGTATTGGTGTCCTTTGCCAGTTTTTCCTCTTGGGATATCAGTGTTTACGATTTGTGTATTTTATATATATGTTTTATTTCCAGATATCATTAATTAATTAATGAAATATATATTATACCTGTGTTCTATTTTATATACATAATTTTTGCTTTACACATATGCCTTAGGGTAGTGATTTTCAAACTCTGTCCCCAGGAGCCCCAAGCTCCTGGGAGGTTTTTTCTGGGACTTAAGAAATAAAAGGGTCGGGCTTCCTTGGTAGCGCAGTGGTTAAGAATCAACCTGCCAATGCAGGGGACACAGGCTCGAGCCATGGTCCGGGAAGATCCCACATGCCGTGGAGCAACTAAGTCTGTGCGCCACAACTACTGAGCCTGCGCTCTAGAGCCCGCGAGCCACAACTACTGAGCCGGGGTGCCACAAGTACTGAAGCCTGCGCACCTAGAGCCTGTGCTTCGCAACAAGAGAAGCCACCACAGTGAGAAGCCTGTGCACCGCAACAAAGAGTAGCCCCTAGTCGCCGCAACTAGAGAAAGCCCGCGCACAGCAACGAAGACCCAACGCAGCCAAAAATAACTAAATAAAATAAATAAATTAAAAAATAAAAAAAGAAGTAAAAGGGTCAAGTGAGGGCTCTTGGACCCCGCCGGTACGCATTCTCTCCCCTCCATGCAACCAATGTTGTTCCTGTTTCATCTGTCTTATATTTGGAATTCTGTAAAATATTTCATTTTTAAAAGAGCTATGCTTTCTTTTTAAAGAAAGGGTTGAAAATCACTGTTTTGGGAGAAGAGGAAACATCAGAGTGTTAGATTTTTGTGAGGGAAGATGGTAGCATAAAGAATTCAAGAGAGTAAACAAATCTAAAAGGAAATTGAATTCCTGGGTGGTGTTCTTGTAACATCTATTTACCCTTCTGAATACCATGATTAATAGTGTATTACATTATATAACTAATTTCTAAATCCATTATCTTACTTCATTGAGTCAAGATCATTCCAGCAATGGGAGAAATGGATTATTAACTGCTTTTGTTTCCTAAAATTGTATTAGGCATGTTATGTGCATATTAATGTACATCAGGCCAGTAACAGTAGGTTGCTCACCAAGATCACAAACGCATATATGGTTCCTAAAAATCAGAAAATATCCAAGGCCTGGATGTTGGGAGATTTTTTTTTTTTTCTGTCCCCTATGGCTTTTGGATGTCACTAAGAATTGGCTGGTGTCCTTCTCATCTGATTCCTAACTTGGCAGGGTTGTAAAGAAGAGGATGTGATGTTTGCTAAATGCTTGGAGATTATTTGAGGAAAGGGTGTCATTTAAAGAGTAAACCTATTTGTCCTTCAGAATGAACTGTGGCATGTAAAATTATATTAGTAACAGATTATGTATTATATAATAGATTATATATTATATTATGTATATATTAGTAACAGAGGTTGATATTTTGAGAGAGTTCAATAGCAAAATTTAGAGATTGAGCTCAATTATCTTTATTAATAGCCCAGACCACATCTACATGGAGTAGAAAAGCCTTGCCAAAGAATACAACTTTTTCGCACGGCCAAAGAATTTTCATTTTTATCCAGAAGTGTGTAGGCTGTAAAATAAATGAATTCTACATTCTTTCCCACTCACTTGACGTAAATTGTTATTTGCCCTTGATAAGTAGGTTGATGTAGAATCTCAAGGAGAATTCAGAATGAAATGTCGGAGAGCCACAGTCTGGTTTTCTGGTTTGTGAGGGCCTTGAAGTTCAGCTTCAGTTACTTGGGTTTGGCTGGTCTGTGTTTTTGCAAAGATGCTTATGGGATCCAGAGCCACATACAGGGTTACTGGAACATCTTCATTACCATCCTATAGGATTTCTGACTTAACCTGGAAAGCTGAATGGGCTATTGCTTTGAATTGGGGCTTGGGGGTCTCTTTAGGATTGTTGCCCTTTTTCGTTGCTTGGGTTCAATTCTGGAGACTAGGACAGATAGGCTGCCCTGTGAGAAGCATGTAGGAGGGCAGTCCAGATGGAGATGATATTGCACAGAAAGTCCTTTGGGGAAACACCAAGCTGAATATGAGTGATGAATGTAGCCAGAAGGCACCAAGGTGGAATTTTGGGAGAGAGAGGATTATGCATGAAGTTGGAGGGGCAGAAGTCTATAAATGTGGGACGGACACTGTGGTAGAAAGCAAGGGGCAGAGTGGGTTAGGTCTGCTGGTTGATGGTCTAGATTCTATGAATGGTGGGTTGCACTTTTTATGCTGGCCTTGAAAGTCTCCCTAGGGCTGGAGCCTCTCGAATTCTGCAGAGATTTGATTATTCCATTGTGCCTACAGTTGTCATCTTATCAAATCTCACATTGCCTTCGGGGTCAGAGTTAGTGCCATTCCACAATGCAATGCTTGAGCACAGGCATTTTCAGTATTTTCCCCCTCCTCACACGCATGCCTTCAACATGCAGGGCACATGCCCCAGGGCAGGGCCAGGACGATGCGTTTCCTAACATGTTGTGTTCATTCGCACTCCATCCCTTTTTCTCCCACTTAAGAAAGCATATTAATATGCAAGAGAATCTGATAACCTTGAAATTCCTTCAATTTATAGTTAACCTTAATCATTCATACGCTTTGGTGCTTAAATTATTGTTAATAACAAATTACCATACAAATGTTCCAACATACAATTTGTTGTGACAGCAACTGGGAACAGCTGCTGTTCTGGAATCTTCTGTGTGGGTCTGTGTACTCTTTAGGGACCCAGCTGAATGCAGCCAACTGGAGCTTTAAGCAAGAGGATTCCTGATTATATGAACACTAATGCTTTGGTAGTTTTTTCTGGCTACGCAATTATAGATGAAAATATGTTGCTAGGACAGATCCTCCCAGTCAGTGGGTATGCATTTCTGAGATGTAGTTCTCTTTCACTGCCCAACATTCAGTTTCAGTTTTGTGAAGGTTTGCGTTTGGGAGATGAAGCTGCCCTTAACGATGCCAGTGGAAAGCCTTAAGTGTCCAGCCCCAGTGAGATAGTGACAGACTTCCTCTATGATGGCATTGCTAAAATGGTACTGGAGCTGGCAGACATACCTTGTTGGACTATGTTTGTTACCACTGTCCTTTATAAGACAAAAATAGTGTTTGGAGAGATCCAGAGAAGTGGCATCAGTACCCATCTCCTCAGGACAGATGAGAACAACGGAAAATGATGCCCGAAGAGGAGGCTTAGGCTTAGCTCTTTGGCATGAATGGGCTCATTCCACCAATGACCAGAGTTTCAGATTCTGAGTGGAGCACCTGTTTGAGATGGTTGGGTGCTACATCTTAAGCTCTGGTACCTTGTTTGGCTTCACTGGTCTGACTTGCTCACCCATCTGTGTCCCCTGGGGACTTAGAGTGAAAGGCAGCTGAGATCCTGGAGGAGAGGGAAGGCAATTCAGGGACCTGGGCAGGACAGGGTTTGAAACTTGGGCTTATACGTGTCATGCTAGTGGCATATGAGGACTTAGGAGAACAGTACAAAATTGCTTGGGCCAATGATTGTAAGAGTTAGAAAGCTAAGGAGAGATTTAAAGCTACAGAAATGCCAAATGAGAATCTTAGCCAAACCCTTGATTTATTTTAAGAGCAACAGGTATGTAACGAATTGAAGCTGGATTGTATCAGAAGGAACGGAGGAAGAGAACTATTCTTGTGTGTCAGGGACTGGGCTAGGTGCGGTCCATGCGTGATTGTTTTTTATCTTCACCGCATGGTGAGGGAGAGTTTTAGAGGTGAGAACACTGAGACGTAGGGACTTAGTTTGCCCCAGGTCACAAAGCTGATAGGTGGTGGAGCCAAGAAGGGAAACTGTCTTCAGCATCTGTGCTCTCCCCAGAAGTGAAAAGAAGATGACAGTCTCACAGAGAAGGAACTGGGAGATCATTTTATCAACGATTGTGTTCAAGCAGGAGACTGATGGAAAAGGGATCCAGGCGGGCGGCTTGGTCTGTCCTTGTGTGAGTGAGGAACCTTGGGGTTGGGGTGCCAGAGGCAGAAGGCCTTGTTTGGAAGGGGCAGTGAGGTGCCAGCACGGAGGCTCTGGAAAGCCCTTTCTCTTGGATGATTGTGGCCCCCCCCAGGAACTTGGCCTCGTAGGAAAAGCAGACTGTGTGAGCTGCAGGCCAGAGCTCATTCAGATTCCACATGTGACTTTCGGGCACTTACAATATGCCAGGCCCAGTGCTGAGTGCTTTCCTGTGTACTGGCTGGCACAGTCATGTGGCTCCTGGGGTGACCAACTTGTCCTGTTTGCTCAGGACTTTCACTCTTTTAAAACTGAAATTCTTGGGTCCAAGGAGGCCCCTCAACCCTGGGCAAACCTGGGTGGTTGGTCATCCTCATCTTCTCACACTGGTAAATTCTGTTTAACGGTAACTCCTAGCATCGTGGCAAAAACAACCCTTCTGATTGCACCACATCTGTGTTTTCTGTTCTCTGCTCTTGAACGGTGACTTTGTCCAAGAGTCGTAAAGAGGACTGTGAGGGTCCCAGCAGCCCCTGCCCCGTTTTCCCTGCCCACACAGGCTGCCTCCTTGTTATTCGTTCTGCCTTAGTACTCCCTGTTTTTTTCAGCTGTCTGAGCCTCTCAGGATTTGGAAAGGAAAAAAACAATTGCTGTAAAGGAAAGCTCGAATAAAGTGGTTTGGGCACAAAACATCAGCAGCTGTTTATTTGCCCAAAACAGTAGGAGTCCGTATTAATAACCTTGTGAGTTATATGCTGGGAAGTTAAAAGTAAGCAAAAATCTTACTTGAGACCCACAGATGTGACTTTATTCCTTTATTGAACTAATCTCTCTTCCTGTTTATGCTGGTGACATTTTCTATTATCCATGTGGAAGATCCTTTTTGATCTTCTGTTTCAGATTTATTTAGCTCTGGATGGGTAGGGTCCCAGAGCAGAGGGGTTTTCTGGTTTCTCTTTACTGGAGTTATGATGCTTGCGTTTATGTGGTTCCTGCCTCAAAGGATCTCGACGAGTACGACAGACTTTGTCTAATTAGTCATCATCATATTTCACTGATGCAAGAGAAGGAGCCACGGAGGAATGGGAGGGGTGTGGGTGAGGCTTTAGACCTGCCTCTAAGTTCACGGGGCTTGGAGAAGAGTCTTTTAACATTTTGGTTTCTTCCATTTCTAAATCTCAGTTTAATAATAAACTGATCCTCTGATTTGCTTTGTTTTCTAAAAGAGAGTATATGGAGGAAAGTATAACATGCAGGAATTATGATGTGGACTCTCCAAGTCTGTAATTGGGCCAGGCTTTAAAAAAACTTATTAGAAGCTGAGGATTTATATTAGAAGGGGAACCCAGTGGAAAATGATGAAAGAGAATTTTATCAATGATTCAAAACTTAGAAAAAAGAACGAGGGAGGAAGGGTTGTAGAAATAGGTCTGAACTTGTCTGGAGGAGAGACTGGAAGAGAAAGAAAATTAATATTTGTTGAGCACCTATTGTGTGCTAAATACTTTACATGTGATACTTCATTTTAACTTTGTAAGCAACCCTGTGGGATGATGTCATGACCCCCATTTTACAGATGAGGAAATCAAGTCTCAGTGACTGTAATTAACATGATGCAGTTAGTAAGTTACCTTTCTCAAGCCCCTTAGTGAGGGGCTAGGAACCCTCTTGTTCTTCCTGCTCCAGTGATGCTAATGAAGAGAAAACAGGCTCATCCCTTTCTCTTAGCAGAAAGGTTGTAGATGAGACTGGAAGAAGGATTCATGAGAGTAGCAGGGCCCTGAGGTGGGTTACCAAGTGACTGTTTTGTCAGTGTCCTTCCCTGGAGATGCAGGAGGTCACCCGTGCCAGGAATTGATAAGGCGGAGCGCTGTGGAAGGCTGAGAGAGGCTCCAGGCCTGGCTTTTTGCAGCCAGCAGTATCAGTTTCCAGAAGACTTAGCGTGAACAAGACCACCTCCTCCGCTCATTCAGGACAAAGCTTCACTGGGTGGTCTTCCAGGCTCAGGGGCCATAGAGGGGAGAGGTGCACACAGAGGAAACAGCTGACATGTCCAGGTTTGCCAGGAATTCCCATTTAATCGAGAAAGTGGAATATCTGGGCTCAAGTGTATATAATGTTGGGCCGCTAGTTCTGTGGGCAGATGTTGGAGATGGATCTCAAGTCTGGCATTGTTTACTGGGGCCTGGGGTGGAGGCTTGGGATGGTTTGGAGAAACTGCAGACCTGCTTTCAAGTTCCTGTTCCCCTCTCTTGTGGCTCGGAGTTTGACAGTGACCTGGGAGGTACTCCTACCTTCTGTTGGTCACATGCTCAGATTCTTCCCTTCCTTCATCCAATTAGCATTTATTGAGTACCTGGTAAGTGCTGGGGGTATGTCAGTGGAACAAAGACAAAAACATGAAAGATTTGCAATTAAATGAGGTAGTCAGGTGCTCTCTGATAAGGAAAGACTTGAAGAAAATTAGGTGTGAGCTCCCTCTGTCTAGGGGAAGAGTTGCATGTGGAGGAAACGACCAGTGCAAAGGCCCTGAGGCAGGAATGTACCTGGTGTATGTGTATTGGGAACAGTGTGGCCAGGGCAGAGTGACTGTGGGAGAAAGGGGTGGGGGGGTGAAGCCAGAGAGGGGCCAGGTGGGGAGCAGGTTGTACAGGCCTTGGAGGCCACTGTGGGAGAAATGCTCTGGGAGTAAAGGGGAGCCCCTGGAAGGGATGAGCAGAGGAGCCCAGCTTTTAAAGGCACCAATCCAGGCTGTTCTGTGGCTGCTTCCAGGCACCTCTTGTGGGCTTGACACTGTGCCAGCTGTGTCAGGAAATGACAAAATATGTAGGACAGAGTCCTTTGCTTTGAAAAGCTCATCATCAGGCTAGGAAGACAACACAAGAAACAGTTGAGGATCTTTCGCCAACTAACTAATGTAATGAGGGTTAATGTTGAATTCTGGAAGAGTGCGCCGGTAGAACAGACTTCACCGAGGAACTGGGACTTATGACACATCTTTGAAGAATGAGGAGGATTTAGAGGAGTGCAGTAGGGAAGATTAGAAGAGAGCAAGTTCAGGCAGTAAGTAAAACCAGCAGTTACCTGGAAGTGGGAGACCTGAGTCTTGTTGAGCGTGGGGAAGTACGAAAAAAAATGTAGAGTGGTTGGAATCAGTGCTGCCGTTTACAGGTTGGGTGACCTTGGACAAGTCTCTTCACTTCCCCTGTGCCTCAGTTTCCCCAACCACAGAAATGAGGACGACTGCTCCTTAAACCCTGTAGGATTGTTGTGCTGATTAAATGAGGTGAAATTAAATGAGGTGCTGATTAAATGAGGTAGAGGACAGCACCTCACCCTGCCTATCACATGGTGGGCATGGGGGCGGGGAACACGTTCTTTTCTTCAGTCTTCCTGCTTTCCCTCTTTCCTTCTTTCCCACCACATTTCCCTCTTGGAGCTGGCATAGAAAATACGGTCAGGAGTATATTTTCTGGTTGTAACACCTAGACTGTCTGCCTTGAACCCTGTTTCAGTTCATTTAGACAGGATGTGCGTGTAAGGACTCCTCCGGTTAAGACGAGCCTGAGATGGTCAGACGTGAGGTTAGAGGGAAGCCCAGCCTCACGCTGGTGACAGCTCCTCAGCTGAGACATCTGGAGTGTCTCAGTTTGATTTGACTATTGCTCTGAAATTCTAAGCCTGCTGGCCTGGGGACCTGCACTCATTTGTAGAGAAATATTTGTTTTGTAAAACCCACTTGGCATTGCAGTGGGCAGGGGACAATGTCAGGAATGTACTATTTGTAGAAACCTTGGCTGGTGGGAGAGTTATGCAAGGTGTGTCCAGTTACCTGGCCAGAGAGTCTCATTTCCCCAAGTCCCTGGTGGAAGAAGAGCCTCCTAGAGGAGAGAAATGTTTTCCTCCATCTCCACCCACCTCCCAGTAGAACTGGAGCCGCGGCAGGCAGCCTGTCTTCCTGCTGGGGTGAATTTGATTTAACACGAAGCAATGTGACTTGTAATTTCAATTACAGGCAGGAAGGTGTGATTTAAGCCAGTTGTCAGGAAGGTTCAATTTAATCTTTTCTTTCTTTCCCCCCTACAAAATGTGCATTTTGTTGCATGATATAATTTTAATATACATTCTTTACAACTCAGAAATAGATGTAGTTTCATATTGGGAAGGTACACACTACATTTTTTTTTAGTACTTATCTATTTAAAGTCTTTTTTGAAAAATATCCCTTACTAGTGACAGAAAACTGAGGGATGGTTTTGCTTTTTTACTAGAGAGAATCGTACTAAATCATTATTAAACTTCCTGGGCAATAAACCATTTCTTGATTAGTGGGAGTTATTTTGGTCCCTTATGAGTAGGGAGATGATAATTGCCTTAACAAAACAATTAAAATGATTCTTTTATATACCTAAAACTATACAATTGTGAATTTTGAATGTTTTTCAACAACAGCTAGTTGTTTTTTTAGCCAAACAGGCGTAAGTAGTTTTGAGTTTGTAATTACTTTAGAAGTACAGAAGGTATGCATTGATGTTTGTAAATCAAAAATTAAATGTCTTATTTCACCCTGGTCAATATCAGGAAACAGTATTGTGTTGCGCAGCTCAATGCAGTCCTTCCCTCTTTCCTCATCAATTAGCAAAACAGGTTGAGCCTTCCAACTTCGGCAGTTCTCGAGTCAGATGGCAACTGTGAAGGCTCTCGTCCGGAGGATCTTTATCGAGAATCAGAGCACGCCAGACCCGGAAGGAACAAGAGTATCCTCACCTTCTAACGTTGTGTCGAGAGATCCAAGGCCCAGAGCAACTTGGTGACCGCCCTGAAGGCCCTGCCCCACGTGCTGGAGACTCTGGGATGGGGATGTAAGGGTTCTGAATCAGGTCTAGAAAGTTTCCCTTTGCATCCAGTTACTCCCCTCAACCTCAGAAGAAATTTCTGCAGTGGGAAGTAATCCTTAGTTGTATATTCTCAGATGAAGCCAGGTGCTAAAGGGACAAAGGCCGGGCAGATCCCTTTAGATGTGGTGAGGCTGGAGGCCCAGTCCCCTCTGCCTGGTCTGTCTGGGTCCTTGGGGCCTGCACCCCACCACCTGGGATCATCTTCAGGACTGGGGACACAGCACTGTTGAGCAGGACCTGTCTTCAGGCCCAGCAGCACATGGTAGCTCCTGGTGATGCAGTCTCTGTATCGGGAGCAGGCTTCTTCCCAGCTTTTCAAACCCACGCAGCGGTGCAGATGGAAGAGGGGCAGAGATTTTGTGTCAAGGAGAGGAAAAGAGGAAAAAAACTGACATTTATCAGGCACTGACTAGATGTTTGGTACTGTTTAATCCTCTTCGTATTATCTAATCCTTAAAATAAGCCTGTGAGATCCTTAGCCCCATTTTACAGGTGAGAAATTTGTACTGTACTGTAACTATTGATCTGCTTTCCCATTGGACTGTGAATTCCTTGCAAGTGGAGACAGGGTCCTATTTTTTCCATTTTCCAGTGTTTCACTGGAAACTACATGCCAGTAGGGTATGTACAATAGTTGGGTTAATTAGGAATTTGTTGAGTGGCTAAATGAAAAAATAAGCAGGCCTGACTAAAACCACTTAGTAAGAAAATTCACATCCCGGTCTCTGGCTTCAAAGTTGTCTGGAAGGGAAGCCAGGTGCCCGAAGAGCTGGTTCTCATCCCTCCAGGCTCGGGGGTGACTTCTGTGAGGCTGTCTCATGCTTTGTCCTCCTTCTTGGTCAGGGACAGGAAAATACGCACTCCTGGGGTTTCTCTCCTGGCCCCTCGTAGCTTACACTGCTGTTTCATGGTTTAATCAAAGGGAAGCTGTGGTTCAGTGGGGTGTGTGTGTGTGTGTGTGTAAAGTGTGCTTTCCTGCCCTGAGATCTCCCAGGAATCAGCTGGTGAGAAAAGCCTGGACCCTTCAGGGGACCCTCAATGTCTTTATTGTAATAAAGCTGTCACTTGTGGTCACTTTCAAATGAAAGCAATCTTGTGGGCACAGAAGGGAAAAAATAAACCTGAACCAAAAGCAGAGAATAATTCCAGAAAAGATACAGCTGAACAGGGTGTATGTGTTTCAAGAGGAGGGACAAAGTTGAGGTCATTTAAATGGATACGTGGAGAGTCAATTGGAAGGAGAAAGTATAGCTTAATTTCCAAGAAAGGATAAAGAACTCCTCTGGGCTCGGAGCTAAGGGAAAGTTGGCTTTTGGCTTCCCACCTGGACTCGGCCTCCTCTCTGCCCTGAGGCCTGTGAGAACCTCAGAATGGATCCCGCCATCTCAGGGTGTCTCCAGGGTGATGGTGGTGAGTTGGGACTTGCTCTTTCACACTCAGGAGAGAGGTGGCAGGAACAGTGTGCAGGGGGGAAGAGGACTCTCAGAGGACAACTCCAGAGCCAGGAGAGGGATTTTCCTTCCTGCACTGCTGAAATTCCTTGGGCATCATGGGCAGAAGCAGGGCTGGAAATCGGGCAGCCCAGACCCCTTGGTCCCCCGGGGGCTGCCTAGGGAATCACCCACCCATGGGTGTAGGTCTTCACAGAGGCCCAGCACAGCTTTTCCCACCCTCTCCAGTCTGTACACCCAGGACATGGGCAGGAAGAAGTTTCTCCTGGGACTCTGCGCACCAGGACAGAGCAGCCTGTTAGCAGGAGCCGCGGATTACTACAATTTTTCTTTTCCTATTATTCCCTGATATTTTCGATTTGAAAAGAGTCATTTAAGCAGTAGGGTGGAAGAGGGCATAGTAGACATAGGGGAAAAATTGAAAATGTCATTTAAAAATGACTATTCCATTCTTTCTTATACCTCAGCAGACAGATGGCTGCCTTCACCTTTTGCTCGTGGCTTTGAGCAATAAGCCCGACGGGTGAGCTGAGGAGAGCGATGATTTTATTTTTCTTCTCATTTCAAACAGATTGTGTAGCCCTTGGGTTGTGGGGGACCAGTGGAATGAAGCTCTGGTCTGGGAAACTAATTATGCCTCCCTGCATGGCTGAGCTAGTTAATACCAAACTGTCACTGAGCCGGATTCTTCCCTGGGGCAGAAAAGCTTCCCAAATTCCTCATCACTTTCTCTTTGCCTTGAGAGTGGAGGCCGTTTGGTCTTTGCCAGTTTGAGAAAACAGGAGCAAAATCCAGGAAGCTTCTCGAAGCTCTGAAACGGCACTCTGGCTTCTGGTCCCAGAAGTGGCTTTCTGATACGCAGCAGCCCTGCCTCTTCCAGCTCAGACAAGGTGCTGAATTTTGAAGTCAGACAGATTCGGCTCAAATTCTGGTATGGCCAGTCGTTGGCGTGATGTCGCCAGAGGCTACCCAGAGTATCTAGGACCGGAAACGGACTGCTTGTCTGCTCTGTCCCTCCCCTCTCCCTAGCAACGTGGGCTCAACCATGGGTCACCTGAATTGTAAGCCTGGCTTACTTTGCTGGTCCTGAAACTGAAACCTAGCCAGGTACCTGGCATGGTCACCACCTGTCAGTGGAGACCACACGTGACAAAGGATAATCAGAAATTCAGTAATGCTTTTAAATGGATTTTTAACTTATTAATCAAACCCATACGTGTTATTGAAAAATGGTTATACATATATAGGACATACTTATTCACTCTTTAGATAATAAACTGGCTATATACTGTCATCACTCTGACTCCAGTACTTTCTGTCCCTCTTTCCCCTGATCTGGAAATCTGTAGTCCATAGTACCTGCAGTCCCTGGCTAGCCAGACGTCTCAAATAGCAGTCGATCCAGTAAAATCTATGGGTCTTTTTAAGGACAGAAAAAGGGTTTTAAATATTGGGTAGAAACATTTAAAAGTATAGCCTTTGTGATAACATGAAGATCGTGCATATTCAGTTTGTACACAATGTCAAGCAGTTAAGCAGGTGCATATGTCCAGGGAGGGTGTGTTACCCTGATGGCTGAGGGGATTGTGGCTGTCTATCATTTCAAAACCAGATTTCCCTGGTGACTTCAGTCTGATTTTAGGAAAATTGGAGAATGAAGTCTCAGAGACAATCCTATTTTTTTCCCTCCCTTTGCCAGGCCACATTCCTTTACCTACTTCCATATTCCTAGGCTTCAGCTGAGAAATTCCCAAGTCCTGGGAGACAGAAAACTCTCTAGATTCTGCATGCTGGGGTGGTGGCTGATTCAGAGTTGAAGTGAAGCAGGCTGTTTCTAGCCTTGGCAGATGGGTGTTGTGTGGCAAGACTTAGTCTTGGCTGTTGGGTGTTATTTGTTTAGAATCCAGTTCTCTCCATGCTGAATTCCCATTAGGATTAATTGGTTGTGTGTGGAGAAGTACCAAACACAAATTGAGATCGTTGATGGGAAGATACAACTTGGAAGTATCCCCTTTCAAAGGAGACTTTGTATCAGCCATGAATTCCTTCAAACTTTTAAGTAGAACAAGAGTTTTAGCAGCAATATATCCCTACGTTTTCTGGGACGGCTGAATTTCAAATATTCTGTTGTCCCCAGAAACCATCTAAATGAATTGTAAATTCTACTATTTCCAAAGTTTACCTACCCATATCAACTCCCCTACCCTGGAAGCAGTACAAAGCCCTTGCCAGACCATATGCCCCTTATTTTTTCTTTTTTAAAAAATATTTTATTTATTTATTTATTTTTGGCTGGGTTGGGTCTTTGTTGCTGCGTGCAGGCTTTCTCTAGTTGCGACGAGCAGGGGCTACTCTTCGTTGCAGTGCACGGGCTTCTCATTGCGGTGGCTTCTCGTTGCAGAGCATGGGTTCTAGGCACGTGGGCTTCACTAGTTGCAGCACAAGGGCTCAGTAGTTGTGGCTCACGGGCTCTAGAGCACAGGCTCAGTAGTTGTGGCACATGGGCTTAGTTGCTCTGCGGCATGTGGGATCTTTCCGCACCAGGGCCCGAACCTGTGTGCCCTGCATTGGCAGGCGGATTCTTAACCACCAGGGAAGTCCTGCCCCTTATTTTTAATTTAGAAAATATGGTCACAGTGAAGTAAACAACATTGGTAAATGGAGCCAGCTGTTCCCTAATGATTATTTTTTAGTGCAAATCACATGGGGTTAGGAGAAGCACTTCAGGAATGGCAGTGTGAGGATCTCTGTGGAGCCTCTCCCCAGTGAAACAAACATAACTGGGGAAAATTATTTTAAAAATCCCAACCATTTAAAGTCTCTGAAAGTTGTTCTAAGGGCATACATCAAATGGAGAAACACTAATTCAAGAAAATCTACTACATCTCAGTAAGAATATCAACAATCTGTGGTGTTTGAGCCATGACCTGCTCTCTCCTTGAACACGAGCACAGTGAGACAGAAGCTCTTCTCTGGGCAGATATGGATAGGAAGATGGGGCTCCCTTTCCCCTCCAGCTCCTATTCTAAGGCTACAGTTTCTCCCCAGGAGGGTCAGGCCACTGTATTTCTTATCTCTCCCAACTTTGTGTTGCCGAATGGCCAAGAGGTCTGGGACTTTCTGCCATCCAGCCCCCATTTGTAGCAAGAAAGTTCTATCCTTGGCCAAGAATACTGGGCCCTAATTGTCCACACCCCAACCCACGCATGGGGTGAAGTTTCCATGCCAGGAGAGGCAATCCGAGAAGACTAGTGGCTGCCATCCCTACCCGATACCCCACTCATAGACCACGTATGTCACTGAAGGAAGTGGACTGCCATTCCCACTCTTAGCTCCAGAGTAGTGGTACATAGATCCTGCCTAGGGGGAGAGGTGGGCTGTGAGAACACAGAGTTCTGTAGCTCTCCACTTTATTTGGAACAAAGTGTGAGAAATCTCAAGCCTAAAAGCAATTGATGAGTATTTAAGAGGATGCTAGTAGTGTCATAATAGCAACATGAGAGACAGCAGGCCAGCTACACCAGCTAGACATTTAACAGAACCAGAGAAGGAGATATCTGAGAAGAACCTTCTTGGGGTCAAAGCAAGCTTTAAAGACTGGCCTCAAAGACTGCCCTTGCAAAGAAGCCTGAACTTAAGTGGATCAGACTGTGGAGCAGTTTATGCCTCAAAGTACTGTTGAAAATAATAGAGCAATCAGGTAGCAATTAGTGGAGGCTAACAGCTGGGTGTGATACCAACAAGGCAGTCCTTCCAGAAGTTTAACAGGGAGATAAGTGAAAGAGATAGGAAAAAAAAAAAAAGACCTGCTAAACCCACTGTCATCCCAGGGGATTGAATAGGGGGAGTGCACAGGGCCAAGGCTATACCCTCCAAGGAATCACATGAGAGACTGCACACTGTGCAGGGAAAAGATGTCACTGAACTAGTCCATTTATGTCACTAAACAAATAAACAAGCAAATACGTAAACAAAAACAAGTCCTGGGGCAGGGGAGGGCAGGAGTAGTGACCAGTATTCAGAGTGGCTAAAATATATTATCTAAAATGTCTGGTTTTCAACAGAAATTTAAAAGACATCAAAGACAGGAGAGCATGTAAGCCATAAAGAGGAAAAAAGCAGACAACAGAGATTATCTTTGTGGGGACCTGGCTGTTGGACTTACTAGACACAGACCTCAAAGTAGCTATTATAAATTTATCCAAAGAACTAAAGAAAACTTTGCTGAAAGAATTAAAGGAAAATATGTTGACAATGTCCTATCAATAGGGAATATCAATAAAGAGAAAAATTATAAAAAGGAAGAAAGTGGAAATTCTGGACTTGAAAAATATGAAAAGTGAAATGAAAATTTCACTAGAGGCTTTTACAATTAGATTTGAGTTGGCGAAAGAAAGTATCAGCAAACTTGAAGACAGATCAATAGAGATTATTAAATCTGAAGAAAAGAGAAAAAAAGAATGAAGAAAAATGAGCAGAGACAGAGAAATGTGGAACACCATTAAGTACACCAATGGCATATTTAGTGATAGACAATGAAAAAAATCTTGAAAGCAGTAACAGAACAGAACAAAACTACTCGTCACCTATAAGAGAACCCTAATAAGATTAACAGGTGATTTTTCATCAGAAACAATGGTGGCTAAGAATCTTATATATAGCAAAACTATCCTTCAAAACTATCCTTGAAGGCAAAGTAGAGACTTCCCTGGTGGTCCAGTGGTTAAGACTCCATGCTCCCAATGCAGGGGACATGGGTTCGATCGCTGGTCAGGGAACTGAGTTCTCGTATACTGCACTGTGTGGCCAAAAAACCAAACCAAACCAAAACAAACAAACAAAAAGACAAAAACGAAGGCAAAATAAGGACATTCCCAGGTAAACAAAACTGAGAGAATTCATTGCCATCAGATCCACCTTGCAAGAAATACTAAAGGATTTTCTTCAGGCTGAGTGCAAATGACACCACACAGTAATCTGAATTCACTCAAAAAACTAAAAAGTGCCACTAAATGTAATTATATAGGCAATTGTAAAATACAGTATAATTCCATATTTCTTCTTCCTTTTTCTCTTAACTGATTTTAAAAGAAATTGCATAAACCAAATATGTTATATAATTGTATTGCTAGGCCTATTAACATATGGAAATGTAATATGTTTGACGATAAGCACAGAAGAGGCACAAAAATGGAAAGGAGGGACTAGAGCTATATAGGAGTATAGTTTCTATATTTCACTAGAATTAAGTTAATGGGCTTGGATGGATTAAAATGTATAATGTAAGTGCCAGATCAACCACTAAGAAAATAGCTCAAGAAATATAGTTAAAAATTATTAAGGAAATTAAAATGTTGTACAAGAAAATATTCACTTAATGAACAAAAAAAGCATTAAAGGAAGAATAGAGGAACATGGTTCCTCCAGGGAACCATAGTAGGAACTTTGGGGGAGGGAGCCGCTTGTTTGGCTGGAGGTACCTTTTGGCCCTAGAGCAGACACAGTAGGGGGAAAGATGAATGGCTTAGGATTATCTAGAAAATTCATCCCACTTCCTTGCAGGAACAGCATGTCAATATGTTTTTGTCTGCTGAACAATGTGTGGGAAACATTTTTTATTTTGTTTTCGTAACTGCATATAATTTCTTAGCATTTTACTTCTGGGAATTGATTAAAGCTTTTCTGTCTCTTTAGAGCCATTAAATAGAAAAATGTCTGCTGGAGACAATTGATAGTGTTTCTGGGTTCTTGCTTAGAGAAATAGGAGTCTCTTTAACTGCTTGAAAAGTTTGTTCTGATGTGTGCTGAACAGACATGTGTAGCTAATGTTTATTGAGTATTTATTACGTGCCAGGTACCAAGCCAAGTGCTATATATGAATTATCTCACTTTATTTTCACAGCAACAGTCCAAGATAGGTACTTTTATTATCCCCCTTTTCTGATAAAATTGAGGCACACAAACATTAAATAATGTATCCACGGTCACACTGTTAGCAAGCTGTGAGAAAGGGATTGACTGCATGTGGTTTGACAACAGAGTCTGAATCCTTGATGACTGTGTTACATCAAAACCAGAACCCTTAAGTCCTTGTAGCATTTAATCACAGTTGGTGTTGGCTTTCAGGATTATAGGTGTGTTCTCAGGGTCTCAAACCTTGTAACTGGTGTATTTTGGTCCCTTCGAAGAGTATGGGGCCCATCTATATGGCTGGGCTCATTTCCACCTGGCCCCAAAGAAGATGCACTTCCATCACCGCCTGGCCTCCTCTGACTCTCACAATCACCCAGAAGGGAGCAATTTTCATAAAATTGTTTAAAAATGACAGCAGTGCTCACTGAGGGGCTGCTTTCCTTGTAGACAGGATGACTGTGGTTGAAAATATAAGGGAGAAAGAGAAAATTCAGGCTGTCACTCGCCTATAAAAGAGGAAGGGGGCTTCCCTGGTGGCGCAGTGGTTGAGAATCTGCCTGCCAATGCAGGGGACACGGGTTCGAGCCCTGGTCTGGGAAGATCCCACATGCCGTGGAGCAACTAGACCCGTGAGCCACAACTACTGAGCCTGCACGTCTGGAGCCTGTGCTCTGCAACAAGAGAGGCCGCGATAGTGAGAGGCCCGTGCACCGCGATGAAGAGTGGCCCCCGCTTGCCACAACTAGAGAAAGCTCTAGCACAGAAACGAAGACCCAACACAGCCAAAAATTAATTAATTAATTAATTAATTAAAAAAAAAAGAGTTCATGGTTAAAGCAGGAGATATTTAAAGAAATAATTATAAAAAAAAAAAAAGAGGAAGGGAGTGTATGGAGTAATTTGCAGTGTACAAATGAGGAACCTGAGAACCACAAATGAGAAGGAACTCAGTGAAGTCCATGCAATTCAGTCAACCATGGGTGAAGTACTGTACTTAGATGCTATACATACATGATCTCAGTCAATCCTTATAATAACCTTATTGAGCAGACAATGACATTCCTATCTCACCAATGAGGAAATGGAGGTTTCAGAAGTAAGTTGGGTGGTAATATCCCTCTGGCATATACTAGGTGTGTTGGTGCAGCATAATAGAGTCCTTCTGATTCGTTGGTGCCTCTTTTGTTTAGAGTAGGGAAAGTTAACTGCAGTACCAACTTCCAAACCTCAGTGGCTTTAACCAATAAAAGTGTATTCCTCACTTATCCAGTGACCAATGTGGAAGTTCCTGGTGAGCTGGCAGTTTTCCTTCCACCCAAGGATGCAGGCTCGGGACTTGCAGCCTTCTACGGGACCCTCTGCATGCACCTGGCAGACATGGGAAGAGAGAGAACATGGAGGACCTCATGGGCCTGGATTAGAAGTGGAGCACATAATTTCTGCCATATTTTATTGGCAGGAACTCAGTCATGTGGTGCCTCCTAACAACAAGGGAACCTGGGAAATGTAGTCTAGCTGGTTGCCCAGGAGAAAAAGGAAATGGGTTTAGTGAACACATAGCGCTCTTCTGCCACATAACCTTACTGTTCTGGTTGTTATATATTTGAGTGTCACCCTAGGTAAGGTCACAAAGGCAGCAAGTGGCAGAGCCAGGAGCAGGACCCAGGTCTGTGGAACCCTACGTCTGGATTCTTTGCATTCTCTCTCGTTCTACTCTAATGTCTGGATCAAGTTCTGCAGCTCCGGATGCAGTGGCTGCTCCAGGTGACCATGTGGCCTCTGCGTTCCTGGGCCACATTAGTTCTGTGCAACATATGGATGCCCTCCCTGTGTCCTGCCATGGACTCTGGGCTGTGGCTCTGAGAATAGGTTGCTGGGAATCTTTGTGAGCAGCTGACCCAGGATCAAGCCTTTGAAGGTCCTGGCATATGTGGCACTCAGCAGCTGTGCTGGGAGTGATGGACGTTGGACAAACTGTGTCACCCTTCCCAGCCAGGCTCAAACTGTCATTAGCATTCAGCAAGGCTGTGAGTCTTGTACAAATCAGCTGTTTAGGGCCTTTTAAAAAAAACTGCTGAAAGCCTCTCTTGGTTGAAGCTCTTATAAGTGTGGAACTAACAGTTTCCCACGCTCCTTGAACAGCAAAAGGGCAGCCATGGTATAGTGTTTTCCCTTTGGGGCACATTTGGGTGTCGCTTTTAGCAATGTGGCTAAATGTGAAGATGCTCTTGGAATGTGGGTATTTGCTATCTTTGGCAAAGGGCATTGCTTACTCTTTTTTAGAGCTCCAGATCTTGTTTATTCAGAGAAGCAAGAAGGATCTATTGGTTTCATAAATGTGCTTCTCTTCTGGAAGAAACGTTGGATTAAACCACCTCTTGCCCCACTTCCTCACTGGTTCATGACAGGAGACTCAAGTTGCAAAGTGACTACAGGCCCTCTCCCCCTCCAAGCCTCTGCCCCCACCCCTATGAGGACCCTCAGGGGAGGGATACATGGCTAAACAGCAAGGTTCAAACACTTCATCCCTTAATTCAGGGCTTCAGAGTCCCTTCATTTTCTGCTATCAGTTGGGAAGGTGATTCCATGCATGAGGATTCCATCCATGCAGTCCTCCTCAAGATAAAGGGGACCATGCCAGGTTTGACTGTAGTTACTATGCTCACTGGTATATGATCCTGCTTCCTCAGGCTTGGGCAGAAACATGCCCTGTAGGTAAAGAGTTCTAATGGGCACTGCTTGTTCAATGGTAATTAAGTGGGCGCTGGGAATTTCCCTAGTTCCAGGTGTCTGGGAGTTAGAGACAAATAACATCTGTTCTCATCAAAAGGGGGAGTGGTGAAATACAAATCACAAGTCACTCTCAATAAATCCCAGAGCTGGGGTTTGAGATCTAGAGTCTGCTTACCTGTGTGCACAGTATTCCTCTTTGGATAGAGAAAACAGAACTAAAAATTTCCCCAGAGCCCAGAAATGACCCAGATGAATCTCTTCATGCTTCAAGGTATCCCTGAGTCTTCAACCACCAGATGTGGGGGAAGAAGATGGGGTTGGTCAGGACGTTAAATGATAAGGAAAAAGGGATATTGTCAAACCTAGCATCTGCCTGATCCAGGGAGAGAATTCATAACCAGTATGCAGAGGTAAGAATTGACTCACCGGGCAGGAATCAAGGTATAACATTACACCATTGTTCCTTCCTTCCATCTATTCATCCATGCATTCATTGATTTAATCAAGAGACAATGCCAGATTCTATGCAAGATGCCCAGAGGGATGCAAAGGGTGAGATGTAGTCCCTGCCTACAAGTTCATAGTCCAGTATGGGGGTGAAGACATGGACAGAGGTAATCAATCCCCATAGTAGAATGTGATAAGTGCCATAAGAAAATACTGACAAGCATGTGTGGCGGAAGGTCTGCAGAGGAGGGACTCACTTCTAGCTGAGCAGGTGTGTGCGTATGCTTGGGGAAGTTTTCATGGAGAAAGAGGTGTTTGAACTGATCACTGAAAGATGGATTGGATTTCAACTGCAAAAGGTTGGGGAAAGGGTTAGGAGCCTCAAGGACCTGCATGTAGAAAGGTGTGGAAGTTAGAAAAGAAAATGTAGATTTGTGAGACACCTGAACTGTAATTAATTAGTGGCGAGATACGCCGATGAATTAGAGGAACGCTTTCTTTCTCCTTCTGTCCCTGTTTTTCCCCTCAGATTTCTGCATTTTGGATTAATATGAATCTTTGGGGTCATGAAGAGGTCTTCTTGCTGAAGTCTTTGAATGGGAGTGTTGGGGGCTAGAGTGAGGGCGAGGCTCTACCTTGCCTTCACCAGCCATGGCCTTTCCCTCCTCTCGCTTCGAGTACCTACCAGGGGAAGTCAAAGGGAAAATAAATTCCCATTAATTTCCCTTGTTACAGGTTGACTTGGATGTTGATGACTGGTTTTACTCCACAGGGATGTAACTTCTGAAACAGAATTCGTGAGGACATTAGATTTTAAGCATCAGTCTCAGCTTTTCCCATTTTAGGATATTTCCCCTGCTTGACTCTGGGTGGTCCTGCAAAGCTGAGTCTGGAGCTCCTATTCAAAGACTGGGATGAGCTACAGGGAGCTCCCTCCCATAGATATGGTCGCTGCTCATTCCTACCTTGTAGACAAGCTGGGAGTCCCACAGCCACCGTTGGAAGCTCTCACTGATTTGGTGTGTAACTCATTCTTCAGAGGCAAGCCTGCTTTGCTGACAGGGTCCGTTTCCGTGACATAGTGACTCATCCCTCTGGAATGCTGTCCCCTTAAAGTCTCAGTTGCCTCAAGTTTTCTCATCCTTGAGGGAGGAGCTGAGAAAGGTTGATATTCAAAAGTATGAACAACTGATGTGGCATTGGGCAGTGTCCGATCGGAACAGACCCTGACCATAGCGCTAGAGCAGGGTGCTGGAGACCCCCCCCACTGTGCCAGGCAGTAACTGTTTAGTTGCTGATTCTTGAGGGAGGTTGGAGTACTGGGGGAGGGGTCTGGATAGTGGGAGGTGGGGGCTATGTCTTAGGTGGTGGTGGACGGTGGCTTTTTACCAAATAGTAAAAAGTTATTTCAGTATTTTAATAACTGATATGGTGGGGCCAGTACGTACCAGCTAAATATCAACCCTGAAACAAATTATTTTATCAACCTTGCCCTGACTGTTTACAGCCCAAGCAAAAAGTCTCTGTTGGCATCTGCTTGTCAATAAAAATGATCTCATTGTTTGGGATTTGGAGGAGGCTGGGCCTGGGTCTTGTGGATGCTGGACCCTGAACAAGTAGAATTTCCTATCATCTAACAGTAGTTTAAATCTGTGTTTTCAAATGTTTTGCTCATAGGATTCCTTTATGCTCTTTAAAATTATTAAGGACCCCAAAGAGCTTTTGTTCATGTAGGTTACATCTATCAATATTTACCACGTTAAGAAATTTAAACTGAGAAAATTTCAGAAGTTATTTATCGATTTATTTACCAATGACAATAGTAAACCCAATTAAATGTCAACATAAATAACATTATTTTAAATTAAAAATAACTGCAGTTTCCAAAACAAAAGATACTTTATTGGGAAGTGTGGAATTGTTTTATATTTTCACAAATCTCTTTAATATCTGGTTTGATAAAAGAAAGCTGGATTCTCATAACTGCTTCTGCATTCGGTCTGTTGCAAATATATTGCTTTGGTTGGAGTCTGTGAAAAACATTCTTCCTCACATGGATATGTAGATGGAAAAGGGAGGAGTATATTAATAGCTTTTTCAGATAATTATGGATATTCTTTTTTGATACTACAGCCAAACTGGACAAGTGGTAGGTTTTTAGAGGCCAGTTGCAATGTGGAATCTGAAACCACGTAAGTAAACTTTTTTTTTTTTTTTTAACATTTATCACATTTAATTCTCTAGACAACTTTATGGTTAAACATTTTTTTTTTAATCAATTTTTTTTTTTAAATTACACTATACTAGGTGTGCTTTATTTATTTATTTATGGCTGTGTTGGGTCTTCGTTTCTGTGCGAGGGCTTTCTCCAGTCGTGGCAAGCGGGGGCCACTCCCCATCACGGTGCGTGGGCCTCCCACTATCGCGGCCCCCCTTGCTGCGGAGCACAGGCTCCAGACGCGCAGGCTCAGTAATTGTGGCTCACGGGCCCATTCGCTCCGCGGCATGTGGGATCCTCCCAGACCAGGGCCCGAACCCGCGTCCCCCGCATTGGCAGGCAGACTCCCAACCACTGCGCCACCAGAGAAGCCCCACGTAAGTAAACTTTTTGTACCACGTTACATTAAAATCCAGTGATCTGTCTTGAACTTTTATGCTTGTATCTTTTACCCAAGCGTGATTCTGTAATACTTTGCACTGTTCATTTGGGAAAGAAATAGGTTCACTGAGTTATGCAGATCTTCTAAATGTTGAAATACTTTATTTTACAGTAACAAAAATTACTTTTATTAATGTTACCATTGATAGCATCAGAAGCTTTTAAGTTTTGGGAAGCTGTCAAGCTCATGGTGGTGGAAGCAAGTTTTCCAAAATTCTATTTTTTTCTTTTGGCTTAGTAGCTTAAATTTTATCATTGGGAAAAATACTATCAGTTATTTTCCATGAATTGACTAGCTCACTTCTTTCCTTTTTTGAGAAGAGTGCCAGATTCCCAACTTTGAATAATTATGATCTGTTAGTTGTTCTTCCAAGTAGAAACAGTGTTCCATGCAAAAAAAACAAAAGTGGCTAGTTCAGCTCACAACTCAAACAAACATACAAGCACTTTTTCTGGAGGCAACCTTCGTCTTCAGTCTGCAGCAGAAGTGCTTTATGTGTTTCTATGCTTATAAATATTTCTGGATAATAGGAATAATTTACACTATGGCTCACTGGTTTTGTACTCCACCTCCCCAGGAATGTCAAGATGCAAATGGCTCTCTGGGTGTTTTACTGAAGTCTTTCTCTTCTGTCCTTACATGTTCGGAAGTGCTCCTGTAAGCTCTGCCCTCCTCACTCAATGGTGAGAACGTGACCAGTTGAAATGCCCTGGAGAACAGGAACCAGTCTCTCTCGTAGCATTTCCCATCAGCTTTCCATCCGTTGATAATCTGATGTCTCCCAGGTTCCTGTTTACTTTGATTTCCCTTTTTAAGACTGTAAAGTGCAAGCTGTCCTCATGTGTGTGTGTGTGTGTGTGTGTGTGTGTGTGTGTGTTTCCTGGACATAACTTCTGGGCCTTTCCTGGCACAGCACAGTGTCTATCCTTGAGCATCCTGTCCCCAGCTGTTGGCAGGACAATTTGCTTTAATTTTATTGCCTCTGGCCACTTGTCCTGCCTTTTGGAACCAAGTCCCTGGAATCCAGGAGCCACTTCTCCTACTTCCCCTTTTTGCTTCTCTCTGTGTGTCCTCTTTTCTTTTCCTCTCTGCCTGGCTGCAGTCTTCAAAGCTTAAAGTGTCTCTAGCCAGCCAGCTCATGATGCCATTTCTTTCTGAATTCTTATGTCCTTATAAGAACTTCGTTCATCTCTATTTCATTGAGTGTGACCTTGTGCTTTCATTTTGTGGAGAGCTGTTGACTTGCCCAAGATCAAAATTCACTTATTTGGGTCTTATATCGGCGTTGAGATTATATGCTTCTTGCAGACAGGGCTGTACCTTGGACAACTTTATCTCTCCCTCCCAGTCCAGCTAATGCCGGGCACATTGTGAGGATTCAACCCCTGGCTGAGAGAGTGTTAATTGCCAGTTTGGTTTTTGCTTTACTAAAGGAGCAGAGCAGAAGTTTTCAGCATTTTCTCTGGCCACATATGTGATCAGGACATTGAAACTGTCTTGATGTGTGCCCTTCTGAAGGTCTTCATTTGAATGAGTGATATCTCATAAGACCTCTCGTCTTTTGATGTTCTACCTTTGGGGAATGAGATGTAAATGTGTCCTTTGCTGGTGCCAGGTGAAAAGAAATTTAGTAGCTACAACCTTTTTCATTTATTGATTAAACCCAGATTTCAACCAGAAACAGAGCTAGCAACCTTTTTACCTTCTGGATTTTGTTTTCACCTATGGATTTCGATAACACGCATTTATTCATTCATTTAAAATATGCTAATTGAGCACTGTGTGAGCTGCTCTGGAGGATACAGAGGCATCGAGTAGGTCATCAAATATTAGGAGATATGAGGTGTGCACACAGAATAAGCATCCAGAAGGACCAGGTGCCAGGAGAAAGAACCCAAGAGATGGTCCTGCAAAGAATGGAGGAACAGGGGCAGAACTGGCTTTATCTTCCCTGATGAGTAACTGAGGGGGAGACCAATATCTCAAGCCTAGATCTGTCATACTTTGGAAAAATCCCCGAATATAGTGACAAACGGAATGCAACTTCTCAGTAAAGAGCTGGCAGACACCACGTCTTTGCCGGCCCTCATGGCTTCCTCAGTAGAGCACATGAACATTTTTTTCCAAAGTGTTTGTTGGCAGGATTTAAAGAGAGGTCAGTACCTTTCAGTCTGGGATATAGAATAACATGGGGGATAGGATATGATGGCTCAGGGGTATCTTGGACCCTTCCCTCCCACAGGCCCCTGGTGGCCACATCCTCATGGGGTGTGTGGCAGTGGACATGCTGTGTGATTGGGGTGAGGGGAACAGCTGGGAGGGGAATGGCTGAGAGGGGGTCTGTTCTCCATTCAGCAGCCAGGGTGGTCTTTTAAAAGTGAAATCAGTTCATGGCACTTTTCTCAAAGCTCTGTAATGGCTATTTATTAGATGAAGAATAAATTCCACCTCCTTTAATGGCACCTGCAAGGCTGTATCAGTGTTTCTGCTAGGTTTTGCCATAGTAACATCAAATGCCTTCAACCCCTAAGGTGTATTTCTCATTCACATTGAATGTCAGCCCTGCCACACAGGACCTCTTCATTCCAGGACCCAGGCTGAGGGAACAGCAGTGGTTGAACCTCATAACGGCTCTCAAAGCTTCACCTCCAAGTGGCATACGTCACTTCCGCGCACGTTCCACTGGCCCAAGCAAGTGAGATAGCCACTCGCTATCCAGTTCCCCCACCTGAAAGCACCATCAGTCGCAGGGTGGCGGATGGGCGTGTATAAACCTCTCACAGGAGGGCAGCAAATAATTGGGGATGATAGCACAACCTCCACAAAGGCCATCTGGCCCTGCCCGCCTCCCTGCCCTTCTGCTCTGGTCCCATCAGCCTTGTGCTTCTCAAACACCCCGCTTCGTTCCTGCCTCAGGGCGTCTACCCAGAATGCCCAGCTCCTTGCACGGCCCCTCATCACTTCATTGGGCCCTTTGCCCACATCTCCTCTCCTCATAGAGGCTTGCTTCTCTTTCCCGTTGTTTCTGCTTTGTTTTCTTTTGTGCACCCACTTGAGATGACTTGGTATATCTGTTCATTGGTTGTCTTTCTCCTCCTGGAGACTACAGCTGTCCTGAAGGCAGGGACTTGGTCCTGTTCTCAGCATCTCGCATACCTGGATGCCTGACACTTGGTGAGCTTTCAGTAAATGCTTGTTGAATGAATGACTGCTCACCTGTAGAACAATCAGTCCCAAAGCAGAGAGGCTCCCAGCATATGAGGGGTGGCAGCCCCTTTGGGAATAAGCACAAGTCTCCGACCAGCCTGGATACTTCTGTCCTGCTGAGCATGAAACAGACACATGCTTTCTTTATAGGGCCCTGTATGGAGACCGCCACCTTCACCTGCAAGTCTAGCCAGGGTGGGCAGCTGGAGCCCACTGGCATTACCAAGCACCCAGTGAACAGCCCCTCTTGAGTTACCAAGGAGCTGCACCCTTCTGTAGCCCTGTTCTGGGTGCTGGAGTAGGTGACCTGGGCTTGCGGTGGGGTTAGGAGTGTGTACAGGGGGAGGGGTCAGCTGAGTGGGCGGGAGGTCAACTGGGGTCTCAGCTGCTCATGGCTCTGCTTGGATTCGTGTTCAGATCCAAAGTAGTAGGGAGGTCAGCAGTTATTACAGGTGGGTGAGAAAAGCAGAAAATCCTGGCAGGCATCCCCGGAAGGCAGGAATTACACACCATCAGCACCTGGCTCCGTTTAGAGCCCATTTGTAGCTGGACGAAAAATGAATTTGTCACATCAGTCAGAGCTAGTGGGACTCAGCAATTCTCTGAATCCAGGGAACAGCCAGGAAACTAGGGCCACCTGGGTCCTGCCTCTTGCTCTGGCCTCCCCCTCTGCCCTGTGCCAAGTCTACCCAGTACCAGTGTGGACTGTGCCACCTGTCCCCCATCCCCCAGCTCTGCCTCACCTCTCAAGGCACTTCTATCCTGTGTCTTTGAACAACTTAGGAAAGACGAGGCTTTTCTGGCTGCCACAGCTGGGCCTCAGCAAGCCTGCTTCTCCTGGGACGCCAGCAGTTAAGACAAAACTCACGCAACACATAAATTTTTCTTGTCAGCAAACACACTGTCTTCCTCTCTTCAAGGGCCATAGGGAGCCACAGAGCAGGCTTCAGGGTGGCACTGTGGACTGTAACCTTCAGTGGCTGGACTGCCCAGGCATAGCACTGCAGACATTTGAATTTGAAAAATGAGTAAGAGTTCAGTAGCAGAATGGTGAAGGGAGGGAATCCAAGTTGAGGGAACAGTCTAGGCAAAGGCTCAGAGGCAGGGGACAGCCGGGAATATTTAGGGGTTAATATCTTGGGGATTGTTCTGTAAAACCTTTGGGAAGGAGAACCCAGAGTTAGGCCTCAAGGTAGAGAAGGAATAGGGCGGCACCCTCCTCATTAGCCTCTAAGATGAGTAACAGATGAGGTTTGCCCTGGGCCTGCCAAGGTGCTTTCACAAAGGGGTCTGGGAACAGACTGGAAAACCTGGGCCCAGCGCAGAATGTGATGTGCCGAAGGTCACAGGTGATTTAGTGGTGAAGCCAGAGTTTATCTGGTTGTTGAATAGAGGGCTCTGTTTCACAGATATCGTCTGTCTATCCATCCATCCATCCATCCATCCTCTGTCTCCCCATCTCACTAATCCACTTAATCTCCCTTCTGCTTTCTTGTCCAAAGTTGACTGATGCAGAACTTTCCATCTTCTAAACTCCCTCCATTCTGGCCCTCCTCTCATTGCCATAGGAAGCCCACCACTCTGAGGTTTGGGGAGCATCTTTTGTTGAGTTCTTAGGTCCTGTGAAGCCATGTACATGTGCAGTTACTGAGTCACAGCTCAGCCATGGGCTGGTTATAGATCCAGTGTGTTACAGCTGCATCCTGACAGCCTCCCACCCCTAGGACTCTTTCCTAACTGAAACCAGGCTAAAATGTGGAAATTAGCTCTTGAGCATTTCAGGGCTTAGTGCATTGATTTATAAAGTTGTCTGTTGGCATGGCCTCAGAGCATACAGGAATGGGTTTAATAGTTTATTTAGAAAGGGACAGATTATCAGTTAATCTTAATCACACCTCTTTCACTACTCCTTCCCACACTGGAGTCCTGAGTGTCAGTTCCAAAGCCCTCATCTAATCTTCCTGGTTTCTGATTATGCCCATGGGGTACCTGGACGGTGACCCAGGGGCTTGGGCCAGATCTCTATCCCCACTTCCAGAGCAGCTCTGCTCTAGCTGTGTTATAGACTAGGGTTCACCTAGGAGTTTCTTTGGACACACATCACATGACTATACAGGTTTGGAAATCACTGTTTGGAGTGAGCAAGCCATACAGCCTGGCCAAGTAGCCTGCTGTCTGTCACCTCCAAGCCCTGGTCAAGCCTGAAGAGCTTGTGGCAGCTGGACCTCGCCTTGGCACTCACTAGAGCCAGCTGTGGGCTGATCAGGGTGGCCCCATGCCATGGCAGCAGGGCAGGATGCTTCTCTGTCATCACCACCACTTGGCCCAACAAATTCCCAGACTCACATTTTCCCCACTGGGATCCTGTCTGCCCATAGCCAGTTGTTAGCCAGCCCTGCGTGTCTGCTGGGGTGCCGCTGGCCAGGAAACTCAAGCTGGGTACAGCTCTGGAAGTTGCTTGTCCTTTTCCCAGCTGTCCCAAAGGCGCTGCCCTCACCTCCTTCCTTTCTGAGGCCCGGGGCAAAGAGGCCACTCCATCCCTTTTGGATCTCCAGGGAGCCAGCTGGTTCAAGCCTCAAGTTCTTTGCTGTTGATGTAGCCCTTTCCATTTCTTAAGAAGGCACATAGCATCCGATGCTGATTTGGGGAAGTAGCTGGTAGGGAAATGTGGGCTGGGATTGTGCGTTCCTTTCTTCTCCCAATCACTGCCTTTGCTTGTGCAGTAGGTGTCCCCGAGGGAGGTGGCGGCCGGCAAGGAGACTGCAGTGCCCATTTGTCCTGCACATGGAGGCCCAGGCCTGCCTGCCACGTGTGACCCTGGCTCCCCTCACCTCTTGACTCTGGGAGGTGGGGTCTCTTCCTGAGACGTCTTGTTGCTTTTTCTCTTTTCTTTAAAAACCAAGCAATCAATCCCTCCTGGCAAAGGAAAGGATAAAAGGGAAACCTCTTCTTAATTGGCTCAAGGCCATCACACACATTACCAGGTACACTCAAGCTGCAATTTACTTTTTAATTAAAGTTCTTTCTACCTACAGGAAAGCTGAGCACTGGGCCACGTGTTCTGTCCCTGGAAAAGGGAGTTTTGGGGAATAGTTACCAGGGGAAGCAAGGAGAGCATTTGGCTTCTGAATTTGATATTATTCATTGTTACTCTTTTCGGTTTCTTCTCATGAGTATCTGTCTTTTCAAAGCCAGTGGCCTGCAGGATGCTCTGCCCTGGATCCTTGTACAAACCTGCCAGTTTTCTTGGCTCACCTCCTCCCAGTCCCTGATTCCATGGCCCAGGGGTGTCGTCAGCCTCTGCAGGATTTCGACACATTCCAGGGCACATCTTGGAGTCTCCTCCGTGTCAGGCTGTGGTCTGTGCACCTGTGGTCTCTGCTTTGCCTCAAGTCAGCGCTGACAAGAAAACCATTCCCACAAGCAGCCTCACGTGAGGCATTCACAGCACCTTCATTTTAGGGAGGGCTAGAAGGTCATGGGGAAGGTCTTGTCTTGAGGTCAAGGCCTTTTTGCTCCTTCTCCCACATTGCTACAGTCTTTCTCCTCATTATACAGCATAGTTTCTCATTTCTTGGGAGACTTGACTATTACCAACACCACCCGGCCCTGTCTTTTGCTTGTATTTAAGTACCTCCCAAACCAAGAAGCTTCCTGACAAAGAGGCCAGCCCGAAGCTTGCCTGTCATCTCCCCTTTCCACTAAGATGACAGGGTCCATCTTTCCTAGGGCCTGTCCCTGAATCATCCGGCATTCCTGGCTTCTGTGTTTGGAGTCCAGGATTCTGTGGGCTGCAGTGAGGCTCCCTGAATTGGAGGGGAGAGAGCGAACATAGACCCCTAACCAATGACACTGTCTCTAAGGAAACAGAAGCCGGAAAGGGCTGAGTCTTTGGGGGTGTGTGGACGGCCTCTTTTTCTGTCATTCAGTGGTCACTCTGCTGCCAATTGGCTAGGCAGTTTTCGGAGGGAAATCTTCCGAGGATACCTACCCAGAGCAGGGCTGGATAAGCAGGGCTGCCCCAGCCAGGGCCCAGCTCCATTCCGTGGCCTAGAGCGATAGATGGTTCAGTGACTCCACAGTGGTCCTCTCCAGCTATCTTCTGAGTCCAATAGGGCCTGGTGGGTGTGAGCTTGAAAGGTGATGATAATTATCAGAGTAATGGCTAACATTACTGGGCCCTTGGTATGGCCAGGTACTTACTGAGCGCAGCACATACATTATTTCATTTAATCCCCACCGCCAACCTGTGAGATAAGTATGATCATCCCCATTTTACAGATGAGGAAACTGAGTTCAGACCACACAGCCAGTCAGTGCTGCCCGTAAGTGGTCTTGCATCAAGATGACAGCCTGACAGTCCAAAAGGCAGAAAAGATAGTTTGACTGTGGCTGAAGCCCGAGTTTCGGTCTCTGTCTACAGAAGGCACACCCCTAACACCCAGTAGTGGTGGGCCAGGGCCAGGGGCTTGCCATGCAGGAGTGGTGAAGGCCTGCCCTCAGCCAGCATCTCCACCTTGTTCCATCTCTGGACTAAGGGAGTTCATTCACAACATGGCAGCTGGGGCTCAGGCCACAGCCAAAGGAGAGAGATTTGCTCTATGCAAAAGCAAAAACAATTAAAAAAAAAAAATATCATCTAGGTTTCAGCACATTCTCATTCTCAGATAATGTGGGCCCTACACCCAGAGCCCTGACCTCATTAGTACCAGGTGCTAACCCAGCTAAGGGAACAGGCCAGACACCAGCTTGAGCTTCAGAGTTGGGTGGGCCTGGGGTTGAATCCTAGCTCCACTGTGTGACCCTAGGTGAAATATTTAACCTCTCAAAGCCTCAATTTCTTGATCTGTAAAATGAGATAATAATCTCTCCTGATATGGTCATTGTGAAGCTTAAACGAAGTTCACATGTGTAGATGCTTGGTGTGAGAGAGCATGTGCCTGCACAGAGTAGGTGAACATGTCAATGAATGTTAATACTTCCTCCTTCCCCCACTGTCCTGTCCTCTAACTACATCTGGTTAAAGCAACAACATCTTGTGGTTGATCTCTTTGGGGAAATTCATTGGAATAATGTGATGCTCTGTCATTTAGATTTTTCTCTTAGTTATTCCAAACCCGGGCCAGTGAAGCCAGGATGAGGCTCTGCCTGGAACCACAGCCCTGTGAGCAGTGATGGGGGACCCGACCAAAGACCCCTCCCCAGAATCAGTGCCCTGGAACCAGGTCACATGTAGTCACAGCAGGAGGATTGTGCTGGTTAGAGAAGGGCAGCATGTACTCTCACCTACCCAGGCTCTCATACATGCCAGGAGGCTTGACCTTCCAGAAACAAATAGAAAATAGATAGCCAGGTGGTTCAACAGAAGAGCCTGAAATCCTGACTCTATCTCCTTCTGGGTGACGCTGGGTTAGTTGCTACACCACTCTGATCCAGTGTCCTCTTCTATGAAATGGGGGTCAGGTCAACCCTCCCAGTGTTGTTCTCCATGAATTGATATTGTTTTCAATATTTGAGGCCTATACCACATTTCGTCCTTAAAGGAGTGACCATGCTGATAACTTGTTTTCTCGAGAACAGTTGATGACTTACACATGGACCCTTACTTCGCTGAGAGGCTCATCTTCCCTTCCTCCCTTCTTCCCTTCTCTCCCTTCCCCTTCCCTTCCTCCCTTCCCTAGTCTCATAGCATCTGCTGTTTGTGGGACACACCGTGCTGGGTGCTGGGGAGGACATGAGGAACTTATGACCTATATAGAAGATAACACAGGGCATGAATTCCAAGGCATGAGAACTACATTCAATTTTCTCCTGAGAGGAATTTTGAGGTCATTTTATCAAATGAGGCTGGGTCCCTGGAAGGAGAAGGGACTGGGCCTAGGGTCTACCACCTCTCATCTAGCCTCTTCACCTACCTTAGGTTGGAGAGGCAAGAGGGAGGGTCTTGCCTCAGATGATCAGGAAAAGCCTGAGTGGAGCAAACCCTTGAACTGGGCCTTGAAGGTTGTTTAGAATTTTGGAAGGCAAAGGTGTGGGGATAGGGAGGGCATGCCAGGGGGAAGGAACAGCTTGAGCAGAGGTGTGGCATCCTAAAGGCAGAGGTGTGGCATCCTAAAGGCAGAGGCTGATCCAGGGCGGGCAAGTGGCTCTGGAGTTGGGGAGAGGTGCCTTGAGGGGCCCCCCCCTCAGTGACTGTGCGTGACCATTCAGGGGCTCACAGATGCAGGGAACTGGCTTCCACCATCTGATGCCCAGCCAGGACTTAATTGTATTCATGATAATGAGCTTGGACCCTGGACACCAGGCTGGCTTATATAAACCTCTCTTAAATGGTGGATTTATGATGCGTTTTGTATAACAGTAACTCAACTGGGCACATGCTAGATAGATGAACCCAAATACTTAAAGAAATCTGGTCCAAGAACGCTGGTGAAAAACACCGCATGATAAATCATGACTATTAATTTGCATGCTTTGGGTCTACCAGGCTGGAGCAAACAATTCTTTAGCCTCCCAGGAGTGGTGAGCGGTGAGCCTTTATGAACACTCAGAGTAATTTATACCAATGCTTCTGCTTGTCCTTGCCTCTCTAAAATGAGTCCTCTGCTGCGAGAGCCCGTGAATTGGCTCCATCTGTTTCATGTGGCTCTCCTGGTCAGCCTACAGAAGGGCTTCCCCCTTGACACCGGCTCCTGCCTGCACTCAGAATGTCTTTGGCTTCCTTTGAGCCATCTCGGAAAGCGGTCAGTGCTGGTGGGTGGACTTTTCATGGCATGAAACAGGTTTTGACTTACTTTGACCTAAGTAAACCTCACGTGGCATCCTGGTGGCCGTGATGCTGTTGATTCCTTTAAGCGGGTGAAAGGCCAAGCCAGAAGCCAGGTCTGATGCCTTCTTCTGGAGCGTGTGATATCGTGCAGTCTAGTCAGAATTTGGTGTGGTTAGGAATTGAGGGAGGATCTTGTGTTTTGAGAGTTTTAAGGCAATGCATGATTATACAGAAGTTCAGGACTATCTATCCCAATCAGGCCTTTAAGTCCAGACTAAAGGGAAGGCGCATCCACTGTGTACCTAGCCTGCAGGCTCTGTCTACTCTCCCCGTCTGAGGGAGCAGATGTAACTGCTTTCTGGTCCTGGAGGGCCAGGGGTTCACTTGTAGCCTTCAGAAGCCATTTGTCTTCTCTGGCCCTTTCTGTAAAATAGGGAGCCAGGTTTTTTGTGTTGTTTTGTTTTTGTCTGACCCACCTGGCAGTTGTCCTACGGGGAGGCCATTTCCTCAGCTGATGCCATAGGCAACCACTGGGAAAGGTGGACTCCCTGTAACTTGTGCTGGTGGAGCTTGTCATGTGATAGTGAACTCCCTCTCCCATGGGGGGTGGGGAGCCACACCCTGAATAATTGATTTGCTTAGATTCTCATCAGCTGTTGAAAAACCCTCTGGTGTCACATGGAGAGCTCAGGCTCAGGGGCCTGCGTTTCAATTCCAACCCTACCTGGGTCTAGCTGGGGGACTCGGGGAGCTGGCCTAATTTCCCTGAGCAATATCTTCTAAAATGAGAATCTTGATAGAATGCACCAACCCTTCACGTTGCCATGAGCACCAGATGAAACATGTACAGAAAGCCCCAGAACAGCGCCTCGAACATGGTGGGGTCAATGCACTAGGCTCCTGGAGTGTGAAGGATGGAGGTCAGCCTCAGAAAGTTACCGTCCACGCTCAGGCCTGGGCGTCCTCCAAATGGGTTTATTGGGACAATGACGAGGATACAAGATGGGAAATAGGACATCCTCTTCAGTCACACAGAGCCCATGTTGGAGAGAAAACCTGTCTGTCCTCGCAACATCCAAAGCTTTCCCTTCGGAGTGTGTGGATTTGCTCACAGCCGTTCCTTGTTCCTGGCAGCCTTTAGCCGACCCAGCCGAGCACGTGTTCCCAGGCTGGCCCAGGTTGCTGGGGGAGGACAGGGTCAAATAGCGCTCCCGCCCCCCTCTTTCCCTTCCCCTTCACTGACCTTCAGGTTCTGCATCGGTAAAACGGGATGCTAAAACCCAGCCTGGCATGGTGGTGGTGAAACTTTAATCATATCATCTATGAGCAAGTTCCTGGTACTAAGTAGTGCTTGGTTAACTGTGACTTTTCATCTTGGCCTGACTGATAATTGAGGTGTGGGCTCACCCCTTAGCATAAGGCTGAAACCCCTTCTAACTCAGGCTTCTTAGTTTTCCCACGTGCTCCAGGATGCTCTGCCCCACTCCACCCCCTCCCCCACAGGACAGGGAGCTCCATCTTTAGGATCTAAAGGTGAATGTGGGGAGTTTCCAGGACAGGGTTGTAAGGTGTGAGCCTTGTCAAAGCCGGTCACTGTGATGGTGGTGAAGTGCCCCGTGGCAGTTGCTGTGGCACAGGAAGGGTAGGGCTTTGGAGCTAGGCCCATCCAAATCAGATCCCCTGTCTGCTGCTTTCTGGCCCTGGGACACCTTAATCAGCATTTCTGAGACCCAGGTTTCTCACCTGTAGGACGGCTCAGAAAAAGCCTCGCTTCACAGGGGTCCTGTGAGGGTTAAAAGAAATGACAGCTTGAAAGGGTTTCACATAGAGTTGGTGCTCAATAAATGGTAGCATCCTCTTGTCCTTGTCAAATGTACAAGCATAAAGAGCTGTTGTTTTAAGAATTCTCCTCGGGCTTCCCTGGTGGCGCAGTGGTTGAGAATCTGCCTGCCAATGCAGGGGACACGGGTTTGAGCCCTGGTCTGGGAAGATCCCGCATGCCGCGGAGTAACTAGGCCCGTGAGCCACAATTACTGAGCCTGCGCGTCTGGAGCCTGTGCTCCGCAACAAGAGAGGCCGCGATAGTGAGAGGCCCACGCACCGCGATGAAGCGTGGCCCCCGCTTGCCGCAACTAGAGAAAGCCCTCGCATAGAAACGAAGACCCAACGCAGCCATAAATAAATAAATTAATTAATTAAAAAAAAAAAAAGAATTCTCCTCAATATTTTTGGCTTCTGGCCTTGGCAATTCAAGATGGCAGCCTGTGCCCCAGCTGGAGTTGTTACTGTCATTGTGTTTTCCTTCTTTCCCGTCGGCAGAAACTGGTGCATGCTTCCACACCCGTGACGGCTGGCAGGGGTGGGTGGGTGGGTCACGTGAGGGCCATTGTTCCTTGTCTTCCTGCAGAAGGGCACTGGCCGGCCATGTTTCATGTTCAAGGCTCCTTTTGTCGGGTCCCTTGGGCTTAGACCTCACACCCTGATGCTGTCAGTGAGGGACGGGGCAGGACAGCTGGATCCAGAACCTCTGTCTTACACGTGCCCAGCACTTACCAGGTTTCACTGGTGGGACTGGAGAGGAGCCTGGGCCCAAGCTCACATCCTAGCTTTGTGATTTTGGGCAAGTTGCCTAAGCTCTCTGTGCCTCAGTTTATTCATCTTTAAAACAGAGGTAACAGAGATGAGAGTAACTCCCTCATACGATTTTTTTTATGAAGATGGAGTTATGCAGGCAAAGTGCTTCATCTGGTGCCTGGCACGTGGTCAATAGTTAATAAATGTTAGCTCTTTTCTTATTTTACTCATATCATCTCCCTTGATCCCCATGAGCCGCCCAAGGGGCAAACAGGCCATATACTGTGTATTCCTTCTCTAGATAAGGAAATCGAGGTTGAATGTTTCATGGTCAAGGAACCCACAGGAAGGAGTGGCTGAGCCTGGATCCCTGCAAGACACTACATGGCAACAGTGTCTGCACCACTGCTTGATCATGTCCGAACACTGCTCCACAGGCCTGCCTGCATGGGAAAATACAGATTCCTGGGCCCCGCCTCAGGTCTCCTGAATCAGAATCCCCAGGGGCGGAGCCTGGAAATCTGTATTCGTAAAGTGCCTCTTAAGGAATTCCAGTGCCCACTGCTGGGGTCACCATCTCCATCACCGGGCACACAGCTCACTGTGTCATTCCAGGGCAGGGGGCCAGGGCAGGAACTCCAGAAATAAACAACTTCACAGTCAGCAGCCCAGACGGACAAGGCTGTCCGCACGTTAAGTAGGAGCTTACTGAGATGTGGGTGAAGGAAATGGTTGCTTTAATGCACACCAGATTTTTTCCAGGTCATTGGATTTCTTTCTAGATGAAATAACCTCTTTACTTATTACGGGCTCTGTGGAGAAAGTCTATTTGCACTGAATTGAAGCATTCTTTGTCAAGATATTATGTTTGGCCTGGACACGGCTAATTGACACGAGGTTACCAAAGCCAGCATGGTCCCTTGCAAAGGGCCCCTGATCCGAAAATTGCCCAGCACCCCGCCCTCCACAGCCCATTCTCCCTGCGAGGGGAGAGGTGCCTCTTCCCAGAGGGACACGGCATTCACCCCGTACTTCCTCTGACTTTGATCTGACCTAGTCATTGAGAGGACTGGAACACTGGGGGCTTCTGGAAACACAGGGGCCCAGACTCAGAGGGTGGCACTAATTTTGAAGAGCTATGCTTCTCAGCAAGTAACCTCGTTTCCTGGAATGCTAAGGAAACATATATTCTGGCTCATTGGTTTCCTCCTTCCATCACACAGAGTCAGGAGTTTATTCTCCAAAGACACACCCTTGGGACCTTCCCTTTGGTGGCCTAGAGTTGCCATCCTAGTGGTGGCTAAGCATGTGGGCCAAGGATCGGTCTGCTTGGGTTTGAATCCGGACCCTGGTATTCACTAGCCATGTGCTCTTGGGTAAGAAATTACATTTATTTTAAGCCTTGATTTTCTCATCTGTAAAATGGAAATAAGACTTATCTCCTTAGGTTGCTGTGAGGGTTCAGTGAGGCGACCCAGGAAAGACTGAGTCCCATGAAAAGCACTGAGTGAATGTTAACTATCACTATTACTGCATGTCTTTGGTATGGCATGGGTTTAATATGGTTAGAGGGAAGTAGTGGGGGGCAATTTGGAGACTAACTCTCTACAGGCAAGTAAGTGATGCATTATTCAATTTTTTCAGTGACTATTTATTGAGGTCCGGATGCATAAGGCTGGCCCAGAGGCTGTGTTGGAGAACTAGACAATCCCTTTCCCACAGGGCACACCTCAGTCTGGAGCCTGATGTTAAATGTGGGTCAACACGTATTGCAAGAAGTGCAAACAAGGTGGAAGACGGAAGATGGTGAGAGGAGCAAGGTGTTGGTGGGGAGATCCTTCCCGAGCTTGGGTGGCCAGGGGTGGCTTTGAGACTGTTAAGCTGAGATCTGACGGCAAAGAAGTTGCTGTTTAGTTGAATCTTGGGAAAAAAGCTTTCTAGGCAGAGGGCAGAGTGCCCCAAGGAGGAACAGACCTTGGTGTGTTGGAGAAACCTAGGGAGTGAGGTGAAGGAGGGCAGACAGGGCTGGAGTTGTGGGCAGGGTCAGGTCTCGCAAGGCTGGCAGGGCTGAGCTGCCGGAGAGGCAGGAGGATGGGGCCATGGCAGGCCAGCCAGGGCGTGTGGGAAGGGAGGAGACCTGCAGATGGGCCGTGGTGAAAGGCTGCTCTGACTGCGGGGTGGAGAATAGAGGGGCTGGGGCCGAGAATGCAGCAGGGAGGCTGCTGGGGAGGCCCCTGGTAGACTCGGTCTAACGCACTAAGTCTCACACGACGTGCTCAGCCCGGTGCTGAGCTCTTTGGGGCTAATACTGATCCAGGCGATGGGGTTCTGTCTCCCGGTCACACTCCTGGGCTCACTCTTCCTCTGACTCCCAGCCCGTCTGAGCTCACATCTCCTCTGCTTGCAGAGGAATCTAGGCCCTTTCTTTGTGTTTCCCCAGCCAGGAAAAGTCCAAGCTGCATTTCCCATCAAGCAGCCCCTTACTTCCTGAGTGTTCTGCTCTGCTCACATCCTTTTTATGTAAATCTCCCTGAACCAGAGTTTCTCTCTTTCCCGGAACACTTCCTGTCTCCACGGACCAGCTCGTCTCTGCTTCAGTTTCTCTCCTCTGGCTGCTCCAGCAACCTCACGCCCTGTTTTCTGGTCCCCACTTCTCATCTTTGCCCTGCTTGCCTACTTATCAGCAACTTGAATGTAGGTCACAGTCACCCCGGGTTCTGTCCTGGTGTCAGCCCGCTCTTTGTCCCATGGTCGGTGCTGGGTGGAAGAATGGATTTTTGTGACAGGGGGCACTGTTCAGTTGTTTCAGGAGGCACAGTTTGCCTGGGCAGATGGGAAGTGGCCCTTGGTGTAGTGAAGTCCTGACTATTAAGACTCCGCCCCCTTGCCTTGGGCTCAGAGCGTTGGTCCACCCACCGGGACTTTGGGAAACCAGGAGACTCTCTATCCTTCGGGTGGAGGCCCCATGGCCTATGAGCTCCTTGAGACCACAGTTTCTTAAAAGAATTCAAAGAGGGGCTTCCCTGGTGGCGCAGTGGTTGAGAATCTGCCTGCCAATGCAGGGGACACGGATTCGAGCTCTGGTCTGGGAAGATCCCACATGCCGCAGAGCAACTGGGCCCGTGAGCCACAACTACTGAGCCTGCGCGTCTGGAGCCTGTGCTCCCAACAAGGGAGGTCGCGATAGTGAGAGGCCCGTGCACCGCGTTGAAGAGTGTCCCCCGCTTGCCACAACTAGAGAAAGCCCTTGCACAGAAACGAAGACCCAACACAGCAAAAAATTAAAAAAATTAAAAAAAAAAAAAGAATTCAAAGAGGATGTGAGAGAGACAGAAAAAAAGGGGGTGGTGGTGGTACTGAATGAGGATCAGAGAATTCTGATCAATAAATCCCCCTATAAAGTTCCACACCCTGAGATAGTTTCCAGGACATGTTGGCAATATAATGTGATCTGAAAATATGAATCTCACTTCAAAGGACCCTTTTCCAGTTGGGATGTAGTGGTAGGGGCAGGTGGTGGTTTTACGCAGACCTTCAAGCAGAAGATAAACTTCGAGCAAAAATCTAAAACTCTGAGCTCACTTCCATGGTGGCATCTTGAACTGAATTTTTTCTTTTATCTTTAGCCTTCCAAAGTCCAATCGCCTTGCAGAACTTAGAGGCAGCTGTTTTATGACTCTTGGTTGGGTTGTTTAGAATCTACCTCATTACATTCTTGCTTGTCAGTCAGTCAGTCATCACTGGCTGCCCTCTGGGTATTAATAAATCCTTGACTACAGTGACAAGGAGTCAGGGGGCAGCAGAATGCACAAGAAGTTGGGCATCAGAGAGGCTCACAATGCGTCAGAGCTGGAAACGTGCTAGAGATCACCTGGTCAGTGTTTTTTTTTTTTTTTTTGGCCGTGCCATGCGGCTTGCGGATCTTAGTTCCACCACCAGGCATCGAACCCGTGCCCCCTGCAATGGAAGCATGGAGTCTTAACCACTGGACTGCCAGGGAAGTCCCTGGTCAGTGGTTTTTGAATGCATTTAATCATAGAATTCCTGGCCAAGCAGAATGTTACTTAAAAACCCAATATGTTCAAAAGAATAAAGCAGAGCTGATTTGACTGAAACGGGGTGAGGGCCTGCTGGCCACAGGCTTCTTCTTACCTCAGCGGTTTGCTGAGACATCTGAGGAACGCAGAGCTGGGCTTGGAAACCACTGATCAGTTCAGACAGGGGAGTGACTTTCCCAACTGACCAAGGCCCTTGGGGACTCATGGCTTAAGGGGTAACATGGCCAAGTGACTTCCCCTGAACTGGGGTCCAGCCCTCCAGACTCCTAGCTCAGTGCCCTCTCCTGTAATCGAGCTCCCAGTCTCAAACAGTGAGTGTCCATCGGCCCCTGGTATGGAGCCTCTCCAGGAGAGGGAAAGGGGGAATATTCACTCTGAGATCCCCAGTAGTGTTACTGAAACATTAGACCTGCTTTTCCTTCCCCCAACTGGAATCACTGGCAGGAATGAGTCATGAACTAAGGATGCTGCTGGAAAGACTCACTCCTTAAGGAGCCTCGGGTGTAAATGGATGGAAAATGAGTCTCAGTGAAGATGGAACCAGGTCTGGGCTTTGTTCGGTGGTGGATAGGAACCATAGGATAAAGGTGTAAAGAGCCATCAGACTCCCTGAAGCCTACTTGCTACTCCTGTATTTGAGGGTGATGAGTCAGTTGTTGCTAAGTTTGGCTGCATAACAAACAGCCCCCAGTCTCAGTGGCTTATAAAGGTTTTCCTTGTGTTGCATTTGGACTGTGCATTGACTGTGGTTCTGCTCCATATACTTTCTCATTCTGTGACATGCCCATTTTATTGTAGCTGAGAAGAGCAAGAGGCTCTTTAGTCACATTTGCATAGTCACATTTAAAACTTCTGCTCACATGGGGCATACTTCATGTCTTCTCACATTCCATTGGCCAGAACAAGTCACATGGCAGAGCCTGATAGTGGGGCGGGGCCTTTGTAAGTCACAAGGCAAGAGGAGGGAGGTAGTATAATTCTCTTACAGACAAGGGTGAGGGTAGTGAGTAATTGCAAATGAGTGTGGCCTACCACAGCAGGTGTTGGGAGAAGTGGTGGTGGAAGATATACAGGGTGCTTATCTTCATAGGATGTAGTCTTTGGAGATAGAAAGACCCTTTAAGATCTCTGGACCCCAGATCCTGAGGACACTAAGAAGTGTATGCTGAGTCTCTCAGAGCCCTGGTTCCCAAGCGATGTCATCTATCATTAGTGGAGGACTTCTGTTTTCCTTTTCCTTTCCCAGAAGAGGATGTGGGCCTGAACTGGCTTGCAGAGGCAGTGATGGGCATCCCCTGTTGGTGCTGGCCAGGTTTGGTGCCCAAGGAGGCCCAGAGAACTCCACTGACTGGCATTGCTCCAAGGCCATGCTTGGCAGGAGAGTGGGAGGGTGGGAGGGCTGAATCGTCATTCCCACTGTGTTCCCCTCAACCCTTTCCAGGAATTATGTACTTTGTACTTTATGGTATTGCTTTGACAGATGAAAAATCAAACCTGAAGCTCTTTGAGATTCTGGGCCTCCAAAAACACCTTCCCAATGGAAATCAATGGATGCCTACTTTAATGGAAGGGTTAGTGTTTTTCATGGTATTGATTACTAGTAAGTTGAGAATTAGGAAATCACTCTGCAGTGGGATCACTGGAGATTGGGATCTGGGTTGCTTGGGAAAGTGCTGCTGACAACCTTTTTAACAGTGTCAGCAGCTCCTGGCTCAACAGAAACATCACACCAAGCACCTACGGGGTCCAGGTGGCCTTTGATCAGACACAGAACGCTAAAGGCTTCCTTCCCACAGCGGCTGCTCCTGAGCCTGCCTTCTGCAGAAACTCCCACGACTGGGAGTGCTTATGGCTCTCAGAGCTGCTGCTTCTTCCACAGCCTCTGAAGCTCAGTGTCAAAAGCAAACTGGTCTCCAGGCTGTTGGGTGAGGAAGACAAGAATTCAGACAAAAGGGGGCCTGCGAAGGAGCCAGGAACCTGTACCCATTTTTGCATTCAAATGACCTTCCCTGGTACTGCAGAACTAATCAAGAAAAACTAGATGCATGATCCAAAGTGTGCCGCGTCCACTCTGCAGGAGGACGAGCCTGTCCTAGGTCAGGTCAGAGAGCTCTGAAGGATGTGGGAGTCCAGAGTAGTCTGTTCATGAAGACCTTTGGTTCCTCTGAAGCTGCTCAAGTTTCTAGTTTTCCTCCAAATGTTTTATTTTGAAAGATTTCAAACTTATAAAGAAGTTGCAAGATTAGTACAAGGAACATCCATATACTTTTCACCTGGCCTCACTCTTCTTAATGTTTTGCCACGTTAGCCTTATCTCTCTTTCTTCATATACTTATTATCTCCCTGATCCACTTGAGAATTAATTATAGGCTTTATGCCCTCTAAATACTGCAGCATGTTTCTCCTAAGAACAAAGACATTTTCCTGCAGAACCACAGTATACTTATCACACTCAGGAAAATTAACGTCAATACAATACCATTATCTACAATCCTTGTTCATATTTCCCTTCTGGGCAGAAGGATGTTCTTTATAGCAGCTGTCCGCTCTAGGGGCCAAATCCTGCCTGCTGCCTGTTTTCGTAAATGAAGGTTTTCTTGGAACACAGAGACACTCAGTCTTGTACGTATTGTTCATGGCTGCTTTTGTGCTACCGCGGCAGAATTGAGCGGTCGTGACAGAGACTGTATGTCCCACAAAGCCTGAAGTATTTTACCATCTGACCCTTTAAGAAAAAGGGTGCTAACTCGTGCTTCATTAGCATTGGTATCATCCAGGATCCAATCAAGGCTCATACTTTGCATACATTTTTAATTTTTAAAAAAATGTATAAATGATCCCTAACTTATGAACATTCTTTACACGTAATGACAACGGGCTCCCTTTTGGAATGTGAGCAGACATGGAGTATGCCAGCTCACAACAGTAGTTTTTTGTTTTTTTGTTTTTATTTATGGCTGTGTTGGGTCTTCGTTTCTGTGCGAGGGCTTTCTCCAGTTGCGGCAAGTGGGGGCCACTCTTCATCGCGGTGCGTGGGCCTCTCACTATCGCGGCCTCTCTTGTTGCGGAGCACGGGCTCCAGACGCTCAGGCTCAGTAATTGTGGCTCACGGGCCTAGTTGCTCCGCAGCATGTGGGATCTTCCCAGACCAGGGCTCGAACCTATGTCCCCTGCATTGGCAGGCAGATTCTCAACCACTGCACCACCAGGGAAGCCCCAGAACAGTAGTTTTAAATGTGACTCTGCAGTTTGGCTCAGCCTCTTGCTCTCCTGAGCCACAATGAAATGGGCATGTCTTGGAATGAGAAAATACATGGGGCAGAACCATGGCCTGTCACCTTAAGACTTCATGACCTGCTCCCTCCATCCTCAGTTCCCATCATGTCCCTGTCTAAGCCCCTGACTCCATGGAACTGTTTGATGTAGTGACATGAGGTATTCATGCCCCATATATCTTTGTTCCTGCAGTTTCCTCTGCCTGGGACGTCTCTCTACACTTTGTCTTTGAAGATTTAGTGCAAACGCCACCTCTTGGAAGCCTCCCAGACCTTTCTCATTTCCCATTCCCAAGATCCCTTTACCCACCGTCTGGCTGTCTAAGCTCCTGAGGCCCACTGGATTTTCCATGATCACAGCACTTTCCACACTCGTACACTGATTCATTTTCTGTTGTTTTACCCTCTTGTTTGTGGAGGCCTTGAGGACAGGGATTATGTCTTATTCATCTTTGTCTCCTCGGTGCCTAATATAAAGACCTAACATGCTCAGTAATTGCTTATTGAATGAATGAAAAGATCCTTCCATCGCTCGAGGGCTTCTCTCTTAGTCCCAGGGCCACCTTGGGGGATTTCCGGGCTTCTCTTCCTCCTGCCCTTCCTCTCCCAGCGCTTGTGTGATCGGGGTACTCACCCTTATGGTGGCTGATTTACAAGTGGCCTTAGATCGTTCCAATGCAGGGACTGAAATGACAAGAGATGGGGAGAGGAGAGCAGGACAGACCACCGAGGCCACCAACCTCTGCAGCCAGGAGTCCCACTTCAGCCCATCACCGCCTCTGGCCCAGACTGCACAGTCACTGGTGATAGCTTAGAGTTGGTGTTCCCAGGCACTGCTGTGTGGCTGATAGAATTAGCAGCGAACAGAGGGAGCTCCAAGTGTGCTGAGCACCATCTCACTCGGTCCTCATAGATACCTGGGCAGAGGACATTGTCTCCGTGCTCCAGGTGAGGAAACTGAGGCACAGAGAAGCTAATGACATGGCTAGGAAGTGTCAGAGCTGGGAAAGACTGGGAGCTGTGTGATTCCAAAGCCCCTCTCTCCATCACCTGCCATTTACCATGATTTCCCTTGGGAGGGGTGGTGTGGTTTAACCTCTGAAGGAATTTATTATCTTAGGCAGTGTTGGAATTTGGGGCTAGAACCTAGATCAGGCTGTTCAGTAGAACTTTCTGTGATGATGGAAATGTTCTAGATCTGCTCTGTTCAATATGGTATCCAGTAGTCTGCTGCCACTTTTTTTTTTTTTATCTTTTCACATTTTTATTTGACATTTATATATGTTCTTTTTTTTTAACTTTTTTTATTGCAGTATAACAGAAATACTTGCAGTTTGGGAAAAGCAAAATTGCTCATTTGTAATTTTTGTTAAATTAATGATGTAAATACTCTCTTAATGGTTAATTTTAAGCTACCAACAGTTTGACACTTGACTCACAAATTCCTGTTTAACAATTGGCCCTCATGAACTAGGATGAACCAGCTTTAGCACACCACTACAACATGTATACAGAAAAATATATAGATCATTAGTTTATAGCTTATTGTATGTATATCCTGCTGCCACTTTTGAACACTTGAAATTTGGCTAGCGTGACTTGTTTAATTTTAATTAACATATTTAAAATTTAAATAGCCATTTGTGGCTAGTACCTACCGTATTGGACGGTAGAGACTAGGGTAAATGTTGGCCAAGTACATTCTGGGTAAATATGCTGTGTGGGTTGGCTGGCTGGAGACTTTTCCTTGGGTTAGCATGGTTTTCATAGAAAAATTGGCATTAAATTCCAAACAACTCGATTAGCAACCAATTTGTTCTGGAATGGGGGACTGCCTGCCCTGCCATCACTCTGATGAGCAGAGACAGTTTTCAGGTTTGCATCTGAAGCAAATGAATCTTCCAACCCTGAAACGAGGCAGAGGAAATGCATGGGGTCATGGGGAAGATAAGAAAGGAGACGTGGAAGAGAAGACCCTAGGGACCAGAGTGGTGGAACGGTTACATATTTATTAAAGTTCCGCCCCTCCAAGTGCTCGCCTGGCATCCTTCTGGGGATTTGGGGATGCAGGGCTGGATTTGGGTTCCCAGCTGATTTGGGTACAGTAGAATGTAGACTCCCAAGAATATGCCTGTCCTTTTCCTAAAATTAATTTTATTGGAGTATAGTTGTTTTACGAAGTTGTGTTAGTTTCTGCTGTACAGCAAAGTGAATCAGTTATACATACACATAAATTCACTCTTTTTCTTAGATTCCCTTCCCATTTAGGTCACCACAGAACATTGAGTAGAGTCCCATTCTAGGTCCTAAAAGGACAGTTTTATTACTGCCTGTCCTTTTAGGACCTAGAATGGGGTCCTGGCAGAGAGTCAGGTGTGCTGTGTCTTAAGCTGGACTGTTCAGCTAGTGGCTGTCTACACAGTGGTTATAAACCTGGGCTTTGGTGCCACACACCCTGGGGTTAAAGCTTACAAGCTTTGCGACCTTGAGCAAGTTACTTCACCTCTCTGTGCCCAAGTTTCCCCAAATGTAAAATGGAGTTAATGTCGATACCTAATTGATGGGCCAGTTGTAAGGGTTAAACGAGCCAACCCACGTTGAGCCTATGCCTCGCTCGTCGTCAGCATCCAGCAGGTCCTTGCTGGTTTTAGGGTGTTAGTATGGCCGTGATACGCCCAATGTCAGATCAGCACAGCCTTTTATGTTCTGCCCTCTGCCCTTTCTTTCTTTCTTTCTTTCCTCTGCACTGGCAGTTTTTTGCTTTCAGAACTGAAAATACTTTTGGGAGCTTTGCAAGAAATTGCTCCCAGATCCTGGGAAAGGATGTCTGTTTTCTCGTCTCATCTCCCTGTCTCCGGATATTTATAGCTCTGGAGAGAAAGGAGTTGCTTCGATTTCTCAGAATAGTTTCCACAGAAGCGTGATGTTGGGGAGACAGGGCTGCGGGGGTGTTGGGCTTGGCCTCAGAGCCTGGGTCTGAGTCCCACTTGCTAGCCCTGTGACCCTTACCCTCAACCATAAGCCATGAAAATATTCTGAGCCTCCGCTTCCTCACGTGGGAAATGAGGATGGAGTGACAGTCAAATGAGATAATACACATGGGTGTGCCCAGTTCACTGCCTGCACATACAAGACACTGTGTCAGTTGAACCTGAGCCGTTAAGTCCTTTGTCAGCTTCAATGTTCAAACTCACAAGTAGGCAGCTACTTGGGGGCCCTTCATGGTGGGGCTCTCAGCTGGAAGCTGTCCAGTTACGCGGTGAAAGGCAGCAGAACTGTCTTCCCAGCTCCTGCCTTGTCCTCTACCAAGGGGCCCTATTTAGACTGTTGAAACCAAGCTACTAGAAGGAACGAGCCACAGGCTGAGCTAAATTTGCACTGTGGGAGCAAAGTCAGAAAGAGCCAAGTCCCCAGACCCCAGAGGCACGAGGCCTTTAGCCACATGCTGACCCCAGGATGGATTTGGACACACCCCTGCGAACTGAGGGGTTCCTGAGAGCACTCCTGCCGGGGGGGACGCGGGTCCAGGAGGCAGCTGGTGGGCTGGGGGTTCTCGTTTGCGGGGGGATGCTGAGCAGAAAACATCAGGAAAAGATGGCAAATTGTAGAAGGCAGGGAGAGCATAGCACGCAGAAGCAACAGGGCGGTTCTTGCATCTCCATCTGTGAACCTGAGGCCTGCAGGGGACGGAATGAAGCCTCAGGCAGGCTGGTTGGAGGGAGGGCCTGGGCCGCAAGCTAGACAGACCCGAGTTCAACGGTGTTTGGCCGCTTTCCTCCCCGTGACCCAGGTTAAACAGCCTCCCTCAGCCTCGAGGTACCCATCATTAAAAGGGAGATTAAAGGTACACCACTTAGTATTTGGATGAACTCAATATGTGATTGATTCCTTTTCCCCATGGAATTTCAGATACATAATACATCATTTTCTTATCTACCGACTTATTTTGCTACTTGCAGAAATCCATGTGGAGCCTTACATGGAGCTTTGAAATCGTGCTGTGTGCCCTGGGGGATGGAGGCCAGCTTGGCAGGGATGGTGGTGATGTTGGGTGTTTGCAGAACAACTCCTGAGGCCCCGGTTCTCCCTCCTGGAAGACCTTTATTAAAGAGAAGAGGTTAAGAGTGAGGGCACTCAGGTGGCCTGGTCAGAGCCCTGCCCACCGTGTGGCATAGCAGTTCCCTTCACCCCTGTGAGTCACGGCATCAGGACACGTAGGTACTAAAACCTGCCCGCCCTGAAGATCTGTGGTGAGGTGAAATGTGGTGGTGGGTAGCGGCCATTGTGATTACCCACCCGCCTCCTCTGTTCTGACCTCCCCTTTCTGCATAGACAGCTCCCCCTTGCTGGCTCTGCCTGGCAGCCACTCACCCCCTCGATGCTCGGGAGCCCAAGATTTCTGGAGGTAGCATCTTGTTTCCCTGGAGAAACCACCCCCATGACCCCTGGAAGACTTTGGGGAAGACCCTTGGGCTCAGTTCCGCACTAAGGTTTATCACCTCCTCCACCCCTACTGCCAAGCTGGACCAGAAAGCATTCCTTCAGAAAACTGTATACTTTGGGGTTGAATTTATGAAGGAACCATCCTCTACTGGACATCTGGTTTTTGCCTGATTCTGCTAGACATGTTCTCATCTGCTTTCTCATTTAATCCTTACCACCATCTTGTGGAGTAGGTATTGCTATACCCATTTTGCAGACTGGGGAACTGAACGTCAGGAAGCTTATGTAACTGACTGACTTAGAAATGGCAGTGCGGGGATTTGAATCCAGAACTGTACGCTTCCTCTCCCTGTAATGTAGAGCTTCATTTGCAGAAGGGTTGATTTTTTGGTCCCAGATATGAAGTTGCCTGGGTGGGGTTGCAGGTGGAGGGTGAGAAAGGCCCTTTCCAGGGTTGCCATGAAGAGAATGTGGCTACGCTCACAAGGAGTCCAGATCCCCTTTACTTTTCCTTCCTTTCCTTCCTCAACTCCCGGAAAAAGGTACCCAGCAGTTTCAAGTCTGCTGTTTCTTCATGAATTTTTAAGAAAGATGATGAATGAACCAAGCATTGATAAGAAAAGACAAACGGTACTTGGGTTATGCATTGTTCTAGTAAAATGTATTTTCCACTGCAGGTCTTAAGTGGCTTTTTCCTTAAAATGCCATAACAGAAAGAAAGGTTAAATAAAATGGGTTTTCCATGGCAGAAGTGTCAACCGAGGGGCCTCTGCAGGACAGGACCCTCGGGTGGCTGAGCTGTAAACTTTGTCGGCTCCCTGGTGGCAGAGTTGTGGCGTGTTATGCCAATGAGGGGTTCCCCAAGAAAGGCCTGGCAGGAATTTCAGTAGCTCTGCTCCCTGGAGACCTAATCGGGCCTGAGGGCCCAAGACAATGGTCCCCATCAGCACGTGCCACGTAGTGAGCTGGTCTCCATTTCCTGGACCACCACACCCGACATGGAGCCTGAAACCTGAGGGAGGGTCAGGAGCTGGGTCGTGGGGCAGAGCCCTTTCCAGCAGAGCTCCTGCTGACTCCGAAGGAAGTTTCTCCCATGGGCGGGACTCAAAGGGCTTGCCCTGATCCAATGTCCCTAGGGATACCTGCTTGTTCCAGGCCTTAAAGATGTTGGCACCAATTGGTGAATTGCCTTCCAGAAAGATTAAGTCTATTTATTTTCCTGAATCTACCTTGAGCAAGTGTCTCTGTTGTGATTTGAAAAGATCTTGTTACAACTGTTCTGTTCTGTTCCATGGTTCCATTGCGTTCCATTCTCTCCCATCCCCTCCCATTCCATCCCATCCCATCCCATCCCATGCCATCGCTCTCCATGCTTTAAACAGTCACAAGTTGTACTCAGTTCCAGGTTCTGTTCTAAGTATGACGGCGCAGAGATGATCAAGATGCAGCCCCTGCCTTTATGAAGCTCCCCCTCTAACAAGGGAAATAAGCAGACAATTCTAGTGTGACATAGATGATAGAGTGAGAGACTGGCTGCCCCCTGCCCCTGGACAAAGTCACCTCACCCATAAATATCCCAGAAACAGAGGCAGCGGAAAAGAAAGTGGGGGGAGGGTAGTCAGGGAAGGTTCCTTGAAGGTGATTATTGGGTTGAATTTTCAAAAGGTGAATGGGGGCTTACTAGGCAAACAGCAAGTCTCTAAACTAGCGCTTAAATAGAACTTGCTAGGTGCTAGGTCACATTCCTGGCATTTTATATATTTTAACTCATTTACTTCTCATAACAGCCTGTGAGGGAGGTGCTCTTATGACCTCCAGTTTTCAAATGAGGAAGCAGAGGCACAAAGTGATAGTTTAGTAGGTGGTAGAGCCAGGGTTCAAAGCCAGGCAGGCTGTGGCTTTAATCACCGTGCCTCACGGCCACTCTGGCAAGGCAGGGAGGACATTCCAGACACAGAGGTGAGAACTGGCGCTGTCCTTGATCATGGGGACTATAGGCGGGGGCTCCAAGAACCCCTCCTCCTACAGTGCAGATACTGTATTATTTTCTCCATGAAGTAAGTCTCCTCGAGCCAAACTGTCCGCCTTCTTGGCCACGGAGGAGCAGCAGGAATTGTTGCCACCTTTCCGCCACCTCCCCTTGCTTTCCTGCCAGGGAAGCTGGGTAAATTCAGCAGCTTCTCAGCTGCTGGGACTCCAGGCCAGGAAACTCTGAGCCTTTCATCTCTGATGTTTTCAGAGAAGGTGGGAAATGCTGCAAGGCCCAGGCATGATACATGGTCTTTCTTGCCGCTACTTGCCCCAGGCCTGGGGTACACCCAAGGCTCTGCCCACAGGGACAAATTCTCCCTTCGCCCAGGGCCCAGCCTCACTGAAGCACACGAGCTGGGGCATTTGCAAGCACTTAACAGTAGGACTTAGGCATTCTTTCCTCCCTTGTCTTTTCCTAGACAAAATCCAGGGTCCCACTGCATCTGTTACAAGGTATGGTCTTTTCTCTATTTTAGCATGCCACCAATCGTAAGACAGATCATTGATTTTTTTAAATTAAAAAAAATTTTTTTTATTTTTGGCTGCGTTGAGTCTTCGTTGCTGTGTGTGGACTTTCTCTAGTTGCGGCGAGCGGGGGCTTCTCTTCGTTGCGGTGCGCAGGCTTCTCATTGCGGTGGCTTCTCTTGTTGCGGAGTACAGGCTCTAGGCGCGTGGGCTTCAGTAGTTGTGGCACACGGGCTCAGTAGTTGTGGCTAGCGGGCTCTAGAGCACGGGCTCAGTAGTTGTGGCGCACGGGCTTAGTTGCTCCGCGGCATGTGGGATCTTCCCGGACCAGGACTCGAACCCTTGTCCCCTGCATTGGCAAGCGGATTCTTAACCACTGCGCCACCAGGGAAGCCCCAGATCATTGATTTAATGATAGTTTTTCAGAGGAAAAAGAAGAAGCACTATGGCATTAAAGTACACATTGATTGTACGATTCATCACCATTTCAGAAACATTGAAATGTAAAAAAGAAATGAACATCTTAGAATACAGGGAATATAGTGTTTTCTAAACATATTGTGGTCAAGTGAGGGCACCTGCATGGTGAGGTTGTCCAACAGGGGGTGGGGGATGGCACTGGCTGGCACTGGCCAGGGCAGGGTGGTAGAGACCCACATCCAGCCAGCCCTGCCTCTGCTGCCTTCATCTCCAATCATCCAGGCCCACTTTGAGGACCTTTCAAGTAGCTCAAAAACACTCACAGCTGAATTCATTCTTTAATTGAGTTTGGCAAATAATCAGCTCCCACTTTGAGCTGGGAAGCGTAGAACTCAATGGGTTCGCAGGGTCCAGCAATGATGATCCCCGGGAACCTTGACCCATCTTCCTGGAAGTTGGGTGGTAATTGGAGCTGGCCATGTGGTGTGAGATCAACTTGCCCTGGGTCTAAAGCTGGCAACTTCAGATGCATTGCTTTGCCTCTCTGGGTCCTAGATTCCCCTTCTGTATAGTGAGGATGCAAGATAATAATTATAGCAGCTAACGGTTAGGAGGTGCTTAAAACACGCCCTGCATTATTCTATGCGTCTTGCTCATAGCTCTTATGAGCAACCCTGTGAGGTTGATACTGTTACTCTCTCCATTTTTCAGATGAGAAAATGGAGGCACAGGGCAGTTAAGTAATTTTCCCAAAGTCACACAGCTAGTTAAATGGCAAAGATAAGAGTTGAACCCAAACTTCCTGGTTAAAGGGTCCATGCTATTAACAACGAAGGTACTGGGTTAGATCAACAATTATTGCATTTTAAAAAGCCAACATGACCCTTTTAAAAATGAAACCTACATAGAGGTCCAAAACTAAAACAGATAAGATGACAGTCTTTCTGGTTAGAGAAGAGTAAGGCTCAGAGTCTCTCTTGTTTGCAGGGACCTGGGGGAACTTATGTGGCATCCTGGGCTCCTTGAAACAGTATGAAAACAGCTAGACTAGACAGTTTCCAAGGGCCATCCAGTGGCAGCGTCCTGAGATTATCAGGGAAAGACACAAGAGACCTGTTGGCTTCCTGGGCAGGCTAATGGTGTGGCACATCTTTTATGTAATATTCTTGAAATATTTTTTCAACATGTATTTGTTGGGACCATGGAGAAATGGATTTCCTAGTAATAAAATCTGTATACCTTTTTCTTTCTGTTCTTTAGGCTATAACATACACTGAAAATAACATTTAAACTTATTTGGGACTGTAGATTAGTGCACATTTTTCTGTCACTCATAACTGGATAGTGTTAGTCACTAATATCCGCTAAAGATAATGGTAGCTTACACTGACACATCATAAAGTGTTTGCTCCCTGCAAACAGTGCTTTACTCCTTTCAGAGTGTCAGTTGACTGTTTTGCCAAGTTCAAGCTGCTGGCTGCTGGCACCACGGGAGTTGGTGGTGTGGTCTGCATTTGCATGGTGCAACTGCCACATGCATCGTGCAACTGCCACACACAAAGTAAAAATACTCAACAGAGGCAAGGAGCTGGGCCAGTGAAAAGTCTTATTTTGATATTAATTTTTTTTTCTCAAGGACACTATCTTGCATAGAAGTGAGACTGACTCAACTTTTCGCCAGCTCTGTCTATTCTATAATTGCCCATGGAAACCTGAGTTAACTGGTGCCATATTGCTGATGTACTCCAGTGACATTTTTGCAATCCCTATAGGTGCCATTTCAGGCAGCTGTCAGGGCTGCCCTGTATGGGGTGCAGGGTGTGTACGGCACAACTCTAGGTGCAAATGACAGTGTGAATGGCGTCCCCTAGGGTTTTACCACCTGCATGTACACTGCTTGGCCCTGACAGTTGACTTCATAACCACACGACAGAGTTTCACCTTTGCTTCTTACATTTACCCCAACCGCATGAGAGCAGGTGGTGGAATTCTTTGGAGAAGAGGTCATCTCTTTGAGAAAGAGTCCACTTGGTCCAGGAGACGTGCTCCCTAACCAGGCTATGCCATCTGACCATGGAGTCTATCCCTAGATCTGAGGAGTATCTAGCCAAGGAAGCCTTGCAGGAAGCCTTCACCATTGCCTTGCTGCTCTAGTAATTCTGTTAAGGAAATGAGGTCAATCTGACAGGATGTGTCCTCTGTGGGTACATTAGTTTCCTAGGGGGGGTGTAACAAAGTACCACAGAGCAGGTGACTTAATAGAAAATTATTCTCTTATAGTTCTGGAGGCTAGAAGTCCAAAATCAAGGTGTTCTATAAAGCCATGCCCCCTCTGAAGGATCTAGGGGAGAAGCCGCCCTTGCTCCTTCCTAGCTTCTAGGGTTGCAGGCGATCCTTGGTGCTCCTTGGCCTGTAGATGCATCAGTGCAGTCTCTGCCTCCATCTTCACGTGACCTTCTTCCCTGTGTGTCTCTGCATCTCTGTTTTCTCTTCTCAAAAAGACGGTAGTCATTTGATTAAGGCCCACCCTAATCCAGCATGACCTCATCTTAACTAATTATATCTACAAAGATGCTATTTCCAAATAAGGTCACATTCTGAGGTTCTGGATGGACGTGAATTTGGGGGATGGGGCGCATTATTCAGTCCACTGTAGCAGGCCATCTGGGCTCCTACTGCCCAAATCATCCCTGGTGTCATTCTCTTAGAATCTTTCATGGGTGCCACCACATGTCTGTAGTCTAGAATTTACTTCCTTTCTCACTTTAGAGACTGGAGCTATAGGATGCATGGTGCTAGTCTCTTGACTTTTCTCCTATTCTCCAGAACTCATTAAAGACCATGAAAATGGGTCTAGTCATTCACTGGCAAGTTCCCTTAGTGCCCTGAATTCATCCAAGGCAGAGATGTGCCTTGCTTAGGTAGTCAAGTGCCATCTTGCATCTTCTTGGACCACCTTGGGTTTCTGTTTATTTATTAATTCAGCAAATAGTTATTGAGAGCTTTCTGTGTGCCAGGCTTGTGCTAGTCCTGTAGATACTGTGTGAACTGGAGTGACAATTAAATTGTTGTTTCCCTGATGGTCAAGGACTCTAAATAAGTAGACATATAGATATGTAATGAAGCAGTGATAAGCCTTGTGAAAAGGAAAGAGTCATGGGAGGGAGGACGATTGTGTTTCAGATAGGGGAGGGAGGGAAGTCTTTCCCTTCCCTGTGATTGTTCAATGCTTAGCAGCAGATTACAGTCAGGACCATGGGTTTCCCAATCCAGTCGCTCCCAGCTCCAGGCTCACCTGTGGGGCAGCCAAACCTGTACCCGTACTCCAGGGAACCCTGGCCTCCTGACAGCTGGCTAGGGCCTCCACTCTGTCCCAGATGCCACCATCATTAGCTGGTGCTAAGGCAGGACCTGTTCTGAACTTGACTCTGACAATGGGAGTTACCCTAGATGAGGCTGTCTGGTGCTTTTAAAAAGTCTAGGAAGGCAGCATGGTAAGGAGGAAGGAGGTTGGCTCCTGGCGACAGATCAGCAGGGCTTATGTGACCTTTTACAAGTAATTTAACTTCCCTGAGCTTCAGTCTCCCCTCTAGAAAATGGGGATACTGTTCCCATCTTAGAGCACGATAGTGAAGATTCAGTGAAGTAAAACTGTCCTGTAGCTGATGCCCACAAATATTAGCTCAAATTCCATTCACTTGTTAATAAAGACCCCATGAGACAGGCATATATTATTGACCAGGGAAGCTTCTGAAATCTTTCAATGCACAGAGTGGGTGCTGAATAAAATTAGTGGACGGATGGGGCAAATGAGGCAAAAAGCTGCTTGTCTTTGGAGTCTCCAGAGGGTCTGGAGACTCTGGCACCTCTCCTCCCTCCGGCACCAAAAATGTCTCTCCCCTACTCCCCCTCTTCCTTGTAGGAGTATGGGTTTCTGGGAGGTTGGGAAAGGTCTGCTTGAATGCGTCCAGAGGTGCAGAAGCTGCCCCTGAATATCTTTGCCATGCATGGGACTAAATCTGTTGGAAATGATGGGGTGCAGGGAATTACTTCACAGAGAATAATTGGATTTCCCCCAAACAAACAGGGTGGTTTAAGTGAGAAACCAGACCTCAGGTGAGTTTTGTTACAGGGGATGCTCACCAGACCTGTGTATCCACACGCCGACACATGCCCACTCCTGGGGCCACGCTGTCAAGGTCTGACTCTTCTGAGCGCTGGAGCGTGGATTAAGCCGGGGTTGGGGAAGATAAGAACCCTGTTCCTGGCAAATGTTTACACCATGTAAGGAAAATGCTCACAAGTTAGAGCTGATAAAAGAGGCCCCTGAAGCCTGCAGGCTGCCAGAAAGGGCAGGTCCTTGGCATCTTCACTGGTGTGATTGGTGGCGGTGGGCAGGGCGTGGACAGGATGTCGTCAGTCAGTGGGCTCTGACCTTGCCCTTTGCCCTTCCCCGGGCAGCCAGGGCTCCCTTCAGGACTCATCATTGGGAATCTTAGTTTAAATCCTGCTAGTTTCTTAGCATCTTTGAGTCTCAGTTTCCACATCTGTAAAATGGGAATAATGATACATACCTCACTGGGTTGTTGGTAGGATTTAATGGGACCGTGATTTCAAAGTGCCTAGGAAGGTGCCTGCAAGAGTAGGTTCAAGGATTACAGCTTCCTGACTTCCAGGCTGCTCAGGACCAGCTCCTGTTGCTCCCCACTCCCTGCTCGCTCCTTCCAGGCCCCTCACCCCGCTGCTGGGGGGACGGTGGGCTCAGACGAACACTGTCAGCAACAGGGCCCTACAGGCCTCCAGTCTGGCTACTCTTGCCTCTCCATGAACACCTGCCACGTACAGGGTATGTGCGGGAGAGATGAACCTGTATAAGCCACGGGAGGGAACCAGACACACTCTCACAGCCCAACTGCTGAGAGCGCTCCTCTTCCCAAAGTGTGTCCCGTGGAGCGCTAGTTCCGTGCCAGGTCCATGCAGTAGAATGCTGGGGCTAAATACATTTGAAAATCTTTCTTTATGAGTGACCTAAATATATAACCACACTCAAGGCTCTATGCCACCTTGTAGTAAGAAAGCCTGGTTCACTTCTAGGGTGTCCCAAATGCATTTCATCACAGAAGTCTCCCCCCACCCCTTTTTTCACATAACACCTGCTAACAGCTGCAGATTATGTCTTTCTCAGAAGGCATGTTGGAAAACACTAGAGACACAGATTATAGATATTGCCTGAGATATTTAGAGATATTTCAGACCGAGGCACCCCGAGTCTAACCGATCCCCTCCCTCAGCATGGACCCCGACATCTCTGTGGCCCCCTCTCCTCACAGTGATCGTGCTTCCTCCAGAACCCAGCTGCTCTTGGAAAAGAGACAGGGCTGAGGGGGCCATCGGGATGGCGTTTGGGGGTGGGTTGCGGCAGAGGGGAGCAAGCCGACTGGGGGGTTATCCAAGGCAGGGCGTGGGGCAGGAAGGGGAGCTACTCTAGAGCCATTGTTGTCACAGTGAGTTTGTAGGACTTCCAGTTGGGGTACCGCCCTGGGGCAGAGAGATGAACCTGAGCTGACGGGAGCAGTGTCGGCGTCAGCGGAGGGGTGGTGACCCGGAGGATGCGTCCCCTGGCCCTTAACGGGCAGACCCATTCGTGGTTGTGAAGTGCTGAACAGTGGCCAACAGTGCGGAGGGAGAGAGGTAATAAATGTATAATTACAAAAGGATCAGGCAAAGCAGGGCCGGGAAGTGTCTGTGTGTTGTTCTGCAGATTCTCCAGTGTTCCCTTAGGGCTGTGCCCATGCGTTTTCTAGGAGTTAAGTGGATTTCTGGGCCACACTTGCCGACTTGCAACCAGGGGCGTGGCAGGTGACCTTGGCACCCAGCAGTGAGCAATTGCTGCTCAGCAGAAAGTTAAACTTAAAAGGAGGACTGCTTTGCAGGGCTCAGGAGGGGCCAACTGGTTCGCAGTGCCTGGGGAAGCCTGGGGACTGCGGGGGGAGCTTGGTGCCCCTCAGTCCTCTCCACATGTCTCCCTTCTGCTTAGGGTCTTCGATGGGTCTCTCTCAGTTCTCCTCACAATGAATGTCAAAGGCATTTCCCATCGCTGAGCTTTCCCTCCTGTCTTCTCTGTGGATTCCCTCCGGTCTGTGGGGTTGGGAGGGCATGGTGGCAGCTCTCGCTCCATCCATGCCCTGGGGCTGTGGAGATGGACTTTAGAGGGGCAGCTGTGCTGGCTGAGCAGTGTCTTGATTCCACTGGAGGCTGGCTCTGGGTTCTGGGTCAGGAAGGTAAAATATACACAGATGGGGCCACCCTGAGATTCAGGCAGCAGGCAGGAAAGTCTGCTCAGGGCCTTAGTACCAACCCTGGCTGGGGCACAGGAGGAAGACGCCAATGTGGGGATGGGAAGAGGTGCGATAAAGAAAGGGGAACCAGTCAGAACTTCAGGGTGGTTCGCAAATTTAAGAATCTATCAGAATCTTTAGAGGGCTTGTTAAAATGTGGATGTCTGAGCCCCACCCCCCAGAGTCTGTGATTCAGTGGGTGCGAGTGGGGCCGGGCCCCAGAATTTGCATATCCAGCAGGTTCCCAGGTGATACCGATGCTGATGGTCCTGAGTCGACACTTTGAGAACTGCTGGTCCAGACTAAACTAGAACTAGAAGAGCTGTGACCGGGGGTGGGGTAAACCCAGGTACCTAGAACTGTCCAGGGCTTTGGGAGTGCTCATGATGTCTGCCCGTTGCATGGGAAGCTATGGCTCCTGGAAAACAGCTGATCTCAGTCTGGAGTGGCTCAGGAATGGCGGGGGTGAGGCGTCAGAGACTGGGTGCGGGGGCAGAGGCCTGGAGATGAGGTGAGGCTGGTACTTGGTTATTTAATCAAGGAGGAGGCCCTTATCTTCCCTGAGGAAAGCCAGCAGCATCGTGTGGAAGCTGGACTGACCAAAGGCAAGTTCTTCAAGCCAGGGCGAGGGGTCTCTGCAAATTACTCTGTGCTTAGCGGGGTCTCAACTCCCTCCCGCTCTGTCCACAGTAAGCCCCTGCCTATTGAACCCTTACTGGGATCCAGGCTGGGCCTAAAATGCTTCCTCACATTTAATCCAAACTTCGAGGCTCTTTGAGGTTATGTAACTGGCCTCACAGACATTCGGAGGCTGGCTGGGATTTGAACACCGCGCTGCCCATATGCTGCTTTTCTCGGTTCAGTAGTCATTTATGCACACCTACTCTCCACCAGGCCCGGGGCTGGGCACAAGGATGCTGGAATGGATGAATTAGAGCCTGCCCTCTAGAAGCTTCTGGCCTCTCTGAGGTGATGGAAGCATGAACATACGTGAATACAGCATGACAACAGCTACTGTGGATGTCTGAACCAAGAGTTACGGGGGCCAATGGGAGGATGACTAACTTTCTCAGGGTCCTAGGCTCCTTGCCACAGTTTGGCCCTGGCAGGTGAGTGAGGCAAGTGCCTCAGAATGACACAGCTCACTGCCCAGAAACCCCTGACCAGAGGGCAGAGGCTTGACTTCCTGCCTCCTGGGAGAAGACAGGAGGCTCCCAGGGCCCCTGGCTGCTTTCTCCTTTCCCTTCTCTTTGGTGAATGCATTTGTAACATGTCACTTCCCTTTATAAAGGCTCTTATTCCAGTTCAGGAAATGAGTAGTCACCTGGGCAGCTCTCCAGGCAACTATATCCACCAGCTTTTCCAAAGCTTCAACCTGCTCTGTCCTCGCCAAGGGGGATAAGCTGTAATGGCCTCCCAGGCAAGGCCGCTGCACCTTTATTCTAAGGAAGCTAAAGAGGTCAAAAGTGTTAGAAATTTCCGGGCGTGAGGCATGTGGGTGCGGCAAGGCCTCACTGATGATCTCAGGCCCTGTCGGCTCTGATGATGGAAGATGAGGAGTACGGCGAAGGCAGTGGTCCTGAAGCCGTCTTGTCCTCTTTTCCCCGGGATGGGCTAGGGAACACTTGGTTCTCTGACAGACTCTGTTGCATAAGGAAAAGAAAAAATCAAGTTTGGCCCACGTATAAATAGACAGCAACTTTATTTAGTTTACTTTTCCTCAGAGAGGAATGAATATATAGTGTTGAGCTGACCCACTTTAAATAAAAAGTTTATTCTTCCTCATGTAAAGAAAATGAATTTGTTATAAAGCATTTGAAAAATATTTTTGGTATCTTTCCTTTGGGGCTTTTTTTTTTTCCTGTATGGAGTTTTGTTTTTCTGTCTACAGTTGGGTCACCCACTAAAATGTGACTCCTTCAGAGAAGTGTTCCCTTACCCCCCAGGAAAGGGTAAATTCCCCCATCATACATTCTCACTACATGCTTGTTCATTCCCTCCATGGTGCTTATCGCAATTAATAACAGTTATCTCCATGTTTGAACAACTATTTGCTTATTTGACTCCTCCAGATTGTCAGTGTTCAAGATAGCAGCCACTAGCCACATGTGGCTATTTAAATTTAAATTAAGTGAAATTAAGTGAAATTAAAAATTCAGCTTCTCAGTTGCACTAGCTGCATTTCAAGTGCTCAAAAGCCACACGTGGCTGGAGGCTGCTATCTTGCACGGTGTCGGAATAGAGCATTTCTGCCACAGGAAGTTCTATTGGACAGCGTTGCTCTAGACCGTTGACTCCCAGAGTACACAGGACATCCACGGTCCTTCTCTCTCGTGTCATGAAGTATCCCGTGCACCCGGAATCTGAGGATCTAGTGAAGCTTGTGAAACGCCTTATTTCTAAGTTATGGGTGAATAGAGGAGTGGAGGCTAGGTGGTGGGGAGAGGAAAGCAAGGAGAGGAAAAGAGCAGGGGGGGGCTTTCAGAAGAGCCGTGTAGGGGTGAGACAGGGGAGGGGCTTGGGATTGCTCAGCTCTGGGCTCCACATGGCACAAGGGTTGGTCAAGGTCCCCCAACGGCAGGGTGCCAAAAATCAACGTGTCCCATTGGAAAGCCATGAGAAGGGCCTGCCTTGAGCTCCTCCTCTGAGAGGTCCCAAGCGTATAGGCCCATCAACCTGCTCATCTAGGAGACTGGAGCCCAAGGAGATCTAGACACTCTACCCTGGGTCCCACCTGGGCTGGGATCATCTGAGTCTACTCCCCTGAGGGGCTGAGAGCTAAGCACTCCCTGCTTCTGGGTCTTTCCTGGGGGACGCTTTGGTTTGCAACTCTGTAATGCTGGCTGACTCCTTGCTCTCTGGGGCTGCCACCAGAGTCCTGTCTTGGAGGCCAAGCCTGCCTTTTCAGTGGCCTCTGTCCCAGCGTTATGCGAGGCTTCCTCTCCCCCGGCTAACTCCTGTGTCCAGATTAGGCCTGACTGGCAGCTGGGCTTTTTGAGAAGGTAAAATCAGCCAGGACAGGCCCTTGACTCTGTTTCCCCATCATGCTTCAGGGTAGACTGAAGGAGGTGAGTCCACAAGGATATACTTGTGTTGGCTAGCCTCTCCTAGAGGGTGAGGGCAGGGGAGGGGCAATGCTTAGGGTCCCAGCCCAGCCACTAGTTTTGTACCCAGAACTGTCCCAAGAAGCTAGTCACTCAGAAACCACCATGTGAAATAAACACTACCTATATGCAACATGGAGAAGAAACTGGGAATAACAGAATAGAGGTAGGCCAGAAAAGCTGGCCAGTGGATATCAAACTGGAAGGTCAGGGCAGGTAGAAGAGTGGAGAAGAAACCACAAGGACCAAGAGAGCCTTTGCCAGTGACAAGTTCAGGCTAAGGTCTGGGATCACATATTCCATTCAGATTGAAGCAGCCCCTTAGAGAAGCCCAAGCATGTGGGACAGAGTGGTCCCATCTGCAGTGTTTGGCACTGATGCAGAGAAAAATGCCTCGAAAAATAAACCAAGCCTTTTTTAGGTCACCTGCCATATCAGTTAGAATTAGGTTTAGCAATGAGTTGACAGAAAACTCAGTAAAACGGTGGATTAGGCAGGATAGAAGTGCGTTTCTCTCTTACATTCAAAAAGCCTGGAGTTAAGCAGTCTGGGGCTGGTCTGGCTAGTCCAGTGTCAGGGGCTTGGGCTCCTTTTAGCTTGTTATCATCTTCAATATGAGCCTTCCAACATATGGTCCAAAATGGCTGTTCCAGCTCCAGCAATTATATGTGCCTTCCACCCAGCAGGAAGAAGGAAGGAGGAGAAGTGCACATCCTTTTCCTTTAAGGACAATTCCTGGAAGTTACACATACCACTTCCTCCTACATCCTTTTGTCCAGAATATAGTTGCATGGCCACGTGTTTGGATGTGTAGAGTCATTAGTGATGGAGGGGAGCGGTGATATTGAGCACATGGCCAGGAGGCCTTCAGAGGCCCTCCTTCTGAGAAATGGGGAGCTCCCTAGCCCAGGGGCCCCAGGAGGTCCAGATGTCAGAGGGAGCTGAGGCTACAGAGAGGTTCCTGTGAGCAGAATGGCAGGGACCGGAGGATTAGCTGGGACATGAGTCTTTGTGCTGGATAGAACTGTTTTTGTCTTAGCTCTCAGTGCCTTCCCAAATGGGTGCTGGAGAGGTGCTTCCTTGCTGCTTGGGATGCCAGGGTCTGCCTTCGCTCCCTGGACTCTGGCCTCTGCAGTCCCATGAGGGTGTGCCACGCGGTGCACAGTGACTGAGGGTAAGACCAAGGTTAATTGGAAATGTCAGCCTGTGTTCCCTTTTGCAGCTGAGCCATTCAGACCCTTGGAGATGCAGATTGAAGCCTGTGCTGACTTTATTTGGGTAACCATCGACTAGGTGCTCACAGAGTCACACAGTGATGTGTAACGAGGGCAAATTCAGAGAATTTGGGATGTAAGAAATGGGAAAGGTCTGTCCTGGCATCTCAGCAGCATGGGACCGGGCTGCTCTGGAATCCCCAAGCCCTTCCCACCCAAGGAGTGTGGCACTGAGAGACAGAAGAGAAGGCCCGGAGTCCTGGCTCCGTCACCGCCTTGCCGAGCAACTCTGGGGTGTTTCAGGCAGAGGGAAGAGCACATGCAGATGCCTGTAAGTGTATCCCAGCATGTGGGGCAGGGTGAGACGCTGGAAGGGCTGTGAAGGGCCTTGAACGCCATGCCAAGGAATTTGGACTTTCTCTGGAAGACAATAGGGAACCTCCATTGAATGGATTGTAGGCTGGTGAGGATGGAATCTATGTGTATACTGCTCACCCTGGGTGCTGTGTGGAAGATGGGCTAGTGGGGAGTGTATGGATGCAGAGAGACCTGTGAGAAACCTAAGAATCATGGTAGCAGGGGGCTAAAGGACCAGCTTGGACATGCAGGCCTTTGTGTTACATGGAGAAGCTTTGTCTCAACTTCCCCTGCCTTTCCAAATGGGTACGGGAGAGGAGCTTCCCTATAGCCTGGGATGTCATAGGCTGCCTTCCTTTTTTTCTTCTGTTTTTCTTTTTGTGGAACAGGAGGCATGCCTGGCAACTTTGCAGAAGCCTGAGCCATGGGCACCGCCGGAGGCTGGGTAAGAGCCCTGTGCCTTCAGGTGGAGCAGCCCCTATTGGACAGAGCCACCCCGAGCGCCCTGTCCCCCGGGCCTCATTATCTGCAGGTGGCTGTGCGTGCTCTTTGCATCACTTACTGTCTGGAGCCTTGCCTGAGCCTAAAATTACACAAAGTAGGCTGGGAGCTCCTCTGTGGCTGCCTTCCACCTTCACTCCAGCCTGCGGGAAAGATCTGTGTCCACCAGAATTAGGAGAGGCTGGAGCACCTGCGTCCTGCCCATTGGAAGGCAAAGGGACTTACACATAGGAGCTGGTTCCAGCAGTGGCTGCTGTGTATTGTGCACCTACTGTGTGTCGGGCACAGGGCTAAATACTTTCTGTATGTTTTCTCATTTAATCCTCACAACAGCTCTACAGTGTAGATATTATTATTCTCATCTTTCATATTCATCAGTTTAAAAGTAGAGGCCAAGCAACCTTTCTGTTTGAAAATGTCTGATCAGACTGCTTGCTTCCCAGGGAGGCATCAGATGAAAATGACGAAAGCCAATACAAGACTCCTCATCCATCCGTCTGTCTGTCCATCCACCATCTACTCACCCACCTGTCTGATCTAAAATTTCACTCTGTGCCTGCTCTGTGCCAAGCCCTCTAGGAGGTTATAAGACAGAGGGATGAAGACCTGAGAAGAAATCAGTAACATTCAGGATACCTACTGCAGTAGATACCATGGGCTGTTTGGGGGAGCACATGTGTTTACACGTCTAGAGGTCAGAGTATTTGGAAAGGTTGGGCGATAGATACTGTCAGGCAGGTTGGCTGGTCCTAGGTTGTGAAGGACCTTGACGGCCAAGTCAATATTTACAGTTTATCCAGCGGGCAGTTGGAGTCATGCTACGTCTTAAAACATCACGGTGCCAGGATTTGAGTTGTGTTGGACAACTCTAGAGAAAGTACGTTCCGAGATGATGAACGCTGGGAGGTCCTCATGCGCAGGACATTCAAGAGGTGATGCTGCAGGGCCTATGCAGCAGGGGTGGGTGTGGTTGTGAAAAACAAAAAACAGAGCTGGACAGTAGCTAAAGTGGAAAAAGCAGATTTTATTCAGGACTGGTGCAGTAGGGGAAGAGACCTCTCTGTAGAACTGGGCTCAATTCCAAATACAACAGGACAAGTGGGAATTTATAGCCAAGGAGCAGGGTGGGGTCAGTGGATGGAAAAGTACTGAGAGGAAGCATCAGGGGTAAGAGGGGGGATTTTGGCTAAACTGACCCGGATTCTTGCTGAAGGCAGGTCGAGGTGATCAGACATCACCTGGGGGATGGTGGAGGATGAGGAAACCAATCAGATACTGAGCGTGATCAGACCCTGAGGGTTGGGGTTGGGGGGACCTGGCTAAACTGATTTAGCAGGATTCGTGCTAAAACTGGATGATCCAGAGATGAATGCGGGAGCCCGAAAGTCCAGGTATAATTGGAAAGTGGATTCTGAGGAGCCTGACTAAAGTCTGGCCAAGGACTCTTTGTCAGTTGGGACAGAGAGAAGAGGAAAGAATAAAAAGGCGGAAGCAGCAGGACCAGGTGCTTGAGGGTGTGGGAGAGGGGGAGTCTGAGTGGTCCGAGGGTCCTGGCTGGATTGACAGGGTCGTGTGGAACTGGTGTTCACCAAGTAGATGGGTGTGCCGGGCCTCCTCCCGGTGCACCCCATCTTGCAAATATGCTGTGGTCCAGGGGTAGCTAGGCAGCAAGGTCTCTTTGGGCTTGTAAGCCTCCTCAGGAATGTCAGGGCTCAGTGTGAGTCAAAGAAGGAAGGGAATCCGCACTGGCTGTCTGGCCGAGAGGCTGGGGAGAGGGGCCCAGCAGTTGGTGCCTTCCCCAAGGTGTCCTAGCTCTTGGAGGAGTTAGCTCTGTGCTTTCCTGGGGTGCTGTGACGTGCATCCCCCCTTCCTTGCAGGTTAGTTGATGCTTGCTTTGTGCAGAGGGGCTTGTCATGTAAATGTAAAAAGACCAAGTCCCCTGGGATCCAGGCCTTCCCTTGAGCACAGCAGCTCTGCAGGCAGCTTAGGGAAATGCATAATTCCAAATGTCATCCCCTAGGCAGTCCCTCCCCAGCCTTCTGTCCCTTCCCCGGGCTTGGCTGTCCCCTGAGTGGGGAACTGACCTTTATACATGCACTCTAGCTGCTAAAACCTCTTTTGACTAGAAAACACTTTTCAGCAGAGGCTGTTTAATCCTGTGGTGATGGCCGTTTGGGCCAGTGGAGGGCCACCTGCCACAAGGTGACTTTCTCGTGGGGTGTTCCGGAGGGGCTGGGATTTCAAGGAGTGTGGCATGGATACAGCGTGTGCACATGAATATCCGAATGTGGCCGCACATGTCACACGTATGGTGGCAAGTGCATATCCTCATGGCTGTGCATGTGCATGCAGGTTGGAATTTCTCAGTCCATGGGTTGAGCTCCACGGGGCACAGGTGATTCAGGGGTTCTGTGCCCGTGAACATCCCCAGAGACCGTGGGAGAAAGAGCTCCTCTCCTCCAAGTCTAACCTGCTAACAATATCTGCATTTCTGTCCTTCCCTTTTGTCCATGGCTGGTTTTCGTTGTTGCTTTTGCATTTGATTGCTCCTTATTTTTACAAAAGAATTTTCAGAAGTAGAGTCTTATATATACACTACTATGTATAAAATATTTAGGTAACTAATGAGAACCTACTGTATATCACAGGGCACTCTACCTGGTGCTCTGTGGTGACCTAAATGGGAAGAAAATCCAAAAAAGAGGGAATATATGTATATGTGTGGCTGATTCACTTTGCTGTACAGCAGAAACTGACACAGCAGTGTAAAGCAACTGTACTCCAATTAAAAAAAAAAAAGAAGAAGAAGAAGTTTAGTCTCGGAAAGAGCATAAGCCTTGCAGTGGGACAGACCTAACTTTGAAGCTTGGCTCTGGGACCTGCTAGTCATGTGACCTTGAGCAAGTTGCTCTACCTCTGAGCCCCATTTTTATATTTGTAAAATGGGAATGTTAGTAACACTTTCTACCTCATATGGTTAGGTAGTCATAAGGATTACACAGCAGTGAAATGATTTGATAAGGCTATAATTCTTTGGGTAAGGTTTGGGAAGGCAGGGTAGAGTAGTAATTAAGAACATTGTCTCTGAAATCAGATAGAGCAGTGTCCCTATTCAGGTTTGCCCCTTATGAGCTGTGTGATGTAGTGCAAGTTACTCAGCCTCTCTGAACCTCAGTTTCCTCATCTGTAACATAAGCATGGTAATAGGTTTCTCCCATAGTACCAGACCAGTGTTTCACAAAGTGTGGATTAGAGATAATGTGCTTGAGAAAAGTGAAGATTCCTGTTTGGGGGTGTGGCCCAGAGTTACACGCCAGGTGATTCTCATTGGATGCACACATAAGTTTGAGAGCCATAACCCTAGACTGTTAGCTCCCTGAGTGAGGGAACCATGGCTTCACATTGTGCCCCAGTGCCTAGCACAGCTTCGGGCACACGCTGAGCGCTCACTAAGTTTTTGGTTGAATAACCAAATGACTTTATGACTTGATGCAGCCAGAGCACTTAGTGTAGTGCCTGACACAGAGCAAGACCTCTGTAGATATCCAAGTGTTTCATTGTTAATAACAGGGAAGGTATGTCTCTGTAAATAAATCAGCAGGACCCAGCACTCCTGGCACACAGAACACAGTCACCCCCTCCCCACATGTACGGAAGGTTGGGTCCCCTCCATTTCCATTACAACGTGCCTGGTTTCTCTGAGGCTGACAATTGAGAGCCAGAGGAGGCTGGGCCACCCACATCCATGGGGTCTTGGTGTCCTGGTTGGGCCCACTGGCCATCGACTTCTTGTCTTTGGAGGGGATACTGAAGCCTGAGGACCTTCCGGGCTGATGAGGAAGACCCGTGTTCACCATTCCAGAGCCCAGGGTATCCATTTTTATTAGGTTTGCAGACAATCATGACAGAAGACTGGGCTGGCTTTTTATTGTTCCAGGTTTCTTGGCTTGGACCTAGAGAGAGGAAAAATGATTTAGAAAAGGCTTTTCCTGTCTGAAGAAGAATGGGTGTTTCCGGAAGCCACCAGAGCCCAAAGCACCAGCATGGGAGGTAGGGGGAAGGAAATGGGAAACAATACTGCACCCTCTCCCGTCCCCCCACCACCCTGCAACACATTTGAAGCCCAGGTCACGTCCCTGAGCCACAGGATGCAGGAGACGGTGATCTAACCCAGGGCCCTTCACTTCACAGATGAACAAGCCTGGGACTTTGGGAGAGATGGAATTTGTGCAGGTCAGTGGGTGGCTGGGGCGAAGCTGAGCCTCGGGGCCGGCGTGCTGAATGCTAAAGCCAGGCCCTTCCCCGTGCCACTCTTCCCTGTCCCCTTCCCCACACCCCTGGCCTGCCTCACCCCATTCCCCCAGCGTGGAAAAGGCTCCAGCAGCACTTGTGAGTGACCACTCTGTGCAGAGGTGGTGCAGACGACGGGGACAGGGTAGCTGCTATGGCCTGAATGTTTGAGTCCCCCCCAGATTCATATGTTGAACTCCTAACCCCCCAGATGATGGTATTAGTAGGTGAGGCCTTTGGGAGGAGATTAGGTTATGGGGTGGAGCCCTCGGGAATGGGATTAGTGCCCTTACGAAAGAGGCTCCAGAGGGATCCCCAGCCCCTTCCATCTTGTGTGGACACAGAGAGAAGGTGCCGGCTATGAACCAGGAAGAGGGCCCTCACCAAAACACGGCCATGCTGGCTGGCATCTTGATCTTGGACTTCCTGTCTCCATAACTGTCAGAAATAACTTTCTGTTGTTTCTAAGCCACGCAGGTATTTTGATCTAGCAGCTTGAACAGACTAAGACCGTAGCAGAGAAGGGACATCACCCCCCTGAAATTGAAGGCATGACAAACTCCTGACTGCAGGGTTCCCAGAGTCCCCACTGAGCCCCCTTTACCCTGCGCCAAGCCCCTGTCATTTCAGCCAGCCAGGGGAGTGGGCACAGGACTGGGGGCTGAGGTGGCCCAATTAGGAGATGGGGATGAAGCTCCAATGGTGGACACCTATGCCAGAGATGCCATCTTCCCACAGACCCTTCCTTGGGTTCTGCCCCTGAGGACCCACACTTTTCACAGATCAGCAAGGCTGGAATTAACTCAACAACTTCCTGAAATGAAGGCTCTAGAAACATCTAAGACACGGCAGCCATTTGGGCAGAGCTCATTGTTCTCTAAGTGGCAGAAATACCTGGGAAACCGGTGCCTCCCTAATAATAGTAACTAACATTGATTGAGCACTTGCCTTGCACCAGACCCTTCACATGTACTTTATGTAACATTTAATGCTTACAACAACCTATGAGGAAGGTCAGATTATTTACTTTTCCTCCGGATGCTCAGAGAAATGAAGAAAGTTGACTGAAGTCACACAGCTAGAAAATGGTAGAGGTAGGATTTGAACCCAAGCAGCTTAGCTCTTCACCTCTTCACTCCACATTCTCTTCTCAATACCCAGGTTCTTCCTCTTTAAGCTTGGCTTGTTTGCTTTCTGTAACTAGGGTGTGGAAAGAGTTATTCTACATGTGAAAAGTTATACTTGCATGTGAAAAGCAAGTAGCATATGGCAAGTTCTTCATTCATGTATTCATTCATTCATTCATTGAAAAATTGTTAAGTGTGTGCCAGCACCGCGCTCTTTGCAAGAATGACTAAGTTGGGGTCCCTGCCCACAAAGAGCTCATGGTCTGGAGGGGAGACAGATATCTAAAGAAACATGCAGATGTCGTGGAACTAGGAGAGCTAAGGGGAGGAAGCCCAGGTTGCTATGGTAGCACAGAGGTGGCTATGACTTGCTCTATCCGGTAGGGTAGAGAGGGTGAGGGAAGGTTTTAAGAGGAGGGGGGTTGGGCTAGATGAAGAACTGTTCCCACAGTGGTGGCCTGTGGGTGGGGCCAGTGCAGGAAGGGCCTTATATGTCTGGCTCATGGATTACGACTTGATGGTGCAAGCCTTGGAGAGCCACGGAAGAACAGTAAATAGCGTGGCATGATGAGATCTGTGGTTTAGAAAGACCACTCTGGTGGAGGATGGCTTGGAGAGGGTAAGGCTGAAGGCAAGGAGTCCAATTGGGAGATGACTGGATGAGTGGAGGTGAGAAAGGCAGTGGGTGGGAACTAGCACAGTAGTGGAGGAAATAGAGGTGGAGTTTGAGGAAGACTTGGTGACCAATCAGGTATGGGAAGGTGAGAGAGAGAGAAGAGTTGGGGTTGATTCTGCGTGTGAAGCATGCGTGGAAATGCAGGCAATTATTCAGGCGGTGGCAGGTTGCCCTGTTTGGGGAGGGAGGGTGAAAGAGCTTGTAGGTGCAGAGTGTGACAGTGAGAAATGTTGGCAGCCACAGTGTCACCCCATTAATCTCAGCCAGTGGGGAACGCTGCGGTCTCAGGACTGGATGTGGGCAAGCCAGGAAGCCTGTTGCTTGCTCTGTTTCATCAGGAGCCAGGCGGCATGCCTCAATGATCACATTTCTGGTTTCCAAATTCACTACCACTATTGAAAAGAGAGTTGTAACATTGCACAAACCTTGGGGCAAATCTGATGCATTTTATAGGGTTACTATAGATGGGGAGGATTTTCTAACCCGTTTTCCCTCTCTGACAAAACAGAATTTGAGTATACAGCACCGCCATCAGCAGCCTTTCTGCCAATTACACGTTTCTGTTTGGGCACTAGAAGACCTGCTTTCTGACACACATGTCTGCTGAGTTGATGTGTTTTCATGATAAGAGAGAGTCACACAGAGGGGCTGCTGTATCCTTCAGTGCTTGTTGAGGGCAACTTTTTGAAGTGTATGTCTCATTAGAGGTGGCAGGAAAGTAATAAAGGGTCACCCCAAAGTCGCAGAGCAAGCCAAGGGAAGCCTGCAGAAGGCAGATCAGGGATCAGTTTTCAGGGCCTAGGGGTGCGCTGATTGTGGGAGCCCCTTGGTGCAGCATCACCGCTGCTAATGCGATTGTCGCGATCCCAAGCTTTCTAGTGAAACTTGGTAATTAAAGGGGGAGAGTCAGTGACTCATATCAGCAAGCCACCACCTTCAGCTCTGGGAACACTTCAGTGTGCCTACAATGCATGTGGACAAAACAAACCCAAACCACCCAGGAGTTCCAGGCAGGCTATTGTCCTAGCACCAGGGATGCAAGAGTTGCAAGTTTCCATAGCAACGAGGCAGAGAAACAATTACCACGCACCTTCCAGGGCCCTTTGCCAAGGTTACAAGGACACCGTCACAGCGCTGGAGAAGATGACAGAACTGACTATCTCTGTCTAAAATGTTGACATGGAAGTGAAAAAGAGTTTATGGCACCACAAAATATGTTTAGGATAATCTAGTCCAACTCCTTCAGTTTTCAGAGAAGGAAACAAGAGACCCAGAGAGGTTAAGCCCCTCATCCAAGGTTGCCCAGCTTGGGAAGGGCTGGGCTGCAGTGCCTCCATGGCTTTCTGGTCCCTGGCCCAGTGCCCTTTTCTACCCTCCCTGGGGTTGGTACTGGGAATAGAGGTGCCCCTCGTCTCTGCCAGGTGCTGTGTCTCAAAGCCATACATCACGTTTGTGTAAAGAAAATTCTGGTGCACCATCGACTTCCTTGGTAGCCTGAGACGCCGTCTTCTTTATTTCTGACCCCTCTTTTGGCAGCACCTGCTAACACTTTGGTGCTCTGGTTTTGTTCTGTTTTGTTTTGCTCCCTAAGATCCAGACATAGCTTTTCTTCCGGCTTTTCTTTCTTTTTTTTTTTTTTTTTAACAGTTTGCAGCATGCTTTTTCCCACACATGAACATTTTTTAAACATTTTAAGTATTATACACAATTTGCTTCTTTTATTTAGCAGTTTTGGGCATTTTTCTGTCAGTACTTCATTCTTTTTAGCTGCTGCACATGTTACATTTTATAGACATGTTGGTTGGTATTTCTTATTAATCAACATTTGGGCTGTTTCCAGGTTTGAAAAGAAAAGTTGCAACAGATACTCTTGGATTCATTTCTTTGTTCAGGATTAATTTTTAGAAGTGGAAGTTCTGGGTCCAAAACCAGAATATTTTGTATTTTAATTGATATTGCTAACTTACACTCTAAAAAGGTTGTACCAATTTATAAGGCAGAAAATGCTATTTTTCTTTTTTTTGGGTACTTAGTCTAAATCTTCCCTAACGTGGTGGGTAAAACATGTTTTAATTTTCATTTTTTAATTCTGTGAAGTTTAGTTTCTAACTTACTAATTTTGGTTTCTAGCAATATTCATTCTCAATTTATTACCTCTTTGAAGTTTTAATTTTAGCCATTATGCTTGATATTAGATTATTCTTTTTTGTAAAGAGCGGCCAGTTCTTGTTCTATCATTGTAACATCCCATGCAACCTCACTGAAGATCAGAAACAAAGTTTTTTAAGGTCTCAGACCTTCTCCTTTAACCACCGAAAAGGTAGTCTTGTACCTGTCTCTTTACTATCCCTGTGGAATATCCTGGAGTTTTCAACTTGTTGACTCCTGGTCTGAGTGAACAGAATTTTTTTAAGAAGTGTGATATAAAGTAATCCACAGTCCCTCTTTTGATCTAATTTTAATAACTGAATGCTAGCTCTTCTGTTTATAATCCATTTCTGACCTTTGGACCCATCTGCCTAGCTCCTAGCTCTATAGGCTCTGGTTTCAGCTCATGCTACCAGGGCACTCTCCCACTTTGGGCTGTCTTGGTAGATGTTCTACCCTAGGCAGGTGCTGGTCACCTATTCTTGACTCTTGATGGGCGTTCAGGCAGTTACAGCAAAGAAATGTTTCACAAATGGTATCTGATACAGTCTAGTTAAGATTAATGGGGAATAAAAGTACTTTGCTTAGAAATAATTATCCATAGATCTAAAGTCAACAAAAGTCTCTACAATAAAAAATACATAATTTTGGGGGGGCAGGAGGAGGCTTGAAATAGATCAGCAAACACTTTCACATTAATTGTTCTTTTCATATACTTCAAATTTGTACTTAATGCCTTTCTCCTCCTGGACATCAGAAGGAACACCTGGATATTCTGGGAGAAGTTTGTATTTTTCAAATCACTTTCTGGAAAAAATGTGTCACTTTCAAATTCCTGCATGATCCTTGTCACAAATAGTCTAAGATGGCCTGGCCTGCTCATGGCTTCCGTATAAACAGAACTGCCTCCCACTATCCAAACCATGTCCACTTTATTTGTTAATTCTGGTTGCTCAATAAGTTTTAAGGCATCATCCAGACTTGTGGCAAGAAAATGAGCTCCCTGTGGAGGTTCCTTGAGTTCTCTACTGAGAACTATATTAATTCTGTCCTTTAAAGTTCGATTCTTCTCTGGAACGGAGAACCAGGTTTTCCTGCCCATAATCGCCAAATTCTGTTTACCTTCTACTGAAGAGGTTGTGGTCATTCTTTGGAAATACCTGCATTCTTTCCTGAGCCGGGGCCAGGGCAGGTCCCCGTTCTTGCCTATGCCCGTGTTCTGGGACACAGCGTCAATGCAGTTTAGCGGACGAACCACGACAGCAGCAGAAAACACTTCCGAGCTAGCACGTCACACCAACACGGGGATCACCCACCAGCTTGGCGTGAAATATTTTCTTCTTCCAGCTTTTGAGGAGAGTCTTTAATGATGAGTAAATAAACTGAAGTAGTTGAGATGGATCCATTAGTTCATTGGTGGGGGGCCAGGGGGCCTGGAACCCTTCTCAGGCTCCCCTGTGGACAGCTTCCCTCTGTGCTCCTAGCAATCCAACCTCACGGCTGCTTGGTGTTTCCGCGGTTGGAGCTGGGTCCTCCTGGGGCCTTCTGAGAGCTGAGCGTGAGGCTGCTGTGGCTCAGGCCTGTGTCTCTTCCTGTCTTGAAAGTGGATTTTCCTGCAGGAGGATGTGAGCATTAAGAATGTGTCAGGACAGCTCTCTGGAGGGGTGGCCAGACCAAGAGACGGCTACTTGCCTCCTCCTCAGGAGAGGCCTCTGGGTTTAGCTCCAACTCTGGGCCTACATGGCAAGTTCCAGGAGGCCATGGTCTGAGCATCTCTCTCGGGGAGCTTTGTCCCCAGGACGAAAGTGAAGGGAGAAGAAGAGTAAGGCTCCACTGCTGACTTAGCCGCACTTCGGGGCAAGAGGAGCACGGTGGGTAGGAAGGCGCCTCCCTCAGTCTGGAGCCCTTGAGAGGGAGCCTGGGTGTCAGACGTGAGGGCAGAAGCACAAGCTCCAGATGGATTTGTTATCAGCACTGGGCCCTGCGCAGAGCCGATGCACAGTTCCCTTTTGTCAGGTGATCGAATTCATTCATTCAGCATGAACTGAGCACCTGCTCCCTGCCGGGCACTCTTCTAGCCCAGGGAAAGAGCACAGAGCAAGACAGTTACGGCCCTGCCGCTGGGAAGCCTGCATCCTGGGCTGAGTAAACAGGGAGGCTGAGGGCCTCCAGAGCTCTGAAGGTGGGAGGGTGGGCGGATGTGGGGTACACCTTGCCAGCAAAGGAGCCCCCAGGTTCTTGGAATTTCTGTCCTGAGGGCTGGGGTAGGAGATCTGGCAGCGCTGTCCAGATGGGGATGATACCAAGAAATTAAAGAAGGCAACGTGAGGAGAAAGCGGGGGAGGTCTGAGTACCGGCAGTGTGTAGGCCGGGGGCCGGGAAAGCGCCTTTTCCATATGGCGTCAACTTTAATCCTCCCAGACACCCAGAGAGGCCGTCCGTGGTCATTGTCACCATTTACAGATTTGCAGAAAGGGTGAGCAGCCTTCCTGAGGCACACATCTCGGAAGTGAGGATTCCCCCTCGGGTCAGCGGACACCATTCCATAAGCAGAAGGCAAGCTGTGTGAGGTCCCCAGAGGAGCCCCTCAGGCTCTGGGGCCTCAGGCTTGTTTTTTCCAGCATCAAAGTGTTTGCCTCAGGTGATGACCCCCTGGCCTCTCCCATCCTGCAGCCTCGGGCCTAATGGAGCTGGTATTGGTCCAGCACCCTTGGCTGGTGTCAGAATAGGGGGACAGATGCCCCTGGGGGATCGGCTGAAATGGATGTGCATCTGGAAGAGCAGCTTCCTCACCCGGTGGCCTTCCCAGCCCCAGTGTGGCCCTGGGGATGATGGCAGAGGGTGGCCTGCTTGCAGCACTGACCTTGTGCTCAGAGCCAGAACAGTCAAAGTGACAGAACGGGTTTGAATTCCATCTCCACTGCTTGCTTTTTGCGTAACCCTGAGCTAGTCACCCAGACTCTCTAAGCCTTAATTTCATCATCAGCAAATCAAGGTTGACCACAACTACAGCACAAGGCTGTGATGAGAATATGCACAAATAAGATCGGGAAAGCACTAGCAGTGTCTGGCGTGCAGTAAATGCTAATAACCAGTAGCGCTCATGATTGATGTTAATATATTATATCAGCATCAGATCATACTCCGCCGTGTATCTGGGGCTGGGCTGTAGGGCATGGTTTATTCTGGTGGCCGAGTCGTAGTTCCCAAGGATGCATGGGGCACAGACACTTAACGGCAAACAGAGACGTCAGGTTTTACAGCAGAGGATTCCAAACTTCCCTGTCATCAGAACCCCCGGGGGTCTTGTTATAGATTCAGGGTTGGGGGTTATAACCCCTCCCATTCCTTCCTCCCTCCCTCCCTCCCCAGAGATTCCCATTCATGGGTCTGAGGTAAGGTTTTGAATCTGTGTTTGTAACAAAATCCTCAGGTGACCCTGTTGCAGGAAGTCCAAGGACTCAGTTTTGGGCAGCATTGCTTTAAAAGCTCTTTCTTCCAGGCCTGGCTGGCTCTCCTCCACGGCTGGGCTATTTCTGACTAATCGCTAGGAGCTGTCACCTCAAATCATGCTCCTCTTCCCTGGGCAGCCCTGGAGACGCACATGGACAAATCCTTTCTCCTCAGCTTTCTGTCTAGACACCACGCAGACCTCCAATATGTTTTCCCCTTAAAAACGTGATCACCTGTCTTTGGGTGACCACAATTTCTAAACTCTCTCCTAAGAAACATGGTTAGAGAAGGGATTTTTTTTTTTTTCTTCTGACTTGGCAATCCATTTTAAAAGTGTTATAAAGGTATAATGATATATCTGCCTTTGTTTGTATATGGAATGATCCCTAGCAAATGCAGACTGGGGTAGCACAGTGGTTAAACATACAGACTGTGGCACTGGACTGTCTGGGTTTGAATCTCAGCTCTGCCCCTTACTAGCTGTGTGACCTTTGGCAAGTTATGCAACCTCTCTGTCCTCAGTTTCCTTATTTTTGGAATAGGACTAATAGTAGCACCTATCTCCCAGGGTCGTTAGAAGGATTGGCTGAGTTAATATTGATAAAGCACTTACAACAATGCCTGACCCATAGCGAGCCTTCATTGTAGAGGGTGAAATGTAACCGCATGAGACGACCTGGGAGATCCAGGGAGCGTGGGCATCGCATGCATTCCAGGAAAGTAAAGAAGTTTAGGTAATGATGCTGACTGCCTTTAGCCAAGCCCTGTTCTTTCCTGACACACAGTTCTGCCTTGAAGGAACTGAACAAGCCACAGTGGTGGTGAAAGAAGCCCTGTGTGTGACCACCATGTATGAAGCAAAACATCGTTTTGCTGAACCCCATTAGCAAACCCTGTAAAGCCTTGTCTTTGGAGAATCTCTCTAGCTGTGATCTATCTAAGTGGCATGCAGGGACCGGGGGACTTTTCCCTTTGTCTCAGTCTTCCTTTCCAAGGTTTGGAGTTGCTGAAGGTCTTGGCTGGTTTTCTCGACTAAAGAGCTATAGAGGAAGAACCTGATGTAGGGAAGGCAGGAATTAGCAGAGACCAGAACAGCAGTGTCCAATCAGGTCTTGAGTGATGATGGAAGACAAAGGAAGGGAAGCTCTGCTCCCTTTCCTCTTCTCCCTGCCCTGCCAGGTTAGCCTGCCTTGCCTCCCTTGGGAGGTGGGACAGCAACGTGGCTTAGCACTGGGGCCTTGGGGCAGACCCTTCTGGACAGCCTGGCCTGGTACCTAGTAGTGTTATGATCTTGGGAACTGCTAACTGGTCTGATCCTCTTCTGTAAAATAAAGGTGAGAGCAGTACCTGTGTCACTGAGTTGTTGGGTCAAGTTCAACAAGGTAATATATATAAAGTGCCTGGAACTCCATAAATGAAACCTTTTCTTATTCTTATTGCTGGGTGGTCTTTTCCATGGGCCCAATCTAGCCCAAGGTCTTGATAATTCAGGTCTTTCCCTATACAGACTCCTTCAAAGAATAGTCCAGAGTAGTTGGAGAGGGAATGGAGATTGAAAGACCAGCTTGCTTGGACCAACCCATGAGTTACTGTGTATGTGTTTGGACAGGATATGGGTGAGGGGCTTGGAGCTCCTTGGGGAGGGACTACTCTCCACATGGTAAAGGCCCTCCTGGTGATTTCATGTGATTCTTCTGGGCACTCCAGAAGCAGTTGCAGGAAGTGAGGGAATGGGTAGAAATGCATGTTTCTGAGTGAGGCCCAGGGAGCAGGGCAGAGCCCAGCATGGTACATGGTCCCCGGGGTAGAAACAGAGTGAAGAAGTGGTCCAGGCAGGAAATGCACTCACGGGGCAGGTTGGGTGGGCCTGGGTCACCGAGGTGGCAGAGGAGGTCTGGAACACATCTGCCAGTAGGCAGCACCCGCACTTCCAAGGAGGAAGTTATTGCATACCAGTTGGTCAGGCGGACCTAGCAGGACCTTCTGTGGGAGCTCAGAAGGTCCGGCCAATGGCAGCTGGGCCTAGCCATCCGGCTGGGGCAGAGCAGGGGTGGCACCAGCTCAGGGTCCAGCCCTGGAAATTGGAGCCCAGGGGAACAAGGGGTCAGCCCTAGGACATCGGAACTTGGCCCCGTAGGACAACAGAGGCAACACAGAAAAAAGTGACTCAGGAGACTGCACCCAGAGCTTTGCCATATGCCAACAATCACATTATTTCAAACGAATTTTCACATCAACCCAACGGAGAAAGTATTGTTGTCATCATATTACCGATGAGTAAACTGAGGCTCCTTTACGTTCACTGACTTGCCCAGTGTTCCAGAGCTGCTCTGTGGCAGAACCAGGAATGCCCAGGTCCGCCTGCTCAGAATCTCACGCTTTTATCCAGGTACCAGAGTGCCCAAGTCTCCAGCTGGTGGGGCCAGGGTCTGCCTCACCAACAGAATTCTTCACACATTCTTTTGTGTTACATAGAAAGCACCGGGCTGTGGACTGAGAGCCGCAGTGATGCTCCCTGGGACTTTGGAAGGGACCTGGCGGAGTGCCTCATCCAATCTCCGCTATTGAAAGATAAGGAAATGGAGGTTCAGAGAAGTTAACAGCCTTGCCTGGGGTCACTCAGAAGACAATGGCAAAGCCAGGACCCGAACCAGGCCTGCTGGCTCCCCACCCCATGTTGTCTCCACTGCATTGAGCTGTTTTCCTCCCACACTGAAGAAGATTCGGGCAGACTCATTGTGTGACCCTGCTGCATAAGGAACATCAACAGAATCAAACATTTAAAGGCCACCAGCGTATCTCCCTGGACAGGTGGCAGGAACAATTTGTCTGCAGTTGCATTTGTAAGCACAGCGTGGAGAACTCATCAAGAAACCGGCAAGGATTGCACAGGTTCTGTTTGTCTACTAATTAAAACAAGGGAAATGCCAGGGGAAAGGAAGACGGATTGGGGAAAAGATGGAAGTTTTCAAGTCATGCGGAATGGCAGTAGGATGGCAGTCGCACGTCTTGGGCAGGGATAGTTCTGCACCTCATTGGGCGTGTGGGTGCCTTTGACTCGGCCACCGTGTTCTCATCTGTCTTCCTGACTGGCTGAGCATCTTGAGGACAACACTGTGTCATCTTTACCTTTGCATCAGCAGCACCCAGCACCGGGTCTGGCATGGAGTAGATCTTCCGCAAATGTTTGTTGAATGATTGACTAAAGGAATGATTGAAAACCATTACTAAGGGTAAGGGTGAGACCAAATGGCTGGTCAGAGCTCTCCTTTCATATTACACCTGCCATGGGCTCAGTGCCTCCAGATTTGGCTTGCAGAGGGCCCTGGGAGATCCCATGGTCATCCTCTGCCTCTTTAAATATTGGCCTCCCTTGGGAGCCATTACTTTGGTGTTAGGGATCACCACTGGAGTTTGTTAGGGCTGACTAGCTGTGGCCAGGGGCCTGAACCAACTGGCTATAGTCAAAGGCCTGGATGCCAGGGTCAGGTTGCCCCAGTTTGAGTCTTGGCTTCATCACTTTCCAGCTGTGTGACCTGGGGCAAGCTGCTTCACTATCTAAGCCTGTTTCCTTATCTGTAAAATAGGGGTCATAGCATGGGGAATGATGAGGATTGAATGAGACAACGTACAGTGCTGGCATCTAGCAAGGGCTCAATCCATGTTAGGTCTTTGTACTGTCATTTCCTGAGGGGCCTGGGAGCGTGGCTGGTCCCTTCCTGCTCCCTCTGCCAGGTGGGGGGTAAGCAAGCCCTGGCTGTGCGCCCACCTTGCCTTTGTTTAGGAGCACAAAGGAGAGCAGGAGATAATGAGGCAGAGAGGAGAGGGGTCTATTAGAAGCGGCAGCAGGAAAAGCTATCGGATGTATAGACGTGCGCCAGGGCAAGCCTGGGATTGGATAACATTTCCATTCTGTTTCCGTCATCCATAACTTAGTTATTTAAAGTGCAGGAAAAAAAGCCAGAATATGCTGTCCTGTTTGTACAAATGAGGTTTATAAATAGCTGTTGTGGAGATCCAGCGTCGTGGAGAGATCAGGGTGCCCACAGTGAGCCCTGACTCAGTTCCGTGGGGGCCGGCTCTGCCGATCTGGAGATGTTTTGCATCTGTCTCTGAGCTGCTGTCACCTCGCTCCCAGTGGCTCCTTAGGGAGACCTACACGCTTCTACTTTGGGGATAAGGAGCACTGTGGCATTTGAATGGGATTGGAGGGCATTGGCATCATTGGGTGTGGCAAAGATGGCAGGATTTGGAACAGGGCAGACCTGGATTTGAATCCCGTTCCATCACTTGCCCGCTGTGTGACTGTTGGCAAATTGGCCTGGCCTCAGTTTTTCCTCTATTCACCATATGTGTCACACTTCAGGGTTGCTGTGAAGATGGAGCTTCTCCTGCAGGCAGCTCAGCAGCAGCTCTTGCTAGTTTTGGCAAGATGGGCAGGTACTTCTGAGGCCAGACCACAGCAAGATTTTTAGGGGCCTAGAAATTAACTAATGGCTGGGGAGTAGCAGGGGTAGACAAGGGACCAGGATGACATCTGGTCACTATGATGGAGCAGGTGTGCCCAGGCCCCACTTTGGCCCCTGAACAGATCCCAAACTTTGAGCCATCTGACCTTCAAAGGATGTCTAGTTATCATTATTATTATTATTATAATTATTAAACATCCTCTTTGCTGTCTACTTAGTTACCTGGCATTTCCGTTTCTATCAGTGACATAGACTGTCTGCAAGTTATCTGCCGTTGAGTTCCCGCCCCAGCCTTGCTGAGAGGGTAGGCTGAGGCATGTGTTAGCAGCTCAATTCTCCTGATGCTCGGATTCTCAACCATGTATCTGACCATCAGAAAGCCCTTGTCTGGCAACTTACCAACACCCTGGCTTTGACTAAGGACCAGCCTCGAAGCAGCTCCGGGGAAGCCCTGGTGTTTTCTGTAGGATTGCAGCCACCGACACCATCTGTGTGTTGTTCAAGATGACCTGAGCTCAGGCCTTGAGCAGTTTGGCCCTCTCCAGGACTGTGAACTTTCTCTTTGGACTTAAGCATGCCATTGGATTTCCTTCTCAGATTCAGTTCAGTTTTACAAGCATTGATTGAGCACCTACTATTTGGCTGTAACTATGGTCCTGGTGGGGGGACAACAAAACAGCACGGTGGCCTGGGATGGGGCAGGGCCTGCACTCACCTACGGTTGAATGCTTCTCCGCTGCTCATTAGCTGCGTGGTGTTTGAATTGTTACCCCTGACCTTTGAGCCCTGGCTTCCCACTTGTAAAATGAGACTGATTATCTACATGGTCTTTAGAATAGAGAAATGGCTCCATAGCAGGTATTCAATGAATGATAGCTTTTTCTCCTGCTCCTCTCTCCTTTCGTCTCCCTTCCTCCTTCGTACTGTCTCCCACTCCCCCTTCTTTCCTTGTACTCAAGGAATTTACCATCGAGTAGGGTCAGGAAGAGACCTAGACTAAACATCTCAAAACGGCATCAGGATGGGAGTAGGTACAGGGAATTCTGGGATACAGAGATGGACGCCCACAGATGGTTTCCTTCTGTCAGCCTTGGAAGTTCAGGGAAAAGCTGAGTCATGTGCGTGTGTCGGGGATGCACGCACAGGGCTGAACGTGTATATAGCCTGCCTGTACCCACACTCACACACACACGTGCATCATATAGACATGTACATTCATACCTGTCAGAAGGGAACTGGCACAAATCAGGACTTACCCCATTGTTTCACATAAAGAGGCCTTAACGAAGAAGAGGTAAGGATGGAGTTAAAGGACAAGAGTGGTGAGGTGTCCAGAGACTCACAATGCGAGGGAGCTCTGCCACACCTAGGGCTGATGGAACAAGGGAAGAAGTAGTGTTACCAAGGTAGGAAAGAGCCTGAGTCTTGGAAGTGATGCAGCCTGGCAGGAGCGATAGTCACAGAAGGACATGGCTACTGCCAGAGATGTGTCCCCCCACCATTCTCGTCTTATGCTCTGATTTTCTGCCATGCCGCCCATTGGCTGAGCCCTACCAAGGGAGGCTGGGTGATGCTATAGGCAGGAGCCTCCTTCCAGGGAACAGAGCCTGGCAGGGAAGAGCGAAGAGTGGACTCTCGAGAGGGTGCAAATGGAGAGTGAGCAGCAGGGATATGCATGCAGGGTGAATGCTCCTGTACAGGCACGCATAGGCCAGCCAGGGCTTCTTCCTGCAGGGCAGGAGGGGTGAGGGGGCAGGAGGGGGGCTGGGCAGGCATGGTGCAGCTGGATGACTCCCAAGCCCCTCCCACATGTTGCTGGGAAGGGCTCTGAGAGGCCTCTGGATGGGGCTTTCTGCAGGATTTTCTCAAAGCCCATACACTGTAATGCCTCAGTTGTTTATTAGAAACCACGATTGGCTTCCAGCGTCCCTGGTCTTTGCTGAAGGCAGCAGTGGGTTTGTACACATTTGAGATAAATCTATGTGTAGTGTTTTCTCTTTCTGCCCCAGTGCCTGTGTTCAGGAGGCGTGAGAGGTACAGCGATGGCCCCGGGCAAGGGCTGCAGCTGGCTGGAGTCACGTCCTCAGAGCGTGCCCAGCTCGGAGTGGACGTGGGCATCATGTGCCATCCTCCGTGAGTGACTTGGCCACACCCTCACCTCCTCGAGGCCCCAGAGGCACTCTTAGGCTCCTGCCCCTTGGCTTCACATCCCCGGCTCTGCCCCCTCCAGCACTGCTTCATCTCATCAGGGCTTTCCCAGGAACTAGGAGTTGGCAGCTCCAGGCTGAGCTTCCAGTTAGCACCCAGCAATGCTGGGTGGTGCCATGTTGATTGCAACGTTGTTTGCAGTGTTGATTGACAAGAGCGTGCGTGCTCTCTGCAGGCTGCCACAACTGACCAGTGTGGCCTTGGGTTGTGAACTCTGAAGGACCCCACAGGTGATTTAGTCCAGGTGGTGGGCAGCAGAGAACCGTGGTCGGGACCTCTGTCTCAAATCCTAGCTCCGTGCGGCCTGGGAGAGCTCCACAACTAAATGGTCAATGGTCTGCCACTCCTTTTCCTCAATAAGATGCCTGCAGCACAATTTGTTTGAGCAGGTTGGCTTCCAGAAGGGTAAACTGCAAAAGGCACCCCGGATAGCAAAGCTTATGGGCCTGTCTTGCCCATTTGCACGTTGAGTATGTCTGTTCAGAGTGCTATTTGGTTTTGGGTTCAGTTAATATGGCCCTGATATTGCTGAGAGAGTCCACACCTTGAAGGCATCTCCTGGTGGCAGAAATAGCGCCGCCCCGGCAGCAGCAGCCGAGAGAAAGGGTCTATCTTCCTGTTACCTGCAGAGGGAGGGCGTTTGTCCACTTTATTTAAAAATTGCCTTAAGTTACTGAGCAGATGTTAAGATAGCAGGGAGCTAGTTCCCGGCCCTGCCCATGTTAGGGCTGGAATTTGCCCTCTCCAGTCTTCTCCTGTAACAAGGAAGAGCCAAATCTGACTACATGTTGGATCTGTTTCTTTTACTTTAACCTTTGCTCCCCATTGCTTTTGTTCACTAAAAGGATACTGTCTATACATAATGGCCTCCCTCGGGGAACCCTGCCCCCTGCCTGATTAAACCAAAATGCCTTTGATCAGGGAAACATCCAGACCCTGTCCACCTGTGGATGGCTGCCAAGACAGAAGAAATTAACACATCCCCTCCCCCAGGCTGGCCATTCCAGGGGATATTTGCAAAACTTCTGGCCTTTTTACTTTACTTCCTCATTTCCTCCCCCTCTCTGTGCTATAAAAGAAACTGGCATGCAAACCCCGATAAGATGGTTATTTTGAGACTTTAGTCTGCCATCTTCTCGGTCTGCTGGCTTTCCAAATAAAGTCGTATCCCTTGCCTCAGCACCTTGTCTTCGATTTATTGGCCTGTGGTGCGTGCGAGCAGAGCGAGCTTGGACTCTGTAACCTTCCTCTCTGGCTGGCCTGGCCTTTCTGTGAGGGGCTTTGCATGTGAATGAGTCTGCCCCCGGGAGGAGGGGGGAGTGCCTGACAAGTGAGGAAGGCCTGGGCTCCAGGAAAAGCTGCTCATGTGGGATTTAAGTAGATCTGTGGTACTGGAGCCATCTCCCAGCTGCCCTGCCCAAGAGTCCTGCGGTGCCAGAGACTGGACTCAGAGGGCCTTCTGGAAGATGCAGGCATATTTCTGTAGAAAAATCCATACTGAGTGTGAAAACCAAGGAGAGCTACACAGGCATACACACTCATACACAGGCACACACCTATAAACAGTCTCTCATACATACACATGCTTACAGACACGTGCAGTTGGTGTTTGGTCAGAACAGGTAAACCTGTTAGAGGAGATTGCTGACCGCATCTGTAGCGCCCAGCTTAATCCCCTTCTGGATAAGTTAGATTGATTTGCTCAGCACAGAGTGGAGACAGAGCTGGTGACTCTGTGCCATGGGTACCCAGCCAGTTCTGGGACAGGAGGCACCACATCCTGGTGCCAGGGCCCCCTGGATCACAGAGATACAAAGAGAGAGGGCAGGGCTGAACTCCTTCCAGAGCTGCAAGTTCCCCCAGGAATCCCAGGCTGGCATGACTCAGTAGTGCCTGGGTGGGATGCATGTCCCACACATCAAATCGCACCCCTCCATGAGCCCACACCTGGCCAATCTCGTCCCCTGAAGGGCTGGCACCTGTGGACTTTGGGACTGGACTATGCAAGCTGGAGTTTGCATGCTATGGTCGAATTCATCTTCTCTCCACTCCTGGCTGTTCTTCCATCCCTAGAGGAGGCACTTTGCTAGGGAGGCAGTGTAGAGGGTGCTGAGAACACAGCTCTTTAGTAAGATGGAATCATATTTGCATCTAGGCCAGCTGTGTGACTGGCTAAAGCCCTGAACCTTGTTTCTCTGTCTACAAAGTGAGGATATTTGAGCCCAACTCTTAGGCCTGCTGTGAGGCTTAAATAACTTATCTATGAAAAGCCACCAGCAGTGTGACTAACATACAATAGGTGCTCAGTAAATGGGGAGCTCCCATCTCCTGTCTTTGTTTTATATTCTCCTGGCCAACCTACATGAGAGAACTAGACCCATTCAGGCTCAGGTAACTCTCCATGCAGCCCGTGCTGGCCCAGCCAGCTCTGATGACAAGGGACCAGTGTTCTGGCCTGCTCCTTTTTGACATGGTTTATCAGTCAGAAAACCAGAACCACAGGGTGTGTGTGTGTGTGTGTGTAATAAAGAGATGTATTATAAGGAATTGGCTCACGTGATTATGGAGGCTGAGAAATCCCTAAATCTATAGTCAGCAAGCTGGAGAGCTGCTGGTGTAGTTCCAGTTCCAAAGCCAGCAGGCTCCTGTCCCAAGAAGAGCCAATGTTTCAGTCCCAGTCTGAAAGCAGGAAAAGGCTGATATCCCAGCTCAAACAGTAATGCAGGAGGAGTTTCCTATAACTTGGGGAGAGTCAGCTTTTTTGTTCTATTCAGGCCTTCAACTGATTGGATGAGGCCCACCCACATAGAAGAAGACAATCCGCTTTACTCAGTTTGCCAAATTCCATATTAATCTCATCCAGAAACACTCTCACAGACACACCCAGAATAATGTTTGACCAAATATCTGGACACTCTATGGCCCAGTCATGGCCCTGCGAAATTTACCATCACACCTAGTATCTGGTGACCTCATGCATCAGTGGGTGTCCTGGCACAGCCTGGGGATAGGCACCAGTCTTGGGACCTCCAGGAGGTTTTGGTCACCCCTGTAGTACAGCAGAGGTTGTCTTCTGCAGTAGCTGAAGAGCACATCTTGGGTGGGCCCATCAGCTCTTCAGCCATGGAGATAGCAAGGCGTCTTGACCAAGACCCATATCAGCCCTGTGGGCCTCTCTTGGTAGCAGAAATGTCAAAGCTTTGCCCATCAGCTTGTCTAAAATAACTCTCATTATCTTCTTCTCCCTTACCCCCTGGGTTTAACAAAAATCTTTGCCCTGTGGTCTGTACCACAAACCTGGGTATTATATTTGAAACCCCCATACTGTTCCTCCCCTACATCCTGATTGCTTTCAAGTCCTGCCAGTTTCTTTCTCCTTAATGTTTCCTTCTCAGATCCATTACTTTTTTCCCCCCACTGCCATCACCCGGGCCCTACCTGGCATCATCTCTTGCTGCTTTCCTGCATCTTCTTCCCCAGTGGTTTTCTTGCCCTCAGTCTTGTCCCACAGAGCCTGTCATCCACACTGTTGCCAGAGGAGCTCTCTAAAATAAGAGATCCAACCACATCATTTCCTCATTAATCATCTTATCAGCTTCTCACTATTAGTGTTTGTAAGCTGATGTTCTAAGAGCCAAATTCAGCTCACACTTACCAAAAAAAAAAAAAAAAAAACAGAATTTGAATACTCTTACATACTGAAGGGTGTGTACCTTCCAGTTTGCCACCGTCCTCACCACTCCTTATTGTCTCACACCTGCTCACTTTCCTCCTTTGTTACTTGTCCAGTCCCTGGAGTCAGAGGCCCAAACGCTTGAGCATGAAATTTGGGTCCCTTCACAGTTTGGCCTTGGCTAACCTACCCAGATTTATTTTTAAGCAATTCTACCTAAGTACCATGTGCCTTAGCCGTCCTGTTCCGTACCTTTTCCCAAACGCACAGTATAGTTGACCCTTGAACAACAGGTTAATCCACCTGTAATTTATAGATAGCCCTTCTATCTGTGGTTCTGTCACATCCACAGATTCAACCAACTATGGATCATGTAGTACTGTAGCATTTACTATGGAAAACTATCTAGGTATAAGTGGACCTGCACAGTTCAAACTCTCATTGTTCAAGGGCCAGCTGTAGTCTTCCTCATTTCCATGGCTTCATCCATGTTGTTCAGTTTGCTTGGATGGCCTTCCTCTCTTTGAACCCCTGGCTAGTCGCTAATTATCCTGTAACACTCTATTCATATGGCACCTACTCTTTATAGGCTTCCCATAACATTCTCTAAGTCTCAGTTTCCTCCTCTGTAAAATGGGGGTAATCATAGGATCTACCTGATGGGGTTGTCATGAGGATTAAATGAGATAACCCAGATAAAGTGCTTAGCACCATGTTCAGCATGTAGAAAGTGCCCAAAAAATACTCAGCCACCTGCCTGCCTGGCATCTAGAGATGTCAGTGTTTTGGGCAGGGGCAACTATAGGGACTCTTCTGTCTGTCTTCGGCCAGGGTGCCTGAGTTTGACAGGCTTTTACCACTCACAGTTAAAGCAAATAGACAGTAATTAGTGTCCATCAGGCAGTAAATAAGAGACAGCCTATTACAGATGCTTGGCTTGATGGGGTCATGCAAGATTGGCGGTGGGGGGGGGGATTTGTTAGGCCCAGAAAACTCTGTTTGAGAAAGCAAAACAGAGAAAATGAAACCTGGTTTTATAAATACAGTTAGACTTAAGTTTAAAAAAAATATGTGTGTATATATATATATAAAATCTTGAAGGAGTTTAAATATTTCATTGCTCATGGCCTGATACCTCTCATTGGTAAACTGCAGTAGTGGTGGCAGTGCTTGTGGTCTTCTGTTTACAGTTCCATTGAATGACACTCATGTGGACATTTACTTAGGAAAAATCTGTTAATTGCAGAACCACATAAGAATAATAATTATTGTCCCTTTTTCATCCTGGAATGACTTGACTGCATCAGACTAGAGATTTGCAAGGCAAACAAATTATCCGCAGGCATAGCAAGAAACGCCTGCCCCCCGCCAGCCCAGCAGCAGACCAGTAAGGGACATTTGATCTGAAAATGCCCCAGAGAGTGAAATACAGGTTCTGTGCTAGGTTTTCTTTTTCTTTATGCAGAGAAAAGCCATAGTGGAAGCAGAAGCAGATGCTTCTTCTTCCATCCTTAGTCTAGGGGTTCCATCCTTAGTCTTAGCCCTGGAATGCTGTTCTCTTCCCCTCTTCCAACCATCTGTTGGCTTAGTGAACACCTAGTGGCCTTAGTGCAAATGTCAACACTATCTCTGGAGCTTTTTCCAAACCCTTCCCCAACTCCAAGCGGGTGGGAATTTCTTCCATCTCTTCCAGCTACCAACCGGATAACCTCCATGGGTTTGTCCCAGAGACAGCTCACATGTGCTGTGTTCAATGCCAAATCATCAGCTTTTCCCATGCCTGCTCCCCTTTCTGCTTCTCCCGTATCCATGAATAACTCCACCGTGCATTCAGTGATTAAATCCGTGCCATCACATTCTGTGCCATCTCTCGATCTTTCCTGCCTCATCTCTCATCCAACCAAGTCTTACTGATGAACTCGGAAATGCTTTGTGAACTTCTTTATTCTCATCATCCCTGTTCCAGTTCAGGAACTGGTTTTGATCTAACCGTCTTCTTATTCACTGTGTTCTCTGCTTCTCGCTCATCCTCCACTCTGCCAATTCTAGGGTGATATTTCTAAAATATAGATTTGCCGCAAACTTTTGATCATTCCCGTTGTCTTGAGTATGAGGTTGAAACCTGTTGGCATGGCATTCTAGGGCATTTGAAATCTGCTTCTCTGTTTGGCTCTTTTTCCCACCACTCCTCCTCCTCAACTGCCTATACGCCGGCAACACCAGAATTTATTCTTGCATACGTATATATTTTTTCTTGTATCTCTGAATTTTCCTACTTCCATGGAATTCCCTCCTCTCTACTCTGCTAACATTGGCCTTAACCTTCAAGATCCAGTTCAAGTTTCACATCCCTTAGGAAGCCTTCTTGGAAGCCCCAGGCAGAATCTCTGTCTCCTTTCCTAGTGCTCCCTGGGGACTGTGTTTATGCCTCCTTTGAAACATTTCCACTCTCTGTGCCAGCTATGACTTGAGCATGTCACGGAGAAGTGCCATGAAGGCAGGGACTGGGCCCTATTTATTTTTGTATTCCCTTTGTTTAGTAGGCAATGGTGTAGATGATTCTCCGTATACATGTATCAGACTGCTTTGTTATAACGAACAACCCCCCACCCCAATCAATGACTTATAACAAGTAACATTTATTTGTTGCTCTTATTAATGTTGGAGGCTGCGTGGGTCAACTGTGGTGGCTATAGGGCTCTGCTAACTTCTTCCCATTCTGAGGCATAGGCTGGAGGAACAACCTCCATTTGGGACATACCATTTTCCTGGAAGAGAAAAAAAAGCAAGAGTCTTCCATGCGATGGCTCCCAGAGCTTCTGCTAGGGCAGAGTTTATATCCTATCCCGTTGGTCAAAGCCAGTTACTGCTCAAACCCAGTGTCAGTGGAGAAGTATTCTCCCGTAGGATGGAAGAGGCACTGCAAGGCAAAGGCAATGAATAACAATGTTTAATATTTTTATACAGACGATGGGCTAATAAATGGGAATTATAATACACTCCACTGCAATGTGCTTGTCAAATTAAATGGACCCAAGCTACTGAAAAGAACCTTACAGAATTCATTGTCCAATTTCCTCATATGTTGGACATTTTGTCCTTTTGGACTACCCAGCTTCTGAACTCACTTTGAATGTTTGAGGAATTCCCTACTTTTCGGTCTTGGTGGGAACAGGGACCGATCAGGGCAGCCTCCTACAAGAGAAGTGATCTCCTGGCCTCCCTTGATCTAGGCCCAGGCCCACGGCTTGGCTTACATCAATAAGATGTGCCTTCCCAGGCTTTGAGTCAAGAGCTGGTGGCTGGCTAGCAATGGCTGGAGTGCCAGGAGCTTCAAGTTCTCAGGGCCTTGGAGGCTGCAGTGTGGGTAGCAGCATCCAGTGTCAACAGTGTGGGCAGTGCTGGCGGGTGGTCCTCTACTGAAGCAAGACTTGGGGTGATGTACTTGCTGGCATTACCGAGAACCTGGTCCTCTAGCTCTCCTGGCAATTCCATGAGTCGCCCGATGTGCTTTTATTAATTCCTCTTCTGCTTGAATCAGCCAGTGCTGTTGCTGTTGCTTACAGCCATGCATCCTGGCTCACCCACTAACTTTCCCAGGCAGGCAGTGTTTAAGGTAGTTAACACTGTCAGCTTTGAAACCAGACTTTTTGGCTTTGAAGACCTCCAGCTTCTTCTGTACTTGGGGCAAGCTACTTAACTTCCATAAGCCTCAGTTTCCTTATCTGTGAAATGGGGGTGATAATAAGACCTGCCTTACAGGGTTGTTGTATTAAAGGCGATAGTATATATGGAGGGAGTCGAGTACCTATTCTGATGATTGTTATTCACAAGAAAGTGAAATGACTTTCTCAGGTTCATAGAATATGTTGGTGGTAAAACTGAGTACAGAAGGCAGGACTCCTGGCTCCAGAAGCAGTGCTCGTGGACCTTCACTCGGATGGAATTTACCTTGCGGACATAATGACAGGGCTTGTGTAAGAAAGTGCACATAAATTGCTACTCTCTTGGCAAGCAGTTTATAAAGGAGGACTTTTGTCTGAACTCTTGGTGGATGGCATTAAGCATTGTCTCTTACTCTAATCTCATCTGCCAAATCTGAGGATGAGGAAAGAAGTTTAGGATTTGACAGCTCTGTCGATATTTCAGCGTGAGTGTGGGGAGGCTGCAGAACCTAGATTTGGAAGGAAGTGAGTCTAACCCGTGCTGTCTGCGTGGCAAATGCGTGCTCTAGGATTCCCAGACGCGAGGTGCAGATGGTACACTGCTAGCTGTGTGCCAATGGCCAAGTGTCCTTTTCAGTAGAGGAGCCGTCACTCTGAGACAGTTAGAGACCTGAGTTCCATGGGTGCAGTGGGCTGTCTATTTTGGTTTTGTTTTTCAACATCCCGAAAAGAATGCAGCCCCAGTGGCTCGTATCAGGATCCTAGCAGCTCTGAGCTTTCCTGCAGCCGTCCTGAGGAGCTTAGCATGTGGCATGGACCAATTGGGAGGTCTTCTGTTTGCTTTTTGAGCCTGCCAGTGGACTGTGTGTTTCTGTGGATATGCCTCTTGTCTGTGCCATGAGCTGGGGCCGTGGGTCAAAAACAACTGCAAAAAATCAGCAAAGACTCTCATCCCCTACTCCCCTCTGATGGGAGGACCCTCCAGCCTGGCTCCATCTCTGTCTTCATCCAGATGCCCCGACTGGCCACTGGAAGTTGTGTTGAAAGAGTGGTAGGGACGTAGGTCAACTGTGAGGCTTCAGAGATGGGCAGCCCTCTCTTGAGGGTGCAGCAGTGGGCATAGAGTTTGCAGGGCAGGGATGATGTGTGTCTGATCTGCTGATTATTCTTTGGAATGAGGAGGGGAGCACCTCAGAAGGAGGACCTTTGTAACAAAAGAGTCCTGGAACCTCCCTTCTCAGGTCAGGAGGGTGAGAAGCCGTCTCTCCTGGGGGTGGCTGATGTGGCTCTAGGGTTTTCCCCACTTTTCAACCACCTATGTCCCTGTTCTCTGGTTCTTGCCTTTTCTAGGACCTCAAGAAAGTGTTCTTGATGGTGGACTCTTGAGTCAGCTGATCTTGGGCCTCCTATAACAGGGGTTGTGGTGGAGAAGTCGCCATCAGGGCATCAGTACCACAGGAACAGTTGCAGCTGCCTGGGTGGCTCAGGCTTCCCTGGGACCCTATGGAGACGTGTCTGGGCTTCCCCAGCTGAGGGGGTGCTGATTGGTCCTCCCAGAGGGCCTGTCTGAGCCAGTAATCAGTTCCCTTCATTTAAGGTGCTATCGGAAGCCACTATAGTTATGGTGTAAATTACATTAGATGAAGGTGGCTTTGAATAATTCTTTGGGTTCTCTCCATGGGGATTTTCTCTGACATTTTCTGATTATGAATGAGGCCTAGACAGTCCAGGGGTAAAGTAGGAGCTCACAAAAGTGGCTGTCCTGCCTGGCATTTCTTCTGAGATGCAAGCAGAACTCCCCTTGGCCTCTCAGAGCATCCCTTTTGCCTTTCTGGTGAGGCCTGCAGAGTCCATAAGAACTGGAGAACAGGTCAGCCTGAAGGGATCGGGGGAGCCCAGGGCATGGACCTAAGAACCAGGGAATGGTCCATTCAGTGGCCAGAGGGCAGAGCTGGACCTGCAGGTCATCAGAGCTCCGGACAGACGTTCCTTCTGTTTTCACGTTTCTGGTAATATCTAACATTGGCTAGTTGTTATCCCTGTGAGTATCCAGAAAATTGTGATCTTTCAAGACCCTTAGAAAACGTCTAGCTTGGGAGTGGGGTGTCAGCCCATGTGGGACCCATCATGGGGCACAGAAGAGAGCCAGGCAGTGGTAGGCCTTGTGTTTAGGGTAAGGGAATCTGGGCTTCCTGAAGCCTCCGGAGTCGCATCCTGGTTGATGCAGCCAAGTAACCAGGACACAAGGACATATGGAGAGACTCCCTGGGTGCCGGAGGGCTGGCAGCAGTTTCTTATTTACAACTTATGATAGGCGCAGAGATGTGTTTCCCAGATCCCCTCCAGGAAAAAAAGTTCTTGTTTCCCCATCTGCTGGGAGCGCTGCTGGCAGAAAGCCCCACTGTCTAGGGGGCGCTTTGGCTGAGAGGGCTGCCTTGCCCCAGGCCATGGTGCCTCCTTGTGCGGTTCTGCATGAAATGACTGCTGACATAGAGCGCCTTCACCCCAACTCATGACAGCTCTGTGAGATGGCCCCATCTCTAACACTCCCCTCGGGGTCAGCTCTGGCTTCTGCTGAGACCATATTCCAGCTTGGCTTCTTGCTCTGCCCAATCCTGCTTCTCCCCTCCCTCGTGGAAGTGTGGACCCTAAAAGCTCTCCCTCTCCAACCCGCCACCCCCCCCCCCCAATGCTCATCTCCATCTCAGAGGCCGCCTCTCAGGAACTCAGCCCATGACTTCTCCTTTTAAGCCAGAGATCCCTGGGTCATTTCTGAGATGGTTCACTTTTGCTTGGTGAGTAGCAGAGGTCTTTTCAGAGATGCCTTAAATGTCCAGTCTGGGAAGAGTGGGAAGCAGGCCATTTGTCCGGGTGGCAGTTCATGTCTGTGGCTGTCAGGGGTGGGAGTGGATGTGCTCCCACTAGCTCAGAAGCTAAGAGAACACACCTAGGTGCCAGATTGCCTGAGTCTGAATCTTGCTCTACCATTTGCTCCCTGTGTGATCTGAGGCAGGTTAATTAACCCCTCTGTGCCTCACTTTTCTCATCTGTAAAATGGAGACGATAATCATCCCTCCCTCATAGTCTCTTGTGAGGAATAAATGGGAATATCTTTATAAAGCTTTTAAAACAAACAGTGCCTGCTGGGCACGTAGTGAGCGATTTAGGAGTGTTTGTTAAAATATCACTTAAGAGCACTGACCTGGGGCTCTCTCCAGGAGGCCCACTTCTTGGGGAGGAAGGACTGGTCGGTGGTTTCTCACAGTCCTTGCTACCCCTTGGCCTTGGAGGCCTCGTTTGGTGACTCCTGTCGGGGGCTTGGCTGGCAGCCCTGTCCCAGGTTCTCTTCTAGAATATAAAAGCCCATCCCTGGCAGGCACTGGGGACTGTTGCTGGCCCTTGCACAGTGGGCAGGGTCCATCCTTACCCACAAACTCTGCATGCTCCCAGGAGAGAGAGCAGTCGGTTCCCAGGCTGCCAGTGATCCCAAGGAGACCTGGCCTCCAGATTTTCCTGATTGCAGTTTGATGGATGGGTTACCACCCATTCTTCCTACGGTTTATCCCGCACACAGGGATGGGGCTGAGACTCATAGAAATGGGAAAGTGCATGGAATGTGCTGCTGGTGGTGGGACCATCCGTGAGAGAACCCCCCCCAAGGGGAAGATGAAACGCAGTCGTGGGGAGTGAAAAGAAGATGCGAATCAGGCTCAGCCCATGTGGCCCTTCGTGGGAATCAGAGAATGGGTTCCTGGCCTGGGAGAGAGTCCCCTTTGCCCTTCCACATCCACTCCCCACTTTTCTTGATGATGCCCTGGGTCGCAGGAGGCTGACGTCTGTGGATTGCATCAAACAGGCTTCCATGCCCCTGGCTCCCAGGTGGGTGTAGCCAGTGGGTGGCACCAGCTGGAGAGCTAGGCCAAGACTGGGCCATTTTCTCTCCAAGCCTCCTCCTGCTGGGAGTGCAGTGGCTGTGTTCTTCCCCTCTCCCTGCAGCCACAGCTCTTGCTCCTTTCTATAAGGACTTCCTCCCCTAACCCTCTGCAACCTGAGTCTGTAATAGCCCCCTTCTTGCTAGCCCAGGCTGCCCTAGCCCTTGTTGACTTTCCTCAACCCTGCCCACCTGTGTAAATGGTTCCCTATTAAACTCTCTTGGCTAGTTTCCTGTGGGGCCCTGACTGATGCATAACCCTCTGGCTGGCAAGCAGGTGTGGGCTGAATTGCAGGGGCCCACGTGCAGGGCACTGTCTGTCCAACTGCATATGGCAGTGCCCAGTGGGCTCCAGGGAACTTCTTTATTCCCTGTGTGGTGCATGCCCTCCATTGCCGGTAGTAGAAGATCTGGATTTGGTTTCATCAAGGAAGCTGGTAGGATCTTTCAGCTGTCACAGCAGTGTCCTTGGGGAGGGAATGGGACAGAAGCGGCCTTGCAGTGCTGGTGCAGCCAAAGCTGGGAGAGCAGGCACTGGCATGTTCTGAGGGAAATGAGCTGGGGCTTCTACCAGTTTTTCCTGGTCTGTGTTTAGAGGAGCTGGTGGGTCCAGGGCTCCCTCCCTATCCTAGATGACTAGCTCTCGGCTCCTGGACAACTGACCTACTGGTTCTGACTTATTTCTCAACTGGACTCCTTTACTAATGAAAAGCCACAGATCACAGTGCCCCTGAATCAGTCTTACTCTATATCCCTGTAATTTCAAGAAGTTGTTTCTCCGTGTTCTCAACTTCGTGGAAAGACCAAAAGCTACTCTGCCTGTTTCAGCTTAGGTGTCTGAATCTGGTTTATTCTGGCCTTTAGCCTCAGGATTTTTAAGTGGAAAACCAACCTTTGTAATCAAGATACCCAAAGACATATCATCTCCACTGGGAGTTAGAGCAGTGGAAAAGCCCTGGAAATCCCAGATCCAGTTAATAATTCCATAAGACAGTTCGTTAGAATGCACAAGTGCTTAACTAAACAAAGCCATAATCGAAGCTGTCAGAAGCGATCCACGGTTGTGGTAGAATTTTCTCATTCACACATCATTTCCCCTACAATTTAGTTAGATAGCAAACACTACTTATCCCATCACTGGCTTTTTCAGCCATGAAATGCAGTAGGCGTCTGTATTGGGCTAGTGGCACAGAAAGGGCTTTCGGCTGGTTGGTGAGAAGGGTCCCAGCTTGGGGATAGGCAGGGTCTTGGGCAACCAAGCTCAAGGAACTTGGCATCCCATGGCTCCTGAGAAGTTCTCTGGAGCCCGGCATTGTATCTGAGGATGACATCCTTCTACTGGCATCTTCAGGGCTCTGTCCCTTGGGGATTGCTGGAGCACAGAGCAGAGCTATTAAACCAGGCCAGGGTAGGCACTGGCCATGGGGAAGCCTGCTTCTCCCAGGATGCCCAATGTCCCCCCATTACTGTATCACCCCTTTACCTAAAGCTGGTCAGATTGAGAAAGTGCAGATCCTTTTCCTAGGAGGCTCATTTTGCAAGATTATCAGTGTTCTCACCTTGGTTCGTATAGTTTGTCAAGCTTTCTTCTGAGCAGGTTTTGAAGCTCAGGGGCTGGGAGCAGGAATCACAGGGGACGAGAAGAGGGGACCCTGGGTGGCTCAGCGGGGCCGGCCACTGGGACTGAGGATTGTGGCAGGAGCTCTGTTGCGGCCAACCTCATCCAGGTAGCTAGTGTCTCTCAAGGGGGTAGAGAAGGGAGTGATTGCTTGTTTGTAAATGTTGTTTAGGAGTGGCCAGACCAGGGATGCCAGGGCTGTGTGTGAGGGTCCCCTTGGCCTTTAGTTATCTGAGGATAACTAAAACACCACAAATATTTACTTTAATTGCTTACAAGAAATCCATATGTGTGCACATATGGGTGTATATATCTGTATAGACCTTCTCTTTCCCCTCTTTATTTCTTCCAGGGTGGGAAAGAGCATTCTCAGCACAGCAATGAAATGATGGTAGTGCTGAACAGGGCTGAGAATCCCAAAAGGTTTGGCTGGGTGGAGCCTCGTCTCTGCTCTCTGTTGGGCTGTCTTGTTGCCCCTAAGCTGTAGTGATCACCACACAGTCTGTTTCACAGAGCTGACCTTGTCCGGACACGTTGTAGCTGGGTCAGCTAACATCAGTCAAGGCCTTGGTGTCTCTCTTAGCTTTAGCCCATCCACGTGATGCAGTGGTAGCAGGGACAGCCACTGTTTACTGAGGGCCTACTGTGTGCCTGTGTGTGCTGGGCACTCAATCACGTGTAAACCCCATGACTCCCCCCGAAGAGGCGGTGGGGGGCTTATTACCTCTAGGAAATGGAGACTCGGAGGGGTCAGGTGACTTTTCTAAGGCCACTTATGGAGAGCTGAGAATTTAAGTCCAGGCCTCCTTTTCTTTAACAGTCCAAGGTTGGGGCTACTTGGAGGAAGTTCCGCTTGACTTTTCAGGGTGCAAGACTTTTGCTTTTCGGTGTCTTACTTTGTACAGGATGGCCTGGCTCCCTGTCCCTACACTTTCTTCCCGTGCAGCTGGGTCCATGTAGCAGCTCTGTGGCCACCCGGGAGCAGAGTGGAGGCTAGAAGGAGGCTGTGGTGAGGGTCCGTCTTATCGCCATCCCTGCTCGGACCCAGGTCCCAGTCCTACCTGGATTCCTTCCCTGATCTGCCCAGATCTTAGGGGCCTCGCCCTATCCTCATCCTCCTGGTGACTGTGTCCTGAAGCACCTGCCCACTGTCGCCGTTCCTCCCAGAGACCACAGCCCCTCTGTGTCTCTGTCCCCGCACCAGTACACCTGGTCAGAGCCCTGGGCTTGGAGAGGAACTCTGGCCCTCCACTCTTGTCAGGGCACCTTGCGGACGGTCTCCTCTCCCACCTTCGGGATCCAGCTCTGCCCCCGCTCTCCTGAGCTGCAGCCACTGGGCCTTTCACTGTTCCTGCACCACACCAAGCCCTCTCCCCCGCTCCCCTGGGGTCTCTGCACCTGCTGTTCCGCCGGCTGGAATGCCCTTTCTGCCCCATAGCTAGGTGGCTCCCCCCCTCCTCCCTCACTTCCCTCAGGTCTTTGCTCAGGTTGTGCCTTGTTGAAGAGGCCCTCCCTGATCACCTTCATCAAATAGCCGCTGGCCTGTCATCTCGTCTCCCTTACTCTGCTGCATTGTTCTCAGTAGCATTCATCTCCATTTGAGACGTCTTCTGTTTGTTTATGTGTTTGGTGTCTCTCTGCCCTCTAGAATATCAGCTGTGTGACGGCAGGGCTGTGTAGGTTTATTCACTGCGTCTGAGAGGTAGGTCACCTATGGAACGAGCAGGAGCCTTGGGGTCAGAGACGGAGGTTCCACACTTGCCTCTGCCACTTATGGGTGTGTGACCTCGGGTATATCCCAACCTCCCTAGACATTGGAGAAGTGGCTTGTGGCCAGTCAGATCAGTGACAAGCAATGGGAAATGGGAAATTTCACACTCAGAAAAGAGATTCTCTGTGTGATTGCTCTTCTCCGTATCCACACTCAGAAGTGCCAGGATTGGTGACTCTTGGGCCACTAGGGAGGCCTGCCACCCACCGTCACTGCAAAAGCAGTGTCCAGGGAAGCTCCTTCCTGGCACGGTTTCAGGATGCTGCTGAGTAAAGGACTGAGTCTTGGTCATTCGGTGAGAGGAGGCTTGGCCTACAGGTCAGAGGTGACTTCCCTGACACGTCAGCAGGGCGCAGGAAACCGCAGGTGTGAGCATTGGAACCCAGGCTCCAGCATTTACTTCCTGCATAACCTTGGATAAGTGACTTCACATCTCTGAGACTCAGTTTTCCCATCTGTAATGTGGGAATCACCGGGTGGGTTTGAGTCCAGGATTCCCTTTTAGTGAGGGCGTTCTAGAAAAGTCCCCTTCCTGTTCTGATCCCCTCCTCTGTGATCACAAGGGGTCTCTCACAGGGAGGGGATCCCTTTCACTCTCAGTGGTCCCCCCTTAGCCCACGGCGGGTCCAGCGCTCAGGGTCTGAGCTTCCTACTTGCTGTTTGCCCCATTTTCCATCTGGGACCCATTCAAGCTTGATGCTTTCTTTCTAGAAGTCCCATCAGAATCAGTCGAACGGGATCCTGTAACTACCTAGAAACACATTTTCAGTCCCATTTACAACAAAAGAACAACAACCTTTGAAGCTCTACAAAAAATAAATTATGTTCCCTATGAGCAGTCCCAGAAGAAAAGCCATTGGAGACATAAACTGTTTTACTGTGACCTATGTGAATGTCCCAGGAAAACTAACTTCCCATTTCTTAAAGCCCTCTTGTCTCTTGTCTTGAACAAAATAGATCAGATTGTTTAAGAAGCAGGCGCTTGAGGCCTGGCAGAGAAAACGAAGCATGCTAGTAACGCAGAAGGGGAGGTGGCTTTACATTTGGGGAAACTCAGTGTCATCAGTTTTATCATCCAAGTCTTCTCTGAGAGGCGCCAGCCACCGGCCTCTCGTAAGATGTGGGAGCACAAAAGAGGTAGACTCTGTGGCCAATGGAGAGTTTAAAAAGCCAGAGTCTGATTTTTTACTCAGATGATTCCATCAGGAGTTGCATAGACTAGAGCAAGGGACAGAAAAGCAACAGATGGGTATCGACATTCTGCGATGGGCCAGGCACGGTGCTGACTCCTTGCCTTCAATCCTCACATTTATTGCTCCCAAACCTCAGAAGGAGGTTCTGATTCCTCTCTTACAGAAGAGAAAACTGAGGCTTAGAGACGTGAAGTGCCTTCCCTAAGCTCACACAGGGAGTAAGCGAGGGAGTCTGGACCTGAACCCGGTCCAAGTGTCTGTGGTTCTAAAGTACGTGCTCTTCTCTCCCATCAAGCAGCCCTTTTCTTCTCCAGTGTATTTCGATGGTCCACAGGGGAGGGCTGCCTATCGTTCTGGGAAATGTACGTGAATATCCATTGCCTTTCCTGGGATGCGTAAACACACGTGCACACACATAACACACACTGCACAGGGCCCCGCCCCCATCACACACAGGGGCCACCTGATTGATGAGAGGAGTTACCTTCATTCTGGAATTTTGTCGAGAGGCATTCTTTTTCTAGCCAGCGCACCTGTGGCCTGGTTGCTTTGATAGATGGGCTAAGAGAGTAGCCAGGCGTGGATAATACCACTGGGTTAAGGCACATAATGAGCCCAGACCTCAGGGGCTGCCAAACTCTCCACAGCACCTTCTAGACACACAGTCCCTGCACAACTGCCAACTGGGATGAAGACTCTGTCACTTAAATTATGTTACGTAAGGTCTGAGCTGGGCGGAGCCATCCTGAGGAAATGGCTAATTTGCTGTCACGGCTCTGGGCTCAGAAAGAACCCGCGTGTGTCTGTGTGTGTTTCCACACACGTCCCCTGGCAGAGACTCGCCGCTCCACACCTCTCATCCCAAATTCCTGGTCCCAGTCGGAATGGGGGATTTCCATGGCACTCAGATGCTTCCCTCCATCTCTCAGTGCAAACCAGAGAGGATGCCTGAGTGACAAAACTCCTTGAGCTACTCCCACAAAGATGGCAGTCTGTCCTGCTGGCAGATCTGGGTCAGGCGGAGCCTGACAGCTGTGACAGGGGTCAAGCGTGCCTGGCCACGAGACCGGCCGTCCTCCACGCTGTGTGTGAGGTCACATGCCACTTGGCCCTAGGGTTGTATTAACTCTTTACTCCTGCCCAGGAGACGGAGCTCAGCCCTGACCCCACAGGGACAGGAAGTGTCAGATGGGAAAATTGGCTTCTACTTTGGTGACTTTAAGGAGGAAGTTTGCTAAGAAACCAGGGTTGCTAGGTTACTGGGAAGATTTAAAAACAAGAATTCTTAACCGGGACTTCATGAATGGACTTTAGAGAATAGGTAAACATGCAAAAATTATAGAAATAATTCTGGGTATGTATGTATATATATGCATACATATATGTATATATGTGTGTATATATATGTAGGGGTGTGTGTGTGTGTGTATGTGTGTGGATGCATTTTGGGGGCAGGTCATCCAACTCTTTTCTCAGATTTTCCAAGGGGTGTGTGACCCAGGAGAACAGAAGAACCATTGCATCAGTATAACTGGAGGCCCAGCAGGGTCTCCTTAGGATGGGGGTGAGGCTGCTCTGGGGATCACATGTGTGGGGCTCTGCTCTGTCTGCCACCGGGGACTGGCTCAGCTGTGTTTCATTAGTAGCTGTGGCGGACAGAGCAACCTCAGGATGGCGCTTGTGCAGACCAGTTTGTAAGGTTTGAGACCAGGGCCTGGTTGCAGGGGTAGTAAGGAGCTCAGGAGCCCTCCTGTGTGAAGCTGGACAGCTGGTCCCTCCATCTTCAGCCGATTCCTTGGCTGGGATATTGGGATTTGGTTCCTGAATGTGGTCCTTGGACACTTCAGCACCGCACTGCCAGCGGGAAACCTCATTCAGTCCAAGGTAAGGGCAGCGTGTTTACAGAATCCCCAGGAGAGAAGACGCAGCCTGTCCTTCCTCTGCAACACCTGGCAGACCCCATGTCTTTGGCAGGGGTCATGTGGAAGTTGATGCCAGCTGCACACCCTCCCGAGAGGAAAGCGTGCTGGCTGTGTCTGCAGGAACTGCCCTGGGCTGCCCGGGCACTGTCCACACTGATGGAGCGATGGAGGGTTGTGTAGAGGCTGCAGACAGTCACCGGGGACAGTCACCTGCAACCTGACGGATACTCTTCCCCTAAGGGGGAAGCTGCGTGGACACATGAGCAAGTTGGGGCCCCAGGACCGTCCACCATCACAGAAGCCTGTCTTTGAAATGATGTTGCAGTATGCTCAACCCTGAGATTTGCCATGGGGCCACAGAGACGCCTCTTTTCTGGAAAAGATCACAGCCTGGAAGAAGAGACAGATGGGCCAGCAGGTGCTACTAGATGGTGTGAAAAGTGGACAATAGCTGGAGAAGTCCCCACGAGCAGGCACTTTCATCTCTGTATTTCTTACACTGAGCCCAGAGTTAGACTCAGAAAATGTGTCACTAAATGGACAGATTCCTTGCATATAGTTAGTGCGCAAAGGGTCCTTCTGTGTCCTGAGGGCCTGGTGTAAGGCCTGATGATTAGATATACTCACAGAGCAACCCAAAAAGAGGTAGGAACCTGGAGAGACTTCACTGAAGAGGAGACACAGAGCAGGGAGCTTTCATTATTACCCTGTTTCATATTTAATGCTCCTTACCAGCCCATCCCAGAAGGCTTCTGGGAGAGCATACTGAGACAAGAGATGTTAAAGTGCTTTGTGCACTTTAGTGCTGGACAAAACGCTGGCTTCCCTTAAAAGTAATTTTTCCAGTGTGGGAATTTCCAAAGTTCCTCATTCCACATTGCCTTGTTTATTCTTGAGTGCTCCAGGTACTTCGGTATTTTCTCTGTGACGTGGTGGTAACACTCCTTTGGGGCAGGAGTTGGGTCTGCCCTCATGTTGAATTTCCAGTGCCATGGCTGGCAGAGAGTAGGCACTTTATTGGTACTCACAGGCCACAGCAAGGGGTGTGGAGGGTTCAGATGCTATAATAAAGAACCGAGGGATGTGCTAATAGGCCCTGCCCCCAGGAAGCTTCCCAGAGGACACGACCACCTGGGCTGTGTCTTATATGAATATACCTTCTGAGTGGTGTGAGAGTGGCCCAAGCATAGCCAGAGAAGTGAGCTTGCCCTCCCATTGTCATCATGAACAGGACGTTCCGTTTTTCACAGAGGATGGAGCTGCCCTTGTGCTGACCACAGACCAAGGAAGGTCTTGAATTCACATATGCAAGCCTGAGGCTGCAGGTCCATGGCCATTCTTTGCTCTGACTTGGTTAGCCACAGAGGGCCTCTTCGGGTGAGCTGTGCCTAGGGCGAGGGGCATAGTAGAACAAGGGAAAGTCATCCCATCTTCAAATGAGCAAAACAATTGTGACTCCCAGTTTCCTCTCAGTCATTCAGTAGGTACTTATTGAGCAGTTACCGTGCATATAGCACATTGTGCTGGGCCTGGGGCTAGGGAAGAAATAACGTGAATTCTGTTCTTGGAGTTTTCAGCCAGGGCTAGATTAAGATATGTGGGGTCCTAAGAATGATAGTGGTCCCTTCCCTTCTCCCCCGTATGTAATTCCAAATAAAAATATATTAAATTATAAATATTTATGAGGACTACCAGCCAGTTCTAATTTTTCTCATGGTAACTACTTAAATGCTTAAGTTTTTTTTTAGGTATCAAATTTTCTCAAAAATATTTTGGTACTTGAACATCATTGATGTTCTGAACACATTCTCAGGGTACTGTTTGGAAACCACAGCCCTGATTTCAGCCTTATGGGGAGATAAGACACACACAGAACAATAGCATGTACCAAGGGCCCTCATTTCTCGGACTAAGAGAACTCAGATAAGGAGGAGGTTACTTTTGTAACAAATGCTTGTGGAAGAACAAAAATTTGACCTTGGCCTTCAAAGCTAAGTAAGGTTTGTAAATTCTCTGATGGAGATCAGAACATTCAAGACAAAGGAATCCAAATGAGCAAAGGAAGAGCATGAGAGGGTATATAAGAAGAAGAGGAAAGCTCAATTTGATGGGGATGTGAAAGAGAGTCATGGGAGAGAGGATGAATGGTGTGACCAGATCCTGTAGGGTCTTGAATGCCAGGATTAGGAGTTTGGGTTGTACTGGGTAGTTCGTGGGAGCCACTGAAGGTTTCTGAGCCTCTGCGGTTATAGACCAATTTTCACCTTCAGGCTGTTCAAAACCACCCTTGCATTGCATTTAAGAGTATCTACAGTGATGAAGTGATGCCAGAGTAATTGAATATTGGTAATTGCTTTCACTGTGCTTTGGTGTAATGCATTTTTTAAATGGAGTTTTATCCTGTAAGTGCATCTATAGGAAAAAAGTACCAAAGTCTTCATTATCATTAACCAGTGCCAAATGGGATTTACAGAGAGAGTGAGTGAATGAAGACCATGCCTTTGTTCTCCCATTACTGCTCACATCTGTTAGGGAGAGATCACAATAACTGCAGTGATTAAAAAACAACAACAATTTGGGGAAGCAGATATCTGCGTGGCCTCAAAGTAACACCCCACACATTACTTATTAATTACAAAGGGACAAAGTAATTTTACAGTGGAGAGATATGGCAGACACCACCTCCATCAAGTGATCACACTTAGCATTACCAATAATGGGACAAATGTGGCTTTAGATGGAGTGCAATGGGAAGGACGGATCATCACTTACATAGTATTCTTGCCAAAAATTGACCTGAATGTAATAAAGAGAAATTAATCAGACACATTCACATTGTAAGATAACCTCCAAATCAAGTAGCATAGACTCTAAAACTATAAATGTTTTGAAAGAAAAAAAAAAGGATGTGTGTGTGTGTTCAGAGGGTCTGTATTAGACTAAAAGGAGACCAAAAAGATATGACAACCAAATGTAACGCTTGATCTCTGATTGGATCATGACCTGGGAAAACGAACAAGAGTTATAAAGGACATTATTGGGATAATAGGGAAAATTTGAATACAGAATGTATATTAGATAATAGTTTATTCCATCAATGTTAATATGGAATGTATGACAATGGTATTATATTAATGTTCAAGAATGCCTGGTACTTAGGATAATTGATGCTGTATTTAGAGGTGGAGTAACAGAGAGAGAGAGAGGGCATGAATAATGTGGTAAGATGTTAACAACTGATAAATCTAGGTGATGGCTATACTGATACTCATTGTGCTACTCCTTCAACTTTTCTATAGCTATGAAATTTTTCAAATTAAAATCTTAAAACAAAGCAACAGCAACTCCTTGTATAGCAATGTAGGACAACATATGTTCTTAGAGCTGTGATCTCAAATTGGCATGAAGTTAATTTTACATGTTGTAAAGCTACTCCAGACCAAATGTACATATTGTCCCTTGCTTAATAAGAAATGTGTGCTATAAGCTGACTGCAAAGTGAATTTTTGTGGTTGATCCTATTTTTTTTTTAATTGAAGTATAGTAAATTTACAATGTTGCATTAGTTTCAAGTATAAAGCTAAGTGATTCAGTTATACATATATGTATTGTTTATTGATTTCCATTGCAAAAATGGAGAATAATTGAGGTGAAAATGTTTGCTACAAGAAAGGTTTGCATGAAGTGCTATTCTATGGCAACCCAGAGTGTTTGTGTGAGTGTTTCAAGGCTCTGTAGAAATTTTCTTGATTACATGCTTTGCTCCCCTTAGTGTTTTATTCACTTTACTCTTGCTAAGATAATGTGTTCTGCCATGCTTGGGGTCTCTAATCTACCACCCCCCATTTACTTACACCCTTCGGGAGATTATTTCTGACAGTTGTCCCCTCTCACAGTGTCTAATGGAGCTCGGTTGCCATGCTACACTTTGCCAGTAGGTGTTACTGATCCACAGCTTTAAAATTTTCTGTCTGCGGCATCAGAATCTAGAAAACGTATCAGTAAATTACCTTATCAATTCTGTGAACTAAAATTCAATTAAGATGCTTATTTAAATCAAAGAATACTTTTAGAGAAACTGCAGTTAGTTTACATTGCACGCATAGGTAACACCAGGGGATGCGAATGGCTGCTGTGTAGGACATGCATTCCTTTTACCCACAGTGTCTTACCTACAGACAGAGGTGGAGTCCCACACAGAGAAGCTGGTAGACTCAGGAAGGTGCTTTTGATGTTTTTGGTTCTTTTGTGTGTCAGCAACAGCAGCATCATTACTTACTATTGCTACTACTCCGAGTTACTGCTACTTTTGCTGCTATGCACTGTGCCCTGCATACCAGATAACCGAATGAAGTACTTTACACCTATGTGTGTAGCCCTCAGAAAAATCCTGTGAGCTGAATGTGGTTCTTTACAGTAAAGGTGTAGAAACTGAGGCTCAGAGAGGCTAAGTTAACTTGCCACTGTCACACAGTCCAAGGCAAATGTAGAACCAAGATTTAAAACCCGACTGTAAAGCCTGGGCTCTTTTCAAACTTCAATGACCCCTGTGTGGTTTGGAAGAGCTTTTTCTCCTACTAAAGGAAGTTTAGGCAGTCCTAGCAGATAGAGGACACATTTTGGGACAGCCCCTGAAGTGGTTAGCTCCTTGATTATACAGGTAATAAATGGGGATGGGGGTCAGGGTGTGAAAGCTGGAAGCACTTAGGAAAAGGGAGCCTGGAGGCTCGGAACTTGCTTGGGGAAAGATCAGAACTCTGTGCCCTGAGCACCAGTTGCGTTTGTGCTTTGTGTATTCAGTGCCGTTTTTCCTTTCTAAAAGCTCTGGCCAGGCTTCCCCGGTGGCGCAGTGGTTGAGAATCCGCCTGCCAATGCAGGGGGCACGGGTTCGAGCCTGCACTCTAGAGCCTGCGAGCCACAACTCCTGAGCCCACATGCCACAACTACTGAAGCCCACGGACCTAGAGCCCATAGTCCACAACAAGAGAAACCACCTCAATGAGAAGCCCACGCACCGCAACAAAGAGTAGCCCCTGCTCGCCACAACTAGAGAAAAGCCCATGGTCAGCAACGAAGACCCAATGCAGCCATAAATAAATAAATTTTTTTTTTTTTTTTTTAAAAGGCTCTAGCCATTCTTAACCATCCTCAGGGGATTCTGTCCATATGTGACCTGAGAGCTAAGGAGAGGAGATGAGTCTCCTGGGGATCAGGGGGTGGTAGTACCTGGAGAAGTTCTTCTTTGGTTCCTCTCACTGGAACTTCCTCATCGTTTGGTTCTGATTCATGTTTAACATCTCAAGCTCCAAATCTGTTCTCTCGGTTCACAAATATTCTTGCCCTCCAAAGTTCTCACTAGGCTACAAACACTGAACCCCCCCTTTGAATCTGAGGTCCCTCAAACACACCTTTGTTATTCTTTCATCCATCAGTCCCATCATGATCTCATTCCTACCCCCTTCCCAACAGATGATACTCTAGAAGTATCCTTGTAACCTCCACCTCCTCCACACCTGCATTACTGGCAGCTACTGCTGAAAGTGTGGATATGACCAGAACAGGAATCAGGAGGACTGGTTGAAAGTCCATTTGAGAAGCAGTTAGACCCTCCAGTCTCCTCTTTCACTCCATGAAGTCAGGTAAATAAATGCTCCACCCCCAGCACCAACTTTAACAGAAGACTGAAGGTTTACTTTCAGGAGAGTGAAACAGGGTTTGGGGCTGAGGGACATACAGCACAGAGCGGGGTGCCACACTGAAAACAGCAAGATTAAGTGAAAGCCTGTATTACACTGCATATGGAGACCTCCCCAGCCATCATCTTCCACTTGTTCCTAGAACAGGGACAGCCAGATTTTTACCCTCTAATCATGTGATAAGAAGAGCTTTCTCTGGGAAACCTGATCAGCCTTTCAAAAAGAGCACTAAGATATTAACTATGTGTGTTTCCCCTAAAAATGGCCCACCCAGATTACTCCACTGTAAGGCTCATAGTCACAAAGTTTCCCCTCCCCAGAGGTTCTAATTAATCTTTTAGATTAAATAAGAGGAGATGGTTGAGGATCCCCAGACACCAAAAACGAATGGCAAGAAACAATAGGCAAGAGACATGAAACAAACAAATGAGAAAAAGCAACCTAAAGGAAACAGACAATCCAGGGAAGTGAAGTTTTAAAACTTGGTAAGTATCTTGAGAGAGATGAGTAGAAATTGTGTTCAGGAAGAAGATGGTTTCACAAAAGTAAGAGCACAACCAGAGCTCTTGGGAATTACCAACATCCTAACAAAAATGAAACACTCAGCAGGTATGTTGGAAGCTAAAATTGGAGTTACTTTCAGAGCATGGAAATAAGATAAAAGACAAAGAATGGAAAGTAGGAGAGAAAAGTCAGGTAGGACATCAGTCCTGGAGGTCCAAGAGCCAAAAAATAGGTGTTCCAGGTAGAAAGGATGAACAAGAAAGGAGAAAGCATCAAAGAAATTACTCAAGAAGATTTTTCATAACTGAGGCACATGTCAGGATTGAAAGGACTCACTGACTGCTTCTCATAATGAATGAAAATAGACTCATATCAAGGCATATAAAGGTGAATTTTCAGAACACTGTGGACAAGGTAAAGCTCTTGTGAACTCCTGTACAGAAAAGACAAAGGAGTAAGAATCATAATGGCTTCAGATTACTCAAAAACAATGTTGGAAACTAAAAGAAAATAGAAGAATGCCTTTAACGTTCTGAGGGGGAATGCTTTTCAACTTGGAATTCTATACCCACATAAACTATTAAGTGTGGGTATGGAATAAAGTCATTTTCAGACATGCACAGCTGGAGATGGGTGGGGAAGGGAGGCAGAGTATGTTTGTGAGAGTTAAACCTTTATCTTCTACTAGGGAAAGTCAATAGATAATGCTTAAACCTGAAAAAAAATGAGAAGTAATATAAGCATGTTATATAAAGATAGGGAGTATATACTAAGAAAAAGCCAGAAGAATTGAAAGCAGTTGCCTTGGGAGAGTGGGAAATGTTGGGAGCCAGGGGTGGAGGTGGAACAGGACACTTTTTATAAGGTTTGTAGAAGTAGTTGATCCTTTAATCTTTGTGCATATAAAGCTTGTATCAATATAAGACACTAAAAAGTAAGGGTGAGGAGAAAGAAGTTGAAGCAGAGGAAGAGAAGGAGGAGGAAGAAGAAGAGGAAAAGAAAGAGGAGAAAAAATAAAAAGGAAAGTGCATTGGGGCTGGTGGTTGGGAGACAGACTCAGTTCAGGGTTTTACTCTGAGACTCAGCTTTCTCATTTATAAGATGAGGGAAATGTGTCTTTCATGGGTTTTTATGAAACTTGAATGTTCCTGATATAAAGTAAGTCTTTAATAAATGTTTATTTCAATAATTTCTTTTTCTGTTTTGAATGAATGTGTGACTTAAAAAAAGTGGAAATTCTCAATAATGGAAAAATTCATTCATCTACTCATTATCTGTCAAACCCTAGCGTCCATATGATGGTCATGACTAACAAAGCCAAGACAGCCAGCCCTTAGTCACAGGTCACTTTTGCCTCTGTTTGTTTATGTTTTTGGGTTCCCAGTGTGTGGGGAACAGCCTCTGCGAGGGAGAGGCTCTCTCACAGAGAGATGCTCCTTCTATGGGAAGCATCCCTGGAGGGTTTTGCCCTGTACTTTTCCTTGTCTGGGGCACCTAGTGTGGAAGATACAGAAGCAAAAGTGTGGTCTAGGAAGGAGCGTGGGATTGTCTGACTGCCTGAGAGAGGACCAGCAGCCCATTTTATGTGCCCAGTTCTCCATGCTTTTCTGTACCTGTAAGTCTCCAAGGACACCAGGGCGTATCTGCCAGCGTACCAGCCTGGCCAACCACGGGTCTTCTGAGCATTTTCTTGCCCATTGACTAGAAGTTTTGTCCACTTGGTATCTGGAAGCAGCATGGTCTTGAGAATTTCTTCACATGCCTTCACTTTTCTAACACAGTTCTTTCTCCTAGTTCATTTTCAATTCATCTAAGACAAATGCCCCACTTTCTACCAGAAAAAAACACGAATCAATAGTGCCAGCTGTTGCATCGTCAGCCCTCCTCCAGGAAGCCTGAGTCTGGGACAGGAATACCTTCAATGTAAGCACTCTGGAATCACCTCCTACTCTTAACGCCTGAATCACTGGTTGGCTGATAATCATAACTGCTTTTCCAGGGTCTCCTTGTAGCTATTTGGGGAAATAGTCAGTCATCTGGACAGGATTTAGACATTATGCCTGACCATTCTGGATCTGAAATCATCCCAGTGCAGGAAAAAACCCACATGTGTATTGAACCCATATTAGATATTTTGTGGTGGCTTTTCTTTTGCAAAATGGATGAATGGCTTAGATTCAGGAGTCTGTAGCAAATCCATATGAGATTTTATGGTACGTGTGTGTGTGTGGGTGTTGCTTGTACATTTTTTATATTCGCTTGCTAGAAGTGCTGTGTGCTGGAGCTCTGGGGACATAGATCATTTGAAATCCATAGATAAGCCCTAAACTTTATTTCAGCTGGTAGCTTCTACCCTCTCGCTCAGCTGGGTCTTTCATCACAGAGGCTCCCAAGGACTAAATCAGCCAGATGGTTATGGGCATTACAAGCTGCTGCAGGGTGGTTGGAGGAGGCTCAGTAATCCATAGTTTTGTCCCCTAAAGATGAGCCAGGCTTTAAACACTGCCAACCTGCACTGATAAGGAAGCCGTAGTGGGAGGGTGACTCCCTTTCAGGGTGTGTGAGGATGGATGGCCAACTTCTCCGACTCTGAGGTTCCATCAGTAAGACCTGGACTAGGGCGCTTACCGTGGAGAAAGGCCGGATCTGAAACAGTGGGAAGGAAGTGTAGACAGAATCTGAAGACATTGGATGAAGGAGAGAGAGAGCAGTACACTGGATTCATAGAGGAGGAAGCAAGGGTTTCCAGTAGGGAGCGAGCATGGTACCAAATCAGAGGAAGGACTTCTGAATTTGGTGAGAAGGAAGTGAATGGAAATTTTTGATAGAACGGTTTCAGTGGAATGTCAGGGACTGAAGCCAGACTCTATGGCATTTATGAGGGAGGAGACGGTGAGGCAACGGAAGCCATAATGTGCAACCCAGGATGATGCCAACTCCTATTATTTGTAGTGCTGCCTAGGGCCCTTTGTGGAGCAGGATTATGAGGTGGTTTCTGGGTGAATCAAGTAGCAGTGCTGTTACTGATTACTAATGTCTGATGTGGGCTTAGGAGTGGTCAGTGTTGGCATGCATCACACCTCCATGCCATCCGTAGCAGAGGTTAGATGTTCAGGGACCTACTAACTCGCCACCATTCCCTCAGCATGGCCTGTCCTTTCTCGTCTTCCTATTTGTACTTAGGGTTGATACTCATGATATCTCACAACCAGCCCATGACTAACCCCAGCAGACACAGGCTATAAACAACCAGTGTGCCCATAGGGGCGCTTACTACCAAATAGCCCTACTGTTATGCTACAGTTACTCCTGTTGTTTGCTCAACCAGTAGTGTCCTTTCCCTGTCTTGATCTAGTGAACGCCGCTCATTCTTCAAACCCTCTTCAAATGGCATCTTCTCAATGTAACATTTCCTGTAAACTTTGCTCCTTTTTCTGTGTGCCATGACACTTGGTACATATCTGGATTATGGCACTTACTACACTTAATATTGCAGTTGTTTGTTTACGTGCCTTTATCTTCCTTTAGCCTGGACGCTGCTTATAGACAGCAGGGGTGCCTGATTAATCTCTGAGTCATCAGAGGTAAGCAGAATGCCTGGTACATAATTGGTACTCAGTAAATTGTCGCTCTTACCTAGCATAGTGTAGGCATTCATTAAATGTTTGATGACCTGATTTGTTTGTGGTCAGTTTTTTTTTTAACATCTTTATTGGAGTATAATTGCTTTACAGTGGTGTATTAGTTTCTGCTTTATAACAAAATGAATCAGTTATACATATACATATGTTCCCATATCTCTTCCCTCTTGCGTCTCCCTCCCTCCCACCCTCCCTATCCCACCCCTCTAGGTGGTCACAAAGCACGGAGCTGATCTCCCTGTGCTATGTGGTTGCTTCCCACTAGCTATCTGTTTGGTAGTGTATATATGTCCATGCCACTCTCTCACTTTGTCACAGCTTACCCTTCCCCCTCCCCATATCCTCAAGTCCATTCTCTAGTAGGTCTGTGTCTTTATTCCCATCTTACCACTAGGTTCTTCATGACCTTTTTTTTTTTTTTTCCTTAGATTCCATATATATGTGTTAGCATACGGTATTTGTTTTTCTCTTTCTGACTTACTTCACTCTGTATGACAGACTCTAGGTCCATCCACCTCACTACAAATAACTCAATTTCATTTCTTTTTATGGCTGAGTAATATTCCATTGTATATATGTGCCACATCTTCTTTATGTATTTATTTATTTTTAATAAGGAAATGTGAATATGTTTAAAGGTAGCACAAAAATGCCCGGTACTCAACAGAACATTAGTGGATCAGGATTGGGCCCAGGGCTGTCCAGTCCACATGAGCAGAAAAGAGACTTCTGCTCTACAGTTCCTTTTAAGACCCCATCACCATATACTCCCTGCCCTGCACCTGTTGTCCATGACCCTCCTTTTGCTCAGGTGTGTTGACTGTTGAGTGATCTGATGTTATCATTCATTCACTCAACTTACTGAGCACCTATTAGATGGTCAGGCGCACACGCCCCAGCCCTCAGGGGCTCATCAGAAAGGAAAACTGTAAAGGTGGAACTTCATGATGTAAAAGGAAACCTTTTCGTTTGTCTTCATATGCCCAACCTAGGTGAAAATAGTCCAGGAAAGACAAAAACCCAGCACAAATAATTTTTCAAAGACAATGTCGAAATAATAAAACAGGCAAAAGGAATGTGTACAACTAGAATTCAGCCTTGTGGTTACATGGGGTGTCTGGGGTGCTGGTGGTGATCCTGGCTCTGAGTGGTGGTTGTATGGAGGCGCTCAGCTTGTGAAAGTTCACCAGACTGTACTCTCGTGTTAGATGCGCTTTTCTGTATGTAAATTACACACCAACAAAAAAAGAAGAAAAAAGACAATGCCTGGAAATAAAGCTGGAACCATCATAGAAGGTAGTGAAGTTTCCTCATAATCCTCCTCACCTACAGGGAATACTGTTGCATTGTAATACTTTCGACTCAAAATTAGGGAGTCCTGAATCATTTTGCCGTGCGCCTAAAACTAACACAATCTTGTAAATCAATTATACTTCGATAAAAAAAAAAATTTCCAAAAAAAAAAATTAGAGAATCCTTTCTAACAGTCAAAATCACCCACAGATGATCTCAGCTTTGGGTTGGGAGGGGGCCAGCGGCTTAATTTTATTGGTCGTTGAACCCAAGGTGCCCAGCACAGGGCCTGGCCTGAGCCGGCCAACGTCACGTCTTTGTGAAATGGTGGGATAGATGATGCCTGCAGCCAGTAGCATTGCAAGTCTTCAAGTAGAGGTTTGACCGGAAATCGCAGCGGACGGAGGTGGGCACCCGATTGGATTCACTTCAGTAATGATGATAGGAATAGCTATTATTTATCAAGAAGCTACAGTGTGTCGGGTCCTTCACGCATGTCCTTCCTAGGCTTCCTAGTATCTCCACTTAACCTGAAAGAAACTGAGGCTCAGAGAGGTGAACTAATTTATCCAAGGCCGCTCAGCTCATAATGGGACAAAGCTGGCATTCAAAATGAGGCTTCTCTTACCCCAAAGCCTCGCTCTTCCTCCTACGGCATATCACCTCCAATACCTTCCGTGTCTGGTCCCAGTCCTGGCATTCCACAGTGCTAGCATCTGCTACGTCCTTAGAGGTGAGTATTGGGAAAGCCGAGCTAAGACTTCCGTTGTGTGGGGTCAGCCCTCTACTCCCATAACGTGCTTGCCTGGCCTGTGTATTGCAAACATTTCAGTGAGGACGAGTCTGGGCTAGTGGGAGCTCATGGGTTAGACCAAAGCCCCAGGGGTGAGCAACTAGGGCTTCCATCTCAAATGTTTTCCTCCTTGGGCTAGAAAGAATACTTCCTTTCTCTTTCAGAGAGAGCTAAGAACTGAAGCTGGTGAGAAATTCAGCCGTGAATTTCTCTGAGGATACGCTGCGCCCCTCATGACTGGCAACTTATTACAAATGTCACAACTTATCTGCAGCTGGAAGGATAGTTTAGCAAACTCAGCGTCTGCCAAATGAGGAGGTTTGCATTTCATACCAAGCATCGTGTTCACGTGCTAACAGAAGCGATCAGAGGAGGAGGCCTCCATCAAACCAACAGATGATTAACCTGAAAAACAGACACATAAACAGAACCACAATGGGTGAATTATGCAGCGGGCCATTCATGCTGCTGACAGCAGCCCACATTTGGTTTCTCTGCTCAGGCCATTTCTGTAAATGACTTTCCTTCCTCTTTCCCTTCCTGGCTCTCTCTACCTGTTTCCTTTACACAGAAGCCAGCAGAGCATGTCAGAGGCCTCTTGTCTCTGCTTCTGAGCCGTCCTTCCCCAGAAGGGCTCAGGGACCCAGACCTCTCAAAGGCCGTACATGTTCCTGTCTGCCTGCCCGTCCAGTGGGATGGCAGGGGGAAACCTCAGGCAGACACAGTGGCCCTTTTACCCTAGCCTTTGGAGCCAAGTCAGGCAGTTCACAGAAGGGAGGAGACTCAGGTCCTGTTGGTTTAAGCTTGTTTGCAAGGGGCCTCAGAGCACATAAATCCTGCAAACCTCACCTCGCCTTAGAGAGACATCTTATTTATGCAGTCTGAGCCTGGCTTTATGAAGTGCTGAGCTGAGCTCAGGGGAGGGCACTTTATCCTCGGACAGGCTCTACACTCAGAACTGTGGGTGTGTTCTTGCAGACTTCCTGCTTTGGGCCAGATGGGCATTTGGCAACACGCAAGGTTCTTCTTGACTCCTTCCAGCTGAGAGCCTCGTGGTTTGAGGCTCCTACAGAGGATCTGACAAGAATCTATAGCGTATGGGAGGAGCAAGGCCATGGGCATGGGAACAAGATCTTGGGAGAGAGACCAAAGGCCTTCCTAGGCTTCATTTGCTTCTATGCTTCCCAGACTGGAGAGTCAGTAAGTGGAAAAAAAGGTTAGGCGTCTTAGCCACTTGGCGTCAAGGATACAGAAAAGCAAAACCTCACTTGTCCCATCCCCTAGGAATCTGGAAATTATGATGGCTAATATTGATCAGAGGGGCCAACATTTGTACCAGGCCTTCTGGTTCTCAAGGCTGTTTCCCCTGTGTTCTTTCACACACTCAGGCAACATAAAAACAGGACTTATTGAATTTAGGAATGAGGAATAAGTGGCTTCACTTTGGGCCATCTCTGTGGAAGATACATTATTATGTAAGACAGGCAGACTGTGTCTTAGAATAGTTTTTTCATAAAAGAGTTACATTTTAAAAAATTACTATGCTTCAGAAACTCAATGAACCAAGAGAGAGTAATAGAATAATATTCGTTTTTACCACTTTATCAAGTGAGTATTTTCACCATTTAAAAATGAGGCTGGTCAGATGCAAAGCTCTATGAGATTTAAGCATCTCCTTCCCTCTATTATTTATTCATTCCCATCGATGTCTTGGTTAAACAGTTACAGAGCTGGGAAAATAATAACACTGAATTTTTTTCTAAAAATAATAACGCTGAATTTTTTCTAACATAGACCATTAGTGCTGTGCATACCAGGGTACGAGACCAATGTTTGTTGAATAATTGAGTGAAGGGGTGAATTCTGGCTTTTACCTTCTGAATACAGGATTGTTGTCAAGTCTGGGAAAAGTCAGATGGTCATTTTTTGGTCTCTGAGAGTGGATATGGGAGAGGGGTCCTTCTCAGAGATGTCACGTAGGCCCAGCCTTTCTCTGTGAGCTCAGCCTCTTTGAAGCTGCTTTTCTGTCCAGTCTGCAGGCTGAGGGCAGGGTCGCACAGAGGCCTCTGTGCCAGTCAGCTGGCACATCTGTCTTGTGCGTCCCCGCTGTGTGCCTGGTTGCCAGGTAGGCACAGCTCTGTGGAAAGAGCAGAAAGGAAAGGAACTATCAGATATAGGGGAAGCCAGATGATGTGCTTGGCACTCTACTTTCTCCATTTGTAGGGAAAATATAAGAAAAGGAGGTCTCTGGTCCTTACCTGATGAAATGCACTGTCCAGAAAGAGAAGGGCGGGGTGGGGTGGCTCAAGGATGGGGTTGAGAACTAATAATTGCTGACCTCTGCTCTGTGCTGAGTTTTGAAAAGCTTCTCAACTTCGGCACTATTGACACTTTGGACTGGATTGTTCTGTGTCGTGGGAGCTGTCCTGTTCATTGTGGGATGATTACCAGTGTTAACCAGCATCCCTGGCTTCCGGCTCCTACCCACTGATGCCAGTCATGTGCCTCTCTCCGCCCCCGCCATGTGTGAAAACCAAAAATGTCTCCAGCCATTGCCACTGGTCTAGGTACTGGGCCTGTACTAACTCACTGAAGCCTCAACCGCCATGAGGCAGGTGTTACTGTCTGTGTTTTACACGGGATGAAATGGAAGCTTAGAGAAGTTAAGACACATGCCTAAAGCCACACGAGCGGGGAATGATGATGCTGGGATTTGAAACCCATGTCTGTACACCAGTGTCAGGGACTCCTGAGGGGCCAGCCTCTTGCCAGTTCTTTGTCGTGAATGCCATCTGTCCAGATTTCCAGGTCTCTAGAATCCTGCACTGCGACTTTTCTTCCTGTAGACCTGCAATTTCCTTCTAATTTGCTTTGAGATCCTATTTGTGGTCTCCAATGAAGCCTTTCTGTAGAAGAGAATGAGGTGAGAACAAATGTGGTAAAGATGCCAAGTTTCAATAATGCTTGACCTTTCTTTTGGCTTTTGCACCCTTTGTTTTGATCTTTTTTCTGTCTCTGTCTCTCTAGGTCTGAGTCTTAATCTCTTTGATAATTGGCGCGATTGAATCCTCTGGGTTTGGGGCTGTTGGGAGCTAACCACTGCCATCACTGGGAGGGCTGCACCTGGCTGGAGCTGCCGCCAGGATTCTCTAGTACCTATCAGAGAAGAGTCTTCCCGTACACATTATCCGCTCCCTGTGAACCCTCTACCCCAACAATGGCATGAGCTGTGTCAGTACTAAATTGGGACAGCAGAGACTTGGGTCTTTCTGGGGGTCACAGTCGGAGCTCTGGGTCAGAACAGAACTTGGGTCACCAAGACATAAGGCATGCTTGTGGGAACCATGCAGAGCACGGGTGAACAGAGGATAGGCCAAGGGGTGGATTGTACTTCTTGCAGGGCAAAACCGGAGCTCCTGGAGGTCAAGGCTGGAATGGTGCAGAAACCCAGGTGGGCTAAGGGGGGGCAGATGGAAGGCAGACAGCAGACGGCAGAACGAGAAGGAGTCCACAGTCCAGAAAAGGAGCCTCTAGAAGGGAGGTGAGATAGAGTGATCCAGACACAGCCTTGGAAGGGACGTGCGATGGGGCTGCATCTGTCCCAGGGTGAGGATCTCGAGCCCACAGTGAGGAGGTAGGGAACAGGCTACAGCCACAGGAGAGAGGGCCGTGGGGGAGGCCAGAACTGATGAGGAAAGGCTTTATTTCTAATTAACTTGCCAAGCACAGGGCGGGACAGTGGCCTAAGTGAGGATGTGTTCATGCCGATAGCTGTGGACTTGACGCCCTGGCAGCTCATGGAGAAGCTCTGACTGCCTTTGGGTGCTTTATGGGCCAGGGGAGGGAATGCGGTGTTGGGACAGAGACCTGGGCCTGGATTTTGGGCCTTATAAGTGAACACAATCATACGGTCCTGAAGCTGGGCATCACCTGCCCGGCAGAGTGACCATGAGGACAAGGGGTCATGTGAAAATTGCTGGCATAGCGTGGGATCACCTGAAATGGTAACTGTCAGCAGTATTCTTTGAGTCGGCCAAGAGCACAATTTACTCTTTGTTTTTGTGAAGTATTATTTATGCCGTGTCAAAAATTTGAAAGAGGGCTTCCCTGGTGGCGCAGTGGTTGAGAATCTGCCTGCTAATGCAGAGGACACGGGTTCGAGCCCTAGTCTGGGAAGATCCCACATGCTGCAGAGCAACTAGGCCCGTGAGCCACAACTACTGAGCCTGCGCGCCTGGAGCCTGTGCTCCGCAACAAGAGAGGCCACGATAGTGAGAGGCCCACGCACCGCAATGAAGAGTGGCCCCCGCTTGCCGCAACTAGAGAAAGCCCTCGCACAGAAACGAAGACCCAACACAGCCATAAATAAATAAATAAATACATACATACATACATACATACATACATACATACATAAATAAACATTTTTAAAAAAATTTGAAAGATAAGGGAAATTGGTAAGAGGAACGTTAACCATCTACCAGAGAAAACATTCTGGCAAATTTCCATTTAATCTTCTTTGACCATAAGTACAATTACTGCTAATAATAAGTGCCACTACTACAATAGAATCTCTCTTAACCCGTCTCTACTTGACCAACTCATGAATTCATGCATGTTTTCCATTCTCTTCCTTCTGTAGAACCTGTTGACTGAGGGTGACGGCCTGCTGGGTACTCACAGCTCACAGGCGACCCCTGGGATCCCTATGGGCCCCTGCCCCCACCATCGGGGTGCATGCTCACCAAGGGTGAGAGAGTTGCGTTCATGCCCAGTCCTTCTTATGCTGCTTGAACTTATTGTAACAACATAATTTAATTAAATACTAAGTGACCCAGTGAAATACGAGTGAAAAGAGATGTTGTTTTTTAGGAAAGCCAAGTGGTGTGCATTGAACAACTTGCTAAAAATCAATTGCTAGCAATGAAGGCTGTCAGATTAGTTGTGAGCAGAGCCACTGGCAAAATTAGAAGAAATCGTACATAATCCTAGAAGAATGTTGCACTCAGATTGTTTCATATGTCAGTTTAAGTTCTTTCTCCATTTTAAAGCCAAATCTGGAAATCACAGATGATATCTAAAGGGTATGAGTTATTAAAAGAGGAAAAAGTTAGTTATAAAACTCCAACCTGGAGACCCAGCTCAAGTAGCAGCCTTTGCTCTACATCAAAGGATTATCAAGAAATGTTTCAAGTTGAAATAGTGTTTCAGGTTTGTATAACCTATATGCATAATTTTAGTGATCCTTGATTCATCCAACTCTTTTGATTAACTGATTTTGTTCTGATCATGTCAGATAAGGAGTTGTTACTTGAATACTGTGTTTTGGGTACATATGATGTGCCAAGCCCTCTGCAGAACTCTTAATCTATCATTATTTCATTACATTCATGCTAGAACCCTTTGGGGTATTCTTTCATCCAGCAAACATTTATTAATCAGCTACTTGTGTTGAACATTGTTTCAGGCGCTGGAGGTGTGGGTAGACGCAGGCGAGGAACTGAGCTCATGGAGCTTTATTCTAGTGTGTCTATATGTTGGGGGAGAGAAGGCAGAACATCAGTGCAAAACCAGATAATTTTAAGTAATGGTAAGTTCTATAAAGAAAACAAAACACAAAGTTGTGATGGAGTGCCTGGCGAGGGAGTGGTGAGGGTGCTGATACTGGGGGCTGGGGAAGGCCCCTCTGTGACAGGCAACAAGCGAACTGAGACTTGAACGATAAGAAGGTCTGGCCTGGGGTCACAGCCAGTGCAAAGGTCCTGAGGTCAAATGAGCCTGGAAGGAGGAAGGCCAGTGTGGCTGGAGCATGGAGAGTGAGAGGAAGGGTGGGGTGAGCAGGAGCAGTGAGGCCCCTGTAGACCAGCGTGAACGCTTCGGATATTGTACGAAGTGAGAAGGGAAGCTATTGTTGAGTTTTAAGTGAGAGTGATGTGATCTGATTTACGTTTTTAAAAGTTTGCTCTGGCTGCGGCTGCTGCTGGATTGCAGGGGGCTGGGGCCAGGTGTCGAAGTGGTTAGACTAGCTCAGAGGCACTGCAGAGAGCCAGGCCAGCAATGGTGAGGGTTTAGACCGCTGCAGTGGGAACAGCAGAGGCAGAGCGGTAGAAAAAGTCAGAAGAGCGTGCCGTCTGCATGAGGAAACTCAGTGTCTCCCCCTGGCTATTCTGTAGGGTCTGTCCTTCCCTCCTGGTGCAGTGTTTCCTTCTTCCCACCTCTTGTAATAACCCTCCATCTGCTCCTCTGCAGTGCCTATCAGAACCCACCAAGAGATAGTGAGCTGCCTGGTTTTTAGAAAAGCGTAATTGATGACGAGGAAATCTCTTCCTGCATAACGACCATCTCTTGTTCTATTTTCCTGGCAGGCCATACATTGAAGTGGATAGCAATCTACTGCTGGGTAGGTTTGGGCTTGTGGCTAAACCAGGAGCTGCTGTAGGTTGGGCTCATCTGAATCAGGCAAGCACGGAATCTCTCTGTAATGGGACCCAGTTTGCAGTATGATGCCCTCTGGAGTGTTGCTGGTGGGTGGGATGATCCCAGGCTTCTTGGTGATGCGTGAATCACAGGGGAGGGCGCTGCCATTTTCAAAGTAGAGGATAACTTTCCAGTAATCAAATGAGGTCAGTAGGTCATCAAAAGTCTATTGCTATATTCTAAACCAACCCTTTAAAATAATGTGGCAAAATGCTTGCAAAGATCCTTTCTCCACGTTTGTTCATTCGTTCCAACAGACTTACAATGAGCTCCTGGCTTTTATTCTTTGCTGTGTACCCTTAGACAAGTAACTGGACCTTCCTGAGCCTCAGCTGTGAGACAAGGATAACTAATAACACACACCTCTTAGGATTACGAAGATGTAGTGAAAGAATGGCTGTAACTTTGCACAGTGTCTGGCCCATAGTCAAGGTGGGAGTCTGTGAGAAGGTGAAGGAAGGCGGGTTTGGGAGAAGCACATGCCCGTTTCTTGGTTGGTTACAGCCTGTTATGATGCTACCCTTTCTGTTCTGGCATGTTCTTAGCAGAAGCTTCTGGCACTAAGGGACATCTGGGAGCCTCTAATATGTCTTATATAATCACGATTGCCCTGACTCAGGGATTCACAGGAACTTTAAGGCTCATTATTTGTAGGTCTCCACGTTTTTCTATTTAGTCCCTGCCTTGGTGCTTCTGTGCACTTAGCCCCTTGTACCTAGGTGCCACTACTATGTGTGTCCACTCTGATGGGGGCAGTTGTACTTGACTTTCCGTATAACTATAGTTCATCTTAGATTCTGCTTATGTACCTTTGCTTTTAGTAAACAAATGAATATGGCTGTTCCCCTGAAGGGCTGACAGTCCTGCTTTTGTATGTTCCTTGGTTCCTCTGCTTGATGGTTCCGGGTGTGTGGGACCCCAGTGCCACAAGTCATCCCTGTCCAAATGTTAAATTCATCTGGGAGAAGTTTGCATACCAGATCCCCTGTTAGAGATTTACATTCATCATCAGCCTAGTCAAGGTTCTGAGAAGTACTTCCTTCAGTAATAAAACACGTTTCTGTTTGTTTAACCTGTCATTCCTGTTCACACTTTGGAAAACACTGTTCTTCCTCTTATTTTGTTGGGTGGACTTTAGAAGTCAAAATTGGAAACCTAAGCCTCCAAACCCCAAGTCCAAGCCCTCAGCTCAGAAATTCAAATTGCTAACAAAATTGCTGATCTGATTTCTAATACCTTTCCATTCACCTCTCTTGGGCTGGATCCGATTTGTTATTTAAGATGTAATTTCAGAGTTTACTGAGACATTCCTCATCCTCTCCCTTCCCTGGTCAAAACCAAGGTGCTCTTGAAGATTCATACTGGGCTTCTACATACATATGCTCAGACCACAGGGTACATGATTGGCTTCTCACTCCATGTTATTGCATTTTTCGGTGGTGGAATCAGGCAGCTGATTTGTGGCACTCCCAGATGGTCACGGTTGGGGTTGGGAGATTAAAATACTTCCCTTTCAGTGAGAACATTTGTCTTAGGCAAGCTTTGAATAGTGGCACGATGGGCTGGATTCATCTCTCTGACTTGGCCACTGTGGGAAGCCCTAAGATGAGAAGTGTGGGTACTGACAGAATGCAAAAGAAATTGCTATCAAATCCATCCTGATCCTCTGCAGAGTCGAAAACAAGAAAGGCCGAGGCTGGGTAGAAATATGTGTGTGGCGGATGCCAGAGGAAGGAAGGGAAATTGACAAATGGGGAGGCCTGGCTCTGCCTTCAGCTCACGTGGCACGGTGCCTCTACGTGGCCGAGTCACGACCCAGGGCTGGTTAGTGCTGTGTGGGAGACGGTGAGTTTGAGCTGAGCTTTGCAGGACACAAAGGTGATTCCAATCATCTTGGACGTGGTGGCCCTGGGCATGGCCTCTTAGAGTCAGTCCTTGTCCTCAGACAAGGTGGCCAATGACCAATACAGACTGGGGGAAACAGACTCTCTGGTCACATGGGACCGTAGACTGGAGGTGCTGGAGAAGGGACCCCACTTCCTAGGTTCAAGTGCCTGGCTTGTTTATGCTTCCCCTTAACATGGTACGTTTTCTGCTGGGAACTTGAATATCATCTTCCTGTGTTCAGTTTCTATTCCTTTTCTCCTCCTCTTATTCCTGATGATGATGATAATGATGACATTTAACATCGTGATATTGTGACTTATAATAAGAAATATATATTTGGTCTTCGCCCCTATTCCTGGCACAGAGCTCCTAAAACCCTTGGAATTTCCTAAGTGATGGGAGCTATAAAGGTGTCTTTTGTTTTGTTAATGAGGTGACGTTTGGGAAGCCCCTAGATCACCTAAGGATGGGGGCTGGTCACCAGTGGAGCCAGCCATGTGATTAGAGTGTTGGAACTTTCAGTCTTACCCCGACCTCCAGGGAAGGGAGAGGGGCTGAAGGTTGAGTTAAAGATCAATGGCCAGTGATTTAATCAATCATACCTATGTAATGAAGGCTCCATAAAAAACCCCAAGGCCAGGGTTTGGAGGGCTTCCAGGTTGGTGAACATGTGGAGATGCGGGGAGAGTGATGTGCTCACAGAGCCTGGAAGCTCTGTGCCCTTTCCGCATACCTTGCCTTAAGCATCTCTTCCATCTGGCTGTTCCTGAGTTATGTCCTTTTGTAATAAACCAGTAATCTGGTAAGTAAGATGTTTCTTTGAATTCTGTGAGTTGCTCTAGCAAATTACTCAGACCCAAAGAGGGGGGTCATTAGAACCTCCAATCTATAGCTGGTTAGTCTGAAGCCCAGGTGACAATGTGGACTTGAGATTGGCATCTGAAGTGGGGTGAGGGTAGGGTAGTCCTGTAGGGTCGAGCCCTTAATCTGTGGGATCTGATGCTATCTCTAGGTAGATAACGTTAGATTTGAGTTGAATTGTAAGACACCCAGCTGGTGTTGGAGAATTGCTTGGTGGTGTGGAAGAAAAACACACTCATTGTAAACATGTATTAAGCATTTACTGGGTGCCAGGTACTGTGCCTAGCTGTTATATGCATGGCCTCATTAAGTCCTCACAGCAGCCCTCTGAGCTATTTTTTAACCCCATTTTATAGATGAGAAAACAGAGGCACAGGGAGGCTAAGTAACTTGTCTCCCCTGGGATCTGAACCTAGGCAGTCTGAACCATTATGCTCTGGCCTCTGGTCTGCTGCCACATGCTGGGGAGTGAGCAGGTTGCAGAAGAAAAGAGTGGAAATTCCTGTTCACCTTGAGCTTATCTACTGGGAGGCCCAGTGGTGGGTGTTCCTCAGGTGCTTTCTTTCAAAAAACTCTTGAGATGTAGATATCATCATTTCCACTTTGTAACCAATAACCATTAGCTGAGCACCACTGTGTGCTAGGGACAGCACTAGAAACTTCCAGCCTTATCCCTCATGCTTCTGACAATTGTTCAAGGTGGCTAATATCATCCCCTTACAGATGAGAAAGCTGAGGCTGCCTGAGGTTAAGCTACTTGTCAAGTTTGTGCAGCAAGCTTGAGCTGTTTATAAAACTGAGGGATTTTAATGAATGAGGGTTGCTGTTTCTTGAGCGGTCTCGGCCTTAGGCTAAGGAGAGAAGCCAGATAAAAATATCCATCCAGTTGAGGGAAAGCTGCCCTGCTGAGGCCCAAGATTGAAAGTTATATTGTTTTTCTCTTTCTGACTTACTTCACTCTGTATGACAGTGTCTAGGTCCATCCACGTCTCTGCAAATGATGTATGTAGACGTGTATCTGATTCACTTTGCTGTACATTATAAACTAACACAATATTGTAAAGCAACTATACTCCAATAAAAATTAAAAGAAAAAACGAAAGTCATGGGCCTGGGCTTCGCCTCAGGAACTTGAAAACACAGATTCATTACCAGCCCTGTGCTTCTGTCTGCTGCTGGCGTGGTCACTTCTTCCTTCTGTTCACAGCATTCTTGGCTTCTGGGGTGCAGGTGTCCCTGGTGTTAAACCGGCAGCTGCCAGGTACGAAAGATGCCCCTTGTGAAGCTGTGAGTAGGAAAGTGAGCTGGTGCCCACTCGTTTCTGTGTGCCCACTGCCGGACACTACACTGGCAGGACATCAGTGCAGATACGTTGGATAAAATGCTCTGTCCTTGTCTGACACCAGGATGCCTGGTGTTACTTAAACACCAGGATATAATCTGGAGTGACTTTCACCTGCCCTGAAGGAATTTTTTTTTTCATTAACTCATTAATTCTGGTTGAGCCAGTAAAAATCATCACACGTTATTCATTTTAGAATTTAAAAATCAAATTTCGAGTCAATGCTAAATGAATCACAGGTACTCTTTCCTTCTATGAGAGATGAGCTTTTCATTACCGATTCCATCGATTTGAATTGCCTGTAACGGGCAGACTTTGTTCCTCAGGCTCAGCGTGGCTAAGGGTGCCACGTGAGACTGTCTTGCTTGTGGAGGGGAGTGAATGCCTTAGAGGTCCCCTTCCTTGCTTGCTTCTGTGACTGTGGTGTAGACTGCACCAGCCAAAACAGCTCGGTCGGTGCGATCTGCCGCCCTAACACTCTGCCGCCAGCCTTCCCCAGGCTCAGATTCCGGGGTGAGAGGGTAAAGTGAAATTGTGTCGCATGATTAAATGAATATGCATCAGAAAATGCCTGGCAAGTGCTTTGAAGCATAGAGATTATCAGCGGACTCTGTGCATAGCCATATGAAAACCAAATCCACCGGGAGGTTTTAGATCTGCTTTGGAAAACACAGAGAAACGGCTCAGCAGGAAGAGCCCTTGCAGCCTGTACTTTGCTCCTTTGAGCGAATCAATCGGGTTTTTAAAACCCAGGCTTTAATTGGTTATGCTCTGGGAGAGGGTTTTCGATACATTCCCCCATCTGGCAGGACTAATTGTTCTTTGCATTTGGTGAAGGAGGCCTGGAAGGTGTTCATGCCTGTAAATGTCACTGCTCGTGGCTGTTTGATGATAGTGAGTCTCTTCTGCCATCTGACTCTTGCAAATGTTTCCTAGGATATGTCTTATATCTGAGCAGCTCCCACAGAGCTCCTGGGATGTAAGAGAGGCGAGGTACCCTTGTATGGCCAGGACCTCTGATGGAGAGCCACCGAGCATCACAGGCCTGGCTTCTGACCTCCCTGTTGATAATGGCCCCATGTGGGCCAAGGAGACAAGTGAGATGGACCAAAGATACTTGCTGGGGTCCCAAATCTGGCCTCTGTGGGTGCTTCTCCCTGCCTCAGTAGACTCCCTACCTCTGCCCCCTTGCCATCTATGCCCCCCCAGTATCTGCCAGAGCCCACCTTTAGGGACTGGGCTTTCAGGTCTGATGAGTGTAGCTGTGCCAGAGTGTTAGGGCTGCTGGTTTCCTTATCCAATTTTGGATCCACCTGACAGACCCTCCAACGGTCCATGCTCAGCTCTCTCAGTTTCCTTGAGGAGAACCAGCCCCAACACAGCATGATTTGGAGAGACCATAGGTCAGAGGCATTGCAGAGTTTCTTGGCTGCCTCTGCTGGGAAGGACCTTCTGGTCAGGGCTGTCCCTGACACACAAGTCAGAGACTGTTCCACAGAGGACCTGCATTCTCTTGTAACTCTCGTCATACCATCACCCATTTTGGAAACAATAGTACCTGCTGGCCCCTGGACTATGCAGAAATGCTCCATCACTGAACCTACATCCATTTGTTCATTCATTCATGTCAGTGAATGTTTAATATTTATTATATGAGGCATTTATTATGCACTTGGGTTATGTATGAGCATTATAAATACATGTTACATAGATATCTTATTTAATTCCTAACAGCCCTATGAAGTGAGCCATGTTGTGAGGCAGTATAGGACCCCTGAGGCTGCAGCCAGACTAGGTGTATTCAATTCCCAGCTCTGCTCACCATCGGCTCTGTGATGTTGGGCACGTTGCTTAATATAAACTTCCTGGGCTTTAGTTTCCTATCTGTAAAATAGGATAACAGTAATATCTACCTCAATGGGTCGTTACAGGGAATAAGTTAACACATATAATGCTTGTTGAACAGAGCTCGGCACTTGGTAAACACCTATATAAGTGTTTGCTGTTGTTACTATCATCATACAAATGAGAAGTCTGAAGCACAGGGAAATCATCAATGTTTACATGGCAGAGCTGGCATTAGGACAACGTCTGACTCCCAAGCTCCACCATTCAGACCTGGATGGAAGTGATCACATCTTCCCTCTAGGGAGAGACCTTTGTGGGGATTCCATATTCACGCAACTGGCAAGGACAGCGGGGGAGACAAATAGACATCGTCTTCCTCGGGAAGGACTCTTGTCCCACATCTCTGCGCCACAGTTATCTCAGTGAGGTTCAGATGAGATGAATAGGTTTTGACTTTCTGCATTCAAATCCCCTTCCAGCAACACATCCTTGAGACCCCACCCAAGTCAAAGGGTGAGCTTCCGGGGTCCCACATCTCCTGCTCATCTGTTTGCTCACAGCAGCCTCTTTGCACCCAGGTGTGAATGCCTGCTCATTTCACTCTCATAATAGCTCCCGTGTTTATACTAATGTGGGGGTTACATAAGATAAACTCTATAAAGCTTTTGTCTCAGGGCCCAGCACAGAGTAAGTGCTCAGTAAACTTTAGCTATTACGATTATTATTACTAAGTCACCTTCCTTCCAAGTTTGGAGCATACTTCCCTTTGCCTAGCTAATTCTCTGCAGCAGTGGGTTCTTTTTTGCTCCTTGATTTCTAGGGCAGACCAAGCCCCTTCTTGCCCTCCATTACATCCCCAGGAGAAATACCAATGTGGGTCGAGGGCAAGGGTATGTTTGGGCCTTGGGTCCTGCAGAGGAGCTTTCCTTATGAACAGCAAAGAGGTTAAAATTTTTGCACTTAGGGTGGGCTGTCTTTGGCTCTTATTCTTCAACTTCTCTTTGGGGGGTATGGCCTTTTTGGAATCCATGTGGTGAGCTGGGCTCAGAGTTATCTCCCACATGGAAGTGACCCTCTTGCCCTTAGAAGGACCTCAGTTGGGTCCAAGAGAAAGGAAGCCTGGATCCAATGACCCAGACTAGCTCCACTTTGTTGCCCAGGGCCACAGGTTCCCATAAGGATTTGGGACCAAATACAAACATTTTTGACAGTTACAGAGCATTTATAATGTGCTAAGTATTGCCCACTGGATCCTCCAAATAACACTGTGTGGTAGGAGGAATAAAGGCCCCCAGAGATGTCCACATCCTAATCCGTAGAATCTTGTGAATATGGTCTATTATATGGCAAAGGGCAATTAAATTTGCTCATCAGCTGACCTTGAGATGGGGAGATTATCCTGGATTATCTGGAAGGGCCCAACATAAACACAAGGGTCTTTTCAAGTGAAAGAGAGGCAGGAGAGTCAGAGTGATTCAATGTGAGAAGGACTCAACTACCCTTGCTGACTCTGAGGATGGAGGAAGAGGATCATGAGTCAAGGAGCACGGACAATTGATAGAAGTTGAAAAAGATAGGAAAACGGATTCTCTCCAGAGCCTCTGGAGGAAGGCAGCCCTGCTGACACCTTGATGTTAGCCCACTGAGACCCATTTCAGATTTTTGACCTCCAGAGCCGTAAGATAATACATGACTGTCATTTTTCATCACTGAGTTTGTGATAATTTGTTACAGCAGCAATAAGAAACTAATACACCCTAAAAGTAGGTAGAGTTATTATCTCTGTTTAAGATGAGGGTCCTGAAGTTTAGGGAGGTTAAGTAACTCATGCATTGTCGCACATAAGAAAGCTTGGAGCTAGGACCTGTACCCAGCTGTTTGATTGGAGCCTGGGCTCATACCCACCATGTTATCTGACTCTCCAACCCCAGCTATTGTATAGACCATGATCATTTCCATCATCTTATTCTTCTTGCATTTTTCCTGCAGGAATTTGCACTGGGGGCAGGAGGTGTGCAGGGAAGTTGGGATTCGGCTCTTGGCTACCTCTGTCTCTTTCCATTGGAAACATGATCCCAGTGTGTAGGTAGAAAGGAGGACAGAGGCCTGGCTTGCAGAAGTGCTGGTTGGACCTGCTGGCTCTGGTCATAACTGCAAGTCTTGTGTGGCCTTATGTCAGATGCTGTGTGATAGGGTTTCTGGATGATGATCTGGGTTCACTCTGCCCTTATCACTCTGCAGTCAGTGTGTGGAGACCTTCAAGCCCAGCTTCTGAGGAAGAACTATGCAGGGGCTCACCTGAGGGGAAAGAAAAATTATTTTGATTTGTAGCCAAAACGCTTGAAAGGATGAATGGATGAATGAGTATTTTCAATGGATCTAAACACTTAGATACTCACTGGATATAAGTTGTATTAGCGTTTCCTGAAGCTAAATAATCTTGATGTAATTAGAAAACTGTTTTTACAATAATGTGAAGAGAACCTTTCATAGGAAGAAGTAGGGGGAATGGTTAAAAAAAAAAGGTGGAGAAGGTTAAGAGCACTGATTATACTTATACTCGACAAATGAGTATAAGTGTGAATACAATCATAACCTAGAGTATCTTAAGGAAGCATAAAAGGTTGAAGTATATTAAGGAAGCAAAGAAGGTTAAAGAAAAATGGAAAGAACTGGGGATGTGTGAGCTGGGAGCTGCTGGCACGCTGTCTCAAGCCTCACCATCCAATCCAGTGGCCCGTGGCCACATAGGGCTCCTGAGCACCTGAAATGCGGCTGGTGCAAACTGAGGTGTGCTCTAAGCATGAAACAGACAACCGACTCAAAGACTTCTGATGAAAACAAGAATGTAAACTACCTCATTAATCATGTTTATGTTGATTACACATTGGAATGATAATATTTTAGATGTGTTGGTTTAAACAAGATAGGTTACTAAAATGAATTTCACCTTTTTCTCTTTACTCTTTTTGATGTGGCTACAAAAATTTACAATGACACATGTGGCTTGCATTCTATTTCTATCAGACAGTGCTGGTCTAGAGGGCAGAAGTGGGACCAAGGATGTAATATTAACAGGGAGGCGCTTTGGCCTCATGGTAAGGAAAGAGCTTCTAACAATTGGCCATGGCCAAAGAAGGGAGGCAGGAGCTCCTTGTCAGTAGTAGAAATGAAGGCCAAGGCTGTCTTCTCAGGGCCTTTGGAAGGGATTGTTGCTTTGAGAGCAGGACTGGACCAGGTCATCACTCAGAGCCCTTCTGATGCTTAAAGGACTGTGAGTGCATATATGGGTTTGTGTATACTAATTACATCTTTTCCTCATTTTATTGTTATGTATTTTCCTGGTTCTTCTCACTGCCCTTGGGAAAACACAGTGGCCTTCTTTCAGAAGTTGAGTGGGTGAGTGTCTTGATTCAAGGCAGCATACAGCTGCTCCGTGCTCCTGAAGCCTTCAGGGCCCCCTTGGATACCAAGGTCAGGCCCCGAGTCACTCAGTGCACAAGCCAGAAACTGGTCACCCCAGAATACACCCTAAAAGTAGGTAGAGTTATTATCTCTGTTTAAGATGAGGGTCCTGAAGTTTAGAGAGGTTAAGTAACTCATGTAATACTCATGTATTACTCATGGGTGTCCTGCCCCAGGACAGCTGCCCAGTCACCAGTCACCGATGAGCTCCTGCAGCAGAGTTTGGTGGCCACATCCACCTGCAGTCTGGCCAGCCCACTGTTCTGTGGTCCAGGGACCTGCAGGCTCCTGGCATTGCCACCCCAACATGCAGCAGGAGGGCTGGAGTGATAGCCCCCAGGGCCTGGCTCTCTGTTGTCTTTGCACAGCCCAAGAGGCCAATGATATTAGCTGAGCCAGTGATCAACATAAGCTACTCCTAGCAGCAAGGAGAAATTTGAAACCCTGTAAAGAAATGTTTTTAGGCTTTAGAGCAGAACCCATCTGCATGATCCTCTAATTACAAATTGGAGACTAACACCCAATTTTCACATTCATCTGACTGCATGTCCTTGGAAGAGATATTCTTGAATTCTCTACGAATATGCTACTGTACTGGCTTTCTGCCAGTCCAGACTGGCTTTGCTCTGGTATTCCTATACCCCAGGCTACTGGGGCATCAGGCCTGCTTAGATCTGTACCACCTGAGCCAGGCAGGACTGGGGACCCTCCTGTCCTCCCAGGGCAGGGAATCACGAATAAGAATGGCTCCCATGTGCCCAGGCAGCATAGCCTATGCAAGCACTTTACACGCATGGCCTCACTGATCCTTCCAAACACCTAATGTGATATATATCATTATCCCCATTTTATAGATAAGGAAGTTAAGGCTCAAAGGGTTTAGGAGATCACATAATTGGCAAGCTTCAAGACAGGGCCATAAAGATAGATTTGTCTGACTTAGGAGCCCAAAATATTAGCTACCATAATCCATTTCAGGGACTTAGCAAACCCAAAGAAAGCAGAGCCTGTGAAATTGCCAGATAGAGGTAGAGGAAGTAAGGAGAGAGTGGGAAGAAGGGGGAGAGGGTAGGGAAGAAGGTGACACGCCCATTCATTCATTCATTCATTCATGCTACATGTTTCCCCAAAAGTAGAACGTTCCTATTGAACGTTTCATAAACCAAAATGGTGGAAAGCCAAGAAGGAATTACCTTAAGACACATCTTGCTAACGGATGCACAAAATAAACTGAGATAAAGCACAGTTGCTCACAGACACAGTTCAAAGCTATGGCGGCTTGAGGCTACGATGCTGAGTGCAATTGCCAAGGAAGGAGCTTGGCGGTGCCACTCTCTCTGTTTGGGGTGTGCGCTGCCTCTCATAGAGGCAAAACATTGTTTGCCTTGCTGCAAAACAAATGCTGAACACTATTTTTGCTTTTCACCTTTTTTTGTAAAAGCAAAAAATCCTCTTTGGAGTTCTTTCAGTTAGCGAAAACAGGTACCGACTAGGTCTTTCACAAAAATGAAGTGGCATAAAGCGAACTTTCGAAAAGTGGGGGGGGTACCTGTAAATGGTTTAACTCTGGGCCTTTGGTAGGTCAGACAGCAAAATGAGAAGGACCAGCCCCTCCCCTGGAGAATCTCAGGAAGTGACAGACAGTTGTGCCGAGTGGAACAGTGCTCAGTCTGTGCCTGCTTCTTCAGGGGCACAGGCTGGAAAACTGCAAGTTCGTCTGTGGGAGGCTGGGTGGGCTTGCACAGAGGAGGATGCATTGGACTTGGACTTGAGAGGGGAGCAGCCATTTGGGACAGAAGGAACCGCATAAGCAAAGGCCCAGAAGTTGGGGGGCACATTGGCTTATTGGGAGATGTTGGCTGGTCATTCCCAGGGGGAGGAGAGCGGGGAGTGGGGGGTGGAGGAAGGCTAGACTGGGAGGGGCTTTGGTTGTCATAGCAGCTCATGTGGTGGGACATGGCAGGAACATTCCTTCCTTCCCTCGTTCATTTAGCTCTTATCCAGCTCCCTTTACATATATGTATCAATCACGGTTAGCAGACCAGGGTGGGGCTTGGCTAGGTTGCAGGGGGGGGCCATCAACTTGGACAAAGGTATCCCAGGGCTGCCCTTTCCCACTCAGATTTGCCTTGGATTTGAGGGACCTGGTAGCAGAGCACAGTCCCTGAAACCAAAACCCCGCCGGACTGCAGAGAAAAGGTAGGGGCTCCTGTTGGTTGTCAGGCACATCTCCATGGAGGAAGTGGAGATTTATTGAGTGTTAAATGTCAGTATCGATGTAATAAAGATGGTACACTGTAAGTAATAAGCACTTTCCAGGTGAGGAACCATTTTCAATAAGTTGTCAACCTGTCTGGTACTATGAATTATTAAAAAAAATAGATGTTGAAGAAACCCCACTTGGAGTTATTTAACTTTCAGATCTACTCCTTAGCTCTGTCCCTTCTTGACAGGAGCACCAGTATCCTGTGGTACCCAAGGACCTTGGAATTTGCACACACTTTCATCTCATTAGAAGATCCCAATATTCCTTTTACTGTCTTTCCTGTGATGAGGACAGGCTTGATGGAAAATGGATTTCTGACCTTCAGAGGCTCTTGTGACAGGCAGGAGAACTTTCAGGAAATGAATGCAGGAGAAAAAGAAGGCAAGAAGGACAAGAGGTGCGAGGCCCCTGGGACGGTCATGGCATCTGACAAATGTGGCCAGGTGTCAGCTTTGCCCACTCGCCCCTCAAAGATCTACACATCATTGTGGATAATTCCACAGCCCTGGGGGTATAGCCCTTATAGATTCCTGCTCACTCCAGGGCCTCAAGGCTGCCCCTGCCTCCTGGGTTCCTGTCTTGCCATGGATCACCTCCGTGATGTGCTTACTGTGCTGTCGGTGAGTTCACAGGGAATTCACAGAGGAAGGGCTCACACACACAGTAGGCCTTCCCAAAGAAGATTATGAGGGCAGCAGCTTTCAATGGCTACAGAATCCTGGAAGTTCTTTTTTTTTTTTTTTAAATTAGTTTACCATTTTTTTTATAAATTGTTTTTTTAATTTATTTATTTTTGGCTGCGTTGGGTCTCCGTTGCTGCACAGGCTTCTCTAGTTGCGGCAAGCGGGGGCTACTCTTCGTTGCGGTGTGAGGGCTTCTCATTGTCGTGGCTTCTCTTGTTGCAGAGCATGGGCTCTAGGCGCGCAGGCTTCAGTAGTTGCGGCACGTGGGCTCAGTAGTTGTGGCTCATGGGCTCTAGAGCGCAGGCTCAGTAGTTGTGACACATAGGCTTAGTTGCTCCGCGGCATGTGGGATCTTCCCGGAGTAGGGCTTGAACCCGTGTCCCTTGTGTTGGCAGGCGGATTCTTAACCACTGCACCACCAGGGAAGTCCCTCAACCAAGATGTTTTAAGTGTCTTTACTAGCAGTTGGTTATATAAAGGTGACCACACGGCTCCCAGTGTGATGGCGGGGGAGACAGAAAAGTTTGCAGAGCTGTCCTGTCTGCTGAAGGGTAAGCCAGGACTGAGGGCTGAGTGCCATGGGAGACCAGAGGAGGGCGTCTCACAGCCTGGAGAGTCAGGGGCAGCTTCCCAGAAGCTGAATTTAGGAGAATAATTTAACCAGGCTAAGCAGGGAGCTGGGGAAAGGAGAGAACTCTGGGCAAAGGGAGTAGCGAGAGCAGAGGCAAAGGAGCGTGGGATTCTCTCTCAGCACAAAGGCAGGCAGCAGACTGGACCGATGGGGAGGGAGTCACGATTGTGGACGGGCAAACCCGTGAGCTTCTCAGGGTTTAAAGAAGAAAACATTGAGCCAATGGAGTGAGTCTGAGCAAAGGTGTCTCAGATTTTAATGTGCATGTGAGTCACCTGGGGGCTTGTGAAATTCAGATTATGCTTAGGTAGGTCTGGGCTGGGGTCTAAGAGTCTGCATTTCTAACAAGTTCCTAGGTGAAGCTCATGCTGCTGGTCCATGGACCACACTTTGAGTAGCGATGGATAGACCTGCAGCAGGCAGGACAAGCCCTGTGTGTCTGACCTTGCAGGCTCTTATTCCTCGTTTCCTGTGACTGTGCATGAACGGTGAATGGGAGTTTGGCTTTAGCTAATTCCATGAAGCAGCTGAGGGACTGGTGTTTGGGCCAATGCACAGGCCCATCACCTTAGTATGACTGGGATACTGGTTTGCTTTTATTCTCTTTTTAATGATGTTTGCCTCAGTAACCCTGTTTCTGAATTCCCGCTCGGACAAGGCAAGGAATTCTGAGAGGAAGACAGACTGTCCTGTCTGTGGGAATCCAGGCTGGTGTGATGGTCCCCACGGCTTCCGTGTGAGCATAAATGGCTGTGGCCTCGCCCATGAGAGAGGATGGCCTCCTCCTCAGTGACTCCAGATGGACCTTCTCCCCTCCCAGCCTCCGTGCGTTTCCCCTCACTGCAGGGCAGTCCAAGACAGACCTTCTGCCCAGAGTCCTCTCGTTCCCTTGCCCACTGGCTCTGGGGGGCTGTGGGCCGCGATGGAGAACAGTGTGGAGGCACAGATCCAAGGTGGGGCTGAGGGTCCAGCCCAGGTGTGCTGATCGCACGGGTACCAGCGTAGCTGGGCGAGGGTGGCAGGGGCTCCGTCTGGCCCTCAGGCACAGTCTGGCTCACATGGGCTTCTCAGCAGCCAGGCTGGTGCTAAGTGCCCCCAGCCTCCACGACACACTGTCCTTTCTCACCCCGGCTTCTCCATACGAAAGGCCCTAGTGGAATGTTGGTTCCATTCAGTCCGGCTCAGAAACTGCATGTTAAGCACCCACCATGGGCCCGGGCTCTGGGGAAACAAGGGTCCTTTTCTCAAGATGTCACAGTTCAGTAGGAAAACAGACAAGGACATTGACAGTTGTCATTCAGTGTGGTTCGAGGGGAGCATGGCGACTATAGGGACCTAGGTAGGGGGTGATTGATTCTGTAGAGTGGAGCATATTCATTCAACAAATCCGTGCATTGAGCTGGGCACTGGGATAAGACCAACAAGGCCCATGCCTTGGAGGGCCTACCAGTGTGCGGGTGGGGACGGTGAACATGTCCTGGGCAGGTGCAGGAGGTGCTGTCCGGGCCTGGCCCACATCCCCTCGCCCGGCTCCTTCCGGGCTCATGGGCCCAACTTCCAACCACCAGCACCTAAATTTCTTTGTTTGGGTGTTTTCTCTTCCCACTAGTATCCACTCTGCTGGTCGGGGGTGGGGCACGGGCCAGAGTGCTGGGGAGTTAATGCTGCTGCCCCTCACAACCATCGACCGATGACTGACAGGAGATGGAATATAAATACCCCAGGTCCCTGGCCCCTGGGGAAGACAACTCTGAGGTGTGGGTTCTACACTGAGTTTCCCCAGCACGATGCTGCCCCAGTCACCCACAGTGCTGGTGGGAGAAAGTACCCTTTGTTGGCTGCCTTCCCTTCTTTGTCTCACTTTTCTCACTTCAGGATTTTCTTTACCTCCTACTCGAAATCAGACGCTTGTCCCAGAGTTGGCTTTTGGGCGAACCTACACTAAGAGAGTAGAGAAGGAGGGATCCATGTTTTGGAAGGGGCAACAGCGTGAGGGAAAGCACAGAGGTGTGGATGCATGTGGTATGCAGGGAACTGTGGGTGCTGTGCTGTAGCTGGGTGAGCGGTGGCACAGGCCATCTCCTCTCATGGGAACTTGGGGGGGACTTACCTTGCAGAGCTAAGGGGGATGCTTTGGGTGGCTCCACCACCCTCTCGGCCCTGAGCTCACTCACCCAGCTCCTACGTGTAGCTGCCCAGACCCATGGAGAGCCTGCTCTGTGGTCCCGTTGGACGGTCAGTGCTAAGGAACTTGGAGAAGATTATTGATGAAAGCATTTCCCAAAGCAGGTTCCGTGGAACATCGGTCCCGGGTTGTGCCTCTCAAAAGAGGGCTCCCTGGTTACCGAGTTTGCCCAGTGCTGCAATTACACTTCATTCTTAGAGGTTCCCAGTGTACATCAGAGGCCTGAGAAGTCCTGAGTCACAATTCTTTTTCGCTTAACCAGAATTAGCCAGCATTTTCCATAGTCAGTTGATGTGGAACCTTGTATCTCACAACAGTACTAACTCTGCACAGAAGGAAGGTTCTGCAGAGCTCGCTGTGGGAAGTGCTGATATGGGATGGGAGGATTTATCCGGAGAGTCAGGGAAGCCTCCAGAGGGCTGAAACCAGCCTGCCACTGTCACTCTTCTGCTGTCAGTGAGCCCTGGCAGAAATGGCACCGCTGCATTCCACAATCAGATCACAGAACCAGCCCTAGGACCGTGTAGTAGCCAGAGACACCCAGAGCCTCTTTCTGCCGGAGACGAGAAGCAGAGCATCCAACAAATTCGTAATGTGCTTCATAGACAGGGGCAGCTCAGAAGACAGCCTGAGAGATGGGAGAAGCCACCAACTGGAACTAATTCATACCATTAGGCCAGTGAAAGATGGACACACACCTAAGAATGAACAGAGAATACCCCGGACCATTATCAGAGGGGTAAACTAAAACCTGGAATGAGATGAGCAAAGAGAACAAGTAACAGTGACGGAGGCGTTTGATTGAGAGAGACAGCTCTGTTCTTGACTTATTTTGTGGCCACCATTCCTGACTTGTTCTAGGAGATTACATTTCAGATGAGGTCACTGAATAAAAGGAAGTTGCAGCCCAAGTAGGGAAGGTGTGACACAGAGCAGTGTTTCCCCACCTGGATCTGAAAACTCGAGAGGTCCCTTTTGCTGTCTCCCGTCTCCCTTCTCTCGTCTCCTGGTGGGGATGGGTTGGGGTTGCAGCCTTGCTCCCCTCTCCTCACCCTCTCCCTTCCTCTCCCTCACTCCTGGATCAGGGAGGCGAGCATCCAGGTAACTTACTGATCCACAGTGCAGCTGGAGTTTAGAAGCAGTGATATGAAACACAGCTGTTTTAAGTGAGTTCACCTTTCTGACCTGAGCTTCACCAGATGAAGCTTCACAGAAGGTAAGTTTACAGAAGAAAACATTGATCCAGCAGCCAGGGGCTTCATGGTGTCATGGGGAGTGGGACTGGGGCCAGAGATCAAAATAAATAAGTGTCCTGACTTTGTCACAAAAGGGACAAAAGGTCAGCTTTGCAAACTATGGGTTAGTGAGTTTAATGTCATCCCTTAGGAAACCACTAGAAGGAATCATTTTTTGAAAAATTATTTTTGAATTTTATCAAAGTAATTCTTTACGCACTTAAAAACCTCAAATAGTACCTGTAATAAAATACGATAGTTCTGGGCTTCCCTGGTGGCGCAGTGGTTGAGAGTCTGCCTGCCAATGCAGGGGACACGGGTTCGAGCCCTGGTCTGGGAAGATCCCACATGCCGCGGAGCAACTACTCCCGTGAGCCACAATTACTGAGCCTGCGCGTCTGGAGCCTGTGCTCCGCAACAAGAGAGGCCGCGATAGTGAGAGGCCCGCGCAGCGCGATGAAGAGTGGCCCCCACTTGCCGCAACTAGAGAAAGCCCTCACACAGAAACGAAGACCCAACACAGCCATAAATAAAAATAAGAAAAAAAAATATATGATAGTTCTCTGCTTCACCAGAGTCATCTTCCCAGCCTTGACCCTCAAAGGAGCTCTGTTTAACCCTTTTAGCCGTTTCTTCTCATATTTGCCACCATATTTCTAAATAATATGTTTATACCACTGACTCAGCAGTATGAGGCATTATACATTGATCTCCTGATATAGCAGATGAGGCTTTGTTTTTTTTTTTCTACTTTCCACCTCCTCAAAACCATGTCTCCTCTCCCCCAGTCCTCACACTTTGTATAAAAACAATAGGCAGTGTTTACATTACATACTGTGAAAGTATTGCCCACTGTTAAGTTCAGCTTCCATGATGTAAACTTTCGTTGTCCTGGTTGAATCAATGTCCACTTAGGAAAACAGAAAACACTAAGCATTTTAACAGGAAGGGAATGATTTAAGGAAATGGTTGTACAGGTAATGGAAGAGCTGGGAAGCCAAACGGGAGAAGTTGAGGCAAATAGAAATTAGCAACAGCAGGAAGCTGCTACCATGTCTAAGGCTGGAGAGCCAAGGGTGTGGGCAGTCTTTCCAGAGCCCAGGATGCACAGCTACCTGGCAGAAGGTGGAACCAAAATGGACTTGTCCAAGAGGAGTCAAAGACATGGAGGAGGTGCCACCTCTGTGCGATACACCACATGAAGCAGAGAATGAGGGGGAGAAATACCCTGGCTTCTCCCTTCCTCCCGCCCTCCATCTCCCTTCAGTGCCTCTCATTGGCCAAATGCAGATAGAAGCCAATTGAGAAGTACAGCCAGCCAGAGTCAACCCCTCTTCTCCCCTCTCTAACTCCCATGGTACAGAACAGGTCAGAGAAGAGCCAGGAATGGATATGAGGGCAAACAAACAAATACTAAACACACTAATATTAATATTTGCCCTTTTTATATAAAAAAATTACATTAGTATTTAGCATTGATTTGTTTTTCCTGTGTGCTCTATCGTGTCTGTTTTACACCTTTGACATTACTTTCCAAATATTTGAATATCTCATATAATCCATCAGTTTCGTTTTGTTTCCTGGAGTGCTTGATCCTTCTGTTCCAGTGGGGTGGTTTGCTCCAGGCCTGCCTCGGTGCTGCCGTGTGAGGCTTCAGGGTAACTTCATCTTGGGGGGATCCCTCATCCTTGCTCCTGGGCTGAATCCCCTGGGTTAATCCCATGGCTTCCTCTTTCTTGGTTTACTCCCTTTTTATAGAGGCTTGTCTTCCAACAGCTTCCCAAGACAGAGGCCATGGGAAATAAATATTTTGCCCTTGCATGTCTTTAGTCTACATTCACATTTTTTTTTGGATGTACATCTTTTATTAAATACCATCAAGTGCTTAATCATCTCCAACTTTGTTTAGATATTTCACATTTGTTGACTACATTTGTTGACTACTATTTGTATACTACATTTGATTGACAGGTTATCTGGCTTTAGACCTCCAAGTTGAAAACAAAATTTTCCTTGGAATTTTGAAGGTGCTGATTCACTGACTTCTAAATGCCAGTATTGCTTTGGAGATCCGGTGCCATCCAATTGTTTTGCTCCTTTATATATGACCTGTTTTGTTTTTTCTTTTTTCCTCTGTGGAAGGTTTTAGTATCTTATATACATCCCCAAATTATCTTTGGGGACAAATCAAGACAAACAGCCCCAAGTATAGACTTGTCTTGCTGAGAGCATAAAGCCTCAGTGAGGCTTTCCTCCACAGTGAGGAAAATATCAAGTCCCAACGGGATTTAAGCTCTCATCTTAGATCGAGCATGAGGTCCCAAAGGGATCAGCTCCTAATTGTAGGGCTTCCGGGGAGAATTAGCCATCAACCATGGACGATGAAATGAAGCCTTCCCTTTCTGCTCTAACTCGGTGAATCTGGTACTTTGAATAAACAGGACCCCTGAGGTATAATTATAGAAGCAGCTTTATTTTTGATACCACTGCCTTTCAAACATCCTCAATAGGAGTAAGTCTTCCACCGCAAGGGGGTAGAAATTCAGACAGGACCAGGACTTTCTTTTAATTAATGGGCAAGAATAAGTCATATGATTAATTTAAACCAAAACAGTCTCAGTTCCGTCCTTAAGAGGGTACAGTGCTATATAATCAGCAAAACTTCAAACTTGGTTTGATGCTGATTCTTCTCCAAAGGCTCTGCAGTCCAAGGAGGAGCAGTGTGGTCCTGCTTCTCTCTTTCTTCATGTCTCCTTCCTTATTTGCTAGCTGTGCTCTCCCACCATTCTAGAAAGGAGGAGGGAGGAAAAGTGTAGGGGTGGGAGGCGCAGGATCGCTCTTACTCGGCTGATACTGTCTGAAGATGGCTTTATGCCTTCTGCGCCTGGCAGAGATGAAGGCTGACTCTGTTGTTATAATTTTCATGAGTTCTCTGGAGATTCCCCCGCTGGGCCAGGTAACTGCAACTTCCTTGACAGAGGCCATGCTTCAGCTTTAACTGGCTACTCCCAGTCCTCCAATAGTTTCTGATCCTCACGGTGGCTTACTGAAAGATCCCTTACTTTGGCAAGCTGCCTTCTTGGATAGCAGACCTATTAAAATGACAGCAGGCTGACATTCCCACCTTGGGTTCCATGTTTGTGCACCATTGTCCGGCATTTGTGGGGGCTGTTTAGTGGTTGCCTTAGCTTTCTCAGGCATGAGGCATCAGTTACTAGACTCCCGTGTCCCCCACATCTGGAGAACACATGTCAATTCTGTAGATGGTTCCACTGAAGCCGCTCACATTAAGCTTGGTGTGGAGGTAGGTCATCCAGCCTTTCCACTTGACAGAGACCCCCAACTCAGAAAAGCTCTTCACAGATCCTCTCTTTAATCTCTAACAACCCAGTCCTTTCCAATCACCTACTTGAGTATCATGCTGGTTTGTCTAGGAGCTCAACTTGGGCATCTAGTATCCATTGCATCTTGGTGCCGTAGTGAAAATTCCCAGCTTAGCATTTCCTGTTACACAGCCATCTTCAAGAATCTGCCTCCCCCTTGCACACTTGTCATACCATCTGGAAGTTGCTATGAAATAGCATTGCAAGTATCTAAGCACATCTGAGTAATGGCTTCTGAAAGAGACACTGGGGGCTGGATTTTTTTTTTTTTTAATTTATTTTTGGCTGTGTTGGGTCTTCGTTTCTGTGCGAGGGCTTTCTCCAGTTGCAGCAAGCAGGGGCCACTCCTCATCGCAGTGCGCGGACCTCTCACTATCGCGGCCTCTCTTGTTGCGGAGCACAGGCTCCAGACGCGCAGGCTCAGTAGTTGTGGCTCACGGGCCTAGTTGCTCTGCGGCATGTGGGATCTTCCCAGACCAGGGCTCGAACCCGTGTCCCCTGCATTGGCAGGCAGATTCTCAACCACTGCGCCACCAGGGAAGCCCCAAGGGCTGGAAATTTGATTCCTTCAGAAATTCCTGAAAAAAGGACATTCCAATTAGTGAGTTGATAGCTTAGCCTTGTCACTGGAGGTGTCAATAGCAGAGCAAGATTGCCAGGCGATGCTTTATGAGCCAATAAAGGAGGATGCCACAGCACCTCCAGACTGATAGGAAGCACGTTTTATTTGCTTATTTATTGCTGTTAATTTTATAGGCTATGGGAGAAATTTCTTCCTTCTGAATGTGTCCAATTAGCTCTGTTCACCCAAGAGGAATCACGTTCCCTGGCTCTGAGTATTCCTGAATAACCACAGGAGAAAACACAGAAGGAGAACAGAAATATATATCCCTGGTGAAAAGAGTTCCAGGCCCCGGGCTTCCCTGGTGGTGCAGTGGTTGAGAATCTGCCTGCCAATGCAGGGAACACGGGTTCGAGCCCTGGTCTGGGAAGATCCCACATGCCGCGGAGCAACTGGGCCCGTGAGCCACAATTACTGAGCCTGCGCGTCTGGAGCCTGTGCTCCGCAACAAGAGAGGCCGCGACAGTGAGAGGCCCGCGCACCGTGATGAAGAGTGGCCCCCACTTGCCGCAACTAGAGAAAGCCCTCACACAGAAACGAAGACCCAACACAGCCATAAATAAATTAAAAAAAAAAAAAAAAAAAGAGTTCCAGGCCCCAATAAGTCAGCTATTGCAAGGGTAAGAGCCTGGGATTCCAGGGGCACCCAATTTTGAAGGATCCCGTTTCTACGCTGTCATTGGTGTCTAGATGACCCCCAATTCCATTGCAATTCATAAGAACCTTGACACTGAGCTAGAGTTATCAGCTGGTTTGGGTGGAGGCCTGAACTAAACTGATTTCTGATTTCTGATTTCTGCTATGGACCTGGATAGCAGATATGAAGGGGAAATATGATTCTTGAACAAATATGTTGAGAGATCACAGCCTCCAGGGGACAAGAAGGGGAGGCTGAACAGAGAAGACACTTCTGGCTTCTCCATGTCTGTATTTCCGTCATCATGAGCCATGTCCGCATACAGGAAGTCTTGAGTTTAGAGAAGGAGATGGGCCATGAAGACCATGGCTCCCCAGCTCTGTTCCTAGATTTGGCACCTGTTGCTTCCTCTGGTGTAGACAGTGGATTCAGGGTCTGCGTGGTTTGGATTTCTATGGAGTCAAGATGTGTGTGTAGCAGATGAGTGTGAACCATGACAGTGGCCATCCAGAGGCCACGGGGGACTTGTTTCGTTTGAGGCTCCCTGTAGGAGGGCTGCTGCGGCTGGGAGATTCAAACTGGCTCTTTTCTAGTTTTCTAATGTCTCTGTGCCTGAAGCTGAGCATCTTCTGAACGTACAAGAAGTAAATGTTGGGCAGGTACCACCACAGTCCGCATGGCTCCTTTCAGGACTGGCTAGCGGTATTGTTAAGTCCCATGTTGAGCCTAAGCAACAGGAGCCGGCAGCTTCTGGCCAAGTTTCAAAGATTTTGTTTGAAAGTATGCTTTGGATTTTAACATTCATTATCACTAAAAGGAACAAAACTCAACTTGGGGTCTCAGGGGCTCCAGCTCTAAACTCTTAGGATGTCAGGAGCCATGCTTTCAGCTTTTCACCCTGCTGTTTTAATGAGGTGAATGATTGTTTTTCCACTGAGCACCTACCTGTGATTTTTAGAAAAAAAGGAAATAAAGGACTCACATGGATATTTAGAAGGATATCACTGTAGAAAGTAAATGTTAACAGGCTCTAGAAATATAATTATCAGCTATTTGAGATGCAGTGACTGCAATATGATAACAAGATGTATTTTGCAGGTAGAAAGCATCCAGAGAAATGACATAAAGTAGAAATATAAGAAAAAGAATAAGGAGATCTTTGGTTGTTCTCTTTGTTGTGATAAAATTGAAGTGAGAGAAAGTTGAAATCTACTTGTTGAAATTTTCATGGTATTTAGTAGTCCTTCTCTATTTGTTTGTTGAATGAATGCAATACCCTTCCCTGAAAGATGCATCATTAGATAGATAGATAGATAGATAGATATAGCTATATATATTTATATATTTATAGATATAAAATCTATGGTGAATTTAGGGCCTCCAAAGCCTTACCTCTGCTCCAGCAACTCTTCCATGGTTGGGAGTCTCCCATTTCTTGATCCTCAATGTTTGTTGAATGAATGAATGAATCCACCTTTACTTAACTTTAAAGCCTGATGTTTCTACTTCTAAAAGGTAACTTAAATCTGGTTACCTATCTGCATCTCCAACTACTAGCCTCATCTGAGGCACTTCTTGCCTGGACTGTTCAATAACTTCTAACTGGCTTCCTCCCACATTCTCTGCCCAGAATGAACTTTTTTTTTTTTTTTTAATTTTATTTATTTATTTATTTATTTTTGGCTGTGTTGGGTCTTCGTTTCTGTGCGAGGGCTTTCTCTAGTTGTGGCAAGCGGGGGCCACTCTTCATCGCGGTGCGCGGGCCTCTCACTATCGCGACCTCTCGTTGCGGAGCACAGGCTCCAGACGCGCAGGCTCAGTAATTGTGGCTCACGGGCCTAGTTGCTCCGCGGCATGTAGTATCCTCCCAGACCAGGGCTCGAACCCATGTCCCCTGCATTGGCAGGCAGACTCTCAACCACTGCGCCACCAGGGAAGCCCCAGAATCAGCTTTTTAATATGTTCATCAGCTCATGTTGCTCTTTTGCTTAAACCCTTCAAAGTTTTTCCTTTGCTGTTAGAACAAGGCCCACACTCCTTACCACAGCTTACAGAGTCCTGTGGGCTCTTTCTCCAGCTTCCAGTCACGCTGGTCTCATTTTAGTTCTTTGGACCCCCTGAGCCACAAGGCTCCCGTGCTTGCTGTCTCCTTTGCCCTGTGGCTCATTTTTCTCATCCTTCAGATACCTGCTCAAATGCATCTTCAGCTTGACCTGTTCTGACTACTCTATCTAGAGCAGCACCTCCCCTCCAGCTTTCTCTTTATTATGCCACTAGGTCTATTTCCTTCATTACAACTGTCATGGTCTGCAGTGACCTGCTTTTATTTTACTTAATGTATCTCCATCAATAGAATATAGGATATCATCTCACACCGGTCATAATGGCCATCATCAAAAAATCTACAAACAATAAATGCTGGAGAGGGTGTGGAGAAAAGGGAACACTCTTGCACTGTTGGTGGGAATGTAAACTGATACAGCCACTATGGAGAACAGTATGGCGGTTCCTTAAAAAACTAAAAATAGAACTACCATATGACCCAGCAATCCCACTACTGGGCATATACCCTGAGAAAACCATAATTCAAAAAGAGTCATGTACCACAATGTTCACTGCAGCTCTATTTACAATAGCCAGCACATGGAAGCAACCTAAGTGTCCATCGACAGATGAATGGATAAAGAAGATGTGGCACATATATACAATGGAATATTACTCAGCCATAAAAAGAAGTGAAATTGAGTTATTTGTAGTGAGGTGGATGGACTTAGAGTCTGCCATACAGAGTGAAGTAAGTCAGAAAGAGAAAAACAAATACTGTATGGTAACACACATATATGGAATCTAAAAAAAAAAAAAAGAAAAAAAAATGGTCATGAAGAACCTAGGGGCAAGACGGGAATAAAGATGCAGACCTACTAGAGAATGGACTTGAGGACACGGGGAGGGGGAAGGGTAAGCTGTGACAAAGTGAGAGAGTGGCATGGACATATATACACTACCAAACATAAAATAGATAGCTAGTGGGAAGCAGCCGCATAGCACAGGGAGATCAGCTCGGTGCTTTGTGACCACCTAGAGGGTGGGATAAGGAGGGTGGGAGGGAAGGAGATGCAAGAAGGAAGAGATTTGGGGATATATGTATATGTATAACTGATTCACTTTGTTATAAAGCAGAAACTAACACACCATTGTAAAGCAATTATACTCCAATAAAGATGTTAAAAAAAAAAAAAAAGAATATAGGGTCCTTGAGGCAGACTTGCCTGACAAGTTCACTGTTGTAGCCATAGCACCTGGCACTTGGCAGGTAATAGGTGTTCAATTAGCATAACAAAGTTAAGCGCCTGGGAGTGAACCTGTCCCTCTCTCTCACTACACACTTGCACACTTCAGCTTTGCAGAAGGATGACCCTGATGCTGCTGTCCCTGGAGACTTCCTTCAGAGCTGGTACCCAAGATGCTGCAAGTGACACTCACATATTTCACTAGGCACCTTTTGTGCATGCTGCCGCCTTTAGGCCTGAAATGAGCCTTCTGGACTCCTTGGGCTTTCTAAATGCTGAATATACAGCATTAATCGGATCTTGCATCTCTGGTGAATAACTAAGACACCTTTATGTTGAAATGCAGATTCTCCATTGAAAGGCAAATCTTTCATTTCAAACCTTGGAATAAGGCTGGGTTTGTATTTATAAAGTAAGTTCTATACGAGAGCATATTCTGGGCCCAGAGCGCTTTCGTTTGATTGCTCAATAAATAACATTTTCACTCATGCAAGTTCTTGCCTCAGAGTATTTTGTTCTGAGATAGTCAAATAAGTGACAGTATTGAGTTCTATTTAATATTGAGTTCTATTTAATTTTATTCAATAATGTCCTGTATGGTTCCAGGGATTTTTCTGGGCCTTTGTGTCTCAGAGGTGGGTTGAGAGTATCTTGTTTGGGGGCGGTCCAAAGAACTAAAATGAGACCAGCATGTCTGGACGCTGCCTACCTCATTTTCTTGCTGGGTATCCCCACGTAGGTTACTGAACTTCTCTGAGCCTCAGTTTTCTTGCTTAGTATGGTTCCACAAGGATTCTACTTTCATGTGCCAAGTCCTGTGCTGTGGATGTTATAAATATCATCTCAGAATCTCGTGGCAGAGCTGGCTGGTATGCTCAACAAAGTGAAAGGAAAGGGAGTGTATTGGAAGAGAGCCAGGGAATCACAGCAAAAAAAGCTTGCCTGGGATTAATGTTGCCACCCCAGACCCTGGCACCACCATAAGCAGCCAGTCACCGCCTGTCTGTTGTGATGGCATGGAGAGGGAAGTCCCAGAGCAATGCCGTGTCAGAGCCGGACCAGTCCTACCTGCCTCGCTGCTTTACAGATGAGAAAATGAAGCCCACAGGATGGCATGGCTTATGCGAGTGGCGTTCATTTGTTCGTTCATTCATTCATCAAACATCTGTTGTTCATCTGTCATGTGCTAAGCCCTGTGCCGTGTCCGGGGATGAAGGCATGTTTTGAGGACACAGTCCTGCGCTCGGGGAACCCCTGCAACCACGAGAGGAGTCCAGAACCAAGTCTAGGGATGGACGAGGAGGAGGCAGTCTGTGTAGACTTCTCTTACAAGAAGACTGGAATGGAAGAAAAGGGGGAAATGACAGGATAGGGTGAGGGGATCCAGGAAGGGTTTTATTAGATGAGGGGGGCTGGGGCACGTGGATGATGTCAGGAGAATGATCCAGAGGAAAGGTAGGGGATGAAGACGCAGAGGAGAGAGTGATGACTGATGTGCAGGGGCTTCTGAGTGTGCATGGGGAGGAATCAAGAAGTTATTGGCAGGGACGTTTGATTCCCAGGCAAAGGTTTTTAGGATGGGGATATGGGGGTGGGGGGAAGTGTCCTTGGGACACAGGGAATGTGTCCTGGAGCCACAGGTGGTTGGGGACTGAGGATGTGCCATGGACACACCATGGCAGCTGCAGGTCCTGGCAGTCCTTCCTGGTCTTCGGGTGTGGGGACAGGCCTTGGGGAGATGCTGCTACAGGCCACCCAGAGGGCTCACCGTGGTAGGAAGACACTCTCTGGAAGAAGGAAGGGGTCTGAGAATCTGCCAAGGGACCCAGCTAGTGCGGTCTTAACCAAGCTTTCAGTCAATGCCTTGTCTCTGCCAATATCTCAACTAGCCCTGGAGTAGAAAGGAGTCATATAGAGAGCAAAAGGTAAAAATTTTGCCAGTGACTAATCATCCTATCACTGTTCTCAAGGCTATACCCAAGGAATAATGGGGTCTACAGTGTGGTCACTTACCCAGCCAACTCGTACCCTAATGTTAAGGAGAAAGTGAGATGCATGGAGAAGGGTAGGAGGCTTCTTCCCATCTTCTGAGAAGGTGAAAGTTCCCATCTATGGGCGAGGCCAGAAAAGTGGGGTACAACAGAGTATAACTTCCTCTGCACCAGCAATAGGAACATGCACAGAGAGACGGACCGTGGGTGTACCTTAGTGCCCAGGGTCTCAACTCTGGGGACCAGGGGCTGAAGACTTGGTCCTGAGCCTGGAGGTCCAGGGTCTATAGCCTCAGGGACACAATAAGAGTGACAGCTGGGGCCAAGTGTGGAATAAGGGCTGGCTCTGAGCCCTCCCAAGACAGGGAAACACCTTGGGCACAACTTCAAAATTATCCCCTTCCAGGTGTCCCTGTCAGTTGGCCAAGGTAACCTGAGAGACAAAAGCAGATTGGAAAGACAGTATTTCTGGTTGTCGGGCTGGTAGTTGTTGTCTGGTCCAAGCTGAGGTTTAAAAGGTTCGGAGTGCAAGTCTCGTGTGGCTGGTAGAGGGCAGAGGCCTGTGCTTGGGAATCTGGCTTCTCAGCCCTTGGTTTTTTTCTGTATCCTGTACTGTCACCGCTCCACGTGGCAACAATGACCTTGGTAATACTACGGCTCGCTGACATTGACCGGGTACTTACCAGGTCCCAGGCATGGTAAATGCTTTCTGTGAAATGTTTCGGGTACCCTTCCCAACTCTGAGGAAGGTCGGTTTTCTTTTCATTCCTTTTCCACAGCCGAGTGAACTGAGGGGCTGAGAGAGATTCAGGCACTTGCTCGAGGTCACAGAGGGTATGAGTGGCGGAGCCGGGAGTCAAACCCTGGTCTGCTAGATTCGGCGCTTGATGTGCTCACACACGAAGTGGATGCTAAGGGAGGCTGAGTGGCCTGTGGGGTCAGGGCTCTGAGGATGCTGCGGGGAAGGACTGCCTGTTCCCCGATGCCCCTGCTGCCTCGCCAGCCTCCGAGGGCCTCTCTGGGCTCCTGAGGAAAAGCCTGGGCTGCCAGTGAAGGGGACGCCACAGATGGGAACAGTGAGGCCCACGTGATGCCATGAGGTATCAGAAGCACGTATAATGAGGGGCAGGTTTGCAGAGCTGCCCAGATGCCTTTCATCCACTCCCTCTGTGAGTCCCCGGGAACAGTCTAGGCCTGTGGTTTGGGGCCTTCGTTAGTGCTGCACCATCTGCGACTGTCACAGAGGCAAGAAAACAGACTGGCTCCTTTGTGTTTATATAGTTCAGACTGCCTTTCCTGGCTCCCGGGATCCAAAGACTAGTCTCCTCAGAGCTGGCTTATTGGCAGTGACGTAGAGTGCTGCATTCTGCCGGCCCCATCTCCAGAGGCAGCAGTTGCACCCGACACACTCTCCCTACCAAACCCTGGTGGCAGCAGTAGGTCTGAATGACCCTCTGTCGGTATGACCGTCCATCTGTCCAGCCAGCCAGCCCTCCCGCCCCTTGTGGAATGGCGGTACACAGGCAGTACACCTGTTTACCTGTCCATCTCATACCTACGTGTGAGGTCACTGGAGGCAGGGAGGCTGCCTCATCTTTGCATCCTTCCCGCCATGGTTCCCAGCCTTTCCCAGCACCAACACCTGCAGAATCTGCTGCAGCCCCTCTGCAGTGACTGCTGGCTAAGCCGGTGTTCTCTAAGTGGAGGGGGGCACTTTGATTTCTAGGGGTGCTGTTTGAAAAAGCCCCCAGTTCCAAGAATCCTGCCAACAGGAAACAAAGGGAAGCGGGGGTTCAACGAAGAGCCTGTGAGATCCTCCCACCCCCAACCTGGCCTCTTTTACTCTCTGGCAACCTCCCTGCAGCCCAGGCTCAGCGGCTCTGTTTCTCAACCTGCATGCTGGGGAACACTGCGTCATAAATACAGTTTGTGGCGTAGAGAAAAGACTCAGAATCTCAAAACAAGACTCAGCCGTTTATGAGAACTTATGGCAGGAGGGAAGATGGAGCTCACCAGCGGGGCTGGGACCATCACGGCTCCGGGCCTTGAGTGGCTTTCTTTTCTATACCTGAGTATATCCAAGTGCCTTCCACAATTTGCCCTGGGTAGGGGGAATCTTCTGATGCTCAGGTCGGGAAAATGAGACATCATGATGCTCAGATGAGGAAAATAGACCTTGGCATCATCAGTTATTAAATTTCCAAAAGGCTGTTTGAAAGAAGGTGATGATACCATATTGCTACATCTGAGAGAAGGCATAGTATTTGTCCAATAAAACACGGTATGTAAAAGGATTACAGTACTTGTTCAGGGGATAAAACACTAAGGGTTGCTTTGTTACTTGAGATGTGCGATGGTTTGAATTGACATGAAGTTCTCTTGATAGGGAGGAGCTCACTTCTTAGGACTTGTTAATAATTACCCTGTAGACCTTCTGCTCCAGAATCTTGGGGGATGGCCCATCTTGGGGTGAATCTGTATTTTCCCCAGACTTTCCAAGTGGACTTCTGTGTACGCACTGCAGTTTGGAAAGTACTCCCCAACCCAGTGGTTCTAAATCTTGGCTGTGTATTGGAATCACCTGGAGAGGTTAAAAAATGAAACAAACAAAAAAGATGCCTGGACCCTACCTGCAGAGATTTTGAATCGGTCAGTCTGGTGTAGGCCTGGGCATTTGTAGTTTTGTTGTTGTTTTGCTCCCCAGTTAGCACTGATGTGCAGTCAGGGTTGGGAACTCGGGTAAGCCACAGCCTCAGGGACAGTGCCTGTCTGTGCTCTGTGGGTGCATGTGTGTGTGTGTGTGTGTGTGTGTCTTCTGGGCTGATTCCAACCCTCAGAGACATATATGGCCTGGACCTGGGCTCACTCCAGAACACCGAGTGGTTCCCTTTGATGCCTCTGGCTGGCCATCAGATAGGCATGACAGCCTCTGCTGTGTGTTCAGAGGATTTTGCTGGAGTCCAGAGAAGAGCCTCTATCACATTGCCTCTCCTGGCTCTGGGTCAGAAAAACCCCTCTGAAGGAGCAGAGGGTCACAGCTGCAGCTGGAACCAGCCAGTCCTGGGGGTGTTCTGATTATCAAATGGTGGATGACTTAGCCTGGGGCAGCAGCAGCCGATGTAGTGGATGCCGCGGAGCCATGGGCTTGACACTTGGCATCGGCTTCTGTGTATTAGTGGAAAAGCCAGCAGAACCCTCTTCACCTCCCCCCGCCGTCCTCCCTCTCTGAGCACATGCACACACACCCTCTTCTATCTTCTCTCCATCAAGAGCTTCCCTCCTCCTGGACCCCAGGTTAAGAAGATGCTCTCCTCCAGACACACTGGCCCTGTTCAGAGATGATCAATTCATTTTCCCGCTTTTATTTATCAAAGCCACACGTAGCTGTTAAGCAGGGCTTCTGACTTAGTATTTTTCCATGCTGAGTCTTCTAGAAATCGAACTCAAAGCCAAGGAATCGGGTCCCTTCGTTGTGCATGTCCTTATCGTTGGGTCTTTTTGAAACAGTTTGAAGACCTAAGAATACCCTGCCCAGGTCCCACTTCCGAGATTAGATGAGCTGGGGCACGTTCAGGGTGGTGTGGCCATAGACCAGGTCTCACCTTCTGTCCTGTCTCCCTCTCACTTCTGCCCTAACCTTGCCTCTCTGTGTCATCTTCAGCAAGTCCCTGAATCTTTCTGATGGAATGAATGACTTGGCCTTTTTCTCTCCCCAGGGAAATGAGACAGATGAACTCACTAGCCTCTGGGGTTCAAACCATTTTCTTTAGCCAATGACCCTTTCTTTAAAGGGTTTCCTATACAAAACATATAAACAGACTCAATCAAAGCAGCTATGGTAGAGGCGGAAAGAGGGACCACAGCCCTCCCCTTCCCCCAACACAGGGTCCATTTTCCAAAAGGGGGCTCCATAGAAGCTCTTGAAAACCACTCTTAGCTAGGTTATTTTCAACTGGGGGGGGGCATCTTCTCTCCTATGGGGTGTCCATATCAAAGTCTTTGGAAAGTAGGGTTAGGTGGCACGCATACTTTGAAGAAGCATATTCCAAAATGGCCATTATTTTTATTTGTTTTCAGTTGTGATAGTTAATTTATTTTCAAATTTCAAAGAATATGAAAGGAGGATAGGGATTTTTAACATTTATGAAAAGGAGGCATTGATTTATAAAAGGTAGCAATCCATTGATCTAGATCATTGTTTTGCAAAATGCTGGTCACAACCCATTAGTAGGTCATAGAATCAATTTCCTAGGTCACAACCAGCATTCGTTCTTAACAAAATATTGTAGCATAAAATAGAATATACCAGAGTTAGTCACATATGGTAAGGCTAAAGACTGTTTTGTAAATTGTGGTTTCCCTTATGTATGTTTGCATGCGTGTACTAGATGTAAATATAGCTCTTACTGTAGGTTATAATCAAAAAAAGGCCAAGAGCACTGGTCTGGATGAATGGTTCCTGCGGGTCCTTTGGGCTCTGATTTTGCCTCATGTCTGCATCTGGGAACTTTCTGACCCGCCGTGCTCAGCAGTGTACTGGTGAGGAATGCAGGGAGACAAGAGCTCAGGAGGCAGGACATCTGGGCAGGGTGAGCCCCTCCCCACAGGAGAGCCCACACACTGTCCATCAGTTCCATTCCTCCTCCTGGGGCCTGGCAGGAGGAGAGGAGGTTAACATGGGGCTGACCTTGTCCAAGTCCGTGGTCTAGGATGCTGACTGTGGTGTGTCTTGTAGAAGGCGAGTGGTGTGGGTGTGTGAGGGGTCTGGGGACCTTCCCTTCATGATCCCCAACAGTGGAGGGGCTCGTCACCTCTCTCTGGTTCATAGAGGCCGCCCTCGGGACCCTGCCCAAGCTCTACCTCTCAGCCTCACCCTCTAGACTGCCTTGGTTTTTACTGCTAAGGTGCCATCCCATGGGGTCATGAGCAGAGGGCAACCTGGAGAGATCAGCACCTGTGCTATGAGGAATCCTTGGGCATTCCTGCAGAGTGACAGCCGCATAGGGGTGGAATCCCTGTGTCCTAGCCCAAGGCTGCACAGTGTGACAGACTGACCCAGAAGGAAAAGTCACCACCTCCCACCCAACTCCCCAGCCAGGCAGATCTGTCTTGATGCAGAGGCCCTCACACTGTGGCACTGGTCTCCCTCACTCCCGTGTGGCTTCCCCGACTTCCCTTCCTCTCCTGACCTTAGCAGGAATGGGGTGAGGAGCAGGAAGCCGAGGCCGACCTTCCTCGGGCATCCCAAGGCACCCCACCCCAGGGTACCAGCGGGCTCTGGGTCCTCTCGTCCTGTTAGGGAGAATAGAGGAGACTTGTGTTCTAAGTTACTCTGTGTACCTGACTCTGGTGGGGAAGATGAGAAAGTGATGAGTAACTACCTCATAAACTCCCCACTGTTTGCTCATAATTCTATCCCAGCACCCAGCATAGTACCTGCCCATAACTACAGCAACAATTGCCAGTGATTATATAGCACATGGAATGTGAGAGCCCCACATTAATTTATTCAGTCCCCACAAGGAAGCAGGTATTATGATTATCCCCACTTTTCCACATTAGAAAACTGAGGCACAGAGAGGTTAAGTGACTTGTGCCAGGTCACACAGCTAGCGAGGAGTGAAGCCAAGTTCCAGACTCCCAGCAGTGTGTCTCAGAGGTCTGATACTTCACTTCCAGACTAGGCTACCTCTGCACAGCTGCATCTCGATGCAATTTGTTGAGTACGTGAATTAACTTTCATTTATAACTCCAAATGCATAGGGTTTAATTTCCACCTCTCCATGTGCCCAGAAAGGTAGGGCAAGCCCATGTGTCTTTTTCAGTGTGCCAGGGCCCATAAGGGAGCTTCTTTCTAAGCCTCCCATCCAGAGGAAAGGGCATTAGAACTGGGTGCATCTCCTTCCCGAAGAGAAGGACATGCTAATGGATCCATGAGAGGCTGTGCAATCCAATGCCCTCTCTGGTCACCCACCAACCTTGAGGCATGGCTTGGAGGTAGAACCTCAATGCACTAGGGTCTCTGAGCAGAGCTTTCATCCTCAGATCTGAGCCTGAGAAACTCGGGCCTCCCAGGAAGTCTGGCTTGCCCCCTCGTGATCCTTTCCGGGAGTAGGAACAGGCTTTATCATGCACTTTGAAAATCCATTTGAACAGCAAATGCTCATGATTATGGAGATGCCTGAAGAAAGTTCAGACCCTGTGGATAATCCTGAGACACACTGAAGTGGCCTTGTCTGACCTTGTACATGAGGCGTGAGGGTGGATGCTTTTCAAGGCCCCTGGCTGACAGAGATAGATAAGTGTGGGACCCCCTATTCACTGGGTCCCGGACATGTAGACTTTCTTTGTCTGAAGCCCTTGCTTATTTTGTCTGGCTGAACGCCGGGCCCGCCTCCTTCCTTTGCCTCAGGTGCCCATGCAGCACGACTGGGTTGGTAAATTAAGAATTTGCCAGATGGAAAGGACTAATTTTTCCCTCTTTCAAAGTCACAGGCACGACGGTTTTTTTTGCACACTTTCCGCTGGACACATGCTGCCTCCAGAATACAGAGCGTTAAGACATCATAAAGGTTTTCACATCTTTCATGTGATAAATATTTTTACCGTCACGCTCGAGAAATGGATTTTGTTTGAAATGGCCTGTTTCCTTTGATGGCTTCTTTGACGTGGATTCAAAGCCTTTCCTGGTCCTGCAGGAGCCTGGGGTTGGGAGGGCCTGTTTGTTAACTTTTTCCAAAGGACAAATCCGTTTTTCCTCACTGAAATACAGCCGTGGCTGCCTGGGCTTGGGAGGTTTACGACGGAGGATGGCAATGAAAAGATGTCCAGGGAGCCAGCAGCTCCCGGGAGTGGTGGCGCTCGGTCCTGGGGCGCCCACAGCCCGGGTACCTGGGAGCCTGTGTGCAGACCCACCCAGGCCCTGGCTGCTACTAGTCCTTCTCCACTGTAAAGTGCACTTAAAGATTCAGATGTGGCTGTTGAACCCGAGTGGAGTTTTTACAAGTGTTCTTCTCTCATCTTTGAAATGACACATTTTTAATGGTCTGCCTCCATGCGGTGAGCAGCCCCTTGAGACTAGAACAATCTGTTTTCCGGACAAGCCTTTGTGGGCTGCAGTGACTGTGTGTGTGTGAGCGTGCAGCTGGTGATAACTGAGCAAAACAGGAACTCACCTCTCCTTTGGGAGCCTGGTTAATAGTCCCGGGATCTGGTGATTAATATCCTCTCCCTCCACACCTGCAGAGCACCTCTCACCTCCCCGCCAGCCTGACATGTAGGTTGCAGGTGCATCTGCTGATCTAGACCTGGGCACCAGCCTTGGCGAGGGGTGTCTGAGGGAGGATTTGCTGGTTTGTCCAAGGCTCGGGCTCTGGGGTTTGGCTTCCTCAGAGGTACTGGAAAGACTTGGTGGTCAAGCAGGTTGTCTGTCCCCAGAGCCACTTTGCAGAAATCCTCATGGGTGGTGGAGAAGACACTGAGCAGGGAATGAGGGCATTCAGGGGCTTGGTCTACTTTTCTGGTCCGAGAATCAGCAGCTACCGAGCTGTGTGACCTCGGGCAAGTCATTTAACCTCTCTGGACCTTAGTTTATTTATTTAAAAAATAAAAAGTTTGAACTAGAGGCCTAGGGGCACCATTGAACATTCTGCTCCTAAGTGGAAGCCACCAGTTCCTGTGTGAGCTGAACCACCATAGAATCACATTTGAGGACATGAAAGGGTGTTATAGAGCAGGGGTCCCTAACCCCTGGGCTGCGGACCAGCAGCGGTGCGCTGCCTGTTAGGAACCGGGCCGTACAGCAGGAGGGGAGTGGCGGGTGGGCCAGCGAGTGAAGCTTCATCTGCCGTTCCCCATCGCTCCCCATCACTCGCGTTACCTCCTGAACCAACACCTCCCCACCCCCTCCACTGTCCGTGGAAAAATTGTCTTCCACGGAACTGGTCCCTGGTGCCGAAAAGGTTGGGGACCGCTGTTATAGAGCATTTCATCCCACCCTCTTATGTTTATCCAGGAGAAAACTGAGGCCTGAAGAGAGGGAGCGACTTGCCCGTTCACAGAGTGAATGAGCTGCAGAGCCAGGGCTAGAAGGAGGTCTGTGATTCCAGTCACCTCTACAGCCTGGTTCTCCGAGTGAGGCCCCTCCAGTAGCCTCAGCGTCCCCTGGGAATTTGTTAGAAATGCACATTCTCAGGCCCCACCCTAGACCTCCTGCTGAATCAGAAACTCTGGGAGTGGGGCCCAGCATGATCATTGATTGAACAAGCCCTCTGGGTAAGTCTGATGCTTGTTAAAAGTTTGGGAACCACTGCAAGACAGCACGTGGCTGTCCCTTTAAGACCAGAAGAAAGACACTGGAAACCGGCAGGCTTCCCTGGAGAGGCTGAGACTGGAGGGAAAAGGGTAGAGTAATATGACAGAGGAAGGGATACACTCTTCCCCGCTGACCTCAGGCTGTGGATTTCCCAAAGCAAGGACTCTCCTGTAGCCTGTCCCAGCACCTAAGAGCTACAGCTGTTGCAGGCGTCTGAAGTTGGTCTGGGTTGCCGGCTGTCCTGCTGCAAAGGACTGCATTTCTTTCTCACTGTCGAGCCCAGCTGTTCCCATCTGTGCATCTGTGCCAGGAGAAGCATGCCACTTTAACATCAACAGGGTCACCAGCTAGTTCATTCCAAGAAATTGATGTGTGGAAACACTGTGTTTTATGTGTGAATGGTGAAGTGTATATTTAGAAGTCCGGGTGCTCAGCTCCAGGCTGTCAGCTCTCAGGGAAAAAAAAAAAAAAATGATGGTATGTGCTTCAGAGTTCATTATATCTCCTAGGCAGAAATCTAGGTTTAAAGGGTTGTTTTAAAGTAGCACATAACGGCACCTATAAATCCCGGTTCCTGAGGTACGTACATTTGTCACTCCCTAAAATGAGTTTTTCACATGTTCTTTATGTGGTTGGCTCAGAGCATAAAAACTTGGACCTTTACTAGCAGCTTTCATTCTGCATAATTTTTAATCAAGTCCATTTCCGTTTCCATGAGTGTGTGTGTGCACACGCTGATCTCTGGCTATCCCTACCTGCCCAGCTGTCTCAGCTGTGAGCTCAGCCACACCCAGGCCCAGAACCCACCCTGTGCGGGTGGGGAGAGGGCACGGTAGTCCCAGGCTGGCAAGGGAGCAGGTGTGAGATTTGTCTGGCTGCGAGAGGCCATCACATAGTATCTGCAGTGAGCTCACAGAGTCGGACGAATTCCTGTTCCTTGCCTGCCATGTCAGCTCAGAATGGAATGACTGTGCTTCTTCCTAGACCCCTGACTCCTTCTCTAGTTTCTTGCTAGGACCTGCCACCCTTCCTGAGCCCTAGCCTTCTCTCGTCCTTGCCAGCCCCTGCCAGGGTGCCTGATTCCTCTGTCCTCTGTCCTGGCCACGCCCAGGGTCCTGTTCTCAGTGACTTGAACATCCAGGATCGTAACTACCTTTGTCCTTTCCAGCTGGGGCTGGATTAGGTGGGCTAGGGTTGTGTCCCATGAGGCCAGTACCTGGGGAGTCAGAGTGGGCTCTCATGGAACGAGGCAGAGAGGTGATTCAGAGCCAGTGTCCTGGAGGCAGGTGCTATTGACCAGCAGGCAGATCCTAGCTAACACTTTCACCCAGCTTACAAGGTGCCAGGCACTGTTCTGAGTGCTGGACACAGGTTCACTCCTCCGTTCCTCACTGCTACCCAACAAGGCAGGTATTGTTATCCTATTTACTAGTGAGGAAACTGAGGCACAGAGCGGTTATGACCTGGCCGTCGAGTAGATGCAGTAACCAGGAGCCACAGCATGTGCTACCCCTACACCAGAGGTCAGCAAACTGCAGCCCAGGGGCCAAATCTGACCTGCTGCCCGCTGTAGAAATACTGTTCTTGGAACAAAGCCACACCCACTCATTTACATATCATCTAGGGCTGCTTTCCAGAGACATGGCAGAGTTGAGTAGTTATAACCAAGACCCCGAGACCTGCAAACCTAAAATATTCACTGCTGGTCCTTTACAGAAAAGGTTTGCCCATCTCTGCTGTATATCATACTGCTTCTCATGACTCCCATGAAATTGAATGCAGATTGTTTTATGTATGTACCAGTGGGCAATTTTTCAGATTCTCAGATGAGAAACCCCCCAAGACAATAGAACTGGAAAGCCAGAGTTTTGGGCAACCAAATGCCAACACCAGTTCAAATCACAGCAGCAGAGGCAGGGCCTCTGCTGGGATAGTGCATGACCTGCACAGAGGCAGGGATAGTTCAGTCAGAGCTGGTGGGAAAGAAGCAGAGAGGCCGGAGGGTGATTGCCGCAGTACCTGCCTCACTCCATCCAGGCTCTCTCATTCATTGTTCATTAGCTGGTGCATGAGGGACGCAGGGCCAAGGTGGCTTCAAGGTCAGGGACGAGACCCCTCCACAGCTCACGGCCACCTGCTGTCCTCATGTGCACCTGCTCCTTTGTAGAACCTGGCTGGCAGCCCTGCCCTGATTGCCTGGGTGTATCCCCTCGTGCAGTCCCAGTGCAGTGTCAGGGAGGAGAGAGCCGCTGTGCTGAGAGCTGGCAAATGGTCAGCTCTCAACAAATGTGAGCTGTTGTTCCTTTTCCTCTCAGGGTTCCAACCCTGAGAGCAGAGTATTAGAATTGCGCCTTTATAAATAGCAAAACCCACAATGATGGAACTCTTACTGGGGTAGGCAGAATAATGTGCCCCTCACAAAGATCTGTACATCCTAATCTCTGGAACCTGTGAATATGTTTCCTGACATAGCAATGGGGAGTTAAGGTTGCAGATGGAATTATGGGTGTTAATCCGTTGACCTTAAAATAGGGAGAGTGTTCAGGATTATCCAGGTGGGCCCACTGTAATCATGGGGTCCTTAAAAGTGGCAGAGGAGATCAGAAGGGGTCAGATGGATGCCACATGAGAAGGACTTAACCCACTGTTGTTGGCACTGACCATGAAGTAAGAGCGTCGTGGGCCAAGGAAAGCAGGTGGCCTCTAGAAGCTGGAAAGGAGGATTCAAGGAGTCAAGAATTCTCCGCTAGAACATCCAGAAAGGAACACAGACCTGCCAATACCTTGATTTTATCTCAGAGAGACCCTGTCAGACCCTTGACCTCCAGAGCTGCAAGGTAATAAATTTGTAGTGTTTTAAGTCACTAAATTTGTGGTCATTTGTTACGGCAGCAACGGGAAACTATTCCACTTACCAGGAGTCTGACGGTTTGCTAAGCACTTTACTGATGCCACCAACTCACCTAATCTTTGCGGTGAGTGAGAAGTATTATTATCCTCATCAAATAGATGAGCCAGCTGAGGGTCAGAGAGATTGACAAAGGTCACGTAGCCGGTCAAGGGCAGAGCTGACTTCAGACCCCCTGCAGGAGGCTGCCCTTCGCCTTCGCCGCACAGACCTGACCCTGCCTGGTAGGGAGGCATTCTGAGGAAGCTGCTCTTCTTCCCCGCAGCGCTCTTCAGGTGCCAGAGGAAGGTCTTCCGGATTTGGCTTTGCCATGATGAATGAAGTTGTTACGCAGAGGATTTGAATGGCGTGGGACCTGAGGCTGTCAGAGCTCCTTTCTTCCGATTATCTCCAAGCCCTTTCCTGCCAGATCCCACTTCTTTCTCTTAGCAGTTCTCTTAGTTTTCTCTTTCTGGAAGAGAAAGCCCAATTGTAGGGGCTGCTGGCAAAAGACCTTCAGCTCGTGTCCTAATGCACGCCTAGAAGTGGAGAGGGGGGAAGACCCTCATCTCAACAGAATACTTCTCTTCTTTACTAGTAGGGCTCTCAGCACATAAAACATCTGAAAATTTCCCCTTAGGAGCCCAAGTACAAGGGGAGGCGTAATGTCTTGCTTTTCGAGGTATAAGAAAAGCATCACGATGACGTGCTCAAGTCCTCCTTTTTCTCTCTAATGGAACACAGACACTGGGGAGTCTCTCTCACAGACTGGGAAACGGGGATTTGCCCAGTGTTGGAGGTGAGGGTCGACTGAGGCCTCCTGCTTCTTAGGACCACCTGCTTCCCACAGGCTCTGGGTGCCTCACTCTGGCTGGGACAGGCCGAGGGGCCCCACTTTGGGCCGGGGTCTGGGTGTTGGAAGAGAAGGGAGGTGGACACGCATCCCGGGCCGTGGAAGCGGCATGGCCGACCGACGGCAGGCGGAAGGCAGCCGGGACTAGCCGCTGCTGTGCTGGGGTGAACCACCCCCTGTGTGGTGGTGTGAATCCTGCCTCGTGAGCACTGCTCCGATGAACGGGCTTTGATGCTCTGCAGACGCTGCTGCCTGGGCTTCTGGGGCTGGCGGGGCCCAGGCATCAGGCTCTTTAGTGAGAACAATGGTCCCTCATCATCAGCAGGAAGCCAGCAGGCAGGTGATGCAAACGTACATTTCTGGATATTCAATTAGCCCTTTTCTTTTTAACACCAAATAAAGCATGCAACAAGACATCTCAAGAACGGGAGAAAACTTTTCTAAAAATCATTGAATTGTACTTTTGAAAAGGGTGAATTTTATGGTATGTAAATTGCACCCCAATAAAGCTATTAAAAAAATAAAAGGAATGGAAGGAAAGGCAACAGCTTTTAAGAATTCTTATCTGGGCTATTCAGCACTGCTGGCTCTATTATTTAATGCTTAGCCTTCATCTTTCCAAAAGCTGACTTCACAGTGGCTCTCCCCAGAAGCCTGGCAGTCTGTTCCTGTTTCACAGTGAAGGAAATGGAGACTTGCAGGGCTGGGCTGTGGAGCTTGTCCAGAAAGAGTGAAGAGCAGGCCCAGTTGTGGGGTGAGAGGAGGTCCCCAGGACACTCCTGGAGGAGGACCAGGAGACAGGACAGTCTGTGCCTGTCCCCCGGATGGACTTAGACCTAAGGCCCCAGTGCACGTGGCAGGCAGTTACTGGGGACACCGCCCTGGCTGTCCTGCTTCCTCCCACCTCCCTGCTCCTGGGCTCTGGATCTCACCACCAAACACCAAAGCTTCAGAAACCAAAATAGCACTGGCTGCAGCGCTGGCTGCAGGGCAGAGTGAGACCCCCTCCCCAGCCACCCTCAAAGCTTTCTTAGCTCTGCCTGAAAGAGGGGCATATAGGAAACCGAGAAAAACCATAAGAAACAAGAGGGCTCCACTGCTTTCCTGGGGTAATAGCCCTAAAGGTGCCCATACAGAGGGACCAGAAGCAGAGCTGCCACTTCCAATGAGCACACAGTCCAGCGTGGGCAGCGGGCTAAGGGTCCTCAGCCATGTGAGCCACGTCCTAGGTGGCTCTGTCTGTCCCCTCGGTAGAGCTTGGCCAGTCCTGCTGTCCAGCCCCAAATCACTTTGACCTCCAGCAACAATCATGCAATGGAACCCCTTCTGTTGCTATTTTAGGATTCACCCTAAAATCCAAGGGCAGAGTCAGGTGCTGGGTTTTTGATTTGGGAGAGGTCTGGGCTACAGCCTCTCCTGCAGCTCCTCCAAAAAAAAGCCACCAGCACCTCAGAGTTTCCACTGAAGTGCATGACAGGAGCTGACAAAATGGCTCAGCTTCAAAAGATGGGGATCTCCAGGAACGTGGTCCTAGAGGGGACAGGTGGTCAGAAGTGGGTGGGACTGGGCAACATCACAATGTCGGTTTCACTCCCAAACCCATTTTCTTTTCACTTCATTGTGCAGTCTCAGCACCGCCCAGACTCTGGAGCAAAAGCAGCTGGGCGAGCCCTCGTTCGGGCTGCTCCCTGAAACAGCTGCCCTCACGCAGGTACTCCTCCTGCTTTCAGCACAGCGGCTTCATGAGCCTCACAGGCTTGGCTGGATCTCCAGACGTGCTCATCGTGCCTGCCTGGTGGGCCTGGGCTAAGTGCTCAGCCCTGCGGCCTTGGATGCATTAATTGCTCAAAGCTTCGCAAGCTGCTTTCCTGCCCCAATTCCCTCCTGTCTCAGTGAATTAGCATGGAAGCTGTCAGGACCTGAATCTGTAATTCTCTGTTCTCATTAGTGGGCTGCATGTCAAACACTGTGGGCATATCTCTGAGACCATATTGTGGCATTTCCTGGATGCCCTCTGTGATCACTGGCAGAACTTTCTGGAAAACAGGTCATGCACAGTGACGCCCAGGCACTAACATGGGGAACGGATGAGCTGAGTGAAAGGTCTCCAGAAACCCATAATTCTTTCTCACAGGGGCCTCCGGAGGAAGGGCTCGAGCAAGTAATAGTCAAATTGTACTTAACCAGCCAGGCACAGACGCTAACCAATGTGCATGAATGCTGGTCACAGCGTGGCGCAGGATCCCGGGGCTCCTGGGCGGGCCGGGCATACACCTTTCAGTTGCTGGCTGATGGAAAGATCTGGATCATTCCAAGAAAAGGGCCAGAGCAGCTGGGGTTAGAGGGCCACCCGGAGGGACTCTGGGAAGAAGCTGTTTGCCAGCGCTGTGAAGGTATCTCAGTGGTTTAACAACTGCTGTGAACCATTGCAGACCAACTCAGCAGCGTCCCGGGACCTGAAATTTCTCCAGTCCTCAAGCCAGACCGTGTATCTAGCCCACGACGTGGAGGCGGGGCCGCCGTCAGGAGTATGGTTTCAGCGTCAAGTTCTTTTACATCTCTGACCTGCAGTTTCCTCTCATCTATGATGTGAATGATAGAACCTATATCACAGGGCCACTACGATGGCCTGGCCTCACCACCTGGCAGGGCCAGTGCAATGGAATTGGGGTACAGTGTATGAGGGGATCAGCTCCAGGGGCAAAGGTTTTGCAGCAAACACCCAAGATTAGTCTGTAGTCCCCTCCTCAGTGGACCTCAAATCATTTCTGAGTGGCACTTTGCCACTTTGGACAGTACCTTTGGGGATGGTTAGTAGGTGGCACTTTGGCATACGTGCTTGTAGGTTCATAAACTATTTCCAAATCATATGGCCAATCCGGGGCCTTTCAAACTTACAGTCTGCACTGTTGTTCTTCCTTCCCCATCCACTGGCCGTCCCAGGCCTGCTGGGACCCTGACAGCTCTGGTTCTTGTTCTCCAGTTTCTGCTCTGTAGAGCCATCTGTCCAGAGGCTGAGGGAGACAGTTGGCCATGGGAGGTCCCGAGCAGAGAGGGGCATAGCATGGCAGCGTCTCCCCAGCCGATGGGTTTCCTCAGGCCCCACTGGGGCTCCCTTCCTGCCCACACCACGTGGTTGTTCATGGTGAGTCAGGGAAGGCAGAGGAATAGCTCCCCTGCCTGGGCATTACACAGGTGCCGTTTGAGCCCCGTGTGTGGCCGTCTGGTGAAATGTCCCTTCAGCGTTCCCTCTCAGCCTCTTCTCCGTAGGACACAGACAAGCGCCAGGGCCGGGTGAGGAATGGGCTGGGACCACAGCCTCTGTGCTGTACTAAGGACCCTCCAAACACTCTGGCTCGGCCGCCAGACTGAGTTCACTGTGCCATGAATGACCTCTTCCCTTGGGGGCCCTCAGCCCCCGGCATAGACACCTCTCTCTGGTCACCCCCTCAGCTGGTCAGGCATGGCCGAGTAGGTCTGAACCCCAGCAGGGGCCACAGCCTGCATATCCTCCTGGGGGGGGGCGGGTCTCATCCCTGGGTGAGAGACATCCGTGGGTCTGGCCCCTCACCAGATGTGTCCAGACACCCCTGGTCCCCTGCGGGGGACCCAGCCGATGCTCTTGCCTGGGGCCTCTTTACCGCTCCAGCTACGTCAGACATGGTCCTCCTTGTAGGTCTGCTTTCTTAGTGGAGAGTGAGGGGAGTTGGGTCTAGGACTGGTTAAAGGGAGGCCACTCTCTGTAGACATGGAGACCCTTCATCTGGGGGCTGCACAGCGGCAGCATCTTCCAGAGCTGGGACCTCAGGGCAAGGCCATTCCTCTTTGTGATCTGAACTCAAGAAGTGTCAGTGGAAGAGCCACCCCGGTGGGCTGTGAGGCTGTGTGGGTCCTTAGCCTCTGATGCTCACTGAGCTAACATTTATTATGTGCCAGGCACTGTGCTAAGCTCCTTACATGGACCATCTCATTGAATACACTCCAATAACCTATGAAGAAGGTACTTTTAGTATCCATTCCACTTTCCAGATGAGGAACTGAAGTGCAGATAAGCTAGACTGAACTGGTAAGTGGTCGAGCTGGAGTATGGATTCTGTCTCTACAGCCAGTGCTCTTAAGGAAACAAAATGAATGGATTAGCAGAGGCAAAGCCTTCTTACCTAAGAGATGTCAAATGTAAGGTGTAGAGCAGGGGGTCATGCTTTTTCTTAAAGGGCCAGAAAGTACATATTTTCCACTTTGCAAGCCATATGGTCTCTGTCATACCCACTCTGCCTTTGTAACTCTAAAGCAGCTATAGGTAATATGTAAGCAAGTGAATGTGATGTGTTCCAATAAAGCTTTATTTACATAACAGATGGTGGGCCAGATTTGGTCCTCAGACCATAGTTTGCCACTCATGATGCAGAGGAAAGCTTCAATGCCCTTGACAAACTGGGTGACCTCAGATTAGTCATTTAACATCTTCATCTTTGGTTTCCTCTAATAACTAACCACTGTGGGGTACTTATTAACTGATTTATTTTAAAATGATGCACTGAGCCCCTTGTAAGAGCCACGTACTGTGCTGGGAGCCAAAGATACAGCAGGGAACAAGACAGAGGTCCTCCTGTTCTCATGGAGTCCACACCCATGAGCATGACAGAGATAACCTTGGGTAAGGACATCAGCTAGCACGGTACTTGGCTCAGGCAGAAATTCAACAAATATACCTCTTCCCATTGTCATGCCCCTGACTCATTATTCAGGACCCACTGCTTTCAAGTTTGTTGTCATTTGTACCCACACTGAGTAAAAAGGCAGGAGCATGTGGTGGAACCCAGGACTTTAATATGTTTATAATCCATTTTTATGAAACACTGGCCTAATTGTGAATTATAATTTTTTCATTAACTGATCTCATTTTCCTTGGTGATATACATTTAGGTATGTGAGAGCAGTAAAACTCCATTTCTGTTAAATATTATATGATTCAGTTGATAAACTGATTTAGATTTTTACTACCCCCCATTCCAAATGAGTGAGTCATCCATCTTTTGAGAGATAACAAGGACCTTCAAGATCAGGCGAGCCCCGTGTTTCCCTTCAAGCGTACCTAGTTGGGGGGCCAAAGACAGCCTGAATTCTGGGATGGAGCTTTGAGCAGCACCATGGTCCTAAAAGCTCTTGCTTTGTCATAGAAATGCACATGTAGTTTGCATTTTACTCTTTAATATGTCCTAATATGTTTAACATATCTGAGTTTCCTTCTGTATCTTCAAGGAAAATTGGTAACTGAGATGATAGGTCATGTTTGTCTTTGGAATTCACCTCTATCCAGCCCTTTGCTCTGTAGAGGCAGTGTAGCTTAGTGGTTAGGACTACTGCCTCGGGGGACAGACATCCTGAGATTGCACCTCAGCTACTGCACTTCCTTCTGAGTGAACCGGGGCAAGTTTCCCATCCTCTCTGTGCCTCACCTTCATTATCTGTAAAATGGAGACAGTAGCACTTCCCACCTGGTAGGGTGAATTGAGTCGATATGTGAAAAATGCTTATGGCAGAGCCTGACTCATGGTAAACACTCAGCAAGTGCTCGCTGTGATAGTTATCCCAGGAGTTACACGGATCTCCAGTGTGGGGTATGTCCCAAGGACATGGCCCCCGAAGAGGAGAGGTGCGTACACATGTTCACCCAGCGCCTGTGAGTCCCAGCTCCATTTACACACGTTTTGGCATCTCTCCGACTAAGGTCTCTGGCATCGGCATGCTCGCTCTGCTTTCAGAATCTCCGGCTCTCTAATTTGCAGGGAGCTACAACAGCTCCCTTCTGTGCATGACACCCTCTGTGCACCTCCGGTGATGGGGGCTTCCTCCCCCTGCAACACCCCTTCCTAGGTGCTGGAAGGGTCCCCCTCTTACTCCTAGGCCTCCTCCCCTTCCCAGACTGGCTCTTCCAAGAGTCCGTCAGGAGGAAGTGGTGGTAAGAGCTGTGGTCTGCAGCTCTGAGCTCTCCAACCTTGAAGACCATGGAACCCTATAGCCCCTGGCCTGTCTCAGCCTGTACCTTTAAGTTACCTGGCATAGGTGTGCATGCACCTACTGGCTCCATACAGACAGCTGAGGGGACTTTGGCAAGTGTCCCAAGCCTGCCTCTCCTGTTCCTAACCCCGCTTCTGCTTCCTCCTGGTCCCTGTCTCATTCCAGGCTCCTGACTCTGTCTCTTACATCATGTTTATGAGCATGGAAGGCACCGTCCAGTGACCTTGGTATCTCTGTCCAGTTTTTCTGATTGCTGACCTTGAATGGTGGGCCTGACTACCTGTCCCTGGGAACGAATTCCATAGTCTTGACCTGTCAGCCTATGTCCTGGCAAGACCTACCCATTATCGCCATAGAAGAAGGACTTAAATGACCCTCCAGGCTCCTCTTGCTATAGCAACCCTGATTACCATTTGTTTTGCACTTATTCTGAGACAAGTGTTTTATATACATGATTGTAGGTAATCCTCACAGACCTTGGGCGTGGTGGGTGGGTATTATTATTCCCACATTACAGGTGGGGAAATCAAAGCGTTGAGAGGTTGAGTGTTTGCTTGCGGTCATGTAGCCAGTGAACGGTGGAGCAGGGATTTATTTGAATCCAGGCCTCTGCTCTTATAGGTAATAATGCCTCTTCCATTTTTCTTGGAAGCTTCCAGGAAAACGATGAGCTCTTCTTGACCTGGTGTGAGCACTGCCCCCCACAAAGTCTACCAGGGGTCCAATGAGCAGTGCCCAGAGTGCGTGGAGGTTTGGGGGTGGTATGGCTGTCCCCTGTGCCAACGATTCCCTATCCTGGTGGGCAGAGCCTGAAGCAGCAGGAGGCAGTCTGGCCGAGGGTCCTTGCAGCCAGGTGAATGTCATACGGTGGGACCAGGAAACTCACAGCAGGACCAGACAGTGGAGACAGAGGTGGACTGGCAAGAACTGGGCAGGGGAGCAGATGCCCAGCTCGGGGACCTGGGTGTGGGACAGGTTCAGAGCTGGCAGGGAATGGGGGTGCGATCTGGGGAAAGAGAAGCAGAAGTCCCATTCGCGGGCTGGGACCGGCATCTCTGATGAGAAGGCAGACTGGGAAAGGAGAAGGTTCTAACTGAAAGCCATGGGGCATCAGGATCACACCCATCGGCTTCCCAGCAGACCCTGTTGGGTATATTTCTATATCCGTTGCACTAGTGGTTGTTGGGTGGGTGAATGGATGTATGGATGGATAAATGAGTTTGCGGAAGCATGAAGATTCTAGTCTCCCTTCCCCCACCCCCAAAGTTGGGGCTAAGATTGTTTTACCCAAGGCAATGGTGAGGAAGGGAAAGGGGTTGTCATGGTATATGCAGGGGTGCACTCTGACCCACTGTCTCCTTATCCCTTCTTTCTCCAGAGGCCCCCGCCAAACCTGAGGAGGCAGAGGCTGAGCCCTTCACAGACTCCTCTCTGTTTGCACACTGGGGCCAGGAGCTCAGCCCCGAAGGCCGGCGTGTGGCCCTGAAGCAGTTCCAGTACTACGGCTACAATGCCTACCTCAGTGACCGCCTACCCCTCGACCGGCCCCTGCCTGACCTCAGACCCAGTGGGTGAGCAGAGTTAGTGGCCGGGCCCTTGTTGACCTGCAGGTGGGGAGGTGGGGTCACCACAGTGCTGGGGACAGAGCTAGGACTTGGTGTCTGGACTCCTGGGTCTCTTCCCGGCTTCAGTCAGGGTCTGCCCCCTTGGCCTGCATCAGGCAAGTCACTCTCTCCCTACTCCCCCAGCCTCAGTTTCTCCATCTGCTAAGCAGGGGGAAGGCTTTCTCCCATTAGAAATTTGGAGGATTAACAACCTAATTTAATCCTTAAGGGAACGAGAATCATCTGGCATTCCTGTTAATAAGTCATTTTAACCCAATCAGTTGCATTTTTATGAAGAACTATTTTTTTTCTGTAAATTAGTTTTTTAAAGTACATCCATCTTCTGAGGCTAACAAGTCATTACACCCAACAGAGAAGTCTGTCTTGACTTCTCTCTTCGTTACAGAAGATGTTCCTTTAAGGTTCAGTTAGAATTTTTATTACTCCTAATTATTAAAAATGTGGGCATGTACCGTAGCTGAGAAAATCTCATTAACTTTTGTGAGCTCCCCACCAACGCCTTCTTTTCTCCACTTTCCCCTTATTTTTAAAATTTTCTTAAAGCTGCAAACCACAGTGAGCTTATATCTGGAGTTTTCAGAAAAGATCTTGCTGCTGGGCTTGGGGGCTATATTCTTTGGGAAGGAGAGTTCAGTTCAGTTTCATAGACATTTATTGAGTACCTGATGTATGCCATTTAGTTGGGTGTGGTTTTTCTTGGCCCAGGAGAACTTGGCTGGGCTCTAGGGATGAAAGAGCAGCTGAGGATCTACAAGGGGAGAGAAGAGTATATGTTCATTTAAAGGATATTTATTGAGCACTTATTATGTGCCAGAATAGTCTAGACCCAGAGATAGAGCAGTGAACAAAACAGACAGGAATCCTTACCCTCGGGGAGCTTGTGTTCTATTCTAGTTAGGTGAGGACAGATAATAAACAAAGCAAAGTCACCTATGTAGCAGGTTAGATAGTAGTAAGTACTGTGGGGAAATGTAAGGTGGAAGAGGGAGATCGGAACAGCCTGGAATAGGAGGAGGGGTTGAATTTTTAATGAGATGGTCAGAGAAGGCCTCACTAAGAAGGTGACATTTGAGCAAAGACCTAGAGGAGATGAGGAAGTGAGCCATGTGGATACTCAGGGGAAAAACTTTCTGGGCAGAGGGAGCAGCATGTGCAAAGTTCCTGAGGCCAACATGTGCTGGCATGTTTGAAGAAAAGGAAGGAGGTTCTTGTGGCTGGAACAGAGCAGGCTAGAAGGCAGTAGTTGGAGATGAGATCAGAGGGGCAACAGGAAGCAGATCAAGTCGGGGTGGGGGGTTGGTAGTTCTCAAACTTGGCCACACATTCAACTCCTCTGGGAGCTTTAAAATAATCCTGATACCAGGCTCTACCCTAGACCAATTGTGCAAGAGTTTCCAGAGGTGGAACTCAGTGCCCATGTTGTTTAGAGTTCTCAGGTGATTCCCATGCACAGCCCAGGTTAAGAATTGCAGAGAAGGGCTCTGTTAACTGTTGTAAGGTATGTGACTTTTACCCTGTGATGGGCTCCATGGGAAGAGAGCCACATGAAGAGAGACATAGGGTGAGGTCTGGAAGGGTCCTGAGCTCAGGAGCTTCTGTCCCTGTGGAGTTGGGGGTACATCTCCCTCCCAATATGTGGATGTGCTCACCAACCTGGATGCTCTCTGAATTCCATATTTTAGGGATTTTTATGGAGGCATCATTACGTAGGCATGATTGATTATTAACTCATTTTCCAGCCTCTCCCCTCTCTCCAGAGAATGGGGGGTAGGACTGAAAGTCCCAAACTTCTAATCATGGCTTGGTCTTTCTGGTAACCAGCCCTCATTCAGGAGCCTGACAAGAATCTTCCTCATTAGATCAAAAGATACTCTGACCTGGGCAGAAGACCTAAATAGACATTCCTCCAAAGAAGACATACAGATGGCCAACAGGCACAGGACAGATGCTCAACATAGCTAATTATTAGAGAAATGCAAATCAAAACTATAATGAGGTATCACGTCACACCAGTCAGAATGGCCATCATCAAAAAGTCTATACATAATAAATGAGGGTGTGGAGAAAAGGGAACCCTCCTACACTACTGGTGGGAATGTAAATTGGTGCAGCCACTATGGAGAACAGTATGGAGGTTCCTTAAAAAACTAAAAGTAGAACTACCATATGACCCAGCAATCCCACTCCTGGGCATACATCTGGAAAAGATGAAAACTCTAATTCAAAAAGATACATGCATCCTGATGTTCATAGCAGCACTATTTATGGTAGTCAAGTAATGGAAGCAATCTAAACGTCCATCGACAGATGAATGGATAAAGAAGATGTGGTGTGTATATATATATATATATATCTACACACACATATATATATGAATGAAGTAATGCCATTTGCAGCAACATGGATGGACCTAGAGATTATCATACTAAGTGAAATAAGTCAGAGAAAGACAGATATCATATGATATCACTTATATGTGAAATCTAAAAAAAAATACAAATGAAGTTATTTATAAAACAGAAATAGATTCAAAGACATAGAAAACAAACGTATGGTTACCAAAGGGGAAAGAGGGGGGAGGGATAAATTAGGAGTTTAGGATTAACAGATACACACTACTATACATAAAATAGATAAACAACAAGGGCCTACTGTATAGCACAGGGAACTATATTCAATATCTTATAATAACCTATAATGGAAAAGAATCTGAAAAAGAATAGATATATACATATATGTATAATTGAATCACTTTACTGTACACCTGAAACTAACACAACATTGTAAACCAACTATAATTCAATAAAAAGTTATCTGTTTTGAGAAAAAAAGAGATACTCCGATCACCCAGGAAATTCCAAAGGATTTGGGACCTCTGTGTCAGACACTCCTTTCACTCAGTAAATTACAAAGGATTTAGAGGCTATGGGTCAGAGACTAAATAAATATTGTCAGAAACTGGAGGCAGAGATCAATATATGTATTTCTTACTATTTCACAGTATTATTATTAGTCTAAGACTAATAATAAATAATGTCAGGAACTGGGGGCAGAGATCAATATATGTATTTCTTACTATTTCATAGTATTATTATTAGTCTCCATTTTACAGAAGAGGAAACTGAGGCGCAGAGAGATTATGTAATCTGCCCAAGGTCACTAGTGGCAGAAGTGGGATTTGAACCCAGGCCGTCTGGCAATAGAATTTGCGCTTGTAACCGTCACTGTGTTTCACTGCCTTGAGGTGCCCATTTGTGTCATTCTAGTGGGGATGGGGCCTGCTTTAACAATGTATAGCATGGAGCTGATTGGCCTATCTGGTTCAGGAAGTGGAAAAATTGTTTTAGTGAACCTCAAACCTGTTACCAGGGCATAGAGTGAAACCTCAGCTATGGCAAATGTTGGCATTTAGAGCAAGGTGGGTAGGGGTACAGGGAGCATCTGGAGAGGAAGCCCCATGCTAAGGACGGTCTCTAGAAGAATCACACCAGGTGTACCTTGCTTCAGTCCCAGCTCCTGTGCCTTTCCTCCTTTTACCTCCTGTTTGCCCTTGGGGATTTCTGCCCCTGGAGGCATCCTTGGATTCTGCACTCTGCTCTCTGTATTCTTGACTTTGCCAAGTTCTAACCCTGATGCTATGCTCATTGGCTTCATTCCTGGACAAGAAAGTGGGTGTCCCAAATTCTGCCCCACCCTCCCTTCCATCACCTCTGGCTGGGCCCTTATTTTGTCTCCTTTCTTGGTAATCTGACCACCTTGTCATCTGGCTGAGAGAGGGCCAAAGTGTGCTCAGTGCCTTATACACAGGACAGAAGGTAACTAGAAGGAAAAAAATCCATCCGACTGGTTGCTAGGTAGTCTTCATTAGTTTATTCATCCAATAAATATTTATTGAGCACCAAGTGTGTGCCAGGTACCCAGTAAAGCGTCAGACAGAGAAACCTCAAGGAGCTAACGCTGTAGTGGGATCCAGAGTGGAAGGTGATGGTATCAGAAGGCAAGTGACCAGAAAACTTGCAGAGGATCCCCTGCCTCCTTGGGAAGGAGTCATCCATGCAGGTTTCTATTAAGTCAGGGACTGCACTTGACACCCACGGAAGCCCGGTCCTCCTGGGGCCTCTGCTCGGGGAAGCAGCACCTGGAGGTTGACGTCTGCAAGGAGCCTCCCTTTACCAGTTTTGGCCACCCTCCCCTGGAAATGGAAGTCATCTCAGGTGGCCTTGGCTTGAAGCAGGATTTCGGTTCTCCAGCCAGAGGCTGAAGTTTGGCCGCGGCAGTGAGAGCGCTGAATCCTAGCCATTAGACCACCAGGGACCAGTGGCCAGTGACAAAGCTCTGGCCCATCAGCTTTGTGAAAATAAATTTCTACAAAGAGACGGAAAGTAGTGAAACAAGTAAAGTGTTTATTAGGAGGGAAAAAAGAGTACGTGTGAATAGGCACACACGGGTGGACTCAGAGAGAGTAGCACCCTCGTGGTAGTTTGAATCACTTATATGGGGCATTTCTTCCGGGTTTCCTCTGGCAGTGATCTTACTTTGCCTGGTTCTGAGTCCTTATTTGGTTTACGTGAGGGTCGTCCCATGTGCGCGCGCCCATCTCTTAGCCAAGATGGATTCTAGCGAAGAAGCCTATGGATAGGTTGACATCACTCCCTTTTTGACCTTCAAGGATCTTTTCTGCGCATGTGTAGTCGGGAAGGTCTCCTTGACCTCAGGAATGAGAAATATGTGGTCTCTATCTTTTATCTGGGCAGGGCTCAGCTCCTCTCTCGCTCTGGCTATTTTGGAGTATCTGTCCACAGGGAACAAGCTCCAGCGGCTCAGCCTGAGGCCCATCTATCTCCTGCCTCAGAAGGACATGGGAACTGGAAATGCCACAGTTTCATTAGCCTCATCTGGGGTCTTTGATCCATGCAGAGAGAAGACGTATTTCCTCCGGGCACCAGGACACTTGGCTTTCGGGGAAGTCAAAGTGCCATTCATTCTTTCTGCATTATTGTAATAAGAACAGAGCAGGCCCCTTGGCCATCCAGGTGGGAAGACCCAGGGGAGACAGGACAGTGGTTGCCTCTTCTGGTGAGCCTCCTAGACCTCACCCCACATGAGGCCTTTGCCACATCTGGACAGGGGTTTGCCTTCTTGCTTCCTGGGGTGAAAGACACCGGGGCCTCAGGATCGAAGGGGAGAAAGTCTGCATCTCAGTCTGGCTGGACTTTACTCCATCCCTCATGTCCCCAGATACAAGCTCCAAACATCCCCATGGCTTTCTCTGTGTCCCTCCTCCTGCCTCCCAGTGTCCCACCTGCTCCTTCTTATCTGTAGCCTCCAAAATAACCTCCCAGAGGCAAAAAGAGAAGAAGGGAAAGACAAGTCTTGATTGGGGTGTGGACTACATAGGTATATATATTTGTCAAAACACATCGAACTACACACTTAAGATCTGTGCATTTCACTGCATATAAATTAAACATCAACTTTTTGAAAAATTATGGTGTGAGAAAGAGATCAAGGAAGTCCTTTGCCTGTGGGATGGAGAGGGAGGATGGAGGCGACATCTTTAGGGAGGTCACTGAGAAAATGGGTTGTGATTGTGGGGAAGGAGGATCGTGGAGGGCTAAAGCAAGCTTGCCAGATCAGGACAGGAAGGTAAGGGTGGGCCTCCCACCCCAGTGATGGCGGGTGGGATAGTTAGCATATTGGTACTCACCAGCTCCACAGCAGCCGGTGCCTGCCTCATTCTTTCCTGCAGGCAGTGGGTATTATTTCCATACAGGGGCCAGGGGATATAAGGGATGAGCCCCTAATCTAGTGGGCATTGGGTATGGGTAGGAAAAGGAGGGGCTCGTGGGCTCCGGCTTCAGGGCTGTCACATTGCCATGTCAACTCTATGGCCTACCTCTAAGGTAGCTCAGGGCAGAGCCTCCAGCAGGTATTGCTTCCTGCCTCTTGCTGGCAGATCCTCAGAGGCCCCTGAGCCATCAGTAATGATGTTGCCTTTCTCGCCAGCATCCCCTGAGGTCCACATCCCTCCCAGGAGTGAGGATGGACTGGCTCTTGGGTTGACGGGTGGGTTAAGGCCTGGGGCTGAGGCACAAGGGGCTGGTAAAGGGGATTGGACTATTTTCTGCAGCCCCAGGTGGGAGCAACTGGGGCAGATCCACACATACCCACCCACAAAGGAGCCCTGGGTCCTGAGCTGGAGAGACCCTGTGTGAACATCCAAGTGGAAAGAAGCAGGATGAGATTATAGAAGAGAAAGAATGCAGCCTGGAGCCAGGGCTCTGGGTCCCCCTAGGAGCAGGTTAGGGTCCATCTAAGGTGGCTGTGGGTATTTGCTGCCACCACTATGAGGATGGTCACCAGGTTTGTGTGTATGGATCGGAGGGCCATGGGGTCTTCATGGTGCAGCCTCTAGACAGACATCTGAGATCTCTGAACTTTGGGGGTCAACAGTGCTGGCTTCATGAGTGTGTATGGTAAGCAGGATAATGGCCTCCCAAGGGTGTTCACGTCCTAATCTCTGGAACCTGTGAATATGGAATGTTACATGGCAAAGGAGAATTAAGGTTGCAGGTGGAATTAAGGTTGCTAATCAGCTGAGTAAAATAAGGAGATCATCCTGAATTATCTGGTTGGACCCAATGTAATCACAGGGCACTTGAAAGTGGAAGAATAAGCCAGAGAGATGGCTATGTGAGAAGGACTCAACCAGCCATTGCTGGCTTTGAAGATGGAAAAGAGCCATGAATGTGGGCAGCCTTTAGATACTGAAAAAGGCAAGAACAGTATCTAACAGATTATCATCTAGAACCTATGGAAAGGAATGCAGTTCTGCTGATACTTTGATTTTAGCCCAGTGAGACCTTTGTCAGACTTCTGGCCTCCAGAACCAGAAGATAACAAATTTGTGTCATTTGAAGTCACCAAGTTTGCAGAACTTGTTTACAGCGGCAGTATTAGTATCAGGACACTATACAGTGGCCCCTTTTGCACAGGATCCTGAGAAGGCTAGAAGGGCTCTGCACTTGGTTTAATGATCTGCTGTTGCTGTGGTAAAATTCTTAATAATTTTTCAACAGGGGCCACCATATTTTCCTTTTGCACTGAGCCCCACAAGTTATATATCTGGTCCTGGCAGGGAAGGGGGCAGGCACTGTGCAAACTGCTTACGTGGCAGGCACTGTGCAAACTGCTTAATGTCTATGTTGTCCTTTAACTTTATCCTCTCGTCTCTCTGGGGTAGTTATTATTATTTCCATTTTATATAGGCGAATACTGAATATTTGCAAGGTTAAGAAACTTGGTCAAGCTCCCAGCAGTGTTATGTAGCAGAGCCAGTATTTTTACCTGGGTCTGTGTCTCCAGGACACTACTCAGGCCCCTTGCCCTGCCCTGCCTAGGGGAGCTTTTCTAGTTTGGGATTTTGGCTCTGTGGAGATGACCCAGAAGTCTTTGAAAGATGAGACTTCCATGAGGGCAGCCTCAGGACAAAGGGGATAAAATCAACACCCTGGGTAATGGTTCTGCTGTTGCATCAAAAATGCTGACTACACAAACACAGGGAGAAATACTTCTTAACTGGAGCAATCTGGGAAAATGCTTCTGGATCCTAGTTAATGAAACACATTATGGGCCAATAGTATCACATAGTTGTTCTTAAAGCTGATGTAATCTTGAGCTGTATTAACGTCTTAAAATGAGGAGGCAATAGTTTTGTTTTACTCGGCTCACAACTGCAGAATTGGATTTTATGGGATATAGAGAAAGTGGCATATGTTTAGAGAACGACTCAGGAGAAAAACTGAGTAACCTGACAAACAGCTGAACTTTTTGCTAGATTACAGAGTGATATGTAGAACCCAATTCCCTGGGATCCAAGGCCAGGTCTGTCACTTACAAAGCTGGTTGACCTCCAGCAAGTTACCTAGCCTCTCTGTGTCTTGGTTTTCCTATCTGTAAATTAGAGATGGTAATACAAAGATTGAATGTGTACTATACATAGAGCTCTTAGAACATTGCCTGACATCATAGTAACTGCTATTTAACTTTTTGCTACTTTTTATCTGGGTCTCTGATTTGTAAAAGAGATGGCCTGGGGGACATGGTCATGACTTTAAGTACCAGAAGGACCACAAAGTAGGCAAGGAGCCACACGGGACAGGCCTTCCACCCTGGCACTAAGGGAGGAAGGCCAGGTAGGCAGTGTAGGACAGAGTGATTTCTCCCCAGCTCCAGAGTTCTGGGCATCAGAGGCCGGAGCAAGGCTCTGCTGGAGAGCAGAGATGCCCCGTCCTCCTTTTTCCTACCTGTCGGGCCTGCCTTCTCCTACCCCACGTTCCTCAGCTCTCCTTGCCACTGGCCTGGCCCGCTCACCCACAAACTTCCCACAAGGAGATGCTCGGTCCCTTGTGTGATTTTTCCACCAGAGCCAGCTGACTTTTATTCCCTGGGGGGCTGTCCATGTAGTCCCAGGGACCCCATTTTCCCTGGATTTCTAATAAGATGTTTTAGGAACAAATGGTCACCCTGCTTCCTGTTGGCTGTTTACATTTTAATTGATTCATTTCCCTCTTGTTCCACTTACAATCTACATTTGACATAGCAGATCCTTTCTCTAAATCAACAGAGTCCCCTGAAAGGATGTTTGTAGAACTTCTGCCTCTGGATGAAAGCTGGACATTTTGATGATCACATCTACTTAGAAGTTTACCTGTAGTGATTCCGGTGTCAGATGCTCTTCCAGGATCAGGCTGTGGCCCATTTCTTTCGCCTTACAGACTGTTAAAACTCCTGTTCTCAGATGTCCATTGTCTCCTCCACATCTGAGCCAGACGTGGCCTCCTGCCAGGCCCCCGAAGCCCCTGACTACACTAGGTTGCCCCACTAGCTCCATGCACACCCTCTGGCTTATTGGATGATCTGGGCTTATTGCTGTGGTCAGGCAGGGAGTATGTGTTCAACTCCATGATTCCCATTCTGTCAGGCCGCAGTGAGATTCCCACCCACAAAGCTTTCCCGGGCCTGCATTCATTCTACTGTCTGCTGTTCGAGCATTTATTCATTTGTTCGTTCAGCCAGATACCCGGTGCTTTCTGAGTTTGTACTCTGTGCTGGACACTGTGTGAGGCACAAGGGGGACCTGGTGAGCAAAGCAGATATGGTCTTGACCTCATGCAGCTTATGGTCGAGTGGAGACACTGACGTCTGTTAAATAACCACGTAAAAACACGTTGCCATAGCATATAAGAAAAATGAAGGAGGCTCTGAGAGTCTAACAGGGGGATCCGATCCCAATCCAGGAAGTGCAGTGGGTCTTTCTTTGCTAGGGTAGGTGTGCTCTCATGGAAGAAGGCACTGAACTCACTCAGATGACCACAGATGGCTGGGATTCTTTGTAGGCCAGTGTCTACACAGTCACATAATCACACCAGCGGAAGCCACGTATCCAGGCTCTGGAGGAGGGCAGCGTGGCTCAGGACATCCTGGACAGGCTCAAGTCTGCATCCTTTCTGTTCATCTCTTAGAGTGCCGTGTCTCTAACAGTGACTGTCCACATCTGCAGCTCACTCAGTGACAGTGTTCTGTTTCCTCCCCCATCATTTCTGCTTCCGTCTTCTTAGGGTACCTCATGTTCAACCTCCCCATGAGAAAGGGCTTGATAGGGCTGCTGGTCCTTCTTCAATATTATGAGATCCGGCTATAAGAGCTCCTGGGCTAGACTGCTCTGTACACTGACCGCCAGCCCGTCGATAGCTACTTGGGGCTCAGGAAGCAGTCTCTGGTCCCATGAGTTGTGGGCAGAATGGTGAGGCCACCTGGCAGAGGACACAGACAGCTTCGTACAAGGAGTATATATGGGGAGGGTTTATCTCAATGGGGGCAATGGGACAGGAAGACAATTTTAGGCTTCGCATGCCCAGTAGTATTTTATCATGTTAGTCCACATCATCCTACTAGACACACTACATCTGCCCCATCTTTCATCAGAGTTGACCTGGAGTGACTTCCATTTTGCCCCTCCCTCCACCAGGTCTTTGGGTTATCACAACACCAGTGTCTGGACAGATGATCTCTGGGTGGGTGTGGAAAGAAGGTACAGACCCTAGTTTAGCAGGAACTATGAGTATTGGCTTTGGAGGCAAATGAGCCCAGGTGTAAGCCCTGGAAGATAACTTACTGCCTCAGCCCTATTTCCCTCATCTGTAAAATGGGGATAAAATGTTTACTATATAAGACTGTAGGAAGGAATAAAGTTCAGAGGGGGGAAAAAAGAGTAAAACATCCGTATATCTCTTAGTATGGTTTATGGCAAATCATAAGCACTCAGTAAATGGAAATTAGTACTATTGTTACTTCCAGATATCCTGTGAGGAGTCGCTGGGCAGTAGGGGTAGCTGTACCGTGCAGTCTCTGAGCTCCAGAGGTTGTGGTGATAGAGGTGCCAGGCACAGGGAGTGGATGTCTTGACTGCACTCATGCCCAGTGAGAACCCCCATATTGCCTTCATCCTCGGCTCTCATTAAGCCCAACAGACTGGTCGCTGGCAGGCTGGGAGCCTATCTAATCTGGAAAGTTCTGGAAGAAGCCAGAAGTGTACCCAAGTGAGGCCAGAGGAGGATCAAGCAAGTCCTGTGGGTACAGGTAGAAGGGTGGAGGCTGGAGTGAGGACACAGATAGCCGTAAGGGACAAGAAGGCACTGCTGATCCCAGGGTTTATGCTCTAGGTGGTTAATGGTGCAGCTGAACCCTTGTGTGCTGACCGTGGGTACAGGGTAGAGCCTCTCTAGGAGAAACCTGGGAAGAAAGAGGGGCTTTGGGCACTCAGGGGAGTGGGTACCTGGGAGTGTCATCTTCTCTCTGTTTGGTCCAGGTTGGTCCCTCCTCCACTCCCAGAATCCAGGCGTAGTTGCACCTGGTTCCCTGTACACATTGGCCGGCAGACCAGAGCTCACATTCTACTTTGATCTGCGCTCTGGAAGAGGTCAAGCAGCCTCCATGAGTCATGCTCTGATGGACCGGGAGCTCGTAGATTTGCCGAGCTCACAGGGAGGGGAGAATCCATCGGTCCAATATGGGGGTGTCTGGCTGCTGCCCTGGGCGGTACCCAGTGGCAGGGCGCCTGGCTCGGCCTTCCTTAGTCTGCCACTGCTTCCCTGCCTCTCGCAGGTAGTGGCAGCGCTAAGGCTTTTGATATAAACTTGCCTCATCAACAGCTCCAAACCGTGTCAGGGAGCTCTGCTGGGAGGCTCCCTACATAGCCGCTTCCATACCCACACCACCTCTGTGTGCAGAGATGGATGTAGTTGACTTTGTCATGACCATCAGTCCCGGCTTATTAGACAGCCATAGTACTCCCCTCTCAGAAATGCCTTGTTTTTATCTCTAGTGGAAAATGGCTCAACTTTGAACAAGAATAAAATAAAAAGGGAACTTTCATGGTTAATTTTACAAGAGAGTGTACGTCTTCTCAAAATGTGTAAGGGACCGGTCTGGTACAGTCAGGCTTTCTCAAGGAGCACAAATAAGGAAGGGTCAGTTACACCTGGTGGCTCCTCTGATTCTCACATCCCCTGGCCCTTCTCTGGAGAGGCGAGCGGAGAAGGGGAGGACAGAGGCAGACACCAGAGCAGGTGCGGACGGCAGGCTCTGGGAGCAAAGGCTGTGCTGGCCAGACCCAGGAGGATGCAGGTGCTGGGGGAGAACATCTCAGTGTGTGAATATGAGAGGCACAGCCCTCGGGCAGAGGCTGGTGCTGGTTTGTGGGTGAAGTGGCCGGACTCGGGAACAGAATTGCTGGGCTAGGGTCTGGAACAACCCTCTTGGACATGTGTTTCTTTGGAAGGCCTTGGGCTGCCCCGTTGCAGGCAGGCTTCTGTCCTGAGTTCAGTATCTGGCAGTGATGATGGTGAGTGTGACCGGCAGGTATGCAGACATCTCACCTGACGTGCTGTTCTTCTTCCCTCTTTTGGCCTCTCCTCTCAGCCATGTAAGTTCTGCTTTGATGTTGAAACAAAGGTAGCAATCGTACTGTGTGAATGTGTGTGTGTTGGGGACTTTGAAACGGATGCTATCAGTTTATTCAAGAGATGCAGGCTGAATGCCTATTGATGGCCAGGAACAGTGCCGGGCAGAGGGCATGCAGTCATGAGCAAGATCTGCCCCTACCATCAGGAAGCTGTGGTCTAGTCATAGGATGACCAACCCATCCCAGTGTGCTTGGGACTCTCAGTGTTGAAACTGGGAGAGTCCTGGGCAGACCAGGATGAGTTGGTCACCGTGCCTAGTCACAACAGTGGTAAGGGGATGTATGCGTCTTGTGGCATTTGGTGACGACCAGGCACTGGCTAGGAGGGAAGTTTGCAAACTGTTTCTTTAGTGAGACATCTTCCATTCACCACATGTGAGATAGAAGATCCTGAACTGTACAGAGAAGACACCTCTGATCATTGCTTCTACCTCCCTTAATCTGTGACAAGATATGGAGAGCAGGGAAGTGGCTTGCCCAGGATTACGCAGCAAGTCGGGGCACAGCTGGGTCAGCATCTGGGTGACCCCTCCCCTGCAATGTTCTCTCCCTATAAACTATCCCACCTCGTCTTTCTTAACCTGCCTACCCTTCACCTGCCTGCTCACGCAGACCCAGGTTTAGGTTAGATGCCATGAGGTATGGAGAAAAAGCACTGTGGCTGTTCCTGGGAGGGCCCTGAGCAGCTCCCAGGGGAGAAGGGGAAGAAGGAAGGATTTAAGGAGGTCAGGACGTTTGGCCTGGAGGGATCACTTAATTACAGTGCAAAGGAACTGAGAGCCTGCTGGAGACTGAAAGTGAGCAATTGGGGCGACATATCCAGGGGAGGGAGGGTGGAATAGGAGGGGCCTGCTGGTGGGAGAGGACCTGACTCTCCTTCAGAGGGAGGAGGCTTGTATGAAAGGAGCGTGCTGAGATCAGTGGCACGCATGTGAAATTTAGGCCTTATGCAGGCATATCTTGTCTTACTGTATTTCACTTTACTGCACTTTGCAGATACTGCATTTTCTACACATTGAAGGTTTGTGTTGTCATATGATGGTTAGCATTTTTTAGCAATAAAATATTTTTAATTAAGGCATGTACATTGGGTTTTTTTGGACCATAATGCTATTGTACACTTAATACACTACAGTGTAGTAGAAACATAATTTTAAATGCACTGGGAAACCAAAACATTTATGTGACTCACTGTATTGCAACATTTGCCTTATTTCAGTGGTCTGGAACCGAACCCGCAGTATCTCCGAAGTGTGCATGGATAAACTAAATAAACCTGTTAGTTTTGTTCAATTCCAAAAACCTACTATATGCCACACCCTGGCTTAAGGTTGGGAGCTAGCACAGTAGCAAAATAAAGTCCCTGCTCTCAGGGAGGGTCATTATAGTAGAGGGAGACGGGCAATAAACACACACAAACGTGATGCACTCTCCTAGGTGTTCTGTTCAGAAGGGCTGTTAAGTAACGACCTTGTTCGAAAGAGTCTTTCATGCGAACATAGTGATCAGCAGAGTTTAGCTTGTAAAACAAATGTAACATTTCCACTCTGCTTGCAGAAAGATCATCAGGAGGCAGATCCTAGACACAGCAGCTGCTCAAGCCATCAGGACGGCCGTGGCCGTTACTGGGAGACATTCAACTTGGTCTCCTTGGAAGGCGGAAATGGAGTGGTTAGGCTGAGAATTAAGAAGGGAAGAGAGGAGGAGAAGGCAGTTCACCCCTAACTCTGGAAAAGACTTGAGAACCACCTGAAGCTTCAGATAGTGAGGCTCTGAGAACTGAGAGGAAACCCCTGGAGAAGTGGGGACAGACGTAGGGTCCCAGTCTTCATGCTGGTGGAGTTGGTGGGGCGGACAGTGAACTGACAGTGTACTGATATATTGACCTTATTAGGAGCTGTTCATTACACTTTCATAAAAGAAAAATAAAGGTCATGTGCTAGTAGTCTGACCATATAAAGGATTATTTTTAAACTGCAGTTAGCAAGTAGGTTGTATGTTAATACTTCTGTCAGTCTCCATGCTTAAGGAAAGGCCAGCTGCTGGTCTTGATAACCATAAATAAGCACTACCCAGAAGAATTATTTGACTGTTAACCAGCAACCTTTTGATTTCTGTTATAACAGTACTATTCACAACAACAACAAAGTTTTTAGAAAGGGTCTGTTGAGCTTAAGGAGTCATTCCAGTCTTTCTCCTTCATTTATGTCCCTCCCTCCACCTCCTCATCTCCTTCTGCCCTTTGCTGCAGTTCCATGAGCTGGTTCCCTCCATCACCTCCTCTCTAGTCACAGCACGGTTCCCTTCGCCCCACTGGGCCTTTGCACAGCTCACTGTGGCGTGCCATGTGAGTTTCTGATCAGACCTCTCCCCTCACAGAGCCCTTCCCTAACCACTCCTTCTAGAACAGCTGCCAGGGCACCACGCTATCCGCTAACACCGCATTACTTTTCATCTCAGCACTTATATAAAGTTGTATCATTTGTTTGCTTCCATGTTCGCCTGCTTCCCCCATCAAAGCATAAGCTCCATGAGGAAAGGCACTTTGTCCACGTCCTGCTGTACCCTCAATGCAGTACCTATCTCATGGAAGAAACTCAATAAATATCTATTCCATTAAATACAACAATGAATGAATTCTACACCAGTCTGTTAACCTGATGGCTTTACTCAAATTCTAAGTATGAAGCAGATTTGGATAAAGGCCTTGATTCTTTCACTTCCCCCACCTATCTTTGGTGAGAGAAAAGGAGAGCTGGAAATAGAACGGGAGAAGTTTCTGTAAATTTCTGGTAACCATAGAGACAGTGATTTTAGTTTATTAATCTCCTGCTCTTAAGCAGGCTGGGGCCCCACTGTGCTTTCTCTAAAATTGCTCAGTGCTGGTTATCCTGCAGCCTTCCTCATTAAGGAAGAGCAGGCCCGTCCCTATCCTGCAGCACTTTAATTACTGACGAGCAGAAGCCCTGCGCTCTTATGCTCATTATTGCATGTTCTCACCTGGCTGCACCTCCCACTTTGGAGCAATGCAACATGGTCACCAGCCTTGAACCCCTGGAACCATCAGTGGCCTGATCAAACCTCTCCCTGGGAGCAGGCAGCCTCTTTTCTGAGCCCAGGACCTGGGACAGGGCTACAGTTGCTGCTCTCTCCTTTCATTCACGTATCCTGAAGATGGGAGCTCAGTGCCTTCTGGAACAGTATTTAGTTTCAGCCAGAGAAGGGCACCAGCAATGATTTCCTACCCATAAAGGCAATGCTTGCAACGGAAGGAGTTGACATGCCCTTGGGAAACATGGCACTTATTATGGTCTGGCCTCTTGATGGGATCTGATTTTAGGGTTGCCTGTTCCTCTTCCCATGGAGAATGGCACGCAGACTTTTATGATTTTGCCTCCTGTCCTTTGGATAAGAGACCTCCAGATGGCTTTAGGGTTTCAATGGAGCTAGGGAGGAAATGGACAGTTAGAGGCAGTTTCTCCCCTGACCACTTCTCCCTGAAGGAAGAACCCTGGCGTAGATGTAAGAAGACCAGAGCTGAGATTCCATCTTGACAGCTGACACATGGCGGGGACCTAGCCTATCCAAGCCTCAGTGTCTGCATCTGTGAAATGAGGTTGGAATTGTCCTTCCCGTCTTCTATTGTGTTGAGCCTCTGACTCTGGCTTCAACCTTTTCTGGAGGCTGAATCCCTGAGATAAGTGAGAGGTGAGAGAGGCCCCAGGCAGTGTGACTTCTGGAATGAGGCAGAGTGGATTCTGGCAGTAGGAGTCTCTGGAAGGAGACATATTTTTCTCCTGAGGCAGGTCATCTAAGGTGTGGCCTCACTTAGGCACTGGCTGCCATTTTGGAAAAACTAAGACTTTCTTTTGGTTGCATTTCCCATCCTACTGGATTTAGAAATATGGAGTCATTCTTCCAGTAAACACTCAGTGACCGCCTGCCGGGTTCCGGGCCCTGCGCTAACGGTACAACTGTTCAGTTGGGGGAGTCACTGACAAATTCAGACTCTGTAGTGGGGCAAACCGGTTTCAGTGGTTGAGGGCCTGTCTGCTGTACACTTAGGGCTTATCTTAAGTATATCAAGAAAAAGACCCTGGGAAGGATCTGGACTCCCGAGTCCTCCAGCAAAGCTGGAGCCAAGACATGGGCGGGCCGGCACCCCGGGGTGACCCCAGCCAAGTCAGTGACAGATCTAAGCGCCCGGCTGCTCTGCTTTCCAGGTGCCGCAACCTCTCTTTCCCCAGCAGCCTCCCAGAGGTGAGCGTCGTGTTCATCTTCGTCAACGAAGCACTCTCCGTGCTGCTGCGCTCCATCCACTCAGCCATGGAGCGCACACCTCCGCACCTGCTCAAGGAGATCATCCTGGTGGACGACAACAGCAGTAACGGTGAGTGCCCGGCTCCCTGCCCCGTGCGGACATCTGAGCGGAGGGGCCAGCCTCTTCGGGGTTCTCATTTTCTTGAGGCTCTCCACGGCTCTCCCTTCTCTTGGGATGTTGCCTCAGAGAGGAGAGATTCATGATGGTCATCGCTCTGGAAGGTTCACTCCACAGTTGCACCCTCTCCACACTCCAGAGGGGCCTGGTCCCCAGGCTTTTCCTCACTGGCTGTCAACTCTCTCCCCCAACATCCTAGTGCAGTATGATAAGATAGATAGCCATGACCTCCACCCCCTCCACGTACACAGTGAACATTTCCAGTGACTCTTTTCTGTGAAGCATCATTTCATTTTGCTGCATGCCTTGGCTTTTGCCTGGGAGCTTGTCCATTGGTGTTGGTGGTGATGATGGTGGAGGTGTTGATGGTGCCGGTGGTGGTGGCCGTAGTGGTGTTGATGGTGGGGATGGTAGAAGACGTATAATGCAACGACAGCAACAGAGCTGTTGAAAGTCTAGCCTCTTTTCTGGATGCCCTGTTCCTCGTTCCATCTGGCCCGAGCAAAGCCCCAGGTGGCCAGCAAGCCCCTGTTGAAGCCCTCACATCACATCTCGCCCTCTCCAGCTACTACCAGCTACCTCTTTCCCTTGGTGCATATATCATGGCTTCTGATTCCTCCCACATATACCATCCCCATAATATTCTCCAAGCTTAGAGACCATGTATTGAGACAGTTTAAGAACCAGTGCTCTTGGGCTTCCCTGGTGACGCAGTGGTTAAGAATCCGCCTGCCAGTGCAGGGGACACGGGTTCGAGCCCTGGTCCGGGAAGATCCCACATGCCGTGGAGAAACTAAGCCCGTGTGCCACAACTACAGAGCCTGCACTCTAGAGCTCGCGAGCCACAACTACTGAAGCTCGCGTGCCTAGAGCCCATGCTCCGCAACAAGAGAAGCCACCGCAATGAGAAGCCCGCACACCACAACGAAGAGCAGCCCCCGCTCGCCACAACTAGAGAAAGCCCGTGTGCAGCAACGATGACCCACCGCAGCCAAAAATAAATAAATAAAATAAATAAATAAATTAAAAAAAAAAAGAACCAGTGCTCTTGATGGGACCATTAATATGAATGTGCTATGAATAATGCATGACTTTAAAAAATAGACCACTGGGTCACAGGATCACAGAGTCACTGGGCTTGTGTTATCTTTAACGTTTTCTCTGATGTCAGGTAGTAAATTTCCCAGTGAATCCGTTGCTGTAATGACAAGTTCAGGTGAGCAATTTGTGTTTTGTTATCAATTAAAGCTGAAACGTATCAGATAACTGAAATATTTTTCATCTTAATAAGCAAATTTTCTTTTTCATTTTACTATCATGTAGAAGCGAGTGTAGAAGCGATGCTGTGAAGGGGATTTTAGAGCTTTCTGAAGGGCAGTGCTTATGAATCATTTAACTCTCATTGTTCCATGGATGTGAAGGAAGGAAGAGGCACCTAAGGGTGGCAGCAAATAGGCAGTGTAGTTTTAAAGGTGATGGTCTATTGTGAGGGAGACCTCGAGCAGCTACCTCCCATCACCTTGCTTGGGTCCAAGGAGTGGAGAAAGCTCCCATTCCCCAGTGGCTAACACCACAACAGCTTGACTAGGCTGCCCGGGTACCCTACCTTGCTCTACCCGGGCCGGCTGGCCCCCCACCTCTTCCACTGTAAGGAGGCCGGGGATGGAAGAGCCATCCTTCCAAGGGTGATGGCATATCCCCCAAGCAACAGGCATCCCCAGGCTCCATCCCACTGCACCTCCTCACATCGCAAAAGAAAGAACGAAGCATCAGGAAGAAGGAAATCTTGAAGCCTTTTATTTCTGCCCCATGGTGAGAACTTTATCATGGCCTGAAGGAGGCCGTTTTGTTGTTCATTCATGTGGGAAAGAGGGGGAAAACTGAGACTGATTTTGAGAAATTTAGGTAAGGAAAGTGAGCCAGATATAGAGGATTTCGTATTCGAATTTAAACGGTTTGGACTTTATTTTGTAAATGGAGACAACCATGAAAGTTTTTGGTAAGAGGAGTGATGCAGTCAGGGCTGGGCAATGAAGAGCTTTGGCTGCAGTTTTCATTACTATTGGGGGAAAGGGGTGTCCCGATGAAGGGAACTGGATGAGATGGCAGTTGCAGCAGTACAGGCAAGAAATCAAGGGCTCTGGAGCAGTGGTGGATGTGGGGTTGAGGCCGAGGCATGAGCCTGAGAGATGCCATAAAGGAAGCATCTACTGGGTCTCTTGACTAACAGGCTGTGGTCTGATGGGCCAAAAGAGGGCTGGTGAACGATGATTCAGCCTCAAGCCAGGGTGACTCAGAGGATGATGGTCATTCCCTGGATGGGGGGCAAGAGGAGCAGTGGGATGGGTGCAGTGTTCTTCATCAGGGATGGGGAGCTTTCAGACCCGAAGCTCTGGGAGGTATTGCAGCATCTTGACTGTGGTGGTGGTTACACAAGGCTACACATGACAAAATTGCACAGAACTACATGCACATACCCAAATGAGTGCCTACATTACTGGAGAGACCTGGAGAAGCTTTTCCATTGTGGCAACGTCAGTGTCGTCGTTTTGATATCGTACTACGGTTGTGTAAGATGCTAATGTTGGGAGAGGCTGGATGGAGGGTGCATGGGACCTCCTTGTATATTTCTGTATACTTTCCTGTGAATCTGTAATGACTTCAAAATATAAAGCTAAAACAAACAAAAGCCTTTCCCAGAAGGTTCTAACCCAGTAGGTTTGAGGTGGGATCTGGCCGTCTCTCCCTTTAAGAGCGTTCTTGATGATTCTGTTGCACATCTCTGGTTGGGAACCTCTGGTTTAATGAATAGTATGTGGCGTCGCTTTTGCACACGTTGAGTTCCAGTGCGTGGTGTGAAGGGAGAGAACTCTGAAGTCTGAAGTCATGGGTTCTGGGATCCTCTCACTGCAGATGAGTGACCAGGGAGACATCCCTCAACCCTCAGAGTCTTAGTTTCTTCCTCTGTAAAGGGGGATGGTAATCCTTCCTAGCTTGCCTCACCTGCCTGACACGGTCAAGTGTGTGACTGTGAGTTGAGTGCTGTCAGCAGTACCCCTCCCCAGCCCCAGCTCCAGTCCTGGGAGCCTGCCTCACAGCTGGCCAACTGCACAGCCGGCGCTTGAGAGGTAAACACGGGGATGTGGATTTGGAGTCTTGTACACAGAGCAGCCGAAGCCATTGGCTGGGAGGAGAGGGTAGCAAAGAGAAGAGGGGAGAACAAAAAAAAAAGAAGAAGCCTGAGAGGATACTGAGGTAAGGAGTTTAGGAGTTAGGAGGAAGAAGGTTAGCTGTTGAGAGACAGAGAGGGAAGAGCCGGGAGAATCTGGAGGGCGACACAGTCTCCTCGGACAAAGAGAATTTCAGGAACGAGTCATCTGTTTGAATGAGCCCACAGACAGGTGGAAGGACATGCAGTCTGGGAAGAAGCCATTAGATTTGGAAGGTGCAGATCACAGAAACCTTGGTGGGCAGGGTTGGGGATGGGGCCGCAGAAGCCAGATGAAGATGAAGAGCGGCTGGGAGGTAGATGTTTCCATCAGGGATTTTGACTGTGAAGGAGAATCGGGAGCTAAGGCAGGAGCTGGAGCGATGTTTTCTACCAATTAACCAGAGTCTCCAGTCATGACCCAGGATGACACACCACTCACACCCACACACACACACGCGCAATTGAAACAAAACTTTTAAGAAACAATAGTTATTCTTATAATGTGCAGAGCGCTCTGATATGTTCTATTATAGATTGGTCTATGTTACTCGGTTCTATTTTGTTCTGTTGTATTGTGCTGTGTTGTGTTGTAGTTCTCTCTGTTTTGAAGGGCAGGTTGTTGTCAAGACTCTGACTGCACACTGAATCGCTTGGACCGCTTTTAAGAAAGCGAGGAGGGTTGTGCCTTAGCTCTGGTCATTTAATTGGTCTGGGGAGGGGGTGCCTGAGTTCTCTGAGTCCATGGTGGGGACAGGGCTTCTGAGGAGGAAGGAGAGGATGGGACCCAGGGCACAGAAACCAGGGAAGAAAGGGCCGGTCTTTCTCCCACTGGGGAGGAGCAGATGGGGGAGTAGGGAGGTGGCTGGAGGCAAAGGGGGGTTGGCCCCTGTGTGGATGGGCTGGGGAGGCGACCAGGAATGGGCATCTCCGAGACCAGCCTGTACTGAGCTCTCAAGAGGGGTGGCAGAGACACTGAGACTGCAGCTCTTGGAGGAAGTGAGCCATCTCTAGCCTTAGCCGAGGGCTGCCCGAGGGCCCAGCCTGGCCGGGAAGGCGGCTCCGGCCGTGTCCTTGACAGGCTCCCTCTGGGGCATCAGCCCGCTCAGCACAGGACTTTCATTCATTTCACGTCAGGCCAACTCAGCTCAGCTAACAAACATTCCTAGGGTGCCCAGCCTGGGCCAAGGGTGTGGAGGGAGTGACGGCTCAGATCCAGCCCCTGCCATCAGGGAGTCATGCGGAAAAAATGCAAAATGGGATGAAACTATTATAATAGGACTCGGTTTCCGGCCTCAGTTCTGCCACCTCCCGGCCATGGGTCTTTCACTTTGGTTTTCTTTCGTGCCCTGTGGGGACATCAGGCCTTGCCATGTCCTGTCTGCCCCGCGGTCTCTGAAGATACACGAGGTAATGGTGGTGAATGTGCCGTACGCAGCAAGGTTGGAAGGGTGCCCTAAGGGTGAGTTAAAATGAGAGAAATAAAAACAATAGCAACAACAATAGTAATAACAGCTGCCGTGCAGCCCCTAAAGGCAGCCCTGGCCTTTCTTGCCTCCCTAAAACAGTGCGCTGTGGTGGGAAGAGCACAGAATTGGCATTAGGCCATCTATTCAGTTCCAGCTCTTTCTAGCTTCTTGCCAGCTGTGTGTTCTTAACCTCTGTGAACCCTATTTTCCTTATCTATAGAATTGGGATGTATAATTCTTACCTCTGGGATTGTTTGGAGGCTTGAATGAGATAACGCATGATGGAAGGGACGCTGGTGTTTAAAACTCTAAATGAAGCCTGAGAACAGAGCTTTCAGACCGTCTTCCAGGCGTCTGTCACAGCTTCTGTGTGCGCTGGTGCCTCGTGTTCCCCAAACCCCCCCGACTGCGGGCACCTTTGCTTAGGGATCAGGCTTGTGTTTTCACAAACACAAAAAAGGGGCAGTTAATCACTGCTTTCTTCATCCAAGCTGCTCGAGACCTTTATCTCCGTCTCAGAAGCCAAGGACTGAAGACTCTGCAGATGGTCCTTGTGTAGGACTCTGAGTCTCGGTCCTTTGCCTCCTTAGCAATTTCCTAAACAAGCTCCACTCTTTCAGGGGCTGGCGCCTGTGTAGGATGCTGTCACTCTGCTAAAGCGGTCTCAAACTCTCATGTTTGATCTTGATTAAAAATAAGGAGAGTCATACCAGGTACGTTCTTGCCTCAGGACATTTGCACTTGCTTCCCCCGCCTCTTGGAATGCTCTTACCCTCTGATATCTGTTCCTTTGCCTCTTCAAGCCTTTGTTCAAATGTTGCAAATGGCACCTTGTTAAAACGGCAGCCCTGACCCCGTCACTCCTCATCCCTTCCATGCATCTTTTCCTCAACGGTATCTGTCGCCTTCTGATATACTGTACTCACTTGGTTACTCTCCCTAATTTATTTGTACATTTTCCCTCTACCAGTGTGTAAGTTCCATGAAGACAGGGACATTTGTTTCGTTCAGTGCTGCATCTCCAGCACCTAGAATAGTGCCTGGTTCTTGTAGTTGTTCAATAAATATTGATTCAATGAAAGAATTCATGTTGATTCTGTAGGTCTGGGACAAGGCTTGGAATCAGCACTTTAATAAGCTTCCCAGAGCATTCTGATGCAACGGGACAATCTCTGGGAATCACGGTTCTAATTGTTGTCCCCCATTGTCCAGCGTGCTGCAGCTGAGGAGCCCAGGACAGCAGGCACTTAAGCGCCCTCAGGGCTGGCCTCGGCAGCAGGCACTGCTGGGTGGAGTGTTTCTTCCTGGGGCGGGGCCCTTGGGACCTCTCTGCTGTATCCCAGGGAGATGGCATGAAAGGGGAAGGAATGCAGAGCAGGAGGGGAGCTTCTCTTAGGGTTACCCCAGCGTGGCCTGAACTCAGGTCCTATGCGTGGAGTCAGATGACCAACCCGAGCCCCCTCCCTTCTATGTTACCCAGCTTCTGCAGGCACTCCTGACAATGGCAGTCAGGCTGCCTGCTCTGCCACTCCGAGACAAAGTCTCCCCTCCCTGCCTCCTCTTCCTTGTTAACTCAAGGCAATGGTGGGACCACGGCTCAGAGCCTCCTGGTTTTAATTACCTTGCTTTTTGGTGAATCCCAGTGGGCCAGTGTCTTTAGCTGGGACTGAGTGATTCAACCTTTATGGACCTCCAGAGGGAGGGAAGCACCAGGATTTGCAGCTGATAGTGTCATCTCTGCCTTTGATTCTTGGCATTCATTTACTTATTCATTCATTCATTCATTCCCTCAGTGGGTTTTTCATGGCCACATACTTTGTGCCACATACTTTAGCTCACAGCTAAACACTTGCCTCGCCGACTCCACCCATATTGTGAATACACTCATATGACTCAGGTATTCCAGTACCTGGCCCAGAGCAGGTGCTCAATGAACATGAGCCCTTTCAGGCTCCCTCACTAGCTGTCCCAGAGTCACCCCATCCCACAATCCAGCCACCCCCACTTCCTTTGCTGTATTCAGTTTCTCTGTTTCCTTTCTTAACTCATGTCCTCTTTTGATAACCTTAAAAAAATCATGCACTCTTCTTTCACGCTACTTGAAATTTCAAAAATGAACCTGAATTTGGTGACTAAAAGCACGTCAAAGCAATGGTGATATCAAATATTCTTTTAAGCATCTCATTCCCTGGAGATTTTGATCAGCGCTTGGTTGGCAGTGACTTGCCCAGCCTACACCAGCCTGATGCTTGTCCCCTTCTGTTGCCTTCCAGCAAGAGAATGGCCAGTTCCCAGCACCTCGTACGCTTCAAGCTGGGATCGAACCATCTCTCTCCTGGGCAGTGGATGTCCTTCCCCCAGGGATCCAGCCTTCTCACTGGCCGTGTTTGCTCAAAGCCTTCCATGTCTTTTGGCAGGAGGAGGCTTAGAAGTAAGCAGGCCTTGAGAGACAGGCCAAACGGAGCTGTCCCTCCGCCACCACGGTGTCAGGAGGCAGACAGACTGCCAGTCAAGCCCCAGGTGGCTCTCCGGGGGTGGGGACTGAGCACCCACATCGGGCAGAGACTTGCCAGGGCCCCGCAGTCTGTGAGCGGCAGAGCCAGGGTGGGACCTCAGGTCTCCTGACTCTCGCCAAGGCTCGCCCCTCTCCACTCCATGCTGTGGCCCTGCTTGGTCCAGTGGCCAGTCTTCCTATTGTCTGCACCGTATGTCCACGTGGTAGCCTGCAGCCAGGCCCCTCAGGTTTGCTGGTGGTGACTCTGGGACACTTGCCCCGCTTAGCTGTCTTCTGGGAATGACACTCGTCCCACACCTCCAGCCCCTTTGCCCAGCTCCAAGCTTCAGGGTCCGCTCAGGACCAGAAAAAATCTTGAGTCACTCTGCACTACTCCCCCCGCTGGCTGGATCACATATGTGCCAGAGATTATTCTAAGTACTTTATATAAATTAATCAGCTCTCTGTGGCAACGGTAAGAACCATGATTAATGCCATCTTATATAGCAAGGAAACAGGCACAGAGGAGAAAGGAACTTGTCCAAACACAGAGGTGGGATTTGAACCTAGGCTGTCTGGCTTCAGAGCCTACACCCTTGACTATTAAACAAGGCTGCCGCTGGTGCACCGTGGGTCTCTGACTCCAAAAGATTTACTTGAATTTTGTCCTCATTCTCTTACCTCTGTGCACTCAACAGAGAGAGATGTTGGGCAGCAGGGCCAGAGAAGGAAGGGGCAAAGAAGACACTGAAGAGAAAAATGTGGCTGTCCCCTCAGCTGGAGCTCTGCCCGGGGCTTGGCAAGAAGGAGGGACGCATTGCACAGAGGCTTCTGGGCTCGGAGTTGAGTGGAAATCGTACAATTGGCAACCATGCTTTAGGTCACCTTGTGAGAGGGGGACAGCTTCCTATTTCCTTTGAAATAGGGGGAAGTTGATATGCTTGTGTGTGTGCACACGTGTGTGCATGTGAACACGTGGGTGAGTGGATATATGAACCTGTGAGTGTACACTTATGCGTGTGAGCATGTGTAAGCCCTGTGAACAAGCATGTATGCACCTGGTGTCTTAGTCCATTCAGGCTGCTGTAACAAAATACCATTGACTAGGTAGCTTAAACAATAGAGGTTTACTTCTCACGTTCTGGAGGCTGGGAAGTCCAAGATCAAGGTGCTAGCAAATTCAGTGTCCGAGGAGAGACTGCTTCCGGGCTCATAGACAGCTGCCTTCTCTCTGTGTCCTCACATGGCCTTTCCTCGGTGCCTGGGTGTGGAGAGAGAGTGAGCTCCAGTGTCTCCTCCTCCTTTTACAAGGGCACTAATCCCATCATGGGGGCTCCACCCCCATGACCTCATCTAAACCTAGTTACCTTCCAAAGGCCCCACCTTCAAATACCATCACCTTGGGGATTAGGACTTGAATGTATGAATTTGGGGGCACACACATTCAGTCCATAACACTGGGCTTGTGTGTGCTTGTGTGAGCTGTGGTGTGCAAGTCCCCACTAACTGTGGTTCAGCCCCTTCCACCACTACCTGGAGCACCTTCACAATCCTGCTGAATGACAAGTAACTACACAACTGTGAATCATTGTTATTTTTAATTGTTGGTAAGAAAATCACAGTGTAGTGACGAAATAGAATCCGAGCTCCCGGCTTGCTTGCCACCAGCTGCCGGGTCCCCCTCCACTCCTTGCAAAGCCCCCATCGTCCCTTGGCCCAGAGCCTGCCTAATCATTGTTTAATGTTTCAAAGATGCTGTCCTACACAGGAGATACTCATTCCAGGCTGTAAAAATACCAACAGCTTTGCATGCAGCTGGAATAATTGCAAAAATAAGAAAAGCAGAGAAAAAGAATGGTCTGACAGTATTGTGCTTTATGGAGTTTAAAGAATCCCATATAGCTAATCTAATTACCACTAAGACTCAGGCAGCTTAAAGGTGTTTATACAGCCAGGCACGTGGGCTGTCAGCCTGCTCAGCAGAGGCTTCTTATCAACACCACCCACCCCTGTGCCTTTGACCAGTGTGACTTCTGGGCCCACCCACATGCCCGGGAGAGGGTACCCAGCAACCTCGAGACAGAGGCAACCGGTCCTGAACTCTGCAGGAGTCCTGGAGGCTCTCACTTTTGCTCCGTGCTGCCTGGGGCTGCCTCTCACTGACAGATTCATTGTTCATCACCACCCTGAGAGGCACTCTTGCCGTGGCCGCAGATTCGTGTCCTCGCATGTTGTCCGGCAGCACTCTCCCGAGGACCTGCCTTGCGTGACTCGAGCTCCTGGCTGCTCTGGGCAGCAACTGCCCACCTCTCCCTGTCCACTCAAGCCCTGACCCTAGGTCTGAGCCTGCTTTGCCCAGTGACTGTGGGGGGAGAAGGGAATCAGATGAGTATCTCTGACAGATGCCATCATGTCAGTTTCTGAACAAACCCCACATGGTTCTGCAGGTTACGCCCTTCACCAGGGTTCCCAGCTGAAGAGGCAGCCGTTCCCTGCTGGGATGGAGGCTTGTTCTGACACTCTTAGGCCCCTGGCTCTGCATCTAGTCCTGGCTGACCCTCTTCCTTGAGAGGCTGGGCCCTGCTCCCTATACTACCAGGCTGGCGTCCTGCTCCCCTGGTTTGATCCGCCTGCCTTCCTGCATCGGGGGGCTGGGACCTCCCACTGATAGGCCCCTCCCCGTGAAAAGAGCATCCTTAGTCAGTGATGCCTAGGTGTGCCCGGCCGCTGGGGACACTGCCTCTTTGTGGGCCTGCCCCAGAGCACAGTCAGTTTCTCCAGCTCTAACCTGTGTGATGCCAGTCTCCTCTCTGTCCTCACCAGCCACTCTGTTGAGGTCCTGGCACGTCCCACAGCCGAGCCTGCCTGAGTCTGGCAATGGTGTGGGTGGTTCATCACCCTTTTGTGTTCCTTTACCAATAAAGGAAACTGACTTCGGGAGCCAGGAACTCCTCAACATACTTCCCTGCCAACGGAGAACAACCCCAGGAGGGCAAAGGGCCTGCCTTCTCTGGAGCTCATGAGCCCCCTGGAAGCAGTCTGCAGCAAGGGAGCTTTGGACCATTTTGCTTTACAGACTAGCCAAGGTGACCAGTATTTGGTTAACAAAGCCAGCAGGAACCAAATACCAAAAGGCCCTCTTCCTCTGGTCAGCTGTGGGACCATCTGTCGATGGGGAAATTCCTGGAGCTGGAGCATTAAGCAGTGTGGGAGGAACCAGGAGAGGTGTCTCCTGCCCTCGGGTCAAGGGCCTTGCTGCCAGCAACTGGGGGTCAAGCTGCCCGTGGAAAAGACCGGGGACATACTGGCCCAGCCCCAGTGCAACCAGCAGGAGAGGTCTCCTTGTCCACCCTTGGCCCTCAGCCTATCTTGCTCAGCAGCTTGAAAAGACAAACTGGTCCTGACGATGGAAGCAGAGCTGGAGCAGCTTGAAAACACAAACTGGTCCTGACGACGGAAGCAGAGCTGACCGCCGGGAAGTGCTGTAAGCTGACATCCCCCTCTGCTTCCCCAATACTGAAAAGTGCTCAAAAGCCAACAAATCATATAATTCCTACTGATATCAAATCTTTGGAGTATGGGATGCCTTCTGGTGGGACTGATTTCCTGAAAGGCTACCCCAAGCCACGCAGCGACCCAGGTGTCCTCCAGCAGCTCCAGGGCCTGCGTGCTCAGCAAGAAGAGGGGCGTGTGCACAAGAGTTGGCACCTGCGGCCACTCCAGCTGCCTGCTGCCCAGATCTGTCCTGCAAATTAGCCTCCAGAGCTCATGGGAGACTAGCACCCCCCTGTTTGGATGTTGCGGTGGGAGGTTGTGCTGGAGATAACGTTGGTGGTGGTGGGGGAAGCCAGTATAATTGACTGGGGCCTGAGAGTTCAACAGCAGCTGTGGACTCACTGCAGTGGGGGGAGGGGCGGGGTTGTTTGTTTTTAATTGCCAGGGCCCTAATCTACTCTCAGGGGCTATAAATTGGGCAGCCACTCCATTTTTCTGTTTTTTTAGAGACTGCCTTGCTTGTTTGCTCCGGCCCACAGGGACTTATGCCTCTTCTGCTCCTAAAGTCATTCACATGCATTCATTCAACAAACCAAGCACCAGGTTCTAAGCTTGGCCCAGGGGAGGCAGTGGTGAACCAGATGTGGTTCCTGCCTCAGATAAGATTTAGACCGAAGACAGCGGCAGGCAGTGGACAGACGCTATGGCTCTCCCTTGGCGCAGATGCAAAAATGAGATGCCTCAACTCTAGTTGTTTTTAAAAGCCCGTATCTCAGGAGCTCAAGATGTAAGTAGAATTTTAGGGAAAGAGGCTCTTGAACAGAAAGAAACCAGGGGGATGTCAGATCAGTGAGCAAGAAAGCTATGTCGAGCAGCCGCTACTGGAAGGCTGGTTTTACTAGGCAGCCCAAGGTTGCCTCTCGACCCCGCCTATACTGCTGGAGTGGGGGCTTATTTTCATCTAACCAAGGAGGGCATCGCCTGGGTACCAGGATATGTGGCTCCATTGGTTTGTTCCTCCCTGGCCCCTGTACTGCAACTTCCAGTTGCTTCCCCTGGCTTAGGTGCGTCTCCTCTGAGCACCTGACCTACTATTGGGGATGGGGGCCCTGGTTCACTTTGCAGGTCCCTCGCACCTAGATGAGCTTCCCTTATGGGGCAGTGGGCAGCTTGAAGCAGGCTGTAATGTAAAGGTAGCCCTAAAATGTAGTCCAAGCTCCTCATTTTCCTGGAGGGAAAACTGAGATCCAAAGAGGTTAAATGAGTTTCCCAACGTCACACATCTGATTAATGGCAGAGCTAGAGAGCGACCCTGCTCCAGTGCTTTGCTAACCGTACTCACTCGTTCATTCAACAAATGTTCACAGAGTGTGAGGCATAACACTCAGCATCAACGATCCAAGGACGGAGAAACAGTTTCTACTCCCAGAGAGCTCGCAGCCTAGCGCAGCTGATAAACTATAGACAAATAGCCATTACACACAACATAAAAGAATAAGTGCCATCAGCCACAGTGCTGGGGAAACCCAGGGAGAGGTCTTAGTCATTCTGGGAGGGCTTCCTGGAAGAGCTGGCTTTTGAGCTGGGCCTTGGGGATTGAATGGAATTGGGATATGGATATGAGGATGGAGAAAAGAAGCTGCCTCCGTTTTTGTGTCTTTCTAATTGAACTTTAGGGAAGGTGTCAGCATGATCATGTATGGGGCACCTGTTGCGTTCCAGGCACTGTGCTAGGCATTTGTACACACTGTCGTCTTTAATTTTTCCAATATTTCTCCCCATTTTATAGATGAGGAAACTGAGACTCAGCAGTTATTTAGCCCTGAATAGAGGCTTCTTCTTTGATTCCTTCTTCTCTCTTTCCCACAAGGCTTCACCCGGTGACTTGTGCCCCACAAGGGCTCTGATGACTCATCAGTGACTCTGATGACTGAATGAAAATGGAGACAGACAGATGGGGGTAGAGAGTTTGCAAAGCCACAGGGAAGGCAGCATCCCCCTTCCTTGGACAACATGGGGCTAAGCACAGAGCTATTTAGGATTTCTATCATCAGAATAAATTTCTTCCCCCTGCATATATACACCCCACCCCCAGGCTGGTAGATTCTTAGCCTAGGCAAATACTAACAAGAGCTACCATTTGTTTCTAAGCATCTTTGATGTGTTGCTTTGCTTAACCCTAAGAACAACTGTATGAGGTAGGTATTATTTTTATCTTGTTCATTTCACAGATGAGTGCACTGAGGCTTGGAAAAGCTACAGGTTACACAGCTGAGAAAGGCAGAACCAACATTTGAACCCAAGTTGGATCTGGCTGTAGAGCCTGAACACTTAACCTTTTCACTATATTCAGGGGTCTAAACTCAGTTACCTACCAGGGCTAGACAGATAACGCAAATGGTGGAGGTGAGGCAATGAGGACTGGTGGGGACTGCGGTGAACAAGAGAATGAGCCCAAGTTCATCCCAGAGGGGCAGCCAATGCTGGCTCCAGCCTATTCCTAGCCTACAAGACCTGCTGACCTTTTTCAAGTTGGAAATCACACTTTTATGTTTGGTGAGCTGAATAAGCCACATGGGCAGGCCAGATATGGTCATGGTCTGCCTGTCTGCAACCTCTATCAGATTGACTCCCAGTGTGCAAAACAGAAGCTTCTCTGGAGATGCTGTTTATCTCAGACATCCTTGGTGAAAACTTCTCCATCTCACACTCTCTCCCTCTTGTGCTTGCTGGTTCCCACATCTCAGAAAGCCGCCAGTCCAGATAGGCTTTGTGCAGCTTCCCTTCACTGTGGGCACAAGTTGAGACATTCACAATGCACAGGCCACACGGTTTAGTTTCATTGATTCAGGGAGGCCCCTTTTGGGCTGATGGATCCTTTTGGAAAAGCACATAGTCATGCAATCAAGGTGTAGATTTTGTTCCTAGGTTGTGGACTCGGATGCCATTCTTGGTGACATCCTTGCATCTTGAGATCTTGGAAGCAACTTGTATCAGGTACCCTGGGCCAGGCCAGTAGTGAGAGAGGGGAGTGACCAGCACCTGGGAAGCTGACCAGGCTGCAGAGGAGACAGACAGTGTGACAGTTGCTTGGAGAGTGTGTCAGTCTGATCAGGCTCATCTCAGCAGGACTCTCTCAGGGGCAGGAAGTGGGGGAGGGAACTGGGGAGGGAGGCAGGAGCTCAGGCCTTCCCATGGGCCAACTTGGGTGTCGATAGCTGTGATTTGGATGTGCCATGGCTCACGAGCACTCACCGGCTTGCCTAATTCTCTTCCGCCGCATCACCTCCATTTCTTTCACTGCCTGTGACCTGCAACCCTGAGGGACTGTCTTGGAGCGTGTTTGTGGTCCTGTGCTTGATGCTCTTGTGGTTGCCATCTGGGAGTGAATAACCACGGCATTTCAAAGCTGAATAAGACCCAGGAAAAAAAACCTACGTCTCATGTTTCTCTCATCTGGGGAAAGAAGTGTGAATTGGAACTTTACAAACCCAAATCTTTAAACTCTTCCTGACCCAGTGAATTTGAAGATCGACAGAAATGAATTAGAAGTTAGATGAGGGGTCAGCATTTCCATGGGTTCTGAACCAAATGGAGATTAAAAAGCGTATGTCCAGCAGGGTTAATGGTGAAGGCAAGCTTCCTGCCTGGGCAGAGTGTCCTGACATGGGTCTCAGAGGGGATTGATCGAAGGATCCTGTGGATGAGATCAGGAGGCCCAGAGAGAGTTCTCTACCCAGACAGTGGGAAGGAGTTAACTTGTCACCAACTGATGCTCACAGATGCGACAGAAAATGCCAGCATCGCAGGGTGGATTTAATGCCAGGCCGCCCAGTGGAGCCATTGCAACCCACATCTGCCCTAAGGTCCTTAGATGCCGAAGAAAGGAACATTTTCCCCACTTTGAAAGAGGTTTCTGGCTAAGTCCTGTGGACCGAGTATGTCTGCAAGCTTGTCTGTGTTGTCAAATTTCATTTGGCTTAAACATGAGAACTAATGCAGAGAATCAAAGAAAACAAGATTTTTTTGCTGAGTGTTCCTCACCCGGGCTGCTCAGGCATGAGGCTGAGGCATTGCCTGAAGTGATTGCATTTTCTCTGAAAAGAACATTCACGGTTGTTGTTTAATCTTTGTGGAGTGAGTTCCCATGATCTTAGGGGCCCAGTTGCTGTCCTCTGTACCTGCGCGCTCCACATTCCTACATACGATCCATCAGGCCAGCAGTGGGTGAGGTTGCGGCTCCCTGAATTCCTGAATTCTGCAGGGCAGGAAAAATCACTTCCATCCTCCCACTTCCCAGTTATTGGGCTCCTATATTATGCCAGGTACACCCATGGGGGAGGGAGGGAGGGAGGGAGGGAAAGGGGGCGAGGAGAGAAGAGAGAGAGGTGGGGTTGTTGGGTAGATGAATTGATGAATGGGTGGTGGATGGATGTACAGGTGGGTGAGTGGAAGGTGGATGGATGGATGGATGGATGGATAGAATTAATCTTTTCCATTTTATGGCATAGGTATTTTATGCCCATTTTAGAGATGAAGGAATTGAGGGTCAGAGGACATAGTGAATCACCAAAGTTCTCACTGCAAGATGGTGGCAGGACTGGGGCTTGAGCCCACATTTCTCAGCTCCAAGTTCCATGTGTCCCTCTTCTCTTTTCCCATGTTGCCCACTAGGCTTTTTTTTTTTTTTCTTTTAACTGCCTGCCTTGTACCTAGAGATGGACCCACGTGGGCTTGGACCAACTGCTTATACAAACAGGTGGCCAGAAGGAGATTCTTTTTTTTTTTTTAATCCAGCAAATATTATTGATCACTGTTTAGGCAGAGTTCCAAGATGGAGCCCCAAGACTCCTGGCCCCTGGTGTGCACTCACTTCTTCTAGTTATTGTATCGAACACTCATTTGGGTACTGCTGTGAAGGAATTTTGCTGATGTAATTAAGGTCCCCAACCAGCTGGGTGGGCCTGACCTAATTATGTGAGCTCTTTAAAAGCAGAGTTCCCTGTGGCTGGTTGCAGAAAGGAGAGTCACAGAGATGCCCTCTGGAGGCCTGAAAGGAAACAAACATCTGTGCTGTGCACTGCTTGTGGGGGCCATGTGGGAGGGAACTGCAGGTGGCTTCTCATTGCTGAGAGTGGCCCTGGCTGGCAGCTAGCAGGACAGGGACTTCAGTCCTACAACTACAGGGAAATGAATTGTGACGACAGCCAGTAAGGCTGGAGGAAAACCCTGAGGCCCAGATGAGCGCTACAGTGCTGGCCAACACCTTGATTTCAAAGCAGTGAAACCCTGAGCAGAGAATCCAGCCACACCACACATGAACTTAGGACCCACAGAAACTGTGAGATCATAAGTTTGTGTTGTTTTAAGCTGCTATTTTGTGGTACTTCATTATGTAGCAACAGAAGACTAACACAGTCACCTACAATGTGCCGGCCAGTGTGCTAACCGCAGGGAATGTGAGACTGGCTTGATTTCTGCCCTCATGGAGCTCACAGTCTGCGGTGGGAGATGGACAAGAAACAAATCAAATGATTACAGAGCATATAAATGCCATGAAGTATGTAAACAGGATGTTATGAAGTAAATCAATGTAGGAGGGGGACATGTTTCAGGTTAGATGATGAGAGATGGCCCCTCTGAGCTGAGCATTAAAGGATGAGAAGGAGTCAGCCACATGAAAAGCCATGGAAAGTGTTCCAGGCAGAGGGAACAGCACATGCAAAGACCCTGAGGTGGGAGAGAGCCTGACATGTTCTCAGAGTCAGAAGGAGGCAGATGTGGCTGGAAGGTGCTAAGGAATGGGGAGGATGGCTTGAGATGGTGTTGAAGAATTAGTCAGGGGCCTGGTCACATAAGACCTTGTAGACTATTGCCCTCAGTGCAGTGGGCCACACTGGTGAGTTTTAAATGGGGGAGAGGTATGATCTGGCTGATATTTTTGGAAGATCTCTCTGACTAGTCTGTAGTGAAGTGTTTGGATATAAGTACGAATGGAAGCAGGGAAATCATTTGGGAGGCTATGGCACTACTTCAGACCAGAAATAATGATGATTTGGACTATGGTAAGTGGAGAGAGTGAGGAGAGGATGGATTTGAGATATATTGAGCTGGCCAAAATGTTTGTTTGGTTTTTTCCATAAGATCTTATGGAAAAAAACCAAACAAACATTTTGGCCAACCCAATATTTGGATTTGCTGGTGATTGGATGTAGGGAGTGAAGGAGAGGAGAGGACCAAAGATGAAGTCCAGGTTTCTGGCTTGAGTGATGGGGTGAATGATGGTGCCACTTACTGAGATGGGAGGGCAGGAGAGGGGAGAAGAACAGGTTTGGGGAGGAAGACCAAGGGTTAAGGTTTGGCTATGCTGAATGTGAGATGCCTTTGAGACATTTGAGGGAAGATCTTAGGTAGTCATTTGGACGGAGAGGCACTGCTGAGCAGGGCCAATATCCAGGCTCCAGGAGGCCAGGACCAGCTGACCTGGCCTGGTGGCAGAGCCGGCTCCATGCTCACTTCCTTGAAGAGTAGCAGAATACCCGGGTCTACACAGCAAGGCTTCAAAGACCCAGGGCTCAGGCCGCTGGAGCAGTCTTCCTTCCTGGACCCCCCTGCTCCCATGCCAAGCGCTGGGTGCAGCCACACGCCCAGAGTGGGACATTCTGGGAAGGGGTGGCTCTGGTGTGAAGCTGACATTTCACAAGTTACTTCAGTTGTTCTTGGCTAGTAGTAAGGCGCATTAAGCACCAAATTATGTAAACCTAAAACTGCAGTCTAATGTTGTTAAGAGGCCTGAGGGAGCCCGGGAAGAGTGAACAAGGGATCGTCTGTAAGGTGATCAAATCCCTGATTAAAATCACCTCCCAGGATCAATGGCCTCTAGAGAAAGTGGGGAACGCCTCTGAATCCTAATGGGGCATCCGCAACTCTCGGAGGATGCTTGGCTGGGCTGCCGCTTCCTTCTTCAGGGCTGCTCGGTGCAGGAGGGGCTGGTGTGGAAAGAGGTCCCACAGGGATCTGACCACTGGGCTCAGGGATGTAGCAGCAACCTACAGAGGGCCTAAGTCACGTGTGGCAGGTTTGGCCCCAACTTCTCCAGCTTTGCCTTGGAGGGGCTGTTCCCCCAGGATCAGACCCTGAGGCACGGGTTCAATATGAAGTAGTTTATTGAGGAAGTTCAAGATATACCAGTAGGGTGAGGAGTTAAGAAAGGGAAGAGAAGCTACTAGTAAGAGTATGTTATCAAGTCAAGCACCACCGTGGGCGGGTGGAGCTTAAACCTCCGGGGAAACTCCGGGAAACTGTGTAAAGCACATGCCTGAGAGTGATCAACCCTGAGAGGTGAGGGAGCTGGGGTATTTATAAGCCAGCTCTCTTTAGTGGTTGGTTTAGGGCTACTCTCGGGCTGTTAGTTTATAGCTCTTCAGCCCTCCGTGTGCTGGGGCAGAGCAGTCTTCTGCGGCTTTGAGTAAATCCCTGGGGTAAACATTCTGGCACTTAGATGTGAGGGTCAGAGGAGCACTTGAAAAGGATGAGTCTCTAAGGATACAGGTGGGGCATCCACAGCGTCTGCCACAAGGGCCATGATGCATACGTTTTGATACTTTTAAAAACTGCAGTTCTAAAAGCTTGTGATATTGATTCTGTCCTAATCCTAACTCACCAAGCTGCAAGGCATGCTGGGACCTCTGCAGCAGGTTGAAGCCATCGCCCAGGACAAGCAAGACCAGGGTTAGACCATCTCCTGCCCTCTGAGGTGGACCTGCTGCCCATAGGCGGAGCCCACAGTGCCTCGAGACCTGGTCTTCCTTTCATTTTGTGTCTCTGTCTAGCGGGTCCATCTGATGGACAGAGCACCTGCAGGAAGCTGTGACTTGGGGTTATAGAGACTAACTCGGGCTGGGGTAGGGATCCGAGATCCCCACCTTCAGCAGTTTTGAAGCACAGTCCCAGCCAGGTCTGGGAGAACAAGGATCGGGTGCAGTTTCTGGGAAAAACTTTGGCAAATTCTAGTAGGGGTCAGGCCCTAGCCAAGAAGGGCCAGGTCAGTTCCAAGAGTACAAACCAGAAAACTGAGGTAGAACCACACTTGTAAGGTCTGTGTGTGCTTGGGGGAAGCGGGAAGGAAGCTGCAGCTGAACTGGCACCAGGCATTGAGGGTTCTCCCTCGGCACCCCAGAGACCAGGCTGAAGCTGCGGTTGGTGTCGTGGATGCTATGGGTACCCCACCCAGATCCCCTTTACCGGCCAGTCTACCTACCCCCCAGATGCTGTGAGCGTCGGCAGCTGGCAGCTCAGAGCCTGCACCCTTCTCCTGGAAATTGCCTTCTCTGTTGAGAGCTGCCTCACCCAGAAGTACCTAGGAGATGATGCCCATCCTCCGGGGATGGCCCAGAACTAGTGCCTGATTGATATGGGTGTCTAGAAACCCACCCCTCACCTCAAGGGGGAATAACTCTGAGGTGCCATCACGCTGCAGCGCTCCCTGAGAGAGCAGACTGAGCCTGGCCTGCCGCCGAATGCAGATCTTTGCCCAGCTTCTTCCCCTGCCCTAACCTAGTTCCCTCACTCCCTTACGGGAACAGAGCCGGCACCTACTCTAGGATCCCCATCTCAGGCCCTGCTTTTAGAGAACCTCGTCTAAGACTTCCAGATGTGTGAGCTGCGGCAGCAGTACCAGGCCGGGTGGGCATGAGGTCTGCTAGAGAAGGGTGACCCACCCTCCCAGGGTGCCTGGGACTTTCCATGCTAAACCAGATCTTTCTGACCAACCGGGATGGTTGTTCGCCATGGATCAGTGTCTCAGTTGATCTATAGAGTGAAGTGAGTTCCCTTCGTGAGCCCAGAGCTGTGTTAGACTCAATGGGGACTAAAAGAAAACACAAAAACGTGTCTTCCGTGAAATTCAACTAAGTGAGGGTTTACTTCTACAAGCCTTTCCCTCTGTTGTGGGGATTTCACTTCTTGTATATTCAAGTCACTCCCTGTGGGTAGATATCAGAAAAAGGGAAGAAAAAAAAAGGAAACTGGAAGTTGGGACAAGGAAAAGGGAGATAAGGCAAAAGGCAGAGAGGGTGAAGAGGTTTTGACGACATGACCTTGGGGAGAGATGAAGGAAACTGAGGCCAAAAAAAATGCCCAGGCCCTTAATCACACTCAGCCTCTTCCTGGGAGGAGCGCCTTGCCACTCCTAACACGCCCCACCTTGGCGGAAAGCTGTCATGGAGGGTGCCACCTGCGTAACCCCTGTGTACACGGAGAAGGGCTTGAGAGACAGCATTTCAGTGTGGCCAGCAGCCTGGGTTAAATAAGGGTTGCTCAGGCCTTTTCAACTAAAACATCAAGTGCTGCTGCATTTCTGGAGAGATGTTAATACAGGATGCCGGAGCCACCAGCTCTGAGCCATAAAATTAGACAGATAGTGATCACTTAACTGGAAGTCCAGGCACAGGGGAAAGTGCCACTCCATGTGCATATTCTCTGCAACAAAGCCAAACAAACTTTTCATGCGTGTCATTGAAAACTGCAGGGGAGAGAAATCTGGGAAAAGTTTTAGTGAACAAATGTTGGTAAATGGAAATTAATTATACAGTGCCAGTGATTATTCATTTAAGATATGTAAAAATTCCACTGACGTTTTCTTTCTTTCATCTGCAGTCTTTATTATTTGAGTATAATGAAGGTAAAAACGTGAGTTAGGGCTTTTGAATGTTCATTTCTGAACTCTCTTCTCCATCCTCCTGTTTTCCATATGGACCTCTGTCCCTTGACTACAGGATCAGATCTGCAGTCCCCTAACTGCAGGGTCCTGGCAGGAAGCAGGTGGCACTCTCACATTGGAGAATCTGAGGAGAGTTAATAATAGAGAATATTTACACAATGTGAGCGGGGGGTAGGGAAGCCACAAGGGACAGTGCAAGACCTTGGGGCTGGAAACAGCAGTGGTCCCTCCCTATGCAGGCCCAAGAGGGTACCCCACAGGGAGATACTGGGGGAATAACCCCCTTCCCTCTGATCTCCCCACAGGTCAACCCCTGGAGCACAGAGAGGACCCAGGGAGGGTGGGGAGTGGATAGAGGATGCTGGGCCCCTGCATATTTGTCCCAGCTCGCAGTGTCTCAGGACCTAACCCTCATGATGCAGGTTGGCTTAAAGTTTAACTTCTAATTGCTTGGATGGAGTTTAAGGGTTAGTTGTGCACTTGTCAGTGTGTTAATTTCTGTTTGCAGGAGGGATGGAGAGGACCTCAGACAAAGACTAGAGGCTCGTCAGGAGTCAGGCCCCAGACACTAAGAGTAGGGGGACCTGCTTAGTCCAGTGCCTTTATTTTTCAGATAAGGAACTGAGGCCCAGATAGGGGAAGTGCCTTGTTCAAGGTCACACAGTGATTTAGGGACAAAGCTAGAATCCAGGTCATCGCTGAATAAAATGCAGGATGTGGTGGGGTGAGTGCAGAGCTGGGGTGGGCATGGGCAAAGAGGGGCCTGGGGTCCCCCAGAGCCCCTTGTCAGCACATAAAGCCCAGGCCAAGGTGGAGATGGAAGGCTGATGAGGCCCAGGACTGTGTCCTGGTGGTGCCCTGAGCTTTTTCTAGGCCTTGCCTTTGAGCCAGACCAGACTATGAGGAAAGGCCCTGCAGCCCACTGAGCCTGCTCTGGTGTGGGGGAAGGGTTACAGACCGCCCCTGGGGAGACCGAGCTCCAGGAACCTGGGGGCTGACTAGACTTCTTTCTCAGGAGAGGCTGCTGGCCCTGAGTTGGGAGCCTATGAGAAGAGCATTCTTGCGTCCTCCACAAGCCAACAGCTGCGGGTGGGTGGGCAGGAGCCAGAGAGCTGTGGCCTTGTTGCTTGTGCCTCAACAAGGGAGTGAGGACTGTCATAGCATTCAGAAGAAAATGCTGGTATCACCTTCAACCTGTGGTACCAGGGCTGTTTTTAATTAAAGATCTCTTACCCCTAAAAATCCATACGGACACCTCAGTGCCTCACCACCAGGTCCAAAATGGCAGACTTGGTGATTAGGATGTACATCTCTTTGTGGGACATCGCTGTTTTGCCCATCTGAAGCCAGCTTGTCTGGGTTTGTGTGTCTGCCTTGTGAAGAATCTAGGAATCCAGCTTGTAACTGACCAAAATCAGATGGTTCCTTCATAGAACTCTGCTCTAAGCCAGGCACTGCACCACTTTCTTGGTTACACATATACCCCTGTCCTCAGAGAGCTCGTGGTCAGAGGATGGGGGCTCGAGAAGCCATGGAAACCAGCTTTGGCCTGTTAGGGACTCTTAGCACGTTAGGTCAGTGCTAGAACACAGCACATCCTCCCTCGTGCCTAGGATGTGGGCCTGAGTGCCTCGCTAGCCGTCTACACGGAGTGTGAGGGGGTGGGCTCTTCATTTATTCAAGAAACGTTTTGTTAACTGGGAGAATGGGAATCACAGTGGGTGACCCCAAAGAGATGACGACCCTCAGGAGAGTCTGACAGTGTACATGTGCTTCTTTCTGTCTGGAGCACCTCCTTCCACATAGGACATCGGTCTTGGGTGCTCTGTGATCTGTCCATTGAGGGGAACATTCCTCTAGGCCACATGGCAGACACACACATACACACACATATACTTTTTAGTTATTTGTCTGGTTCTCTGTGTACTTTTTCATACATTTTCTCTGACCTGCTAGATTGTAAACTCCTCAGGAAGAGGGTCATATCGTAGACACCGTGTCTCCAAGGGGATGTCCAGGACACGCTTGTTCAAGTTGTGAATGGCGGAGGTGGGGCTTCCACTCAACGCATCGAAGGGGAACAACTGAGAGTTCTCACCAGGCCTCCTTCTCTCTCTCTTCTCTGGAGCCAACCACGGCTTCCAGCTTTTCACTCAGGCTGCTCACGTTCATTCCTGGGGGATGGTCCCTTTTCCTTTAGCCTAGTAATAAACCTTTGTTTGGACATGTTCCTTCTTCCACTTTGCCCTCCTCTTAGGTTTATTAAAGTTCAGTGGCCAAATAAAGCTCTGTGTTTCCCTTGTCAGGCAGTGTTCTCTGACCGTGTCTGGATAATAGCGGTCATGGGGAATATCTCCTCTCCTGTCCCATAAATCATCTTGCAGCATTGGCTGGCTACATCATGCAGCTGACTTCAGGAAAGCTCTGCAGTACTATTTCTGAATAATGATAAATGGAACTGAAGCCCAGTGGCCTTTGCTCTTTTCCGCTGGTTCTGCAGAGCAGAGCTGTGTGTCCTCAAGGGGTGCAGGTTATATCTCCGGGGTGGCCATTCTCGCAGTGGGAGGCAGCTTCCCTAACTGCCTCTCCTTTGTAGGCATCGCCTGGTCTTTTTCCTCAAGGGACAATTTGCTGATGTGAGTGGAGGATGCTTTCAGCTATTCAGCTCCAGCGCTTTGCCTGGTCTGTCGGAAAGCCACATGATTACAAAGGGAGATGACTGCTGGCTGGATGCCAGCCCTTAAAGCCATCCCCTGTAGTCCACAGCCAGTCCCACACACTGCTGTTCTCCAGCACTCATTCCCTACACAGCCTTGGCCTGAGCAGCTTGCCTCAGCCAGTTGCATGTGTAGAATCCCAACCTGTTCCCAGTTCCCAGGTTTGGGAATCTGTTGGCTCACATCCATGTAGGCTCAGCACCTTGACATTGAGCTTGCTCCTCTCCTTGACTCTGATTAGGAGTCTTTCTCCAGTGATCCTGCTGGAGGCTGTCCTAGGTAAGTCTGCCTCCTGGTCTGACCTGGCCCCAGGACCCTCACCTCTGCACGTATCCCCCATGGATAATACTCCTTCTGGATTCACTCTCTTGGGAAGGATCTGAAGATTTGCACCCATGGGGACAAGGCTCTGGGCTTTCCAAAAGGAAAAGATGGGAACACCCACTGGCCAAAGAAATGAGCCTGGACTGTGTGTAAGAACTTTCATGTCCTTTCTTTTCTGCTGCCTTTTATCTTGGGCATCCTCCGTGAATTCTGATTTTCATATTAGTTTTGATGGCTGTCACTATAGAATATAGCTTTGACCATGTTCTGAACCCCAACTTTTATGACATTTTAATCCTATGACCCCTCGTGTTCAATTTTGCCTTTATTGCACCACAGTGGCACCTGGAACCATCCCCTCCTTGCAACATGGCTAGAATAGCTTACAGATACTGGACCATTTCTGACTTCGGAGATAGAAATGGGGCTGGAAATACCAGTGTTTCGTGATGTTTACCAGCTCTTAGTGTACTTCGTATAAAATGTTAGCCCTATGGAGATGGAATATTTCAACATTCACCTGCAATTTTGTAGCTGTCCCCAGATGCCAGCATGAAAAATCAGCAAAGGTACAATAAATCACTGGGCCTGGTCATTACGATAGACTCTTATGTTGTGAGAGCTGCAGACATCATGAGGATTCTCCTCTTACTTAATGAAGGAAGTTTTTTTACAATAAACCCAGAAGCTGCTAATCCAGCCTAGATGCTTGGCCCATAGTAGGTACTCAGTAAATAGTGGCTATTATTTTAAGATTCAGTGACCTACTTATTTCTCTAATAGATGTGATTTTTATTAAAATGACAAAGTAAGTTACACAGTGATTCACAATAAGAAAGTCACAATAGGGAGACATACTATAAAGAAAAGTTTATCCACTTGTGACTCATTGGGACTTTCAGGTCTCTCTAATAGAAATCTCTATGGGATGAGGTACTAGGCTTCTGGTCTGGCAGGACTGCTGATGCTCTGCCCATAGTAAAGCACCACATAGAAGGAGATAAAAATTGGCTTAGGACTAGTGTATCAGTAAAGCTGCCTGCACAGAGTAAGACAGAAGTGCAGGAGTCCAAGCCACAGGATAAAAGAGACACGACCCCACTTAGGTGAAAGTCATATTTCTTCCTTGCCAAATAGAACTCTTATCCTTCACTACTTTATTAATCTTGACATTTTTTCACTCTTGGGAAACGTTAACTTTCTCCCCCTGCTCTGATAGCTCCTGGGCACTGAAAGACATTTTCTAGCTCATAGATTGGATAAAAGAGGCCCTCAGAGGGCTTCCACTTGTGGTCTGCATTCATTGCTTCTCTCTGATTTTTCTAAGGAGAAAATATTGTCCCTTCCTGTTCTGCGGATCTTGGAAATTGGACTCCCAACAAAGAGCCCTCTTTCTTCCATGTGGTTCTCTTTGCTCTAAATCCTAAAAAGTCATGCCATGTGGCTGGAGGAGGAAGAAACCCCAAGCCAAGGTATCACGTGCACAAGCCCTCCCCACCCCGATCACCCCCACTCAACCCCCAATCCCGGGCAGTGAGACTTACCCTCTCCACTTCCACCAAATTTCTTCCAAAGTCTAGCCATTTCAAATTCACTTTGAAAAGGATTTATCTAACTGGTCTCTGCTGAGGACATAACCACAGTCTTTGTTTTGTCTTAAGAATGATTTAAATACAATTGGAACAAAATCAAATGATTTTTAAACAATGATGCAGTGATTTCCTCCCGTGTCTCCTTCATAACCTAGAAAACTAAGACAAAGGAAGGGAAGGGAAGAAGAGATATCCTATATCCACCCTGCCTGACTGACCGCCCGAACCCCACACACCTCCTCCCATTACCCAGCACGGAGCAGGCGGGAAATACGAGTGACTGCCAGTGCCTGCAGCCAAGTCCCCCGACTCAGGGCACAGAAGCGACAGGTAACCAAGTCAGGCTTTTTCTTGTTCAAACTTCTCTGAAGAAGAAGGTGTCTGGACCACATGAAGTGTACTAGTGTGGGGAGATGGGGGTGGAAAGGAGACACACAGCACGGCAAAGCAGTTCTGTGACTGAGAATCTATTCCCCAGGTTCAGGCAGGACCCTGCCATCCTCTGCCCTCTGAAACAGACCTAGGACTGGGAGTAGAGTCAAGGTCCACTGAGGGCTGGGTTAGGTGTGTCTGGGGCGTGTTCAAGGTGAGGCCAGGGTGATGGTGAAGTCACCAGGGTGGGGTCAGGGTCTGGAGCGGGGTGATGGTTGGGGTCAACAGGAGATCAAGGCCAAGGTGAAGTCAGAGTTAGGTTGTAATTAGAGCTGAGATAAGGCAAAGTCACACTTGAATGAGGATATGGTCATGAGCATAGAGTTTGAGAGCTGGGTTAGGTTTGGGTGGAGCTGTGTTTCCATAAAGTCAGACTCTCCTTAAATCTCTAGCATTGAGTGTTCAGCCCACGCCCTTGGGTGCTGTTTGCCCCTTAACTCCTTCAGGGCCCAGGCTCATGCCAACCTTTGAGTGTTTTAGCTCTTGTCCCTGTTCCCCTGTCTTCCCGTATTTCATGCGCATCGCTTTTCCCCTAGGGAGGGCACAAGAATAAAAGCAGCTGAGTTGAATCCAGCTGATCTAGCCGCTTGCCTGGCCCATCTGCAGATAGATGGTATGGGCGGAGGTGTGGGCACTGAAGCCCAGGTTCCCCAGGGAATCCAGTGATCCATGCCATCCCCATTTCCTGGAGCAGAGATAATTGGCTCCGTGTTGTGCATGCCTGCACTCCTCTGGACACTCCCTCCTTTGCAGAAGAAAAACCCCATCTCACAGGGAGCCCGTGCGAAATGGGAGCGCTCTCCTCTTGCTGCCAGGCAAGCGGCCCAGCATTAGCTTATCATCTGCCTGGCATCCCTGGGCACATGTTCCTCGAAATAGGGAGGCTGCCTGGAAGGGACTCAGTGTCGTTTCCTGGATCCTGCACGTGGCATGCCATTCCCTGGGAACAGGTGCTGGGAGTCAGCAACAGAAGCATTTTCTCTCAGCCAGAGCCACTGAATAGAAGAATGAGCTGCTCTGTGAGGTACTGAGTTCTCCGGGACAGGAGATAATCAAACAAAGCAGGAACTCCTTGTCAGAAATACAGTGTGGGGGATTCACACAGCAGTGAAGGATTGGATAAACGGACTGTTGAAGGCCCTTCCTGTAAGATGCTCTGGGAAGGATGTCTCAAGGTCAAGGTCAAGTGCTTGATTACAGGTACGCCTTGGCTTTCTGCATCCCCCTCCACTGTCCAGGTCCTTGCTTCTAGCCCTACGTCCTATCATGTCCTCCACACCACGTTTGAGCTTTACCATCGCTTCTGCCCTCAGGAGAGCGCGATTCTTTCTAAATGACCACCGTTCTTTCCTGGTTCCAAGGCTCACTTTCTTCAGGGGAATGCCTGGGGCAGGGAAAAGAGAAGTGCCCACCTTCCAGAGTTGTGCTAACTCCAAAGAAAATCAAGCATCACACCATCCCCGGGGCCCACGGGGACACCTGAGGCTCCTTTTCAGATGCCAGCCACACTACCAGAGGCCTTCATATCTTCCCGTTTCCCTCCTGCAGTCTCCGTTCCTGCCAGCAGCTGCAAGGCAGGTACATCACAATGTCGCACTTCAGGCTTGGAAAAGGACAAAGACTTCGAGTTTCCCCAAGGAGTTTTTGGGATGCTGGCACTATCCGTGAAGAGGAGGACTTAGGCCCTGGGATGATGCCCTGTGAGGTCCTTCCCGGCGAGCACTGTGGCTGATGACCTGCGTCTCACATGACTCCACGCACCACTCAGAGGCCCGCGGGCACCGTGACAGAAGGAGCTCGTTATCTTGCTTTCAGTTGCTTTGAAGTTCTGCTCGGCATGGCAGCCAGTCAGAGGAAGCCACCCGCCATCAAAGCCTGGCTCCATAAGATAAAAGCAGTTTATGATTCAAGACAAACTGTCATCGTGGATTAAAACATGTCTACACCCCCGAGGACGATAGTTATTTTTCCTGAGAATATTGAGTACATTGCTTACATTTCACAGGCAAGAGGGAAAGAAATCTAATTCCACCGGGCTGGATCATTTAAAGGCAATCTACGTTCTAGAAACACACTGAAGAGTAGCGTTCCCAAGGTGATAAAAAATAAATCATGCTTGCGTGATTCTTCTATTGCCTTACTATTTGCTTTCCAGCTCTCCAGCCTGATTCTTCTTTGCATGGAGAATTCCGTGCCAGCCACATGTGATGACTTTTGATTTACTCAATATGTAAGCCTATGTCACACCTTCTGGCTTTGGTCCATGCTATTATTCTAACTAGAAGGATAGTCTCACCTTTGTCCACCTGGCAAACTTCTCTTCATCCCTCAAAGCCCAACTGAGATGCCACCTCTCCTGTAAAGCCTTCCTTTACTCTCACCAAGACTAAGCTGTTGGGAGTCCCCTGAGCTGTGTGTCCTCGCCTCTATTGCACTCACCATTTAGAATGGAGTTTTTTTGTCTCTTGTCCTATCTGTCTCCCATTGGGCTAGGAACTCCTCAAGACCAGGGACTGTGTCTCTTCAGTGCTTAGTGCCTGGCATATAAGGGGTTCTCAATAAAAGTTTGCTTAAAGTGCTTTTTCTACTATATGCAAAGCAACCCGCCCCCTTTCTTGTTTACTACTTTAAATGGGGATATTAAACACATCAAAGTGAAATGTTTGATCAAAATAACAGAAAAGACTATTCGCTAGTAGAGGGAGCCTAGTATTCTTGTTCCTAGAAGATGTGTTTTACGTCCAGAATGTCAAAGGGGAACCTGGAGTGGTCCCTACTCAGCCTCCTCAAGCCTCACAGGAGGCAGCACAGTTAGGACTGGGGCCTGAGCCTTTAGAACAGAGAGCCAGGAACAGCCAGCTTGACCGTGCTGCCCAGCACCAAACCCTGCAGGGAGCTCACACTACCTGTGGGTTCAGGCAGCCTGAATCCACACTTTGCCTCCCTGCCAAAGCATTTATTTGCCACATTCAGGAGGCTGATCTGGCTTTGTGTGTTTATTTGTTCATTTCTCATTTAGGAAAAGAGTTGTTTTCTCTGTACTCTGGACTCCCAGGCCTGGAATTTCTGAGGTCAAACACATCACGATTTCCCAATTCTCTTCAGGATTGCAAAGGATCCAAAAACACTCTTCCCCCCTGACTGTAAGGGGTTCGGAGACCCGCAGTAGGTCAGATAGAGATCCTTTCAGAGAGCTGGACTTGTCTGCCCTACTGTTTACATCCCACAAACTTAATTTCAGCAATTTAAGGGTGTGTGTGTGGGGGGGGGGGTTGTGGGTGGGTGTGGGTGTGTGTCTGAGTATGTCTGGGTGTGTTTTAAACTAGCTTCATGGAGGAATGTGGACAGCTCTCCAGTCCTGCAAATGGTCCCTTGAGTGTTTTGATAGAAGCGATAGAAAGAATTCGTGTGATGTGGGTGAGCTTCATGCAGTCCCCTCCCAGAGACAGGAGAGAAGCACTCCTTCTTCTTTTCAAAAATCTTTTCTGGATCACATTCTCTAGGCCAAGTTCAGTATTAGGCACCAGAGCTATAACTGAGCAAGCTGTGGGCGCAGCCCTCAAGGAGCTTATGGTCTAGTCGGTGAGACAGACTAGGAAACACTGTAGTCTGAGGGGAAGGCATCCAACCTAGTCTTTGGGGGATCAGCAAGGCTTCATAGCATGGCTGAGCCCCCAAAGGGAGAACTTTCTGAGACTTGAAATTAGGCATCAAACAAGCAAAAGTGAAGAAGGAGCTTAAGTGTACTGTGAAAACTTTAAGTGGCCTGAAAGCTTTGGTTTGTGGGCTTCTGGGGCCCTACTGGTCATCTCTGAGACGAGTGTAGCCACCTTCTTACTCGCCTCTCCTGTCCGCTTCCAGTCTGTGTTTTCCCATCTCTCAGAATACACGCTACCTAATGGAAGGATCTTGCCACAGGAAAGCTCTGAGGACATTACGCTGCTGTTCAGAACTGTCCCGCGGCTCCCTGTTACATGACGGCTTAAATCCAGGCAGCAGCCTCACGGCTTGCATCTTCCGTAACCGGACGCTATCTGCCCCCTCTGCTCACTACTGCCTTCCTGTGTCCTGTATCCGAAACCCATCTGGGCTCCTGCCCCAGCCTACCTTTAGCCATTAAAGAGTGGGGCACTTATCCCCACTCCTCGCACGAATTCAGAGTTTATAGCTCTTTAGATTCATAACTCAGTGGTGTAAACTCATGACATGATTCCAATAGAGGGGGACTGGCAATAGATAGAACCAGAGCTGGACATGACCTATTCCAAGCCTATTTCATGACCATTCAGCCAATTTGAGTCAAGGCACGATTAGCCTGGTGACAGCACAGATTTTCCTAGTGACATCAAAGCCAGGAGTGAGAAGCATATTTAAGAATGGAAATGGGTATGTGGAATCTTAAAAAAGGGTACAAATGAACTTATTCACAAAACAGAAATAGAGTCACAGATGTAGAAAACAAACTTACGGTTACCGGGGGTAAGGGGGGGAGGGATAAATTGGGAGATTGGGATTGACGTATACACACTACTATATATAAAATAGATAACTAATAATAACCTGCTGTATAGCACAGGGAACTCTACTCAGTACTCTGTTATGACCTATATGAGAAAAGAATCTAAAAAAGAGTGGATATATGTTTATGTATAACTGATTCACTTTGCTGTATACCTAAAACTAACATAAAACTGTAAATCAACAATACTCCAAAAAAAATTTAAAAAAAAAATAATGGAAATGGGATCCAAAAGCTGAATTCTGGGGACTCTACCCAGGTACCAAATACAGTGAATCCCCAGGTACTCATCATCATGGGTCTCATCTGGACTCTTTCTCTTTCCCCCTCCCATGCACCTGAATGAAGCAAGCCTCCGGAATAAATTGGACGATGACAGCAGCAAGTGATTCCAACTTGTTTTTTGGACGCTGGCCTTTATAACTGGGTTCTTGCTTTTCCTGTGTGACCAAGCCCCTGACCCCTGGTCCAGGTAGATAAGCTGTGTTCTCTGCTGGAGAGTCTTCTATTTGAGTTTTCAACTGTTGTTGGCTGTCAGCTTCCTAGGATGGGGTTCATGCCATACCTGCCCTAGGTACCAGCTGCAGACCTCAACTATGCCTTCCTGACACTGACAACAAGCTGGGACCTTTGCCTTTCAGCTGCTGCCAGGCTCCCCTGAGGCTACATATGCCTGGTTCACCTTCTTCCTCCTGTCTGCTTCTGGGACCTTCCTACCCATCCAAGGCCAATGGGCATTTCTCACTTCAACTTCCATCCCTTCCCACAGGAGCTGCTACAGGGCCAACAGGATATTTTGGCTCTCACGTCCTGTCTTGTGCACCTGAGTTGAGAGCACAGGTACACAGCTTCCAATTTTATGTCTGTAAAATGTCCCCTTGTTAGATTTGACCCATTCCTTCTTGTTAAAGGTTTTTTTGGTTTTTTGGGGTTTTTTTCTGGATCTATCACAATTCCCCCCACCCTCTTATCACTCACAAATTTTGATGTGTACACCTTCTCTATCTAAGCTCTCAAGAAAATATATATATATCTGGGATGGAGCTAAAGACAGAGCTTTTCACCTGCTGCTAGAAACCCCTTTCATGTTGATGTCAAGCCATAAATCAATCCCTTTAGACATAGTTATTCAATTAGTGACTATTTCACTTGATTATATAAACATCCAGGCCAAATTTTTCAAGCATCCAGTCCGGATATTTCACAGTGGTGGCTTTCTGGCAAATGTTTTGTTTGGTCTGCACAGCATTGAAAAACTTTGAACTCATATTAAAAATCAGGAGATTTCTCACCAAGATATCCAGATTTCCGGCTTCTCTTGAAAAATACTTAGTATTGATAATAGTCAGCTGGAATTGGGCAGCAGGTGCCTTTGTTAGACAAGACATGTAGTCTCTGGTTTGCTACCTTCCCTGATTACTTTACTCATTTATGTTTTGAGTTTACAACCTTTCCAAAGGATAGGAAGGGAGACGTTGTATTAGTTATCTATTGTATTTAAGTTATCACTGTATTAGTTATCTATTTCTACGTGACAAATTACCCCAATCTTCACAGGTTAAAACTACAAACATTTATTATCACACACAATCTTTGAGGGTCAGGAACCCCGGCGTGTCTTAGCCGGGTGGTTCTGAATCATGAGGCCATAGGCAAGGTGTTGGCTGGGGCTGCAGTCATCTGCAGGCTTGACTGTGGCTGGAGGGCCTGCATAGATCTTTCTTCATGCCATGCCAGCTGGCTTCCCCCAGAAGGAGTGATCCAAGAGACAGTGACCAAGCTGCGATGTTTCTCATGACTTAGGCTCCGAAGTGACACACTTCCACTTCTGCCGTATTCTATTCATTAGGAGCAGGTTACTGAGTCCAGCCCACACTCAGGGGAAAGGAATCAATTTCCATTTCTTGAAAAGAGAAATATCAAAGACTTTGTGGACATATTTTACTTATTTTTTTTAACATCTTTATTGGAGTATAATTGCTTTACAGTGGTGTGTCAGTTTCTGCTGTATGACAAAGTGAATCAGCTATACATACACATACGTCCCCGAATCTCCTCCCTCTTGTGTCTCCCTCCCACCCTCCCTATCCCACCCCTCTAGGTGGTCACAAAGCACCGAGCTGATACCCCTGTGCTATGTGGCTGCTTCCCACTAGCTATCTCTTTTACATTTGGTAGTGTATATATGTCCATGCCACTCTCTCACTTCGTCCCAGCTTACCCTTCCCCCTCCCTGTGTCCTCAAGTCCATTCTCTGTCTGCCTCTTTATTCCTGTCCTGCCCCTGGGTTCTTCAGAAGCTTTTTTTTTTTTTTTAGATTCCATATATATGTGTTAGCATACGGTATTTGTTTTTCTCTTTCTGACTTACTTCACTCTGTATGACAGTCTCTAGGTCCATCCACCTCACTACAAATAACTCAACTTCATTTCTTTTTATGGCTGAGTAATATTCCATTGTATACATGTGCCACATCATTTTAATCCATTCAACTGTCGATGGACACTTAGGTTGCTTCCATGTGTGGACATATTTTAATACCACCACAATCCTTAAATTGGATAATGCATGTAAAATCTTTAGCACTATGTAGTTAATGCATAATAAGTGCTCAATAAGTTACTAACAGTAGTAATAATAGGTAACACTAAGTGTTGAATACCTGCCAGGCACTCTTCTAAAAGCTTTACATGCATTAACTCTTTAACCTCACAACAGCTCTGTAAGGTAGTTTTTATTATTATTTCCATTTTGCACCTTCGACCACATGTCCAGTGAGGTGGGACAAATATAGCCCATGTTCACACACTGGTAAGTGGGGAAACAGTATGGAGGCACAGATGTGTCCACGTAACCATTATACTACACTAACTTTCAGAATGTTGTATTGTTACTGTTTGTAGTCATTATTATTTATTATTATTATTATTATTACTATTTACGTTTCCCTGAATTTCCCTGACCTGAGGCACTAACAAGCCTTAATGGAAAGACATGTGTTCCATTTAGTGTTTTGTTCTGATAAACCTGTGCTGGGTCCTAGGAATCACCGTTTTATGAGGTAGGTACTCAAAACCCACCCTTTTCCAATCTTGCTCCTTGCTCTTTGGATCAAGACGAACCTCTTAAACATGAAGTACAGGGTCTGCCCCTCCCTCCCTCTCACTCCTTCTCACCCCCTCCACCCTGGCACCCTCTGCCCTGGCTGCGGGGGCTTCAGCCAATCTTAAGCACCATACTCCTTCCATTTTCAGCATATGTACACATGCTGGTTTTATGTGCCTGGAACATCTTTCTTCCTCTCTTAAAAAGTAAATCTTACCTGTGCTTTGGTATTAAATCCAATTGCCTGCAATGTGACCAATCCTTTCCCTTTTCTTGGGTTGAAATCCCAAGTGTCCATCTGGTTTTGCAGCCCCTTTCTTCTGTATATTAGTTCAGTGATATTGTCTCTAATGGATCTCAGTGCCCTGAGTTGTGGTCTTCTCGGCCGGGAAGCTGGAGTTCCCTGGGAGTAGTCAGGCACTCTCTTCACATCCATTTTTAGTAAACAGCCAGAAAAGACTGAGTGCCTGCTTTCAAAACCTAATCTTGCCAGTTATAAGCTGGTGACTTACCCTGATGCCTCTGCACTTCAGTTTTCTCATCTTTAAAATAGGGACAATAATTTAAAATAAACTTCCCTATCAGCTTGTTGTGAGGAATGAATGGGATAGTTGTGGGAAATGCCTAGGAAGTGCTTACTGGCCCACAATCGGTGTCTCCTAGGGTGACTGTTTATTCCTTCCTGCACTTCAAGCTCGCTTCAACCCAGTGAGCTCAGGCACAGCTGGCACAAGGTGGTAATGCCCAGGGCAGCAGTCCATGTCATGACCTCTAAGATTTACAGAGAGGAGGCAGTGGGCATGGCAGAAACTCACTTGGGAGAAAGACATACACGGATTTGAATCCAGCCTCTGCTGCTTATTAAGTGTGCAATCTTGGGCAAATGCTTAAAACCTCAGTTTTCTCATCTGTAAAATGCAAATACCAATAGCTCCTTCAGGATTGTTTTGAAGATTAAATAATGCCTGTAATATGTGGAGCAGTTTAGTGCGGGAACATAACAGTTATTTCATAAATGTTAATTTCCTTCTCTTCCCTTCAAATCAAGCATGCTCGAGGGCGCAGAGGCGAGCTGCAGAATGGAAGCTAAGGCGCCATGCTTTCTCTTGGGCATCTCATACAAATGCCATTGGCCCCAGTCACAGGCCCCTTCTTACTCATCTTCTTAGCTCTGCTCTTGCGGCGCCCAGTCAACTGCGATTTTGAATCTCCTATTTTCTCTACACAATCTTTTAAAAATTAGAGCCCCCTGAAGAGTTCCCCAGGGTCTGAATTTTCTGGGTTTCCTGTGTTCTTCCTGTTTTGGATCATCACTTATTGTACAAGCAGAATTTTTGTTCCAAGGGCTTCTTTCCAAAGCTGTATTCCATGAAATCACAGCTCTTTTTCCCATCCACGCTTGGAAGTCTGTCTACTCAGGCTTCAGGTATACCAGCCCTGCCCTCTCTACCAGGCGCTGGGAGAAGATACAGACCTTTCCACCAAGGTTCCCAACACTCCACCAGTTCCTCACGGTTGATAGGAATTGATAAGTCCAGAATAGCAAAGGTTTTTTAAAAAAATACTTATTGCTCCCCTACCAAGTATCAAGTACTGTCTCAACACTAGAAGTTAGTAGAGAGAAAAATCCCATGCTTATATAGATCTGACATTTTAGTTGTAGACACAGACAACAACATTAAAATAACCAAATAAGGATTAACGTAATTTTTAGATAGTTAAAAATACTTCCAGAAAAACCATACAGGGTAGGCGATAGAACATGTAGGGATGGAGGGGAGTGGATTGGAGGAGTGGGTTGATGACGTGGTCAGGGGTTTTAATCAAAGCCCGTAGAGTCCTAGAAGAACCGTGATTGGTCACTGGAGACTTCCTGACCCCCTTGAAATAGGCGGTGTCTATGTGTTTGCATGCGTGCATGCATGTGTGTGTGTGTGTATGCATTATTTTTCAGGGGAAAAGACCTGTAGGTTTCATCAGACTCTGAGAAGATGCACAAAGGGTAAATAACCATGGCATCGTTCCCTCTGGCCACAGGGGCAGAGAATTGTTAGTTAGTTGTCCAACATCCTGCTTTGAATGGGATGCAAGCCTTTCTTTGGTGTCTGGGCAGCCAAGGCCCTCCCTACCAATCCTGGGATCTGGGCCAGAAACAGCCTCCCTCCGGCTCCATCTGGTTGAAGCACCAATGGCAGATGAGAGAGCCAGCGCTCTCGCCTCCGTTCTTCCCTTTCAGCCCCACCAGACACTCGCACCCTTGGGTTAGGTGGTGCCAGGCAGCAGTTAATCCCTCCCGCCCCAGCAGCCCTGTTCCCTCAGCCTCAAGTCACGTGCACATCTCTGCACTCCCCATGGGGTCATTCCCCCCGTCTGGCTTCCAGCCTCGAGTTCTCTTTGCTCCTGACCAGGCTGTCCATATTGCTAAGCAGGCTTCTGAGACAGAAGGTTTGTTTTCAGCTCCACCTCAGTAGTCTCCGTCTCTGACTCATGGTCACCTCCCACACGTGCACCCTCTCTCCACCCTCCCTGCTGCTCTCCATAGTAACCGGTTCACTCATCTCTTCTCTGGCATCACTTCATCTCTAAGCAAACCCCCTCTCCCTCTCCTCACGCAATGTTGTCCTGCTTGATCCAGCTCTTGTGGATTCCAGGCCAGAATCAAGAAAGCCAAACGATGCTTGTGAATACCATCAGCAGACCCAGCTGATGTCCCGCCAGCTTTTTGCTCTTTCAGAGTCAGTGGGAAAAAAGCAATAAAAGTACCACTCAACTATCCTAGTTCCTCAGTGTCCTGCCCAGACTTTAGAGACATGCCTCTAGGTGGGGTTGTCCAGTCCCAGGTGGATTAACGACAGAGGGAGGTGGCCACAGCTGGGGAAGACTCAGCTGTCCCCCGGGAAGGGGCATCTCTCCCACCCGGCTGTGCCCGCAGCAGTAGATAGCAGTGCTGTCCTACCCGCGAGGGCTGGGGAGTCTCCTTGGAGTTGGCTGAGGTTCACATCAGGGTTAGGTGGACGTGTTTTGCCTCCAGAAGGTTGAGGTTTCCTCTGACATCTTCTCAGTGTTCCAGCTCTCACCTCTAGCAGGAGGACCCCAAACTCTCTGAGGTTCCTGAAGTTGCCCCCTCACCTTTCTCCTAGTCTCTGGGTACCAGTTGGCCCATCTCATGGGATCATTGTGAAGATGAAATGAGATAATGGAGATGAAGCACATAGTAGGTACTCGGACAGGCTAAGTTCCCTTCTCCTCCTTCCCTTCTCTCTGCTTCCCCAGAGCCATCTCGTCCTCTTTTGGTCACAGTCACTTCACTATGACCAGGCTTCCGTCCGTGGCTCTCTGGGCTATGGGCATCTTAAACAGTCATAGGAGTGCAGACACCCATCCCTACCTGGAGTTCTGATACGACACCTTTCAGGGCCCGGCTTGACAGGGACTGAATCTTATGTGAGGATGGGTGTCTGACACTCTGTCCTCCATATTTTCACTGAATGAGTGAAAGAATGATTCAAGAAAGATGACAAAAAGCCCAGATTCTGAAGCTGGAGACCGACACAGGCTGCTGCTTACAGGACTGATTCTATGTGCTGAGTTCTCTGCAGAAGTCTGGGTACCAGGCCAGATCCTGCTCAGGGACCAAGCTGGCCTCACACCTGGGTGACCCATGAGTTATTTCCATGTTGAGAGCATCAGGCCTGGCTGCTTTAACTCCAGATGTTCTGGGGGAACAAGGAACTCATCATGTGCCAGGCAAAGTCAGCATGTGGTCAGGATGGGTTTCAGTGACCCTGGAGGAGGCCAGGCCCACCTTCGGGCCACCTCCTTCCATGTCCTGCTGGCTCAAGCAATGGTCCCCGGCCCTCTTTAGAGACCCAGGATAGGCCTGATTGAGGCTTGGGGCTGGATGAGGAACCCATAATAATAAATAATACAATGACTTGTATTATTTGGGGGGGGAAAAAACAAAAACCTCACTTGCTTGGCTTTCTGGAAGGGGGCAGTTCCTTTTGCTGCTATGGTACACTTTTAAATTAACAAATGGATGAAAGGCCCTTCCTGACATTTCAGCTCATTTCTCACAAGCTCAGAGACCTTCAGGTGAGAGGACACCAAGTAAAGCTTCCTTACGACTTCCTAATAGTTTTTGGCCCAGCCTTTAAGGCCCCTTACAACCTGCCTACTATTCACATATCCGGTGACCTCTCCCCTCACTAAATCCACACCCCCATGCTTGGCCATCACCCATACTTGGCACGCCTGCCATTCACCACTTGCCAAATGTGCACGTTCATGCCTCTTGGCCTTTATGTATGCTGTTTTTCTTCCTGGGACACTTTTTTTTCTGTCCCCTTTATCTTCCTATACCAAAGCCCCCTCAAAGTCAAATGTCATCCAATGACGCTGGTCCCATCCTGCACTGTATTATCAGAGCACCTTGTGACAACCACTTTTAGAACATATTTCAATGCACGAAAGTGATCTGTTCAGTTATCTCCTCCCACTGCATTGTGAGCTTCTTGAGGATGGAGCTCTGACTTAGTCCGCATGCTCAGCCCCGAGCACCAGGCCTGCCGCGTGCCAAGCACTCCGGAAGCATCTGCCAGTTGAACACGTGAATGAAAGGAACACGATGGGACATGAAGTGAGAAAGAGCGATGTGATCAATATTTGGGGCCTATCAGGGAAGTAATATTTCTTGGGTTTTCTGAAGTAAGTCTCGCTAGAAGAACATGATGATATATGTTGCTGAAATAAAGGGGTCTGAAAAAAATCAATAATTCCGAAAGGCCTGCAGAAATCACACCGGCAGCTGCTAGCTGTGAAGGTTGCAGACTTTATAGGGGGCAGCTAGTCAGCAGGGTTCACCGCCCGGTCCTGCAGTCTCCTGCCAGCGGTTGAGGCACCTGTACTTACCTACATCCTGCATTTCCATAGCACCTCTAGGCCCCTCAGCTTGGCCTTTGGTAGCTTTGAAGGAAGAGCAAGGCCAGTGCAGGGTGGGCAGGGAAGCCCAGGAGCCGGCCGATGTTAGCCGTCCGTGTCAAGATGCTGGCAAGGGCATAAGTCCTAGGCGCTAACCTAAAAAACAAGCAAACAAAAAACAATGCTTCCAGCAGTGAATTGTGTTTTTGTTTACACTTGCGATCCAGCACAGCCTCAGCAGACCGGAGCATTTAGCGAGTTTTATCAGGCGGCTCCGGCCCACCCAGAACCCAAGCCTGAATTTGAGTCTTTCTCAACCTCAGCCTCTCCCAGTCCTACTAGCACCTGAAGCGTGGATGGAAAAGGCTTTGCCTGGGGCAAGAGAGGAGGGGGCAGCACTGGGCTGGCCCTCTCCCTTCTCAGGCCCCGTCTCTACTCAGGCCAGGCATTCCCTGGCTGAAAGGACCAATCTTCCTGGGAGGGATGGGTGGGGGGCAGTCCTACCTTCTAGGGGGCTGCCTGCTCTGTTTGTATGGTCGTCCCGTGCCAGGCTGAACAAACACCTCACTCCACTTCTCAGCCCGGGGCCTTTCCCTGAAACCCAGCCCCTTGCTGAGACCAGCCCACAGGCCTAACCTTTGCTGGGTTTTCCCCCCGAGATCCACAACTGTGTCTCTGGCTTCCCAAATGCCCGCAGCTCCCTCCTTCATACCGGACAGATGACATCGCTGCCCCTCCGTGGTTAATATTACCCCTGCCTGGAGATCGCAGTTGCCAGGTCCCCTGTCCCATCACTGTTTGCCCCTTACTGTGCTTGCTTTTTTCACATACACAAACTCACCACCTGACATCACAGAATAAATCCATGTATGTATCTGTATCGCGGGTCTCCACTAATAGTCTGTGAGTCCTTGAGGGAAGGGAGCTGGGTTTCCTCTGTGAGCTAACCCGCCATCCAGGCAGTAGCTGGCCCAGAGGATGCCCTGTGAATGAGTGAATACTCAGGCAACACGACGTCTACCCCGTGAGCCACGGTTCACTGTGTCCATTTTGCCCCGAGAAAGGTTTGTGTTCTAGGGGACTGGATACTGGCCCTGGACTAGAGTCAGACAGATGGGATTTGGGTCCAGGCTTCACCACTAGGCATGTGATGTGGGGCAAGTTGAATCTGCTTTCTCAGCTGTGAAGTGGGGATTGTGCTAGTTCCTTCCTCCCAGGTCCGGATGAGGACTTAGTGTGACAAGTCAGGTGAAGGGCTGAAGACAGTGCCTGGTGCATGTGTACAACAGCCAGGAAATGTTGGCTCTAAAATATTTCCCGACACCTTGGTCGGGATGGGGAGTGTGGTCTGCTCAGCTTTCGCTGACCCCCAGGAAGCAGCAAGGGAGCTGCTGGGGAAAGGATGACACATTTCCCAGCCTTACTTCATTTACCCTTGAGGGGACTGAGCAGGCACAGGTTCTGAGGAAGGTCAACAGTGACTTTGAGGAGGGGAAGTGGCAAATCCTGGATTCTGACCTGCCTCCTGCCCCTGGGATTGAGTCTGGGTCTTGCCATTCGTAAGCTGTAATGACTTTAGGAAAGAATCTTCATGTTGCTAAGCCTCGGTTTCCTTCTGTGGACTGTGACCACAGAGCTGATGAGCCTGCATAGGATTGACTGGGACGATGTGTGTGAAACACACCAGCGAGCCCAGGCGCCCACCGCGTGTCAGCAACTGTGCGGAAACTTCCGAAAGTGGGTTCCAGACAACGAGTGATTTTTTTAACTCCTAGGTAGGCTTAACAGAAGCACCACTGTGTTATTCTGGGTATTTTCCAGAAAAATCTCCAAACCTTAGTCCAAAGACTTCTGTTCCAGGTACTATCCAGCCAGCCAACAACCCTCCGGGCTCTGCTGGACTCTCTGGGGACAACAGGGAAGAGGAAGACCCCATCTCGCAATATTTCAAACCCTCCACCAGCAAAAAGATTACGACTTGCTGAAGGCTCAGGTGACAGCCTTTTTTTTTTAGCAATAAAGTATTTTTTAATTAAAACATACACATTTTTTAGACAATGCTATTACACACTTAATGGACTACAGTATAAGGTAAACATAACTTGTATGTGCATGAGAAACCAAAAAATTCATGTGACTTGCTTTATTGCAATATGTGCTTTGTTGCAGTGGTCTGGAACCAAACCCATGATATCTCTGAGGTATGCATGTATTTGAACTGGACAAGTTACTTAACTTCTTTGTGCCTCAGTTTCCTCACCTATAAAATGAGTTACTAGTAATCCTTACCTAATAGAGTTCTTATAAGGGTTCAATGATTTAATAAAAATAAACCCTTGCATATAGAAATTGCCCCAAAAGGGGTTGTCCAGTAAATGGATGACAGGTCGGGATACGAAGGGAGTTGGGGATTGAATATGGAGTGGCCAGATGGTGAGTGGCCTCCAAAGGGGGACAGCGGTGTGCTATGCCTGGGGAAGTCCCAGGGCAATTTGCTGCAAGCCTGGCTTTCCCAAATAATGCAGGGGTCTCTGCTCCCAGCCTAGGCCCCTTCCTTCTAAAGGGAGGAAGGGAGCAAAGGGGTTCAAGCTAATGAGCAAATAATAGGACCACTTATTAAGTACTTATAACATGCCAGGCATTACCTCACAGAACCCTACATCAACCAGAGAGGTAGATAACATTATTCCCATCTCAAAGATGAGGAAACTGAGGCTCAGAGAGGTTAAGTCACATGCCCAAAGTCACACAGCTGATAAACGGCCACGCTAGGGATTAAATTGAGGTCTGCCTCTCCTCTGAGCCCCTGCTCTTTCAATAAAGAAATGAAAACTTAAAGGCTAAGGGCAGAGCACGTGGGTTCTGCCTTGTCACCCACCCCTTCATGGGATCCTTCCCTTTGAGAATAGATTGCCTGAAGGTGTTCTGGAGCTGAGGAAGAGAGCATCAAACCGCCTGATCTGACAGGCACCGACAGCGGGCTGGGGTGTAAATATGTGTGCGAAGCCCGCTGGGTCTCCTGAGTCGTGAATCAGCCAGGCTGAGGCTGCCAGTCACACAGCCTGAGCAGCAGTGATTTGCACAAGTACAGAGCTGACTTACAGCCTGGAGGAGCCTTTGCTCTTCCCCCGGAGGAGGCTCAAGGCTGCACCAGCAGGACTTGGACCTTAAAGCCTGATGTCCGTCCTCACTGGTTGCCTGGAGCACATCAGTGTTTCTAGCGCCCTGTGTCTGTTTTCCAAGGAGAAAAAAATCCCCTCCTTTCCCCTAGGCTTTCCTTCCAGTTTGAGAGCTAACAGGCAGGGGAGGGAAGTCTTTCTAAAGAAACTGAGCTGGGTCAGATGAGGCAGAAAGACTGTTCCAAGCAGTGGGAGTAGTTAGTGCAAAGGCACTGTGGCACCACTGAGCTTGGTATGTTTGAGAACATGACTTGTGCACAGTCAGGCAGAGGAGGCTGAGAAGCAAGGGACCCTGTATGCCAACACAGTGGCAGGGGATGCAGAGTGCGGGGTGGGGATAGGAGAGCTGTTACTATAAGCATTTACAGAAGCTTAGATTCCTAGGATCTCAGGATCATGGGCGTTAGCCTCTGAGAATCACAGACTCTAGAGATGCCAGGATCTTGAGATTCTGGACTCATAATCATAAAGTCTTGGGCTCTCCTTCATGAGATTTTGATCATCAGTTTTCTGAGCTAGGCAACACTCTTAAGCTCTCCAAGTCTTGCACAGAATAAGTTGGCACCAAAATTCTGGTTGGCCTCTGACTTAACTGCTAATGGCAGCTGTCCTTCCCCAGTGCCGGCACGTAGGCCTGGCCTTCCTGGGATCAGCTTTGCCTTATGGGACACCAAGAGAGCCTGTTCTTAGCTTAGATTTAACCTGTGGTTAAAGGCTGGACTCCAGCATTTCCAAGGCTTTGAGTTCTTGGTCACGTCCTCCCTGGAAGCTCACAGGGAGCTTACCTACCTAGTACTCCTGAGCTGGAGCAACTGGGCTGGAGCAGTGTCTACTCTGCCTGCACACCTGGCATTAATCACTCATCATGGCATTTTTAATAAGTCTTGGGATTCCTGCTGAAAACCATCAGAGCAGCAGGAGTATTTTATGCCCTTCAAGCAATTTCACAGCATTTGGGCTTCTTCCCACCTTTACTTTACAGGGGTTTCCTCCTCACATGGCCCCAGGGAGTGCAAAGGCAAGCTGGCCCCTTTCCAAGGTCATTTAGTCCATGAAGACAACTGAGTTCTATTAGTCTATTTTTCTCATTTTCATTTGCTGAATCACTCACGGTGGATAAATAGAGAGCGGGTAGAATAGAGAGCCTGGCACTCTGGCCCTGGGGGAAGAAGAGCTGGGTTCTCTTCCTGGCTGTGCTGATTTGGACAAGTCTGGGTGTGTCAGGAGCAAAGAAGGCATGAGTATTCAGAAGTTGCTGCCTGGAGCTGAAGATGGATTCAGGCAACCTTATGTCCCCGGTGCCACATTGGGTTTCCTGGGCATGACTGCACTGTGAATCCAAAGGTAGGTAGCAAGCACCCAGACTTAGGCCCTCTTCCCTCATTTATTGATCTTGCTTGCTCCAGGATTTGTATCCCAGAGAAATTGGATTTTGTGTATAAATACTCTATTGGCCCTCCCATTAAAAGGAAGCTGAGTTTGTCAGTCTAATTCCTTCCCTTGGGTTCTAAGCCTACATAGTTGTAAAAAGAGGACATTTTCCTCCAGAAATGAATCTGTGATCATAGGATGCTGTTGAAGCCTGGGACATGTAGCTCCTTTGGCAGGCTGTGGGGCAGAGTGACAAAGAGCAAAGTCTTTTTTTGTGTGTGTGTGTGTTGCACTTTATTTATTATTTTTAAAAAATTTTACACTTTATTTATTTATTTATTTTTGGCTGTGTTGGGTCTTCGTCTCTGTGTGTGGGCTTTCTCTAGTTGTGGCGAGTGGGGGCCACTCTTCACCGCGGTGTGCGGGCCCCTCACCGTCGCGGCCCCCCCCCAACCCGTTGCAGAGCACGTGCTCCAAACGCGCAGGCTCAGTACCTGTGGCTCACGGGCCTAGTCGCTCCGCGGCCCGTGGGATCTTCCCAGACCAGGGCTCGAACCCGCGTCCCCTGTATCGGCAGGCAGACCCCCAACCACTGCGCCACCAGGGAAGCCCAAGCAAAGTCTTTAGAATCAGGCAGATCTGAGTTTGAATCCCTGCTCATTCCTTAACCGTCTGTGTCATTTTGGGCGTGTCATTTCACGTCTGATCCTCGAGTTTTCTCCTTTGTCATTTGGAGACAATAATATGTGGGATTAAGGACATGGACTTAAGCCAGGGTGCCTGGGTTTGCATCCCAGCCCTACCCCTTCTAGCTCTGTGAAACTGACCGAATTCCTCCACCTCTGTGCTGTGGTTTCCTAACCTATGGAGCGGGGATAATAATACTGCCTACTTGAATAGTATTATGGTTGTTGAAGGATTGAATGAGTCATATATAAACCCGGTTTGGAACAGTACCTGGAACGTGGTAAGCATCAAATAAATCCCCATTAGCTATAAATGTCATTGTAGGGTGGTAGTGAGATTTCAGTATGATGAGAATCTAGAATAATGTACGGTACTTCATGTGTGCTTAATATATAATTGCTGAATGAATGAATAAAGAATGGGATGGACAGATGTAAGGCACTGAGCACAGTGCCCATTATATAGTAAGTGAAGGGAAGCACCCTTCACCTCACCCTTCACCCTTCACCCAGAACCACAGCCTTCCTGCCTTGGCTACTAGAACCAGTGTGCTGGGACTGACCTGGACTGTTGCCAGCTGATCACGCACGTCCTTTCCCAACTCTGCACATCTCTTCCCAACTTGAAGTCAGTGGCATCAGGTTAGTAGCCTGAAATCAGCTATGGTAGGAGAGCATTTACACTGTAGACGTTGGCAAATGTTACAAATCAGGTTTTTGTTTGTTGAGAGAGAGAGAGGGAGGGAGTGTTAAACATTGATTGGCACCCAGCACACATCCCTGACTGTCCAAGGGACCAGTTTTACATCATCTGCCCCAATCATCTTTAGAAACCAGTTCTGACCGTTTTGTTGCAGGTTATAGGATCTTTGGGAAAATAAGTCATTTGGGAACAGATAAGAAGGTGTTAGTGAATGTTGAGAGCCTGGCTTTGGAGACCCCACTAAATGAGGAGTGCATATTTCATGTGGGTTTTGGTGGTCACTAACGCCTGGCTATGACATAAAAGAGTAGTCCCAGAAACAAATGGCTGGGTCTATTAGGTGATAATTCTGGAACTTGGAATGGCTGAATTAATGCTTGGAACTTCCCAGGAAGACACTCTGCCTGGACCCTGTAGCCGTATTGTATATGCCATCTGTGCAGCTCCTAGGTGGAGCCTTTTCTCCAAGTTCTGAGTAAGGAGAACTGTTTAGGGTCATTCCAGATCTACTTCAGTATGAATTGACTTTGAAGAAGTGCAGCTATTAAAAGGGCCTGGCCAGAAGTGCAACTGTTAAGTGTATGGGACAGAAGAAGGAACTGTGTGGAAGGCATTTATAAACTCCCCAGGGTTTGAAAACTTGTCTGGAGTGATCTTAAAGAAAGAGCAATCCACAAAACAAGGCTGCCCCTGGGCTGGGGTCTCAGGCTGGTCTATACTTCTGGGGTCACAGCTGTCCAAACCCAGCTCACCATCATTCATCAGTAGGACCAACTGAGTCCACAGTCCCCCTCCAGATTCTTCAGGAGGTGGGGTGGGTGTGGGCTGGCATCTTTGTTTTATTTTTTTGATCCCCAAGTGAGTGGATGATCAGCTAGTTTTGACAACCATTACATCCTAATGAATAATCTCTCTTTTAAAGTGTGTTGACACATCATTTGTGTTTCAATGGCCCTAAGTGGCTTTAGAGGAAAGCCAGTTAATCTTCTGATCTGAGGAAAACCAGCTACTGTTCATTCTTGGAGGAATAAACAGAAATGTGCTGTGCTTTTAATCTTCAAATTAGCACCATTGGCGACTAGCAATTATCAGCACTTCTCAGCGGGGGTGTTTACCCTCCTCTCCCAGGCAACTGGAGGAAGGGGGTGGCGACTCTAATCCAGGCTGGGCTTTGGGGGACAGCATTGAGCTAGAGGCAGAGCTGGAGGGCCTGAAAATGGGGGGTGGGGTGGGGAGAGGGGACAAAAGGCAGTGCCTTGTGCAGAGAGCAGCTGGGGACCTACAAGGGATGGCCACGTAGAGAAACCAAGTGCTAAGTGAAGGTTTTCCAATGGAGGGCAGCAAGATGGAGCCCATGGATTTGGGAGAATGAAGAGAAAAACTATCTGGCCAGGTAGTGGGGGAGCCTTTTTCAGAGTCTCTATTATGGGCTGAAACCACACATAATTCTAGAGGAAGCTCCTTTCCCACCTGTTCCAAAGCCAATCTTCATTTCTTTCAGTTGTTACCAAGCTTGGCTGCCCATCAGAATCTCATCCTTTTACAGGGGCAACTCCTACTCAGCTCCAGCCAGTTGTTGCCAAGCAGGATTGCCTTGCAGCCCAAAGAAATACGTCTCTGAGTAGATGCAGCCCCAGAGCAGCCAGTTTGAAAACTCATACGTGCTCAGATTTCCAGAATGGGACCTCCATTAACTAAGAGCTCTGCAGGGTTTCTCGGCACTGCTGACACTTTGAACTGGATAACTTTTGATCATGGAGGGCTGTGCTGTGCATTGTACGACGTTTAGCAGCAGACATGCCCAGGAGCACCGTGCCAGTTGTGACAATCAAAACTGTCTCCAGATATTGCCAAATATCCCCTCAAGGGATGACAATGTGGCAAAATCACCCCCAGTTGAGAACCACTGGGCTAGGAAAGTAACAGAATGTAGGTCTTCTAGCTCCTAACTTCAGCTCGTACCCCTCTGTCTTCCCACCAACTGCACCAAGCACTGCTTCTCAGGCCCAGGAGGCCCAGTCATTTACGAGCCCTCAGTGTCAGGGAGCACTGAACCCGTGCCCGAGATTCTTTTTCAAAAATCTCTCCCTCTCCTGCTCCTGTTCCGCATTCTCTCTCCCTGCTGCCTCTCCCTCTCTCTCTGCACCCTTTTCCTCCTCCTTCCCTACCTCTCCCTTTGTTTCTCTCTCTCTCCCCCCAGGTCTACCCAGTCCCCTTTCTGTGTGGGGTACATCACATGCCGTTTAAACATCCAGTAGTATGAAAGCTCCGTTAAGTCCTGTCCTGTTCACAGCTACAGGCACAGCAGCTAGATCAGTACCTGGTACAGAGTGAGTGCTCAATGTTTGTTGAACGAATGAATGGGTGGCTTCTCCCTTCACTCCTACTCCCCCCAAACCTAGAGCGGACATGGGAAATGATAGCAGACATGGGAAATGATCATCCGATCACTGAGAGGATGAGAAGCTACACCTGGTTCTCCACGGCAATGCTGGGCAGGCTGTTTTACAAGGATGCCTGTGCAGTCACTTTCCAAAGAATGAAGCCCCATCGGGTGTCAGTTTCCTGATCCTTTTTTTTTTTTTTCCTTTATGCAAGAGATAAAGAGTATTTCATTAGGTGTTTAAATCAGATTAACAACCATTGTTACCAGACTTCTGCTCAGCCTGCATTATGTTTCTTTTAGGGTAACCCCACAGGAGCGAATTGCTTTTTATGGGAGGGATACAAGGGGCACATATAGGGAGGGAAGAAAAGGCTCTGTTTGACCAGGCTGGTGAATTTTGCATTTTTACTTGGCATCTAAGTCTGAAGGGGGGGAATAGCAGCCTGAACTTAGCTGGCTCTGAGGGGAGGCACCACCTGGCGATGGTGGGGAGCGGCCTGTGACCTCCTAAGAGAAGAATGGTGTTTCATCAGCCTGGCTTCCAGGAGCCCTGATTTACAGAGGTCGTTCAGATGTCAGCAGAGCAGGGATGTGTGGGCAGCAGGAGAGGACTGGAGGGGCAACAAAAGCAGGATGACACCTGCCCCCATGCAGGGTGCAAATTGTATTTCTCTGTCAGCATTGGCTAGTTAAAGCTCTGCCATTGATTCTGAATCTGACAAAGTCACAGAGGGCGGACCCCCTACCTCCACTTTCCCCAGCACATTAAAACAAACATGAAATACAGCCTTCCCCTTCTTTCCACAATTATACTCTTGTCCTGCTCTTACCAAGACACTTTATTAAAAGTTATAGATATTTCAAAAAACAGTTTAATGTAGCTACCAAAGGGGAAAAGAAAGGTAAAAGACAATGCAGCTTTTAGACTAGAGCTTGAAAATCAAAGCTTTAGCAAAAGTAGACAAGCAAAAATGCTGACAGAACCCTGTCATTAGTCATTATATTGGTCTCTGAGCTTCCTGGCAGCCTTGGCAAAAAGGTAAATATGACAGGTTATGTGTTTGTGTTTAGGTATAAAGAAAACCACAAGTTCTTTATATGTTTTTTTTGAGCTAAGTTCTGAGAGGTATTTATCATATATATACTATACAATAGGAAATATCTTACACAATGTTTTTCCAGCAAATGTAGAAGTCCTTTTGATATAGTTCTTTCTTGCTTTGGCAATTGGGAAAAGTTAAAGGAAAACATGAAAATCTAATTAAGTAAATGGACTTTGCAAAGACTGAGCCAGTGTTATCCAGGGTATTTCAGGCCTTAAAAAAAATTTTTTAATAGCAGTTGTTTGGTTAAGTCTAAGCAAATCCTCTCTTCTAACCAGTAGCTAATATTTGGGATGCAGCTGGTTGAGAACAGAATTTTTTTTCCTGGCTGATCCACCAGAAAACTTTATTCTAGTTCACTATTAACAGAGCTCAGAGGTACAAGGGGGCAGGCAGCTCCTACGAGAAGCAAAGCCTTTTCATCTCTCGCTGCCACCTTCTAAGCTGGCTCTTCTGCGTCTGATTTCATTTCCTGCGCATCAGGAGTTCACAATCTTATTTTAACCCCAGCACCATTCCAGAACAATAGATCCTGTTTGGTTAGTCTTTGTGTATAGCAAACCACCCCAGAAATTCACGGCTTAAAACAACAGCCATTCACTGGCTCACTGGCTGCTTCTGCAATAAGGGCAGCTTGTCTCTGCTCTACGATGTCAGCTAGGATCATTCATGTGTTTGCAATCTACTGGTGGTTGAGGGATCCAACATGGCCCACTCATGTGTGTAGGGCCTCAGTGGGTGGCCTAAATGACTGGGAACTCCCTGGACCACTCATCCTCTAGGAGGCTGGCTCCAGCTTCCTTACTTAGGGTAGCAAGAGAGTGAAAGCAGAAGCTGCAAGGGCTTCTAAAGCCTAGGCCTGGAATTTGCACAGGGTCCCTCTAGCTGCATCCTGTTGTCCCAGGGTCAGCTGAGATTCAGTGTGCAAAGCAGCCACCCAGGATGTGAATTCATTGAGGTGGGATTCATGGGAGATCATTTGGTGGCAATTACCCACAGCCCTGTCCCATCAACACCTCAGTAACAGTGGTCCCCATGGGCAGTGATTCTCACCTGGGGGATGGGGAAGGAGACCAGGGAACAGGTGTGTCCTCCCCGGGGGCAGGGAGGGGGGTCATTTGGTACTAGCCCAGTTCTCATTCCAAGTTCTGTGCACTCAGCCACTTAACGGCCACCATCAAAAGCCCAAATATCAGGCTTTATGAGCTCTACTTAAAATTTCAAAAAGGATATATGAAGAGTAGACCTTTGAAGTGATGAAACAGTAAGTATTTTAAGAGGCCTCCTGGCAACCACACTCGAAGACCTTGTAAGCGTGGGGTACACTGAGCTACACCACTGTACTGCCAACCTCCTGCCATTTGTGAGGCAGCGGCCTCCCCAAGCCTCCCCAGTCAGGGGCGCCAACAGGAGAGCATGAGGTCGTTTTCTTATTGGCTAGAGTGAGATGCACTGTGTGTTGCTGGTGACCCAAAAGACAGCTGAATTTTCTCCAGGCTGGATGAGAACGCCTGCCAGCCCTCACTGAACCCAGCTTCAGACAAGGGTCACACTATTTAAAAGGGTGAATTGAATGACAGCAAAAGGCACGTGCTCACCACTTTTGCAGAAGCTGAAAGCTGAAGGGCTATATAACAAAGACACCGGATAACAGAATCAGGGGGAAAAACATTTTTACTTCAGAGAAACATTGTAAATCTTTAAAAAGATTGGATTTAAGGGGAGCAAATGAAAGCTCCTGTTTTGGCTCAGAGCACAGGAGTACACGCATGCACACACAAGCATCCATGAAGAGATGGGATGGAGGAGGCCTGACTTAGCAGCACCATGCGAAAAGAACCTGCTAATTGTGTGTGTCTAGTAAGGTCAATTTGTGTCAAAAGTAGGCAGAGTTAATGTGACCTTAAGCTATGAAGATATTGATGGGTGTATGGATTCTAGATTAAGGGAGGTGTTTAGTTCCCTCTATTCTATATAGCTCAGTTTACTCCAAAAAAAAAAAAAAACAGGCCAATTTCTAGCTTCATAATTTAAAAGTGTTAGAGAAAAACTAACATATTTAGAGAGAAGTGCAACACGATAAAAGAACTTGGACTCACGAGATATGAGGAAATACAAGGAGGAACTGAAGACATTTGACCTAGAGAAATTCTCAGCAAGGTCTTAAGGATGGTCTTCAGCTCTAAAGTGTTGCCAAGTGGAAAAGGGACTTGATCTGCCTTCTATGGCCCCCAAATAAGTCTTGGACCAATGAGTGGAAGGTTGAGGGACGGTGGCATTTGGAGGGTAAGAGAAAAACGAACATCTAATAGCTGGAATAGATTGCATAGAGTTCTCTCTCATTGCAGGGGCTGGATGATCAGTCATCGGGATACACAGAGGGCATTCAAACCTTAGATGGGTAACTGGTTCAAAATGAACTTTCAAATCCTGTCTAACTCTGAGGTCTTGGGATTTACAGGAACTTGCCCAAGGTCACAGAGTGAGGTAGTAGCTGTCCAGCACAAAAGTTTCCTTCCTCCCTCTCAGCATGTTTCCCTCGGATTCACAGTCTCCTCATCTCCTTGATGATTAACTCAAGCAGTGGTGCACATAGCAGCCTAGGGACCACAGCTTACCCACCCATCCAGACTTATTTGTTTGGCCAGCATCATGTGGTAAAAGACTTGAAATCAATATCTGTAGGAAGGCACACCAACTCCCGCTCCATGCTCCATTGCCTTTCCTGGGCGTGAGGCCACTGCACACATTTGTATCTCCTGGCCCCTGTGGCCTTGCTTCTTGCACACTTTGGACCTAGGGGCAGGGCAGAGCAGGAAGAGGTGGTCCTGGACCAGAGCATATGAAGAGGGCTTTGTCAGCCAGAGATGGATCCCCCAATTTCTAGGGACAGTCAGCTCCCCCATCTCTTACAACTCCCAGTATGGTGGAAACTACGAAAAGGAGAGAAAGTGCTATGCACTTTTCACACATGTCAGTCCCATTTAATCCTCAAAACAACCATATTAGTTTCCTAGGGCTGCAAAGTACAAAGTACCACAGACTGGGTGACTTAACATAAATTGACTGCCTCACAGTCCTGGAGGCTAGAAGTCCAAAATCAAGGTGCTCCCTCTACAGGTGGTAGGGCGGGATCTGTTCCAGGCCTCCTCCCAGCTACTGGTACCCTCAGATGTGGCTTGGCTGCTAGATGGCCATCTCCTCTTTGTGTCTCTCCACACTGTCTTCCTTCTGTGTATGTCTGTCTCTGTGTCCAAATCCCCCCCTTTTATAAGAACACCAATCATATTAGATTAGGGCCTAATGACCTATCTTAACTTGGTTAAATCTGTAAAGACTCTATTTCCAAATAAGGTTGTATTCTGAGGTCTGGGGGTTGTTAGACTTCAGCATATCCTTTGTGGGGAAACAATTCAATCCATAACAGTCCACCCTCCGATCCCCCCCAATTCATGTCCTTCCCATGTGCAAAATACATACACTCCATCTGAACATCCCCATGGACATCAAGAACTGGTTTAGTAACAGGTCACAATGATAATACACGGAAAGCAGAATTAAAATGCAGTGTTTGCCGTGTTTTTTTTTTAATATATAAATTTATTTATTTATTTATTTCTGGCTGCGTTGGGTCTTCGTTGCTGCACGTGGGCTTTCTCTAGTTGCGGCGATTGGGGGCTACTCTTCATTGTGGTGCGCGGGCTTCTCATTGCGGTGGCTTCTCTTGTTGCAGAGCACGGGCTCTAGGCACGCGGGCTTCAGTAGTTGTGGCATGTGGGCTCTGTAGTTGTGGCTTGCAGGCTCTAGAGAGCAGACTCAGGTGTTGTGGCGCACGGGCTTAGTTGCTCTGCGGCATGTGGGATCTTCCCGGACCAGGGCTCGCACCCATGTCCCCTGTGTTGGCAGGCAGATTCTTAACCACTGCACCACCAGGGAAGTCCAAAATGCAGTGTTGTTGACTCCGAAAGCTGTCCCCTTTCTACTACACTGTGCTTCTGCCATGAAGTGCACCTACCATGTGCCAGGAACTGTGCCAGCTGCCTCATGCCCTTTTCTCACTCCTAGTGGGCTGCGTGTCTGGCAAGGCCCCAGACTGGGCACCAAGGGACACGCAGGGCTCAGCCCAGGTGGGTCTGTCCCAGGGCCTGGGAGTGGGCAGGCTGGGAAGATGGGAGGAGGGGCGATTGGAAATTAAGTCCTGGGGAGGTGCTGTGGTTGGAGGTGGGTGAATGTGGCCCACTCAGGCCATCATCTGGGGAGAAGGGGGGCGCATAGGGTGTTGCCTGAGCTGCTAAGGAAAACACAATGAATGCGGCGGCTCAGGCCCTGTTCCGCTGCTGCAGGCCCCATATACAATTATGAAGAGGCAGGGGAATCAGATGCTTAGCCAGGCCCAGAGACAGCCAGCAACAAACCAACGCCAGCCACTTTCACAGACACAGCTCTTGGTCATCAACTTCCTGGAAAGGTGGAGGTCCAGGCGAGGAGTGGGTCCCGGGCTATGGTCTTTGCAGATGGAGCTTTCTCAGGGGATTAGGGGAGGACTGGTGGAGAGCACTGAGGAAGAAGGAAGTCCCTGAACAGGTGAGAAGAATGGGGCTTTTGAGGTCGTTAGAATTGGCTTGAACTGAACTCCCGCTCACAAGCTGCATGGCATTGGGCAAATTGATCAACCCTTCTGAGCTGCATTTTCCCAGGGGCTTGTTGTGAAGATTAAATGCACCATGTGTGTGAGTCACGTGACCCTCTTCGTGTTGCTGGGCTCAATAAATACTGTTTTTGCCACTAATTTTTTTTTTTTACATCTAGAAATTTCTCAGCTATTATTTTGTTTTTTGTTTTTTTTTGAATTTTTGAACTTTATTTTATTTATTTTTTTATACAGCAGGTCCTTATTAGTCATCAATTTTATACACATCAGTGTATACATGTCAATCCCAATCGCTCAATTCATCACACCACCATCCCCACCCGCTGCTGCTTTCCCCCCTTGGTGTCCATACATTTGTTCTCTACATCTGTGTCTCAATTTCTGCCCTGAAAACTGGTTCATCTCTACCATTTTTCTAGGTTCCACATATATGTGTTAATATACGATACTTGTTTTTCCCTTTCTGACTTACTTCACTCTGTATGACAGTCTCTAGATCTATCCACGTCTCAACAAATGACCCACTTTCATTCCTTTTTATGGCTGAGTAATATTCCATTATATGTATGTACCACATCTTCTTTATCCATTTGTCTGTCGATGGGCATTTGGTTGCTTCCATGACCTGGCTGTTGTAAATAGTGCTGCAATGAACATTGGGGTGCATGTGTCTTTTTGAATTATGGTTTTCTCTGGGTATATGCCCAGTAGTGGGATTGCTGGGTCATATGGTAATTCTATTTTTAGTTTTTTAAGGAACCTCCATACTGTTCTCCATAGTGGCTGTATCCATTTACATTCCCACCAGCAGTGCAAGAGGGTTCCCTTTGCTCCACACCCTCTCCAGCATTTGTTGTTTGTAGATTTTCTGATGATGCCCATTCTAACTGGTGGGAGATGATACCTCATTGTAGTTTTGATTTGCATTTCTCTAATAATTAGTGATGTTGAGCAGCTTTTCATGTGCTTCTTGGCCGTCTGTATGTCTTCTTTGGAGAAATGTCTATTTAGGGCTTCTGCCCATTTTTGGATTGGGTTGTTTGCTTTTTTAATATTGAGCTGCATGAGCTGTTTATATATTTTGGAGATTAATCCTTTGTCCATTGATTTGTTTGAAAATATTTTCTCCCATTCTGAGGGCTGTCTTTTCATCTTGTTTATGGTTTCCTTTGCTGTGCAAAAGCTTTAAAGTTTCATGAGGTCCCATTTGTTTATTTTTGTTTTTATTTCCATTTCTCTAGGAGGTGGATCAAAAAAGATCTTGCTGTGATTTATGGCAAAGAGTGTTCTTCCTATGTTTTCCTCTAAAAGTTTTATAGTGTCCGGTCTTACATTTAGGTCTCTAATCCATTTTGAGTTTATTTTTGTGTATAGTGTCAGGGAGTGTTCTAAATTCATTCCTTTACATGTAGCTGTCCAGTTTTCCCAGCACCACTTATTGAAGAGACTGTCTTTTTACATTGTATATCCTTGCCTCCTTTGTCATAGATTAGTTGACCATAGGTGCGTGGGTTTATCTCTGGGCTTTCTATCTTGTTCCATTGATCTATCTTTCTGTTTTTGTGCCAGTACCATATTGTCTTGATGACTGTAGCTTTGTAGTATAGTCTGAAGTCAGGGAGTCTGATTCCTCCAGCTCTGATTTTTCCCCTCAAGACTGCTTTGGCTATTCGGGGTCTTTTGTGTCTCCATGGAAATTTTAAGATTTTTTGTTCTAGTTCTGTAAAAAATGCCATTGGTAATTTGATAGGGATTGCATTGATGCTGTAGATTGCTTTGGGTAGTATAGTCATTCTCACAATATTGATTCTTCCAATCCAAGAACATGGTATATCTCTCCATCTGTTGGTATCATCTTTAATTTCTTTCATCAGTGGCTTATAGTTTTCTGCATACAGGTCTTCTTTCTCCCTAGGTAGATTTATTCCTAGGTATTTTATTCTTTTTGTTGCAATGGTAAATGGGAGTGTTTCCTTAATTTCTCTTTCAGATTTTTCATCATTAGTGTATAGGAATGCAAGAGATTTCTGTACATTAATTTTGTATCCTGAAACTTTACCAAATTCATTGATTAGCTCTAGTAGTTTTCTGGTGGCATCTTTAGGATTCTCTATGTATAGTATCATGTCATCTGCAAACAGTGACAGTTTTACTTCTTCTTTCCAATTTGAATTCCTTTTATTTCTTTTTCTTCTCTGATTGCCATGGCTAGGACTTCCAAAACTATGCTGAATAACAGTGGCGAGAGTGGACATCCTTGTCTTGTTCCTGATCTTAGAGGAAATGCTTTCAGTTTTTCACCATTGAGAATGATGTTTGCTGTGGGTTTGTCATATATGGCCTTTATTATGTTGAGGTAGTTTCCCTCTATGCCCACTTTCTGGAGAGTTTTTATCATAAATGGGTGTTGAATTTTGTCAAAAGCTTTTTCTGCATCTACTGAGATGATCATATGGTTTTTATTCTTCAGTTTGTTAATATGGTGTATCACATTGATTGATTTGCGTATATTGAAGAATCCTTGCAACCCTGGGATAAATCCCACTTGATTGTGGTGTATGATCCTTTTAATGTGTTGTTGGATTCTGTTTGCCAGTATTTTGTTGAGGATTTTTGCATCTATATTCATCAGTGATATTGGTCTGTAATTTTCTTTTTTGGTAGTATCTTTGTCTGGTTTTGGTATCAGGGTGATGGTGGCCTCATAGAATGAGTTTGGGAGTGTTCCTTCCTCTGCAGTTTTTTGGAAGAGTTTGAGAAGGCTGGGTGTTAGCTCTTCTCTAAATGTTTGATAGAATTCACCTTTGAAGCCATCTGGTCCTGGACTTTTGTTTGTTGGAAGATTTTTTAATCACAGTTTCAATTTCATTACTTGTGATTGGTCTGTTCATATTTTCTATTTCTTCCTGGTTCAGTCTTGGGAGGTTATACCTTTCTAAGAATTTGTCCATTTCTTCCAGGTTGTCCATTTTATTGGCATAAAGTTGCTTGTAGTAGTCTCTTAGGATGCTTTGTATTTCTGTGGTGTCTGTTGTAACTTCTCCATTTTCCTTTCTACTTTTATTGATTTGAGTCCTCTCCCTCTTTTTCTTGATGAGTCTGGCTAATGGTTTATCGATTTTGTTTATCTTCTCAGAGAACAAGCTTTTAGTTTTATTGATCTTTGCTATTGTTTTCTTTGTTTCTCTTTCATTTATTTCCGCTCTGGTCTTTATGATTTCTTTCCTTCTGCTAACTTTGGGTTTTGTTTGTTCTTTCTGTAGTTCCTTTAGGTGTAAGGTTAGATTGTTTATTTGAGATTTTTCTTGTTTCTTGACGTAGGCTTGTATAGCTATAAACTTCCCTCTTAGAACTGCTTTTGCTGCATCCCATAGGTTTTGGATCATCGTGTTTTCATTGTCATTTGTCTCTAGGTATTTTTTGATTTCCTCTTTGATTTCTTCAGTGATCTCTTGGTTATTTAGTAACATATTGTTTAGTTTCCATGTGTTCATGTTTTTTACGTTCTTTTCCCTGTAATTCATTTCTAATCTCATAGCGTTGTGGTCAGAAAAGATGCTTGATATGATTTCAATTTACTTAAATTTACTGAGGCTTGATTTGTGTCCCAAGATGTGATCTATCCTGGAGAATGTTCTGTGCGCACTTGAGAAGAAAGTGTAATCTGCTGTTTTTGGATGGAATGTCCTATAAATATCAATTTAAAATATCTGGTCTATTGTGTCATTTAAAGCTTCTGTTTCCTTATTTATTTTCATTTTGGATGATCTGTCCATTGGTGTAAGTGAGGAGTTAAAGTCCCCCACTATTACTGTGTTACTGTCGATTTCCTCTTTTATAGCTGTTAGCAGTTGCCTTATGTATTGAGGTGCTCCTATGTTGGGTGCATATATATTTATAATTGTTCTATCTTTTTCTTGGATTGATCCCTTGATCATCATGTAGTGTCCTTCCTTGTCTCTTGTAACATTCTTTATTTTAAAGTCTATTTTATCTCATATGAGTATTGCTACTCCAGCTTTCTTTTGATTTCCATTTGCATGGAATATCTTTTTCCATCCCCTCACTTTCAGTCTGCATGTGTCCCTAGGTCTGAAGTGGGTCTCTTGTAGACAGCATATATATGGGTCTTGTTTTTGTATCCATTCAACAAGCCTGTGTCTTTTGGTTTGAGCATTTAATCCATTCACGTTTAAGGTAATTATTGCTATGTATGTTCCTATGACCATTTTCTTAATTGTTTTGGGTTTGTTTTTGTAGGTCCTTTTCTTCTCTTGTGTTTCCCACTTAGAGAAGTTCCTTTAGCATTTGTTGTAGAGCTGGTTTGGTGGTGCTGAATTCTCTTAGCTTTTGATTGTCTGTAAAGCTTTTGATTACTCCATCGAATCTGAATGAGATCCTTGCCGGGTAGAGTAATCTTGGTTGTAGTTTCTTCCTTTTCATCACTTTAAGTATATCATGCCACTCCTTTCTGGCTTGTAGAGTTTCTGCTGAGAAATCAGCTGTTAACCTTATGGGAGTTCCCTTGTATGTTATTTGTTGTCTTTCCCTTGCTGCTTTCAATAATTTTTCTTTGTCTTTAATTTTTGCCAATTTGATTACTGTGTGTCTAGGCATGTTTCTCCTTGGGTTTATCCTGTATGGGACTCACTGCGCTTCCTGGACTTGGGTGGATATTTCCTTTCCCATGTTAGGGAGGTTTTCGACTATAATCTCTTCAAATATTTTCTCGGGTGCTTTCTCTCTCTCTTCTCCTTCTGGGACCCATATAATGCGAATGTTGTTGCGTTTAATGTTGCCCCAGAGGTCTCTTAGGCTGTCTTCATTTCTTTTCATTCTTTTCTCTTTATTCTGTTCTGCAGCAGTGAATTCCACCATTCTGTCTTCCAGGTCACTTATCCATTCTTCTGCCTCAGTTTTTCTGCTATTGATTCCTTCTAGTGTAGTTTTCATTTCAGTTATTGTATTGTTCATCTCTGTTTGTTCTTTAATTCATCTAGGTCTTTGTTAAACATTTCTTGCATCTTCTCGATCTTTGCCTCCATTCTTTTTCTGAGGTCCTGGATCATCTTCACTATCATTATTCTGAATTCTTTTTCTGGAAGATTGCTATCTCCACTTCATTTAGTTGTTTTTCTGGGGTTTTATCTTGTTCCTTCATCTGGTACATAGCCCTCTGCCTTTTCATATCATCTGTCTTCCTGTGAATGTGGTTTTAGTTCCACAGGCTGCAGGATTGTAGTTCTTCTTGCTTCTGCTGTCTGCCCTCTGGTGGATGAGGCTATCTAAGAGGCTTGTACAAGTTTCCTGATGGGAGGAACTGGTGGTGGGTAGAGCTGGCTGTTGCTCTGGTGGGCAGAGGTCAGTAAAACTTTAATCTGCTTGACTGCTGATGGGTGGGGCTGGGTTCCCTCCTTTCTGGTTGTTTGGCCTGAGGCAACCCAACACTGGAGCCTACTCAGCTCTTTGGTGGGGCTAATGGCAGACTCTGGGAGGGCTCACACAAAGGAGTACTTCCCAGAACTTCTGCTGCCAGTGTCCTTGCCCCCACGGTGAGCCACAGCCACCCCCTGCCTCTGCAGGAGGCCCTCTAACACTAGCAGGTAGGTCTGGTTCAGTCTCCCCTGGGGTCACTGCTCCTTCTCCTGGGTCCCGATGCACACACTACTTTGTATGTGCCCTCCAAGAATGGAGTCTGTGTTTCCCCCAGTCCTGTCGAAGTCCTGCAATCAAATCCCACTAGCCTTCAGAGTCTGATTCTCTAGGAATTCCTCCTCCCGTTGCTGGACCCCCAGGTTGGGAAGCCTGACATGGGGCTCAGAACCTTCACTCCAATGGGTGGACTTCTGTGGTATTAGTGTTCTCCAGTCTGTGAGTCACCCACCCAGCCATTATGGGATTTGATTTTACTGTGATTGCACCCCTCCTACCATCTCACTGTGGCTTCTCCTTTGTCTTTAGATGTGGGGTATCTTTTTTGGTGAGTTCCAGTGTCTTCCTGTCGATGATTGTCCAGCAGCTAGTTGTGATTCTGGTGTTCTCACAAGAGGGAGTGAGAGCACGTCCTTCTACTCCGTCATCTTGGTTCAGGGCCTTTGCCTCTATTTTTCCCTTCAAAGCTGAGCTGGGAAATGCCAAGGAAGACCTGGGGAGGGGCCTGGCTCCTCTTGCCTCTCCTTGGGGGTCAGCTCACCCTGAAAGCGTGAATGTGTTGATTGCCCCTGCCCTCAGTGTGCTAACGGTGCATTTTCTCCCTCACAGAGGAGCTGAAGGAGAAGCTGTCAGAGTACGTGGACAAGGTGAACGGCCAGAAGCCAGGCTTCATCAAGGTCGTGCGGCACAGCAAGCAGGAAGGCCTTATCCGCTCCAGGGTCAGTGGTTGGAGGGCCGCCACTGCCCCCGTAGTGGCACTCTTTGATGCCCACGTGGAGTTCAACGTGGGCTGGTAAGTGCCCATCGGGAGCTGAGGAGGATGAGTCCCAATGTGTTCCCGGGACTTTGGCTCAAATGGGTGCAAAGCCTGCTGAGATCTCAGTCATGATGGAGGAAAGGAGAGATCTGGGCCTATGGGTGACCAGGCCACAGGGCTGGCCCTTCAAGGTAGGGGAGGGTCAGGGATCAACAGGTCTACACACAGTGTCTCAAGTGTTGGTGGCATCAGGTGTGACTCAGGCTGGTGTGGTCCTCTAGGAGACGTGATGGGAGAGAGGGGTAAATGCTAAGGGCAAAGTGAGAGTTCCAGCCCAGCTAAGGACCAGGCTGCGATCCCCGGGAAATGGAGAGCTGGACCAGACACAAGGCAGAAGCCCAACCCCAAAGACAGGAACAGGACCGAGGGGGCAAAGGGAGCCAAGGTGACTTGATGTTGTAACAGGTGCTCTGGGTTCCCCCAGATGCCAGGCCAGAGGTAGCACAGAACCCCAGATTCTTTCTACTCGTAAAACTAGGTCTAGAAAATCTTTCTTTCTCTGTCCAGGGCTGCTCAGGTGCTGGGTGGGGCAAGGCCTCAGTGGCTTCAGCCAAGCAGGGACAGGGCACCTGACGCCAGCATCCCTGCAGGCTGGAGGACGTTCTATGACCCACTGTGTGTGGCTTTGCAGAGAGCCTGGGCCTAGGGGGCCCAGGTGCTGGGGATGGCCGAGTGTACCACCCTGACCACTATGCATGATGGCACTGGGGTCTACTGTCCGCCCCCTAGACTCCAGGTGCCACCCTCTGCCTCCCTGGAGTGGGGTGAGGTGTGCCTTTTAGCAGGAAGGGGCAGCGGGCACGCACACAGCAGGACCGGGTGGAGGCATACTTTTACACAGCAGGCCCGAATTAAGGCTGTAATGCAGCCATTTTTTATAGGTGAAGTCACTGCTTGCCATTTGTGACTATTTAAAAAGCATTTTCACTGGATTTATGGCCAGAAGAGGAGAGGGACACTTGCTATTTCAAGCTGATTTGAATAAACAATTGTGCAACAAATGCATTTTTAATGAGAAACTTATCATTCCCGTCTGCAAACATTTTACTCGCCGGGTGCCCACAGGGGTTCCGGGCTCCGTGGAAGCCAGACCCCCCCACCTCTCCTTGGGCAGTGGGGACACGTGGGGTGCGGATGTCTTGTCTGGAAGGACCGAAGCAGCATCACACGATGGGTGGAAGTAGGTTTGTTCTCAACTCCGTGTCTCTGCCATCCTCATCTGCCTTTTCCTCCTGGTTGATGCACTGCATTTTAGCAAAATCAAAGCCCAAGTTGAAAGCTTCCCATGGAACCTCAGATCTGTTCCTTTCTTCTTTCTTAAGTCTTGATTTCTTTTTTTTCTAATGGAAAAAAGGAAATCAAGCAGACACCAGGATCTCAGGCACTAAGAATCTGTCAGCTCAGCCTGGGACATGCTGAAGGAGGGGTCAGGCTTCTTGCCAGCCCGGAAGTATGGGGGTGGGAGACCGAACAGGAACTCTTTCCCAGGAGGCGGAGCAGCTCTCCCGTGGAGGAGACGGCCAGGAGTTCCTTCCTCCTTCTGTGGGGGAAGGAGCTTTAGAAGGTGCCCGTCTCCCCTCTCTCCCTCCCCCCTGCCCAGGGCTGAACCCGTGCTCACCCGCATTAAGGAGAACCGGAAACGGATCATCTCGCCATCCTTTGACAACATCAAATACGACAACTTTGAGATAGAAGAGTACCCGCTGGCTGCTCAGGGCTTTGACTGGGAGCTGTGGTGCCGCTACCTAAACCCCCCTAAGGCCTGGTGGAAACTGGAGAACTCCACGGCCCCAATCAGGTAAAGCATTCTTACCTGGGGTCTCTCTGTCTCGTCTTCCAGGCAAGGGCTCCCCTCCCAGCCTGACCCTTGTTTCCCAAACTCCAGCCGCGTCGACAAGTGACCTTCAGTCACAGCTTACAGCCTTTGACGATCCCTTTGAAAAGAGCTGTGGCACCCAGAATCCATTCAGAGCCTCAGGGTTACTCATTTCAGCACATCGCTCTGGGACACTTGCTGGGCGCCAACTGCTGTGCTGGGGATACAGAGTGATCAAGACTCGATTCCTGCCCCCAAAAGCCTGGAGTCTAGTGAAAGCAGAGAAAATAATTGGAATAAAATAAGTGGAATAACAAATTATCCCCCATGCTGGCGGAAAGTGCATGGAAATTGGGGAGAATTGTTTTCGGAGCGTGTAGCATTCGCACTTGTTTTTTTTTAAGGGCAAGTAGGAGATTGCAAGGTTGGGGCAGGGACACTCATATTCAAAGGAGAAGAGTGAGTTCATGGACACAGAGGAAGTTCAAAGGGACCGGAAGGAAGGAGGACAGTGAGGGGGGGAGCCCCAGGCAGTGAGGCCCGAGGGTCAGAGAGGCAAGACCAGACGCCACGGCACCGTGCACGCCTCTGGCTGATGTTTGAGCTTATCCTGTAGGACTCAGACAAAAGTGGCTTCAAACTGCCATTCAAAGATCCCACACTCTTTCTGCCTTTGCTGCTGCCTTCAGAGACACCCAAGTGACTCCTCTATGTGGCCTCTATTTTATGGGTCAGGACTCCTGAAACAGCCATCCCCGCCAGCCCTTATTTCTATCTGGTTAATCACAGATCAGGTGCCTTTATGCACCCTGCAAAGTCCTGACCGTTAAACACACAGATGGCATCAGAAGGTGGCCTAGGGGACAGTTCCTGGAATGAAAGAGGAGATTAGAAACTGTTGTTGCTTTGTATTACGTGACGGAGAAAGATTATGAAAAATTTAATTGAAAGTGAGAGATTACTATCTAAGATGGCATTTTTCCTTGCCAGAAGAAAAAAACTGTATTCATGTTTACAACAGGATGGAAGAGAACCCCACCTAGCTTTCCTGTGGTTGTCTCTGTCACCTGTCTGTTAGGCCTCTGCCACACTTATGTTGTTAAATATTTGCTGGGAGGTCGCTGTGTACAAGGGCCTTTTACACACATGGTCTCATCTGCTCTTCCTCATAACCCGATGACAGCTCACTGTGTCATTCCCGTTTTACAAGATGAGGAAAGCAAGACTGACAAAGGGGAATGACCCTGCCAAAGATTCCAGCCAGGGCAGCCAGCATCTAAACCCAGATCAGCTAGATTCCATACCTAGGGTCATCCTCCTAGGCGCCCGCTGTTGAGCTCGGAACTGGTGTGGCTGAATTCTACCCCCAGGTCTGTTGACTGCTATTGGAGGGAAATATGCCATAACACAATGAGCGGTCTTGCAGAAGACTGCACTGGTATTAGCTGCTTCTGTTCTGGGCATCGCTAAATGTATCAGCCTGGACTTAATCAGTAAACCCACATTCTAGGTCCTTGACAGAGAATATCATCTCAGCCTCAAATATTCCGTCACCTAATTTTTATCAAAATCCTAACCGAGAGAAATTATATTAATGGAAGATTTTGAAAGAACGTTCTTGGTTTATACCTGGATGAAGACAGCCCCACAGAAAGCTTGGGTTATACAAGTGTATCTTGCCCACCTTGGAGCTGTGCTTTAGTGCTTTACCCCCACATGATGTAAGCTATAAAAAGAGCCCAGAGATATCTTCTGTTGCGTTCTAAAGGGGTGGCTTTAAGATTGTTGTCCACTACATCCCAAAGTGACCCCTTTAAGAAGACTGACATGAGACATTTCTTTCAAACTGAAAGGCTTGCTATTCCTGAGGAATTAGTATGACATTTCTACATGGGAACTTTAAATCTTACTTCTAAGACCATGTGTGTTCATTTTCACCTTGGCCACCAGGAAGCTCAGGATCAACTTTGTGGGTCTACTTTAAGAATCATGAAAGAAGACACATGCATTCTAACCAGCCTCTAATTTTTGGTGGAATTTTAGTCTTTTCAGACATTTATCTATTTTTTTCAATGTATTTTACATTCTCTTGTAAGCTATTTCTAACGCTTTTGGGAATGAGGCAAGATATAAATCAGAAATACTTTCAGGCTGAGTAGGTCCACTTAATACCCTAACCAGTTAATAAGTATGAAGACTGAAGGGGCCTGTGCTCTTCTCAGGTACTGTTTTAGATTCTGTTCTTTCCCTGACTGGGTCTGGCCGTTTAGGGAAGGCCCCCTACTCTGTATCCCGGAATGCCCTGCCCTGCTCAACATTTGAGATATGGGGATATATGTATATGTATAACTGATTCACTTTGTTATAAAGCAGAAACTAACACACCATGGTAAAGCAATTATACTCCAATAAAGATGTTAAACAAAACAAAACAAAACAAAAAACACACATTTCAGTAACATCGAGGAAAAGGCTGAGAGTCCACTCTGCAGGGCTGATGTTTTAAAACCACCATGCATTTAGAGGGGGGGATTCTCTGGGCTTCTTCAGTGTGCAAGTGCATCTTTTAAAATGACCTTCTGAGTACCAATTATGTCCCAGAGGTTTTCAAGTACTTTACATTATTTAATTTAACCCTTGTGAGGTTATAGTTGATTCTATTTCATAGATCTGGAATCAGAGGCTCAGAGAGTCTAGGGAACTTCTTTCAGAGATGTACAGGCAGAACGGGGAACCTTTCTCCTAGCACTCACCTCTAAAGCCAGGTCACACGTCCCCCCACCAGAGTAGGAACTCAGCCTAAAGGAGCGGTGGCTTGAGGTGGATTGACTGTCCTGGATGCCTGCGGTCTGTGGAAGCTGAGGCCATTCAGAATAAAAGGCTGTAATTTGAAAGCAGGAGGGTCAGGGACCCCAAGGCACCAGTCTCTGCCCAAGCAGCCTCCTGCATCAGCATTCTCCAAAGAACTAGCCTGCAAAATAGCTGTTTCTCCACCTTGATGAGATTCCAATTTCAAAGATGGGTCCATTTGCATTTGAGTGACAGTTATCTCAACACTAAGGATTCTTCATTTCTCCCTTTCTTTCTCTTCCCCTCCAATTCCTCAGCCACCAGCTGATAAAATGCTACTCAGGGGCTAGAAGCGATAGCAGCGTGCAGTGGAACAATTCAAAGTAATTTGTGTAAGATGATGCTCTCAGCAGAGAAGCAGCCCACATGCGCTCGTGCTGATTCACCTAATGTGAATCTCTCCTCGTGGCGTTCTGCATCGGGTGTCTGTACACAGCCATGAGTCCCGCACTCACACTCGCTAAGGAAAGACCTTCCACTTCTGGACCCACAAGCTGTTGACGTGTTGCTCCAGCCTAAGACCCCTGCTGAATTCCAACCCAGACCAGCTAGCTAGGCCCTGCCCGTTAGATATCTCCCCCTAGTGACCCACAGTCACTTTAAGATCAGTTTTCCCAGCATGGACTCCCTCTTCCTTCTGAAACCAGCTTCTTCTCTATCCCCCCTATTGATGGGTGGTCCCCACTCCACCATCACCGAAGCAGAACGCCAGCTGTCATCCAGATTCCTCCCCCTCTCTCATCTTCATAGTTCATCTGTTTCAAAGTTCTGCTGCTTTTACCTCAAAATATGTCTTTAAATAATCTCTGTCTCCGGTCCTGGTACTCTGGTCCAGGTCTTCATCATTGCCCATCTGGATATAGCAACAAGCTTCCCAACTGGATTCCTCGATTTCTACCCAATCTCCTCCAATCAATCACCCCACAGCTGCCTGAATATTCTTTTTCCAAACACAGATCTGCTTATAACCACTGCCTGCTTAAAATTCTTCTTTGACACTCATTTACCTACAGATAAAATCCAAATGATTTACCATGCTATCCAAAGCCCCAACTCATCTCTCTAAAGGGACCAAGGTGAAGGGTGGGAAAGTTGGTGTGGGTGCCCGGGTAGAAACAAAAACTGGCTATGCAGTTCAGAGTGCAGGGATCAGGGCAGCCCGAGACACAGTCATGTAGTCTAGACTGGTAGGCTGAGCACTACTTCTCTGGGCTAACATACATGCAAGCACCACCAGAAGTGATGGCTGGTCCCAGGACACAGGCTGTCTCCCACTGCCCTGATGAAACAACCTCCCTGGAATAGCTGGTGAGGGTGGACCCAGGAGGGCCACTCGGAGAGCAAGGCCCACACCAGTTCTGGCAGCAAACGAAGGGAGAGGACCAGATCCTCCTGGCAGGAAGGCAGCACTGCTCTTACGGCTCTGGCGGCCCCCATGAGACAGCCCCTCTGCTGACCACTGGCCATCTCCCCATGCCCTGCAGGAGCCCTGCCCTCATTGGCTGCTTCATTGTGGACCGGCAGTACTTCCAGGAGATCGGCTTACTGGATGAAGGCATGGAGGTCTACGGAGGCGAGAACGTCGAGCTCGGGATCAGGGTGAGCAGGGTTCCTCACCTGTGGGGCTTGGCTCAGCTCCCCAGAGGGTGAACGAGTCCAGGAGTGGAGAAATGGGGCTCAGGGTTGAGGGTGGTGGACTGATTCTGGACATCCAGTCCCTAAGCTTGGTCCATGTGTATGTGATCAGGGCTGGTGGGGATGGGATAGAGACACAGGTTGGGACCTATAGAATTTTCAGGAAAAAAAGAACATCAGAAACTACTTTGGCTGGGGTGGGGACATGGGAGAGTTGAGCTCCCAAATCAAGGGTGACATCTTGGCTAAAATCAAACACAGACTTCTCAGGGGTGAGCAAAGGGGTGCTGCAGGAAGGGGCTGCTGAACAGGAGGGACCCTCAGAGTCGCTTCCTTATACTGTCACCTCCCTTTGGGATTTCTCACTCTGTTATTCTCCATCTCCTCCACAGTGGCCAACAGAACCTTCCTAAAGACTTTGTCAAGAGAGGGCAACAGAGAAATAAACTCACGGGGAATAAACAGCAAAACACAGCCAGGCTCACTCCATGTGGGTTTCTGACCCACCACGTGTTGGTTAGACCCTCAGGCCCGTACATGCCTCACACCACTTTCCAGAGATATCCGCCATCCTGCCCCAAGGTGCAGGGCCCTTTGCAGTTATCAACGTGCGGTGTGAATCCACACCAGGTACAATTTAATTTCTCATCCTACAGGAACATTTCCAAGGCTCTGGCCCCTTTCCCTGGGCCCATGAAAAGACAACTCCCAAATGAGCCCCATCCCCATGACTGAGGGACACATTAGGTCCCTTGGCAGGTGACAGAAATGTGATCATGGATACAAGGAAGGACCTCGTCCACTACAGGGAAGCCCACCCCTTTGTCTAGGCTGTGGTCCTAGCCTCATGGAAAAACCAGCATGCAACCTGTGCTTGTTCTCACAATGGCCCCCACTGTCCTCTCCACAGGGCTCTCTAAGCAGCCTGGCACACCATGCGCTACAGGCTCGCCAGCCCTTGTACCTGCCGGTGTTCATGGCAGTCATCTGAGATGTTCCCCCTCGCTGCCTGCCCTCCATGCAGTCCACCCAGTATCTGCCTGGTTCCCACTAGTGACCCCATTCTTGCCCCTTTGGCCTTAGTGTCTGTATCTGGCGTCTCTTGTTCCTAATCTTTGATGTCTTCTCAAGGACCCCAGCTTGAGTACACCCTCCTTACCTCCTATCTCCAACCCACTGGGCAGTCAGCTGGCCCTGGACAGTCCTCGCCCTGCCCTGAGGGGAGACTGGGCACCTCCCATGAGCATCTCACAATACCTCCAATAGCCTGGCAGGCAGTGTGGGCCTGACTCGTCACCCAGACTTAATACTAGGGCTTTGAGGCCTGGCGGCAGGAGCAGCTTGCCTGAAGCCGAGCTTAGGAAACACTTCCAGACACCTGTATTCGCTGAAACCCAGAGAAATCTCTTTGGAGACAGTCAAGATGCATGGGCTTATTGGGGAGCTAATATATTCATAGAGGACAGAGCCTGCATAATCACCCTCACTTCTCCGCTCTCCCTACACTGGTCATTTATTCACCATTTGCGTCCTCACCATCTCATTTCCGCACATTCCTGGATAAATGCTTGCCCCCAAATATAATATTTTTTACTAGGAGCTGCTGCTGGGAATTGGCTGAGCGGGCAGGACCGCCTCTAGTCACTTATGTTCTCTGGGTTAAAATGTCCAGGAATGGAGAAAGGAATTAGATTTGTGAACTGTGCTTCCAGCACGTATGTGAGTCAATCACGGAGTGGTGGGAGACTCCTGGCTTTTCCTTGCCTAGATTATAAAGCTGCTCTGGAGTGTGGGCCTGGGTGAGGCTTTCAAATACTTGTTTAAAATTTGGGGGTTTGAGGCTTGGGGTGTAAAATACAGTATAAAATGTTGCCTGGCTTTTTTTTCTCTGTCTCTTCCCTCCCATTTGACAGAGGTGAAGTATCATGGAGTTGAAGGAAAGGTGGCTTTTAAAGCAGGGACCCAACAACTTGTTGGCTGGCAGAGCTGAGGACAGAAGGAGGGGCTAGTTAATCTGAATTTCAATTCCAGGTCCCCGCTAAAGGGATACAGAACCTCCAGCCATCTTCAAAATAGATGTTCACATTTTGTGTGGTTATTAGTGTTTTTCTTTCATGTTTATGAGTTTAACATCTCAGTGCCTTACTTTCTCCATTTAGGATCTCCCTTCAATTACTCCCCAGGATTATATGTAAAAATGAGAGACATTGCTTTCCTCCCCTCATTTACTCAGAGGCAACTTATTCAAAGTCCTTACCCGTTTGGAACACAGAAATAGAGCTGTTTGCACAATTATTCATTACCTGCTCTGGCACTTTACTTACATAATCCATCTACAAAACACCCTAAAAAGTAGCCGTTATCATAATACTCCTTTTTTCAGATGAGAAAATTGTGAAATGAAGAGCTTACATAATAAGTTCTCAAGGTCATATGACTTAAAAGAGATAGAGAAGGGCTTCCCTGGTGGCGCAGTGGTTGAGAGTCTGCCTGTCAATGCAGGGGACACGAGTTCGAGCCCTGGTCGGGGAGGATCCCACATGCCGCAGAGCGACTGGGCCCATGAGCCACAATTGCTGAGCCTGCGCGTCTGGAGCCTGTGCTCCGCAGCAGGGGAGGCCGCGATAGTGAGAGGCCCGCGCACCGCGATGAAGAGTGGCCCCCGCTTGCCGCGACTAGAGAGAGCCCTCGCACAGAAACGAAGACCCAACACAGCCATAAATAAATAAGTAAAATTAAAAAAAAAAAAAAAGAGATAGAGAAAAGATTCAACCCCAGATTTTTATGATTCAAAAGCCTAGCTAGCTAGATATACCACAGTGACCTAGGGATAAAAGTCCTTTGAGCATTCCCAAAAGAGTATTACAATGTCCATGCAGTAATTTTCTTCTACTTTACTCACAGTCGTGTCTACTGAGTCCTCATTTAAAGACTTATTCTTATTTTGCTCTCAATTCTAATAAGCCTTTTTTCCCCCCAGTTTATAAGTCCACAACTCAGTGGGAAAAAGAAGAACTGCTATGGGCAAGCAGAATGAAAAGCGATAGAAGTAAGAGCTGACATTGAATAGGAGACAGATTATACAGATGATGGCTATAAAATACTAGAATATATAAGGAAGTATTCAAGAGCTGGCAAGGAATTAAGAAGTTGTTAGAAACTGTTATCTGTTCAATTGAGTCCCCTTTAAAATATGTTGAAATTCTAACCCCCTGTGCCTGTGAATATGATCTTATTTGGAAATAGGATCTTTGCAGATATAATCAGGTTAAGATGAGGTCATACTGCATTAGGGTGGGCCCTAATCCAATATAACTAGTGTCCTTATAAGAGAAGGAAAATCTGGGCACAGACAGACACAGAGGGAAGATAATCATGTGAAGATGGAGACAGAGATTGGAGTTATGATGCCACAAGCCATGGAATGCCTGGGGCTACCAGAAGCTGGAAGAGGCAAGGAAGGATCCTCCCCTAGAGGCTTTGGGGAGAGCATGGCCTATAGATACTTGATTTCAGACTTCTGCCTTCAGAACTGTGAGAGAATACATTTTTTGTAGTTTTAGGTGATCCAGTTTGCTGTGCTTTGTTATAACAACCCAAGGAAGTCAATACAGACACCAAAACCTAAGTGAAAGTAGGAATCAGAGAAAGCCTGAGTCCATTATATTTGAAGGATGTGATGATTTGAAGTTTATGATTTCCCAGTTTCATGGAGTATACAGAGGACAGGATACAAAGCCTAAGGCTTGACCAGCATTAAGAATCTAGGAAAATATTACCTACCCTTTACCTCCCATAAAGCTGGAACTGCAAAGGCCCATTATCTGAGTATAAAGATGGGCTAGAAATACTCCCACCCACATTTTTGTCATTAGAGTGAAAATTGCCTGTCTCAATCTTGTGCTAGGAAGAAAGGAAAAATGCTCTTCTGTGAATCCCTCCCTTGGATCTATCATTCAAAATCAAAATACTTCATGGTCCAGAAAATCTCGAGAAGAGAATTTAACTTAAAGTTGTTAGAAGTCCTTAGGCATCTGCAAAAGTGTACATGAATTCTCTCTGGGAAAGACGCCTTTAACCCAGGCCACAAAACTTCTCACAGCTAGAGTTCCAAGGAATGTGAGTTCAGTTTTTTGTTTTTTTTTTTAAATCATGAAACAGACAAGGGGAAAAGAAAGAACCAAGAGTAAACACCAGCAAAAGCATTAGATAGCCAAATTTGATCTACAAAGTCTTCAAGTGTTGAATCTATCAGAAGTAGGATATCAAATAAGTTGTATACTATATTTAAATAAATAAAAAGAGATTGAAATTATGAGTAAGAAGCAAGGGACTATAAAAAGACAAGTCATATTAGTATAAAAATAGAATTTCAAACATGAGAAATATAAAAATGTGAATTGAAAGCTTAATGGATGGATTAAACAGCTAGATGGATATTGTTAAAGGAAAAAAAATTGAGTAAACTGGAAAATAGAGCTGAAGAAATTATTCAACATTACCCCAGGAAGACAAAGACAAAAATATGAAAGAAAGAGTTTGAGAGACATGTAAAAATGAGAGGGAGTGTCTAATATCTTAGAATTCCAAATGGAGATGATAGAAAGAGGATTAGACAAAAGCAATATTTGAATAGATAATGACTGAAAATGTTCCCATACTTATGAAAGACACCAATACCCAGATTCAGGAAGTCAACCTATCCAAAGCAGGATAAATACAAAAATATTCACATTTAGACATATCATAGTGGAACCACAGAAAGCCAAAGACAAAGGAGATCTTACAGCAGTCAGAGAGAAAAGATAGACAGCCTAAAATTTAATGATAAGTAGAATAACAGTGGATTTTCCAATGGCAATAATGGAATCCAGAAGACCATGAAATAATATCTTCAATATGCTGAGAGAAAATATCAACTTTTATATGTATACTCAATTTAAAAAATCCTTCAAAAATAGGGAAGAAGAAAACCATTTTCTGACACACAAAAACTGAGTTTGCTACTAACAGATCCTCAATAAAATAAATTTTAAAAGACATACTTCAGGTATAAGGAAAATGAGCCAAGAAGGAAATCTGAGATAAAAAAAGAATAATTAGCTCATATATGAGTAAATCTAAAGAAATATTCATGGTAAATAATGTATTGCAAGGTTATAAAAACAAATTAAAACTACAGTGTATGATGACAATTGCAAATAAGTTGGGAGAGGTGATTGTAAATAAAGTGCCCTAAAATGCCTATATTATTAATGAAGATGGAAAAGATTCTGGTTGACTTTAAATTCTGATAAATTAACCATATTAAAATTTCTAGGGGGGCCATGAAAATCATATGTATAAAAAGTATAACTTCCAAAGTAGTAGAGGGGAAAAATGAAATATGAAAATGGTAAGAAAGAAAAATAAAACAGGTGGTACAAGAAAAAAACATATAAAATGGTAGAAATAAATCCAAATATATCAGTAAATATGGTAAATTTACATGGGCCAAATGAAAAGACTAACATTTTTAGACTAGATTTTAAAAATTATCTGTAGGCTATTTATCAATATAAGCCTGAAATATAATAATACAGAAAAGTTAAGATGTAAACGAATGGAAGAAGTCATAACAGGTAAATACCAATCAAAAGAAAGTTGCTGTAGTTATGTTAATATTAGAAGAAATACCAATACAAAATACTTTAGGATAAATAAGGAAGATTTCTACAAGATGATAATATGTTAAGCCCATCAGGAATATATAACAGTTATAAGTTTTTATGTGCCTAATTGCACAGCTTTAACTTATATGAAGTAAAAATGGATAGAATTTCAAGGAGACATCAACATTACCACTAATATAGTTGAGGATTTTAATAAATTTTCCAAGTAATTGATAGACCAACATAATTAATAGTTTGAATCGAATGGGCATATGTACAACACTGCATCTAACAACTACAAAATTGAACAATTTCAAGGGAGTAACGTCATAGAAAACATGTTATCCAACCACAATGGAATTAAATTGAAAATCCATAACTAAAAAGTATAGGCAGAAGCCATATTTTTGGAAATTGTGAAACATTTCTGAATAACTCATAGGTCAAAGAAGAAATTATACTAGAAATTTGAAAATATTTTGAACTGAATGATAACAAATATACTACATATTACATTATGTGAAATGCAACCAAAATAGCACTTAAGAAAAATTGTAAATCAAAACAGTATGGTATTGGCATAAAATCAGACACATAGATCAATGGAACAGAATAGAGATCCCAGAAATAAACCCATGCATAAATGGTCAATTAATTTACAACTAATGAGCCAAGAATATACAACAGAGAAAAGATGATCTCTTCAATAAATAGTATTGGAAAAACTGGACAGCCATATGCAAAATAATGAAACTGGACCATTATCTAACACCATACACAAAAATTAACTCAAAATGGATTAAAGACGTGAGCGTAAGACCTGAAACCATAAAACTCCTAGAAGAAAACATAGGCGGTAAGCTTCTTGACATCTGTATTTTCAAAGCTCTTTCCCTACAGTTATCCTATTTAATGTACACAGCAATCAAGTGCTATAGGCAAGCCAGATATTATTATCCTAATAGTGTTATACGATTTAAAATGTTTATATTGGCCAAAAAAGTTAATTCATTCTATGGTTTATTATCTTATTATTAAAATCATTATTTTAGCAACAAAGTTAACAAGAAACCAATTTAAGTACTTTGTAATCTATAAAGTGCTCTATACTAAACATGATCATATCTATTATTATTATACATGTAGATGTATATGTTGCATAAATATAAAACCATATGTTTCATATAGTGCTTGATTTTTTTAAGCATGCTTTAATTTGTAAGGAGTATTGTAGTCCTACTATAAGCAAGTCCCATTGCTTGGGGCTTGGTGACAGTCACCAAAATTCAAAGTACTGCGTTAGAGCTAATCTAGGCTAAACCTAGATTATAGGCCCATGCTTAGCTGCCAGAGGTCAGGGACCCTTTCAGGTTCCATGGGCCCAAGTATTACACATGATGTGGTCCCTTATATAGGAAGGGAATTTAGAACCTTAGAATTTAGGTACAAATGTCCTCTAAAACATGTAATATAATATCTAGGATATTGTACTCCATATCCCAAATATTTTATCATAAATGGGATTTTTTTAAAAAACCTCTTTATTATGAACAACTTCAAACATATCCAAAAATAGAGAGAATAGTATAATAAATCTCCTTGCATCCATCACCCAGTATTAACATTGTCAACTCATGAACAATTTGGTTTTAATCTCTGTCCCTACCCAATCCTCCCCAACTCCAGTTATTCTGAAGCAAATCTCAGACATTATATCATCAAAAAATTTTTCATCATGCATCTAAAATGGAGAAGAACTTTTTAAAAGAAACATGGTCTCAATACTATTTCCGTCCAAAAAGTGTTGAAAATAATTCCTTAATACCATCAAATATTCAATCAGTGTTCAAATTTCCCCCAATTCTCTCATAACATTTTTTTACTTTGTTTTACAATTGTTTCTTTTTTTTTTTTTTTTTGAACTTTACATTTATGTATTTATGTATTTATTTATTTATTTATGTCTGTGTTGGGTCTTCATTTCTATGTGAGGGCTTTCTCTAGTTGCGGCAAGCAGGGGCCACTCTTCATCGTGGTGCGCGGGCCTCTCACTATCGCGGCCTCTCTTGTTGCGGAGCACAGGCTCCAGACGCGCAGGCTCAGTAGTTGTGGCTCACGGGCCTAGTTGCTCCGCGGCATGTGAGATCTTCCCAGACCAGGGCTCGAGCCCGTGTCCCCTGCATTGGCAGGCAGATTCTCAACCACTGCGCCACCAGGGAAGCCCCTACAATTGTTTCTTGAATCAAGATCCAATTGATTAATATATCTTGCAAGGCTCTATTAATCTACTGGATTTCTTTCTCCATCTCTTTTTTCTCCTTGTAATTTATTTTTAAAGAGATCAGGTTATTTGTCCTGCGGAGACTCCCACAGTCTAGATTTTCCTGATTGCATTCCCCTGATGTCATCTAACATGTCCTTCTGTTCCGTATATTTCTTCTAAATTGCTAGTTAGACCTAGAGATGTAGGTTTGATTTTGTAGCAAGAATATTTCATAGGCAGTATGCACGTAGTTTTATCACAAGGTACTTAATGTCTTGCTGTCTCTTTATCCTGTTTCATTGCTACCTCTAACATAAACATTTTGCTTTACTTTACACTTTAAAAAAATAAAAGGGAATATGTATATATTCACATCTCCTCTTTCTTATATAAATGGTAGTATGCTATGCACACTTTTCACTATTTTGTTTTTTTATTATATAAATTTTTTTCTGAAGACTACTTTATAATAGTATATAGGGGTGTTCCTCATTGTTTTTTCATAGCTGCATGGTATTCCAATACATGCACATTCCATGGTTTATCCTACCAGTTTCGTGTTGAGGGCATAGTGCTACAATGAATTGTCTTGTGCATACAGTTTTTCATATTTTTCTGGATTATTGTTTGAATAGGTTCCTAAAAGTGAAATTGTGAGGTCAAAGGGCAAATGCATGTGTAATTTTGCTAGACATCATCAAATATCCTTCCAGAGGGGTAGTATTTTTCCCACCAGGAATGATGAAGGTGCCTGTTTCCTCAGTCAACCAACAAAGTATGTTGTGGAATATTTGGGGTGTTGCCAATCTGACAGATGAGAAGTGGCTTTCAGAGTAGTTTTAATTTGCATTTCTCTTATTAAGACCTAGGTTGAACAGCTTTTCACATGATTAAGGCCATTTGCATTTCTTTTTTCCATGAGCTTTTCATATCTTTGGCTCATTTTCCTGCAGGATCGTTAATCTTTATTTTTAGAGTCTCTTTACACATTAGGGATGGTAATACTTTACCTATCATATACATTGCAAATATTTTCTCTCAGTGTGTTACTTGTTTTTTGTTACTTGTCTTTTGATATTTCTTCTGGTGTTTTTTTGCCATGCAAGTTTTTTTTTTTTAATGTAAGCAAAAGTCTTTTTCCTTCTTGCTTCCAGAGTTTAGTCAGAGTAAAGTTTACCCACTATAAGGGTCTAGAAAAATTCACCTATGTTTTTTTCTAATACTTGTATGGTTGTATTTTTTACATTTTAATCTCTGATTCATTCAGAATTGATCCTGATATATGGTGTGAGGAATGGGCCCAATGTCTTATTTTTCTATATGGCCATCCAGTTATCCTAACACTTTCTATTTAAAATTACATCTTTTCCTCACTGGTTTGCAATACTACCTTTATCATAGACTAAATTGCCATACATATTTGGGTCTGTTTCTGGATTTTCTATTCTAGTTCCATTAATCTGTTAGTGTATTCATATACTAATATCACACAATTTTAATTATGTAGCCTTTATATTGTTTGTAAGTTCAAACTTAAAAATGTTTGTAAGTTATATTAAGTTTGTAAGTTGGATTCTGGCTTGCCAACTGTGTATCATGGAGATCTTGGATTCAAAGGAAGAGAAGATCTGTGAGAGACAGAAATATCACCTTTCCCACTTCCTTCCTATCTAGACTTTAAAATACTTAATGTCAAGATTTATGGCTACTTAATTTTCAAACTGATGCTTGGAACCTAATATGTGCTCAATGAACAGGTTTTGAATTTGGAGGCCAGTCAAATGTAAGAGAATTTATTCTATATATCTCAGAAGGTTAGAGCCATGAACAGTGGGGTGGAAGCTGTAATGGATGTAGTTATCAATTCAATATGAGAAACAAATATTAGAATCATAAAAAGGAAGGGATGCCTAATGGAATCGTGAGCTCCCTATAATAGGACATGAACATGACCACCCCTCGGTATTACTAGAAAGAGATGAGATTTGTGACCAAAATACTAATAGTTAATAGTAGTGTAGCAGTAATTATATGTGAGCTACTGTCCTAAGTGCTTTACATGTATTAACTCCCTTAATCCTTGCAGCAACCTTGTGATGTAGAATCTTTTATTACCCCCACTTCCAGGAGGGTATACTGAAGCACAGAGAAGTGATATAACTTGCCCTAGGAAAATGGTAGGGCATATATACACTACCAAATGTAAAATCGATAGCTAGTCGGAAGCAGCTGCATAGCACAGGGAGATCAGCTCGGTGCTTTGTGTCCACTTAGAGGGGTGGGATAGGGAGGGTGGGAGGGAGACGCAAGAGGGAGGAGATATGGGGATATATGTGTATGTATAGCTGATTCACTTTGTTATAAAGCAGAAACTAACACACCATTGTAAAGCAATTATACTCCAATAAAGATGTTAAAAGAAAATGGTAAAGCTGAGATTTCAACCCAGGAAGAGTGGCTTCAGAAACCATTATGCCTTATATAGATAGGCATAGTGTAGTGGCTTCAGTAAGAAATCAGATCAGATTTCTCATGATCTCCTTGTGGGTTCATTTATGTGTGTATGAATTCATTCATTCTTGCCAGGTGCTGGGAAACTGGAGGTGAATGACATAGACCCTGTCTTTGAGTGGCCTTCAGTCTAGCAGGAGAGACAACCACCTCCCCATCTTCTAAGTATCAATACTAATCTAACAGATTATAGAAAATGTCATGAGCTTAAACAGGATGTTTTGACCCCTTCCTCCATTGTGACTTTAAGGACTTCTGTGTTTTTTGATCTACCAATGGCGACTGTAGTAAGTATACAACTCAGAGAAACTGCTGACACTATTTCTTGTGAGAGTTCTAAAAAAAAAATTTAAAAAAAACCAAAAAATGCAAACTACTATTCTTTTTCCAAATTATGAGTAGTAGTAAAGATCATCAGCATGAACTAAAGCAGCAAACAAAAATGAAGACAGTAAAAATTTTAAAAGCTAAAAAATTGATTGAAGAAATGAATAGTAGTATAATTTACATCTGCAAAATTTGATTCAGGAAAACTAAACTTGGTTGAAACCATGACCACAAAAGAAAACTCTGTGATGGAGGCCATAATTGTAAAAAAGATGTAGATTTAAAAATTACTAATAGATAAGTCATATCTTAGTTGTAAAATCAATGCAAAAAAGTATTAACCCCCATGAAAATAAGTCTAGTAAAATAAAATTGGAAAATTAGCATAAAAGGAAATATATTTTAATTACATTATATAGAAAACTGACCAAGAGAATTAAAGTCCCTTAATGACATTTATTCCAGAAAATACTTCCAGGATGAAGATTCATCATTGTGAATATAATTCAGGTTTGAAGCACTAAGTAAGGCGTAACCCAGTGCTCAGGATTGAAATGGCAAGGATGAAAGATGCTGTGTGCATTACAGTAGCACCCAAGAGGGAGTGACCCCTCTACCCCTGGGAGCTGGGTGAGGCTTCACAAAGGAGGCAGCATTTAGGCTGGGCCTAAGCAATGAAGGTGTGTTATTCAGGTGGGAAAAGGAGGACAGGTGTTCCAGAGAGTTGAGGTGACACGTGCAAAGTGACAGCTGAGAAAGAACATGACTATGGCTGAACTCTAAGGCTGGGAACTGGGGATCTGTAACATGGGACTAAAACAGAGGGCCAGTGACAGACAAGGTAGAGCCATCAGATGGAGAAAAAGAGTGGTCATTGGCAATCCAGCGGGTGGCCTTCGGTGGGCTCTTTGCTCATCCTGGCTTGTCCAACATTTTCATTAGTGACTTAAGTAAAAGGAAAAAGTGAACTTATGGTGGATGACCTATTACTGGGAGAGTCCAGACAGACATTTCCTTGGTTACTAACATTGGCCTTTCTAGGTCTGAAATGTCTAAGAGTTGGTTTAGTGACATCAACTCTTGGGCAACTAAAGAAGATTATTATTTCATAAAGCAGATACATGCTCTACAGTTGATAGCAGCATTAGGCCACAAGTCTGGAAGATGATGATAATATTATTAATCATAACAATAATGAGAGGAGGAACTTCCATTTATTGGATGCTATTGACCCATCACTTTGTTTATATTATCTCGTTAATTTTTATGTAAGTCCCATGAGGTCCGTGTTGTTATCCCCATTTTGTAAGTTAGGAAGCTGGAAGTAATAGGATAAAATACCTCCCCAAATCACTCAAGATCTTAAGAACCAGCCTGAGTGGTTTCAAGGTTCATACCTTATAACTGTGTCACGATGCTCATCACCTCTGCCTTCAGGGTTTAAAATTGTCCATGGCATAAAGTTTAATTTCAGGGGCTAACCTGGGTCAGCGTCACTTTGGAAAATGACCACAGTACCGTTTCAGTGCTTGAGGATTCAGCCCAAATCCCTCATGGGAGATGGGGCCTCGTTCAGACAGTACCACGCAATGTCTTCACCTGAGGTCGCAGGAGACATCAAAACTGGAGGGGGTGACAGAGACAAGAGCTGAGCTGAAAGCCAAAGTCCAGAGTGTCAGAAAGGAGGTAGATTGAGGAACTGCCAAATGAGAAGAGCTGGTAACAGGAGGTCAGAAACCTGGGTTCAGGGAGCCAGAGACACACAGGAGGAAGAGAAAGCAAAGTAGGGGATATAGCAACTACCCAGAACAGGCATCGCCATTATTTGAAACTTTTACAAAATATATCTAGGGTTAAAGGGCTAGAGACTTTGCTATAATTACTAGTGAAAGAGGCCCAAGCAAATGTACGTGTGCTTGTGAAGCCTACTGGATACTGAAGCACCCGAGGGACCACACAGTTCTCCCCAGAGGCCTTGGGCTTAGAAGGCTGAGTAAGCTCATTGCTGGCACCCAAGGCTGGGTGAGAACAAGGACGCTAATTAAAAACACTGCATACCACGATTTTAGGTACATCAACTAGTCTCTGCCAGCACAGTGACAGAGACGTGAAAAGGAAGAGAAGGGGTGTGGGCACCAACGTTCTCGCTCCACTGGAAAGGTCTCAGGAGACCACCGAAAGCAACATCTGATAGGAAGCCTACAAGCAGATTCTCTGACCCACCCCCTGTCCCTGGAGACAGAGAAAATTAAACACCTTAAATTGGATTTTAGTCTCTGTTGCTTCTAAATGTTATGGTTGGTCCAAGCCAGCTGGAGCTAGAGTTCAGAATAACCCGTGAGCTTAGAACCACACGTCCTTCTGGGGGAGGGGGGGGAGGGCGTGGCGTGGAGGGTGTCGTGGGCTGCCACTGTTTTGTATCACTCTTTCGTGAACTGGGATCTGCCGTGGCATTGTCCTTCAGCTGCTGTCATGGGGTAAATAAAGCCTACAGGAGGCTGCAAGCCGTACAGTGGAATAACTATTCATCTATGCCGTCTTCTGAGGCCAAGGATTTCAAGACACGAGACACAGGTTTCAAGGTTGCGGGCTTTTGTTCTTCCTAAGGGCACTTTCCCGGTGACTCAGAGCTTTAGCTAAGGCATTGTCCGTGTGTTCCCTCAGCGCTGTGTTAGACGCTAATAGTGGTCTGAGTGCTCATTGGAGGTCAACATGTAGCCTTTCCTGGTCCTTGTAAATGATTTATTAAAGTTTGACAAAGATGGCATTGAGATTTCAAGCCCAGATGATGAGAGATTTGGGGGTACCATTGACTAAGAAAGCGGTCTTTGGTGTAGACAGTTGGTTTGTGGGGGAAAATGGGGCAAGTTTGATATTAGAAATAACAATGGAAATAACCAGAAAGCGTGCATTATTCGTCCATCTATTTATTTACACAGTGAACATTTATTATGCTGCTTGTGTTCTGCACCTGGCATTAGGGGAGAAATGTAATACTCAGATCTTGACTTCAGCAAGAAGCCAGAACTAAAGGTAAAGAGAAGATTTGGAGGTGAGACGGGATCAGGTGCCCTCTGTGTGCCCACTGAAGGTAAGAGGATGGAGGAGCCCAGAGAGGATGAAAGTCTGAACTAGAAAGAGATTTTAGAATTGAGCATGGGCATAGGAAATGGGGCACGTGGCAGCGTGGTGCCCATAGTTACAGAGAAGAATCGACTAGAAAGATAAGAGCTGGGTTGGTGGAGAATCACAGATGTCATGGGAAGCATTTCAGGATTGCACTAGTCATGGTAAGATGACCACTGATGATAATAGCTACCATTTATTGATTGTTTACTTTGTGCTTGGTGCTTTTATTTATTTAATACTAGACAGTGTGCTGAGCGCTGGGTATACAGTGATGAACAGGATTGTCTACGTTGTACCCTCTTAGAGCTTACATCCTGGTGAGTTTTATCCTGTATGTCATTTCGTCCTGAGAACCACAAGAGGCTAGAATTATTATCCTCATTTTACAGTCGAGAAGACTGAGGCTCAGAGAGGTTGAGTCAGTTGCCCAGGTCCCACATAGAAAGAGTTCGGTGGAGCTGGGATTTGGACACGGTTCTGTCTGATTCCTAAGCCTCTAAAACCCTGTACTGTGAGAATATGAGTGGAGAAAGGGCATCCAGATGCAAGTGGAAGAAGCCTTTGAGGGGACAGTTGGGGTCAAGGGGTGGTGAAAGAATACAGATTTCAAAGGAGGGATTGAGGGGGCAAGGAGTTTAGAGATTTTATTTGACCAAGAATGGAGGGAGAGGGATTCCTTGAAAACTGCTTGCAGGCATAGGCCAAGTGCAAGGGCCCTGGGAAAATATGGACTTGACCTTGAGAGAGGAGTTGACATTGTCCTTCTAGGTGGTCAGCTGTAGCCAGCCCTGCTCTGTTGGAATGTGTGCCACTAGGCGTGGCCTCCTGGGACCGTGGGGCCTGAAATTCCCAGGGCCCTTGAGGTCTGAGCATCCTGGGGCCTACGAAGCCTAAACCTCTGGGATCGGGGTCTTCTCTGCTTGTGATCTCCATATGGGAGGAGAGCTTAGCACCCCAAGCAGCCCAGAGCCAATTATTCTGCCATGCTGGCTAGCCAGAAGGCATCTGAAAACATTGAGAGGAAAGCTCTTTGCCATAGCACATTATCTTTCGCTCACCCGCCACGGAGTGACTCTGCAATTACAAACCAGCCGCCGAGCAGACACAGCTTAACAGTACGTTGTAAAAGTTTTACAGTTAGTAAAGATAAGTGCAAAATGAATCCCTAAAGAACAAAGCAATTAAAAAAGTACATAATGAAGCAATTACCTAGAAGTGGTGGGGAGCAGAAGGAGAGGACCCATGGACAATTTTATTCTGGAAGGGTCTTCACACTTATGTTTCTTTAATTGTGTTCAATGAGAGAGCCGTAGCAAAGTAAGATTAATAAGCTGCACAGAAGAGGTAACAGTTGATAAAGGGGTTTGAGAGCCAAGCTGAAGAAAATTTTACCTTGTTAAAAAGTTGGGACCAAGGTGGAAAATAGCTATAAAGGCCATTATTGGGACCATTAATGAAATTTGATTATAGGCTGTGGATTAGATAATAGTAATGTCTCAATGTATAATTTCCTGATTTGGGGAAAAAAGCAAAAGCAAAAGCGTAAAAAACCTGGGAGCCAGCAATGGATGTTAAAGCTCCAGAGAGTCAGTTTCTCTCTCCTTTTCTTATTCTTTTTTTGTTTTGTATTTTGTCTTTCTTTAATTGAGTCTGCCTGCTGCTTTGTATTGTGCCCTTGGAAGGTAACTTCTTTGCCACCATTACATCGTGTTTCCAATTTTCCAGGAAGGGACCACCAGGCAAGGCCAGAATCAGCTCCTCAGAATGACTGATAGAAATTGAGCAGGGACTGCCCTCCCCTTCCTCCTCCCCCCACTCCTCCTCTTTCTCCTCCCCTTCTTCTCCCTCCCCTCCCCTTCCCCCTCTCTTCCTCCTCTCCCTCCTCCTCCCCCTCCTCCCCCTCCTCCCCCCCTTCCTCTTCCTCCTCCTCCTCCCCTTCCTCTCCCTCCCCTCCCCCTCCCCCTCTCTTTCTCCTCTCCCTCCTCCTCCCCTCCTCCTCCCCTTCCTCTTCCTCCTCCTCCCCTTCCTCCTCCCCTTCCTCCTCCCCTTCCTCCTCCCCTTCCTCCTCCCCTTCCTCTCCCCCTCCCCCTCCCCTTCCTCTTCCCCTTCTCCTCTTCTTCCTCCTCCCCCTCCTCCTCCCCCTCCTCCTCTTCTTCTTCCTCCCCCTCCTCCTATTCTTCCTCCTCCCCTCCTCCTCTTCTTCCTCCTCCCCCTCCTCCTAGTCTTCCTCCTCCCCTCCTCCTATTCTTCCTCCTCCCCCTCCTCCTCCCCCTCCTCCTCTTCTTCCTCCTCCCCTCCTCCTCCCCCTCCTCCTCTTCCTCCTCCTCCCCCTCCTCCTCCCCCTCCTCCTCTTCTTCCTCCTCCCCCTCCTCCTCTTCAGCATCAGCATCTCTACCAGCATGATCACCATCCAAACAGTGTTGTGATTTTCTTTTGAAAAATCCTCACACTCACTAATCTGAACTTGCAGAAGGGGAATTAAGAGACATCTACTCCCATTGCAAATGCTCTTCACTTTGTAAAGCGATGCAAGGGGCAAGATCCTGATGAGTAAAATTTCCCAGTGCTTACCAATGATGGTTTACAGAAATTATCCCTACACACAAGTTTTTCCATCAAGCGGGCTTACCTGCCCATAAAGTCAGCCCTGAGGATAGAGAGTTACCCCCAGTAACACCCCCAGGAGACATTTACTCCCCGAGGTCCTGTCTCTCTCTGTGTCTGGGCTGTCTCTCTAGTTTTGGATAGTCTAAGGAACAGGACCTCTTTCCTTGCTTAGTGCTGGCCACACTCAATGCAGTGTGTCTGGCTTTATTCATTATGCCTACTTCAAATGCTGCTCATCAGTGAGTGAGGGTCTTGATGGCGTGTGTCATTTTCACTGCCTTAGAACTGGTAGTCCTATAAAGAAATCATGGCGTAGGGGAGAGAAAATATTAGTAATACTATGATTTCAAGACAGATGCTTATCTTGGGTTTCAATGTTTCTAAAATCAGGTTGTGCCTGAAAAATTTGGCATATATAGATAAATAATAAACATATAAATAAATTACAATTTATTATCCAAATCAGAACACTTTTGAGAGTAAAAGAGGATACCACTAACTGTTACACTGGACCAGCAGGCATGAACCAATGTTGTCATGGGCAAACCAGGACATATCACTTAACTTATAATTTTATATGTACGTTTAATGCATTTTCATTCATTTGACGTTGTTTGGTAGGCGCCTGCCATAGGTGACATTGGGCATACAGTGTTTAACATTGATCACGTAATGCTTAAAATTACATGCTTAATATTTGGCATACAATGTTTAAAAAGTAAACACAGCCCCTTCCCTCTTGGAGCTGATGGTATAATGGGACAGACAGCTGATAAAAGGGAACAAAGAATAGATGTATAGTTACAAATTGTAATGAATGCTGTATTAGTCAATTCCGGCCGCCATAACAAAATACCATAGACTGGATGGCTTAAACAACAGAAGTTTATTTTCTCACAGTTCTGAAGGCTGAAAGTCTGAGATCAGGGAACCAGCATGGTCAGATTCTGGTGAGAGCTCTCTTCCTGGCTTCCAGACAACCACCATCCTGTTGTGCCCTACATGGTAGAGAGAGAGCTCTACGGTCCCTTCCTCTTCTTATAAGGACACCAGTTGTGTCTGGTCAGGATTCAGCCCTTACAACCTTATTTGACCTTCATCACATCCTTAAAGGCTCTATCTCCAATACAGTCACATGGTGGGGGGCTGGTGATAAGGATTCAACATATGAATTTTCAGGGTCGGAGGGACACAATGAAAAACACAGAGTGTAAGTTCCAAAAAGTCATGGGCTTTGTAGGTTTCGTTCAGTGACAAAATTCCCATCTCATATTACAGCTCCCAGCACAAAGGAAGGAAATACTCAATAAATGATGGTTGAATTGAATTAAAGCGGAGAAGGGACATGGTCTGATTTATAATTTTAGAAGATGGACTGGACAGCAACAAAGGTTGAAGCAAAAAAACTTGTTAGAAGGCTACTGATAGGGGGAGGGAGGGGACACGGGCTCATTGCTGTGTGTGCCCTGCAGTCTGTCCCTCACTCGCCGCCGACTGCCTGTCTCGTCGCCGGCAAGCTGTGCCGCCGCCCCACAGAAATGCTTCGATTACCCGCAGTCCTTCACCAGATGAGGCCAGCGTCCAGGGCACTGGCTCCTCATCTCACTCGGGCTTATGCCAAAGATGTAAAATTTGGTTCGGATGCCCGAGCCTTAATGCTTCAAGGTGTAGACCTTTTAGCTGATGCTGTAGCCGTTACTATGGGGCCAAAGGGAAGGACAGTGGTTATTGAACAGAGGTGGGGAAGTCCCAAAGTGACAAAAGATGCTGTGACTGTTGCAACGTCCATTGACTTAAAAGATAAATATAAAAATATTGGCGCTAAACTTGTTCAAGATGTTGCCAATAACACAAACGAAGAGGCTGGGGATGGCACCACTACTGCTACTGTACTGGCACGTTCTATCGCCAAGGAAGGCTTTGAGAAGATTAGCAAAGGTGCTAATCCAGTAGAAATCAGGAGAGGTGTGATGTTAGCTGTTGATGCTGTAATTGCTGAACTTAAGAAGCAGTCTAGGGGCTTCCCTGGTGGTGCAGTGGTTGAGAATCTGCCTGCCAATGCAGGGAACACGGGTTCGAGCCCTGGTCTGGGAAGATCCCACATGCCGCGGAGCAACTAAGCCCGTGAGCCACAATTACTGAGCCTGCGCGTCTGGAGCCTGTTCTCCACAACAAGAGAGGCCGCGATAGTGAGAGGCCCGCACACCGCGATGAAGAGTGGCCCCCACTTGCCGTAACTAGAGAAAGCCCTCGCACAGAAACGAAGACCCAACACAGCCATAAATAAATAAGTAAATAATTAAGAAGAAAAAAAAAGAAGAAGCAGTCTAAACCTGTGGCAACCCCAGAAGAGATCGCCCAGGTTACTACGATTTCTGCAAATGGAGACAAAGAAATTGGTAACATCATTTCTGGTGTGATGAAAAAGGTTGGAAGAAAGGGCGTTATCACAGTAAAGGATGGAAAAACACTGAATGATGAATTAGAAATTATTAAAGGCATGAAGTTTGATAGAGGGTATATCTCTGCATACATTATTAATACATCAAAATGTCAGAAATGTGAATTCCAAGATGCCTGTGTTCTGTTGAGTGAAAAGAAAATTTCTGGTGTCCAGTCCATTGCTCCTGCTCTTGGAATTGCCAACGCTCACCGTAAGCCCTTGGTCATAATTGCTGAAGATGTGGATGGAGAAGCTCTAAGTACACTCGTTTTGAATAGGCTGAAAGTTGGTCTTCAGGTTGTAGCAGTCAAAGCTCCAGGTTTTGGTGACAACAGAAAGAACCAGCTTAAAGACAGGGCTATTGCTACTGGTGGTACAGTATTTGGAGAAGAAGGGCTAACTCTAAATCTTGAAGATGTTCAGCCTCATGACTTAGGAAAAGTTGGAGAGATCATTGTGACCAAAGATGATGCCATGCTCTTGAAAGGAAAAGGTGACAAGGCTCAAATTGAAAAGCGTATTCAAGAAATCATCGAGCAGTTAGATATTACAGCTAGTGAATATGAAAAGGAAAAACTGAATGAACGTCTGGCAAAACTCTCAGATGGTGTTGCTGTGCTAAAGGTTGGTGGGACAAGTGACGTTGAAGTGAATGAAAAGAAAGACAGAGTTACAGATGCCCTTAATGCTACGTGAGCTGCTGTCGAAGAAGGCATTGTTTTGGGAGGGGGCTGTGCCCTGCTTCAGTGCCTTCTAGCCTTGGATTCAAAACTGCAGCTAATGAAGATCAAAAAATTAGTATAGACATTATTTTAAAAACACTCAAAATTCCTGCAATGACCATTGCTAAGAATGCAGATGTTGAAGTTGAGAAAATTTTGCAGTTCTTCAGAAGTTGGTTATGACGCTATGCTTGGAGATTTTGTGAATATGGTGGAAAAAGGAATCACTGATCCAACTAAGGTTGTAAGAAGTGCATTACTGGATGCTGCTGGAGTGGCCTCTCGGTTAACTACAGCAGAAGTCGTAGTCGCAGAAATTCCTAAAGAAGAGAAGGATCTTGTAATGGGCGGAATGGGTGGAATGGGAGGTGGTATGGGAGGTGGCATGTCCTAATTCCTAGAAGAGTGCTTTACCATCATTAATGAGCTGTGAGAGGAAGCTCAAGGCAGCGTTCCTCACCAATAACTTTAAGAGAGGTCAGCTGAAGGAGATGACTGAAGAAAAGGCTGGCTGATGTTTAAGAAAATCACTATAACCATCAGTTACTGGTTTCAGTTGACAACACAGAATGGTGTACTGCTGTCATTGTCCGTGCCTACAGCTAATTTATTTTGTATTTTTGAATAAGGACATTTGTACGTTCCTGGTTAGAAAAAAAAAAAAAGGCTATTGATAGAGTTGTCCACACAAAAATAATTGGACCAGAATGTTGTCTGTGCATACTGAGAGATGTGATTAAATTTAAGCTATATTTAGGAGGTAGAACTGACTGTATTTGCTGATGCATTACTGGATAATTATGGATGAGTTACATAATTATTTATGTAGGTTTCAGGCGTGGGCTATTAGATGGATGAGGGGAAGACGAAGGGACAGCTGGGGAGGCAGGGAAGGAAAGCAAGAACTTGGTTTTGGACAAGGTAAGCTTGCGATGCCTGAGAGATACACACGTGGAGGAGACATGTAGGCAGGTGGATATATAAATCTCGAGCTCAGCAGAATGTGGTGTTTCCTCCTGCCCTGAAAAGTTCTTATTACAGCGGTGGTGAATCTTATCATCAATGGAATCTTACACTGATAATAGTTATACCTCACACTTAGTGGGCTCTGAACTTGGGCTAGGTGTTGAAATTTTCTCATTTGATCCTCACAACTACTTTTGCAGTGTGTCATTTTTGTCTCCATTTCGCAGACAAGAAAACTGAATATTAGTAAGTGAAATGAAATGTCTGAAGTCACCGATCCAGCAAATGGGAAATGTAGGATTTGACAGCAAGACTGTTTAACCCCTGTTCTCTGACCAAAATGTCCTCCTGTCTCTCAAGAGGCAGAGGTCTTGGAAACATTTCCTACTGTGCTTCTATATTATCATGTGACCTTGAACCTCAGGTGGGAAATGAAAGGTAATCTGTTAGGTCCCCTGCAGTTCTGCTATACTGCAATGCTGATCTCTTTTGTAAATCCCATTTTTAAAGTGAGTTTGCTGTAGGTACCTATCAGAGATGAAACCCAAGCTGACAATTCATTTTGATGTGTATGAAAAGGGCAAATCTCTTTAAGTGAAGACCCAGCACACTAGCTTTCTTAATCTGAATTCCAGTGGAGTAAGAAGAAAACTCTTCAGAACAAATACTTCTGAGTGAGAAAATGTTCAGCATCTCAGATTCATTTTATCATCTGAATGATAACCTCGAGGGTTCCTCTGAGCCGAATGTGGGTGTGATGCTTGGGCCAGACACACAGCTTTTCCTCTAATGCTTGCACCCAGGGTCTGCCAAACTTCCCCACCTACGCTGTCCCAGTGACACATGGGTCACCTGTCATCTGGCTCCACCGTGCTGGGAGGTGACAGATTGTATTATACTTTCCACTAGTGATTCTGATTGCCCTGCATTTCAGAAAGGACCCTCCTAACTTATCCTCCTGGCTTATCCTTTGGACCAGTGTCACCCTTTTGGTGTGTGTGTGGGAGGGGCATCTGGTATGGACAGTCAATTTGAATTTGATTGGAACATGCTAACGAGCTATTCATTTGGGGAGTAGGGGTTGTTTCTGATTAGATTAAGCTTCTGAGAGAGGAAAGAAGCAGCCGCTGATTAAAGACATAAAAAAGGAAACACATTAAATGAGTCAGTGGTTCATCTTCATATAGCAAAGTATAAATTAAACATAGTCCTGGGGATCAGCTCTGAATAGCAGCTGGGTAGAGCGAGCTTTTCTGAATACATCCACAGGAGAAGGCGCTCCCAGCAATTCAGAGGGGCTTAACCCACCAGAGAGGGCTCTGAGAACTCCTGAGTAAATGGATGGGCTGAGTTATCTGATAAAAATGTCTCTCACACTAGGGACGGGAAGGGTTTTATTTGGATTTCAGAAAATTGTTCCCTGAGTCCCTGTGACATTCAAGCTCATTATTATTCTCTAACAGCATCAGTGATGGTAATGGGGCCAGAGATCTTAGTTCAAAACAAAAGATGCAATTAGAGTAGAGAGCACACGTGTCAATGGGACCCTGATTTGGAACGTGGCCAATACTTCTGTCTCAGAGCTTGGGGCTTCTGTAGTTTTGGTTCTATAGAAACGCCTGGGCTGGAACTAGCCTTCTCAGCTTCATGCAGGGGGAAGCTGTGAGGGTCAGCCCTGCTAGACTGTGTCACCTGACCAGGGCTGGCGGTGTGGCTGCAGCCCCGCCTCCCCTGGCTCACACTAGGATCTCTGGAGCTGCCATGGGGCTGCTACCTGTGGCTGTCGGAGGAACCCTGAGCCATGCATGGTCTCCAAGCCCCTGGCTTCTCCCCTTCCAGCCTGCTGGCTTCTCCCTTGCTTTTCTTACTGCTGTTCTGGTTCTGAACTGGAACCAGACTCTCCCCTACAGCCTGTTTTGCAGGAGTCCTAATACCTGCCTACCCCTGGCAGCTCCCTCTCTCCCCCCTGGTGACTAAATCTCCTCTCTGTATCTTCAGTCCCTAGTGGGGACCTGCTCTGAATGCACTTATCATCTGGACCTGGACAATCTCCCCCCATGCCTGGAAACTTCTGCTGCAAAGTCTCACCCAATAGATTGAACCCCTGGTTATCCATGCTGCAGGGCCCAAGCCTCTCTGGTCACTTTGCCTCTCCACATGCTGGCAGCTTGTATGAATCAGGGAAATGATCACAGTCTGCAACAGCAGCCCCCAAACCCCAAAGGCTGAACCCAGGACAAGTTTATTTCTCACTCACTTCACAGTCCTCTAAATGTTGGGGGGCTCTCCTGGGCAGCTCTTCTCCAAGTGGTAACTGAGGACTCAGGTTGCTTTTCTTGGGGGTTCCCCGTCTTTGAACTTCAAGGTCATCTTGGTGTAAACATCCAGTGGATTGGGAGGAGAAGCGGTAGAAGTGTTCATGGGTTTCCCACACTAGATACTTACCCACCTGGGCCTGAAAGTGACAGCTGTAATTTCCTCTCTTATTTCATTGGCCTGAGCTGCTCACACAATCCCTCCCGACTTCAAAGGAGGCTGGGAGATGTAGAGGAGCACAGATATTCGTAAGCAATAGGAGTCAGACACATTCTTGGAGACCACCCTTCTCCTGGCTCCACTTCCCCAACCCCAGGTAGGACCAGGCCTGTCTTCTTCCTTTTCTTCCATTCTGTCTTGAGTCCACCCCAGACTGCATTTGGACAATAGTAATCAGGGCTGTTGGCTGCTATGAGTTTTAAGGTAACCATGTATAAGTTCACCTTGTTTGGAACCACTGAAAGAGGGCGTCTAATCTCAATGACCACGTGTTTGCTAAGCGATCCTCCTGGAATTTCCCATAAGGAAATGAACTTTCACGGTCCCAATCTTTAGAGTCAGAGCATTAGGGTCCGAGGAAAGCTGGGGCCCCTGTCTATGATGGACTGGTTTGCTGAGCTTGGCATCATGGCTGCCCCTGGGTTTCCTATAGGTAAACAGCTATTTCAGCAAATCTCAAGTCCCTGCAAAACAGCCTTTTAACTTTTTCTTCATGAAAAGTTTGCAGACATTCCAGCCCAGCTGGTCTTTTCTTGGATTCCTGCCAGATGAATCCTCCTGCTGCCTTCTGATAGTTAGGAAGGATCCCTTTCAAACAGGGAAACTGCTTCAAGGGCTTCTTACGGCTGACCCAAAATCAGACCCCTTCAGGGACACCTTCCAAGAAAAAGCATCATTTTTTTTTTTCCCCGAGCAGCAATTCTGTCCAAAAGACCTCTTGGCAGTGTTTTATTGTAAGAACAGGGCTTGGGAAACTGGATCCCCAGGGAATGTTTTTCTTTGGAGTCTGATGGAGGAATAAGCATTGTCAGACTTTAAAAAATGTTTCCTTACACTTGAAAATAATGAAATATCTGCCTTTGGAAAGCTGGGAGAGCACCAAGGAAAGTGCACAGGGGATGAGTCAGAACTAAGGCTCAACTCTCAATCCTTCATTCATGCAATTTATCGAGTATCTATCATGTGCCAGGCCCTGTTCAGGCTCTTGAGATTCCTTCAGGAGAGCAAGGTGGCCAGGGGTCTTCTCTCACAGGCTGGTGTTTTGGGCCCATAAATAGGAAAAAAGCTCCATCTCACTGGTACTCAGGGAAATGCAAATTAAAACTACAGTGAGAGTGAATTTCTCACCCATCTATGAACGATGCCAAATGTTGGCAAGATTGTAAAGCAAAATGAGTGCTCATCTGTTCTGGTGGGACTGGAACATGGGATTCTCACTTTGGAAGAGTTTCACTTTCCCTGGGAGAGTTGAATGTGTGTTATAACCTATGGCTCAGAAATTCCACTATGTGTAGATACACAGACAGGTGCTCTCTCTTGGGTGCCAGGAGACACGTATAAGAATACTCGAAGGACCACTATTCATAATCCTGAAAACAACCAGACTGTGGACCACCAGGAGAATGCATAAATAAATGTGTGTACATTTATACAACGGAACACAATGGTGATGAAAATAAATGAAGCAAGAAGCAAGTTGAAGAATGCAGACAATATACTTCCATTTATACAGCATTTAAAACCAGGTAAAACTAAGTACGTAGTCGAGCTTGATGGCAAGGAAATTATTAACAAGATTCAGGATAATGGGTTACCTTTGTGGGTAAGGAGGAGCACACAGAGATTTCTAAGTTGCTGCCAGTACTGTTTCTTAAGTGGGCGGTAGGTAAACAGTTGTCCGTTGTGTTAGGTGTCTTTAAACTGTACATATACAATGTACACAGGCACACAGCTGGAGGAGGTATAGGTGACATGGGAATGCAGAGCAGAGGCATTTAAACAAATTCAGGGCAGACAGGGTAAGTAGGTAGGAATTAGCCAGGCAAATAAATATATGTGATAGGGGGAAGAGGCTGACAGCCTCTGGCTTTTGACTTAGCTTTGCCCAGGTTTGACCTCTCTCTCCTTCTCATTCCCATGCACGGCTGCTACTAGAGTTGAGACGCATGCAGTGTCTAGGTGATGCCCTAGTCAGTGTCTTTGTTTGCCTGCATTTCTGACCCTACAACCACTCTGCAAACACGTTGCTGGTCTTCTGCCAGCCATTCTCAGGCCTCAGCCTCCATCTTCCTTGTCTTCCTCCCGCCAGCCTGCCTGGGTTGCCTTTCGACTCTTATCTCAGCATTTCACAGCCAAATTAGGCGAGACAGCTACACATAAAAAGGTAATTAACAACATGAGCCAAGAAATAAGGACCACTTGAGTGGTGCAAATCGTGTTTCAGGACTTTGGAGGAATAGGGCCAGGCTGGCTTTGGATGGACGGAGAGCAGGAAGGAGGATGTCTGGGCTAAGGGAACAGTGGCAACATTTTGCCAAGAGAGAAGAGCTCATTAAATGTCATAAGGAGATAAAAGCTGGACAGGATTTGGGATCTTATCCTGTGGACTGTGGTTATGAATGACAACTAAGGTGCCACTGCCCCCCAATCACTTACCCTCAGTAGATATTACTAATAAATGGTGGCATGCTTTTCCACTGAGCCCAGACAGAGCCTCAGAATCCTTCTTAGCCCAGTGCTTCAGAAGGACATTAATCAGTGAATGGATTTAACATGGGAGTGTTATCTGCTATTCCTACCAAAGACTACAGAGTGATCACCAGACTCTGAGTAGGAGAAATGGTCACACTGTATCCTGATGTCTTGCCTCCAGTGTCTCCCTATTTTATAACTCTCAATTCACAACTCTACCAGTTGTCTCAAATACTGGGTAATATTTGAGGTATTGGCAAGAACACTTAGAACCACAGAATGCAAAAAGTATAAGGTATCTAACATGTCACCGAGTCCAGCTCCTCCATTTGGCAGTTGGGAGAAACTGAGGCTTGGGAAGGAAACAGGTCTATTTATGTAAGTGGCCAACATAGGACATAAACTGTCTTCTGACCCTGACCTTGGACCAGCAGCTCCCAGTCCTGGGAAGGGAAGGGAACCTGATCCTTCCTAAGAACCTACTAGATGCCTATCTTTGCTAGAGGGAGCTTTTCATACAGCATCTCTTTTAAACCTGCCAGTTGCCCCAATAAAAAGGCAACTGACATCCAAGAACAGGTCCAAGTCAAAGGCTAATGTGTGACAGAGGCAGGATTCACACTCTGTCTACCAACCCCCAAGACCTGCGTGCTTTCTTGTAGTTCCCAGATGGATGCACAAAGTTTTTTCAGAAACAATCACAGGATTAGGGCTCCCTGGGAAGGGCTGTCGGTGAGTGTGACTCGCTCTTCTGTTTACAACAGTTCAGGTTCTCGGTCACGGTCACGTCTGGGGGCAGCCCAGCAGCTCCTCCGTGGGCGTCTGGAAGCGTTGACTAGGTGGGGGGGCTTTCTCTACAGTGAGTTCATGGTTCCATAAGACGAAACCGCCTGCAGTCGCCCAGGTTCATTTGATAGCTTCCTGAGTTTTATAACGGTAATTCAAGCTCTGCAGCCAAAGTAACTCTTCTTGTTTGTAGCAACATGCACTTAAATGTCAGAGCTTTGCTGAAAAACCACTCGGGTTTGAAGGAAGTCATTGTGTTCAGTAAAATCTGGCACATTTTATGTTTATGGCCTTTATTAGAGGAGCCAGCTAAGCGAGTTAAGCGGCCTCTCTATACGGTGAGTGAAAGCCCAGGGCTCTGGGATTGCTGGAATCACTCATTCAGATCACGGTTATTGAACATGTCCTGAGTGCCTGGTGCTGGTATATGCAACGTGCTCCTTGTCTTCCTGGAGCTTATACTTTAGCAGGGCAATGGAGGTGGAGGGCAGACATTGAATGAAGAAATACGTAAATAGAAGTATTGTGAATAAGCATTATTAAGAAAAAGGGTGGGGTGCTAAAAGTATTCAGAGGGGATCTAATTTAGACTGGGTGGGTGAAAGAAGGTAAGATTTGAGCTGGGTAACGAGTGGGTGATTTATTCCAGAAAGATGGAATAGCAGGTGAAAAGGCACAGAGACAGGAAAAAAAATTGGTGTGGTCAAGAAACATGTTGCCCAGTGCCCATCCAGAAGCCACGAGGTCCAGCCTTGGGCTGACGTGCCACCAGGCGTCCCCAGTGCCTGTAAGACTAGCACACGCCTCACTTGTTATGAGCCTGGGTCACAAGCGCGCTAGGTAAAAAGTAAGTTCTACCTTGGTAGTGGCTTCCTGTGCCCTGCGACCTCATCTGCCTTCTTGGTTGCTGATCCTTGGTCCTCATTTCTCAGCCACCCCTTTGGTACCCAACCCTTGCCCTTCCTCCTCTTGGCATCTCCGCCCCCTAGAACTTGCAATGCTAAGCCATCATTCTGTCCCACATCTTTGCCCTCCCTCCAGCGGCCCTGCTTCTCTGGCACAATGCCTCCCGTCTATAGCCTCTATCTGGTTTGGGTCTTGCCACATCATGCCAGCTAAGACCTGTGTCCCAGGCCTAGATCCCTTTTACTTCCTCATCCTCCCAAATCTCCATGGAAGCTTCATGATGTCATCTTTCATGAGGTCCAAACGCCAGTGATTTTCTTTCCTATCCTTTGTCTGCCATCCACGAGAGGGTCTCTGAGATCAGCTGTGGGTAAGACTTCTGAGATTCTCTCTGGAGCAAGCCATTGGTCAGCGGAGCTGCTCGTCGTGTGGGGATCGTGGAGCACAGGCTCCCTCTTGTTTATTTCAGGGTCATCGGGCAGCGTCCAGAAGTGGAGGGGCAAACACGCCAAATACACATCTTCTGCTCCAACCAGAAGCTGCCAGGAACCCAAAGGCTATATCCAAGGCAGATGCTCACAATAGATGCGTTTCTTTTCACAGAAGAGAGGAGAGTGGAGACAACCTGTAGGTGAACAGGTGCTTCCAGTCTCTGGAGAGGAACCTCTCCCTGCTGGGCCAGGCACTCTGGAGGGCAGCACGTCTGTTGTCTGCTGGGCTTCAGCCAGACACGTGACTCCTCTGCAATCATTTGTCCCCTGAAGCTGGCTGTACAGGAGAAGCCAATAGCAGCAATCATAATGGTTATAAAATACTCAGTAATAACAAGTGCAGGCTAAAGGCTTACAATATTCCGAGCACTACGACAGGGGCTTCCAGAGCCCGCAGCTCAGTGTAGCAATCGCTGTAATTTGAGTTTCATAGACGGGATGTTAATTACCCCAGAGTTGCTGCTCAGCCAGCACATGGTGGGGCCAGAATAGACCCAGATGTCCTGATCCCACCTCGACTGCCATGCATACAGAGCTCACCCGGAGGCAGGCTCAGGGTCAAACACCTACCTGCACTCCATCCCCTTCTTCTACCGGACGAAATTGAGACTTGGGAGGAGAAATATCCTGCCAAAGGTGACACAGCAGCAGGTGGCAGAGGTAAAAATTGGAATCCACTTCTCGCTGGCTCCAAAGCCGTGCTTTTACAAACTATGTGCTACTCCCACCCAGCCCAGCCACCCCACCTCTGCTGGAAACCCGTGATCTGTTCTAGGCACCATTTAGCACATGTCTAATGGAGAATACGGTGAAGAGCTTGGAGAACATTTTGAAAGAGGGAAGGAGATTAGTAAACCAGCAGGTACCAGAGTGTCATGGTCGGGAAAGACAGGGCTGGGACCACAGAGCATGACAGGCTCACCTAGTTGAAGGGGATACAGAACTGTGACGCTGAACTGACACCCCAAGGATGTCAGGTGAAGCAGGGCGGGGTGGGTATGCAATTGCATGTGCAGAAATCCAGAGGTGAGAGGAAACCCAGCATGCTGGAGGAAGTAAAAACTGTCAGCATGACTGCAGCACGGAGTATGTTGGGAAGCAAGCACGAGGCTGGAGGGGTGGGCAGGGGCCAGGCCCCTGGAGCCTCAGGGGCTGTGCTGGGGAGGGCGCCGTGCAGGCGGGACGGGATCCAATGTACACCTTCAAAAGATCACTCTGGCTGCTGGGTGGAGAAGAGACTGGAGGAGGAAGGCAGGAGGGAGGGCAGTTGTTTGGAGGCTGTTGCAGAATCCAGATGGGACATGGCAGCGGTCTGGATGAGGGCGGTGGCTACAGGATGGGGAAAGGGGAGTGGCTTCAAGAGGTCAGCAGTGAATTCACACGGCTCCTTTCACTGCAGCTAAGGGCAGAATGGGAGGTGCTGCCACCACCCTTCTGATTAGAACCACGGCAGATGCTCCCACTCTAAGATGAAATGGCGACTGACTCTTTGAGAGACAGGTCTTGGAATAAAAGAGCTTTGTTCCAAATCATGTACTGTGTTGGGTCACTGAAATATGTCAATTAGTAGCCTCCGTTCCAGTGGCACAAAGAATAATTACCCTGACTCCGTGTTTTATCAGTAACATATTCACAGTATTCACAGGCTTTCCTTGCAAATCTGAGCAAAGTGAATTGGAAATCAGCACAGTCCCCAGAATATACGGGTCATGGACATAAAGGTACACACCCCAGAGCCTTCCATGGCTTCCTTTCCTGATTCTCGGAACCACCCCTGGGTGTGGAAACTTCCTTCAAAGCATGGTCACCTGGGGAAGCACTGGCTCTTCCTTGAGCTTTGGTCGGGCTCAGACTCATCCTTTTGCCTTCGTATCAGCTGTGTGGTCTTGGGCAAGGGACAGCCTTGGTCTCAGTTTCCTCATTTGGCATTGGAGACAATAACCACTACCTCACAGGGTTATTCTGAAGATTCTGCTGTGTATCATTTGTTCAGTAATAGCTGAGGCTGATTGAGTGCTAATTATGTGCCAGGCATCTTTCTAAGCACTTGGTATAGGAGCACTTTAATCTCCTCAGCAACCTCTTGAGATGGGAACTGTTGGGATCCCCATCGGAGATGAGGAAACTGAGGCACACTGAGATCCAGTGAATAACCCAAGGTCACACAGCTCCTATGTGTCATTTGTGCCGGTGCCTGGCACATAGCGGACGCTCAGTGGGGATGCTTGTTTCCTTTCCATTGGCCCTAAATATTAATAATATACTAAATGCAAGACAAGCTTAGTCCGTCCATTGCCTTCCAACTTCCAACAGGACCAACTGGTGTGAAATAGCCTGGTGGAAGAGAAGACATTCTCTTCCTAACTAGCACAGTGGGGAGGGGAATTAAGCTAAATTTGAAGTTGACCTTACCTTGGAGGAAGACCTACGGTTGTCGATGAGTACACGTTATAAGCGCAAATATCATCCGCCAAATCGTCCAGTTGACAATACCTAATAAGTGACCACCGCTGTCCATCAAGAGATCTTGAGTGCTTTCCGCCAAAAGCCTCACTCATCCTCTCTGACCAGGTATTTCAGATTCATCCCACTTTACTAAGCACCAACCATCTACTGATATTGTCTGGTTAGGCATCAATCATTTATATATTTATTCAACAAGTACTTACAAAGTAGCTATATGTACCAGGCCTTGTGTTCTGTGCTGGAGATGAGAAACGAATGAGATATGGGTTCTGCCCTCCAGCAACACAGAGTGAGGGGGAGGCTGACCTATTAGCAGGTAAGTTGTGGTATCAAGAGCTTTGAGGGCCAGAGGAGGAAGCTCTGCCCCAAGAATTAAACAAAGACCCCACAATAGTGTGGCTGGGTGGCCAAGCTCTTGAGAGATGATATTTTTTTCAGCTGGGGAAGGAGTAGGGAGGGCATTCCAAAATTACAAATAGAATGGGCAAAGGCCTAAAGACACAAAAGGATGTGCACATTCCGGAACATTGAACTTCCAGAGTGGCTGGAATGATTGTGGCAAGGGCTCCAAGACACTGTCCCTCGACGCTCAGGTTACAAGGTCATTTTTCTTTATTTTTCAAAATCAAATTGCATCCTGTTCAAGCTCCTACTCACCAAGGTCAGGGAGAAGTTTCATACTATTCCCTTCTTTATAGCTCCCCCTCCCTTGGGTTCTGACAGAACTCAGAGCCCAGGAAAGGTGGAGCCAGAGCAGGGCGCCTGGCTCTCCCTGTGGAGATCACTCATCTGTGTCCAGGCCCAGGTGGTCCATTTTAAGGCGATGTCTCTGTTGGGAGGCTCTGCTGGTCCCTCCATGTCAAGCACGGCTGCAGAGACCGTTATCAAGGATTTTAACTTCTCCCCCAGGGCAAGGAGAACCCAGATCGCTGGTCACAAAATGTCTAGTCTCTTCTCTGGGGGAGGGAGGGCGGAAAGACTGGAGAGGGAGGGTGCATTAATTCTTTGCTGGTAAATCCACAGCAACTGGAAACAAGACACAAATTAATGACTCAATAACCTTCCTGTTCTAGGAGTAGAAATAAGGTACAGCTCGCTCCCTTTGCAGACAGGAGAGTAAGGTGAGGAGAGCTGGATGTGTCTGAGCTCACGTTCATGGTCACCTGTGGTCTGGGTTCCAGGCTCAGGGTCAGGTCTGGGCACTGACGCATGGCCCATGTCTTCCGCAGGTGTGGCAGTGTGGCGGGAGCGTAGAGGTCCTGCCCTGCTCGCGGATTGCCCACATTGAGCGAGCCCACAAGCCCTACACCGAGGACCTCACGGCCCATGTCCGCAGGAACGCCCTCAGGGTGGCTGAAGTCTGGATGGACGAATTTAAAAGCCATGTGTACATGGCATGGAACATACCCCAAGAGGTAGGAAGCCCTCATGGGGGTGTGTTTCTTGGGGGTTGTTGGGGAAAAACAAACAAACAAAACACACCTGAGATTCAACTCTTCTTCCCAGGGGATAGCCAGAGTCTTGTTCGCCATGCTGGAGTGAATTCTCAAACCCTAAGATACAAGACGTTGAAGAAAAGGGGCTGACTATAGGGTGCTAAGGCATGTCTTACCCACCCCACCCCTGCTCACCTCCTCCTCGAAGGAGGGCTCCTTCCCTCCAGACAGCAGTGTCCTCATTCTATGTGACAAAGTTGGACCAAGTGGCTCCAAGTTTCCAACATGCTCCCAGGTTCTCAGCTTCTCTGACAATAGATATTTCATGGTCCTGGATGACAAATATCCCAATAATTACCAAAATTCACAAAATGCACCTTAATTTCCCTGTAGACTGGATTCAAACTTCTCCGTCGAACCTTTGACCAGACCAATAAGGAATATTCCTATGCCTTTGGGATTGCTTGAGCCACATGGATGGGGCTGGGCTACATTCCCACATTTTTTAGGCTACTTTTAACCCTGACCGAACCTCATCATCGCCTGCCACTGTCCTCTAGCCCTCTAGTCACACACACTTAAGAAGTGTGAGAGAGAAAGCAGTGTTTCTTTGGTAGTTCTGTTCAGCCTTGCTGTGTGTCATATGGAAGTAACCTTGGACCGCTGGGTTGGGAGAACCCAACAGATGCCAGCCACGGGATCCCCACCTGCTTGGCAGCTGGTCTGCCTGGAGATCGTTGCTTATGTTGCGTTTTATGTGAAACGGAGCTGTTGACTGCATGACCTCTTGCCTTCCTCCCAAGGCCATGGCTTCCCCTCGTGAGTCCTTTAGAAAGCCTCCATTCTCTCTTCCTAATAGGGCAATGATCGATCTTTTCTTAAAGTTTCCATATGAAGGCCTTCTTCCCCGATATGTCCACCAAGCTAATGTTCTGCTCAGGCTGAGTGATTGAGAAAGTAGGCTGGGTCATGGGTGGGAGCTTTCAGGCAACCCCCTCACTACCACGACCAGGGGGAGTGGTCTTGGGCTGATTGCATCCTCCTACAATCAGTGAGATTTCAGCAGCTGGGAAGAAGAATGAAGAACCAAGCAGTACCAGCGGGAGTGCAGCCAGCCCTAATGAACCAGGCCCGAATGCAGCTCTGACAGTGGGAGTGTTTCTAGGGAACCGGTGGTGCCTTCTAGCCCCATCTGTGGCTGTGGGCGTTGGATCACAGCATTCTGGGCAGGATGCTGAGCCCTGCTGTGGGTGTCCTCTGATAGCAAAATGTTAAGCACACTTGGAAACTCCCCAGGAGCTCACCAGCGAAGCGGTGTGGATCCCCGGCTTCTGCAAAGGACTGGCATCCTGTCCATTACTCTTGTCCCCCTTCTCTCTGCACCCCAAAGCTGCAGACTTTGTAGCCCTCTCCCCCCGATTGCAGCTGCCAGATGTTGAAATAGACAGCAAATCCAAAGAATAGTAGAGAAGTGAGTGAGTAGAAGTAATTGGAAAATGATGAAACTCAGCGTCTGCCTGTGACTCCTGGAAGAGTTCAAACCAAGTCAAGTGGGTGGGGCTGGGGGGGTAACACAAGAAAGCCAGATGAGGGGTGGAAATGTCCAGGATGAAGCCTTAGGAGGAGAAGGAAGGGATCAGCGTGTTTCCTCTTGACACCCCCCTGTTCGCGTCTATGTCCAGACTCCCTCTTCTGCCTCTTTCAGGCTTGTGGAAAGAGTCAACACTTTTCCACCTCCCGTCCACTTCTCAAGTCACAGCCCAATACTACCTCGAAGCTGCTTTTAACAAAGTCATCATGGGCCTCCTAACTGCTGAATTTAATGGCTATTTTAAGTCTTTCACTTACAGGATCCCACCTTTTCCTTGAAACTCTTCACTCCCTTAGCTCGAGGATTCCACACCCCAGAGCGTCCTCTTCTCTCCGACTGCTCCCAACTCCTTGTGGGCAAGGCTTACTTCCAGTGGTGGCTTAAGTGCTCCCCAGGGGCCCGTCCTTGGCCACCTGCTCTCATGATACGCATCTCCAGGGTAATCCCATCTACTCTTGGGCTCTGCAATGTATAGGTGTATACATTGACGGCTTCCTAGTTACTCTCTCCAGCCTGACTTCTGCCTTTAGCTTCAGACTTTCAGCCACGCATCTTCTCCTGGCTGTTCCCACAGGCCCTTCAGACTGAATCTGACTGCACTGCATACATTTTTTTCCCCCCGAGTCTGCTTCTGTTCTTATTCTCTGTCTGAAGTCATGATACCACCATCTGACCAGACATGTGAGCTTAGACCTGAGGGTCTTCCTTTAATCGTCTTCCATTCCCAGTCCATCACCGAGCCCACCTTTCCATGCCTCTTACTTCTGAGTTCAGGCCTCGTCTCTTCCTCTGCAACAGCCTCTGGTTGGTTTCCCTGGCTCAAGTCTTACCCCTCAAATTCATACTCCCCACTGCCCAAAGTCATCCTTTTAAAAAACTCACAGCGACCATGTCCTTGTCCTACTTGAAATCTTTACACGACTCTCCGTGTGCACAAGATCAGGCATAAAGTCCGGTGTTAGACATGGATCTGAGCTTTCTCCTCCACCCACCTCTCCAGCCGCACTGCCCACCATCCTTGTTTTGGAGGCCCTGCAGACAGCGTGGGCTAGGGGAACTGCCCCGAGCTCCCCGTCCACACCAGGCTGTTTCTCATCTCGGTGTGTTGGCCCATTTCGTCCTCTCTGCTTGGAATTCCTCCCAAAACCGCTTCCCCAGCCTCCACCCTTACCAATTCTCCTCCATCGTTTTAGACTCAGCTCGGGCGACCTCTTCTCTAGAAGCCAGCCCCAGCTGGGGAGAAAGCCCCTTTTTGCCTGCGTGTCTCTGTCATTGCATCATCACCCTGTAAGAGAATGTTCCGTTGTCTGAAAGTCTCTCTCATTAGACCAGTGAGTCTCAAATCTGGCTGAACTTTAAAATCACTTGGCCTCCACCCCAGAGATTATGATTTAATTGGTTTGGAAGGGGACTTTTTTTTTTTTTTTTTTTTTAAGAAAGCTCTTTGGGGATTTTAATGTCCATCCAGGGCTGAGAACCACTACACTAGACCATGGGCTCTCTGAGGACAGATTTTATTATTCATATCTGTGTCACCAGGCCTAGCACAAGGTGGGGCACGTGGTCAGGGCTCAGTAAAACCTCACTAATTCTTGTTAACAAATGAATCTGCTGGCCATATGTGTGATCCCTTTTTCCCTTGGTCAGTGGCTCCTAAAAGCAGATCTACAGACCAACTGCATCAGAATCACTTGGAGACCTTTTAAAAAATACCGATTCTGGGTCTCATCCTCAGAGATTTTACTGAGGAGGTGTATAGTGGTACCGGAATCTGTAAAAAGCTCCCCAGGTGCTGGTTTGGGGAAACCAGGTTTGGGTGACACTAGTTTAGCTAATCCTGCTTATCTTTCCAAACTCACCCTTAGCATCACCTACTCCAGGAAGCCTTCCTTGACTGCTCTCCTCCCTTTCCCCTTCATCCTGGCTGCCCCACACCTGGGGATGGACTAAGGGCCCCTCTTCCACTGTCCCTCAGCACTCTCTGCTTCCCGCCATGCTTCACACTGTGTGCAGAGTCTGTTTACTTGTCTGGATCTTCCAGACTCTGCTTTCAGGCAGACTGTGACTTCTTCCTATTCGTATGCATGATGCTTAGGACAGCGCATGACACAGTCTAGGCACTCAATAAAGATGAGTTGAAAAAGAAAGAAGAGGGAGGAAATGTGGGTGCTGCATCCCTCCATGTTTTCCCCAGTAATTTTCCCAGCTGCCCTTGATGTGGCGGCATCTCAATACATTCTGTTCAGTCACAGGCGCATGTGTTCCCTATTTACTTAACGTTTCGTCTACAGCATCCCAACTGCAAACGTAGAGCTGGAACCCTTCACCCCTGCCTAGTGGCTCCTTGGAGAATTAAATAAGTTAATATGTGGAAAGACTTTGATCAGTGCTTGGCAAATGGAAAGCACTAGAGAAGTGTTAACTCTTGTTGTCGATGTGCTCACCTGCACCCTCTGCATTCCCGCCCCAGCTTTAAAATGCTCTTGCTGGGCAGTCATCCTCCCTCGCTTCCTTCTATGCGGAGTCGTTCCTGGGCTGTGCACTGAACAGAACCAGCTCTCTCACTCACTCTTAATCACATTCAGTCCCAAGCTTTTGGAAATCCAGAGGAGCCTTCCACTCATGCAGCCTCTACTTTAAGTGAAAATCAGTTTGCTTATCAACAAACAAAGTCGGTCTGCAGCAAAGCATCAGTATTTTCTTACACAGGGTTCAGGAGCTCTAGATGCGCCCCTGCTTCCTCTTGCCCGAAGACAGGCTGAGTGCCAAGGATGACTCACCACGGTTCTTAGGCAACAGCCCTTCTTTGGGTTTGGCTACAAGGAATTTTGTGTCTGGCTGCACACACAGGCAGGAATACTGGACAGCTTTTTGTGTGGCTAAGTACGTTAGTGTCCTAGGGCTGCCAGAACAAATGATCACAAACTGGTGGCAGAAATGTGTTCTGTCACAGTTCTGGAGGCCAGAAGCTCCAAATCAAGGTGCTGTCAGGGCCGTGCTCCCTCCAAAGGCTCTGGGGGAGGATCCTTCCTTGCCTTTTCCAGCTTGTGGTGGCTCTAGGGGTTCCTTGGCTGGTAGATGTATCTTTCCATTCTCTGCCTCTGTCTCTGTGTCTCCGTGCGTTCAGGCCTCCCTCTCCTTTCTCTTATGAAGATGTAGGCTCATCCTAAATCCAGAACGATTTCGTCTCAAGATCTCTAGTTAATTATATCCGCAAGATCCTATTTCCAAATAAGGTCACGTTCGGAGGTTCTGGGCGGACATGATACTGGGGAGGGGCACTATTCAACCCTCTACACTAAGTATTTAGCAAAGGGGGAAGATACGTTTATTGTTTTCTAATAATAAAGGTCAAGGTGACCTTCTCTGAGAATGTTTACTTATTTCTCAATTTCCTCCCCCTGCTCTGAAAAAGAGTTTGATGCAATTTACAGTAAACACACAGTACAGATGTGCTGAACCGTTAAAATGGAAAGGCAAAAGTCCATTAGTAAACAGGAAGAGGAAAGGGACACGATATCCAGACACGTTAAGCTGAGCAAAACTCTGGTTCTTGAGTCTCCTAGAAGTTAAAGGAGAGATGGACTCCTGATGGATTGTCTCTCCCCCACTTTTGATTAGATTATAAGTAGAGAGACAAACCTTCCTTTGATCCTGAATGTAGAAAGGAAGTTTTCCCATGGGAACCTAGATTTTTAGGAAAACACAGAGGCCTTCCTGAGGTAGGTTCTTCTAGTTGCTTTCCGTAAAAGCTGAGACAGTGTTAATTTGTCATCACATAAAGGCAAGCGTAGCATGAAGCGAGAAGACCTGGGTCCAGGCAAATAGCTTTGTGATGTGAGGATAAAGTGCAGAGAAGTTTAAAGAGTTAATACTTAACAGATGTCTTGGGGTGTGGGGGGGGTTAGCAGGATACATTTATTGTCAGTTGCTAAGTTCACTATTTCATAAATATTTTTTCAACTCGGTCTCATCAATATAGTTCAGGCGCAGCGCTAGACTGTGGGTACAGAGGTCAGCAGAACATGTTTCCTGATCGTCAGGGAGCCGGGGTCCAGCAGAGGAAGGCCAAGTAGCAGTTGCTGGGAGGGCTCTCGGCAGGAGCCAGGGAGCAGACCCATCAGAGACAAGGTCATCGAGAAATATTCAAAAGGTATATCCTCACTGAAACTGCACCCTAGGAGTCTGGAACTTAAACCTTCAGGCTGTGGCAGGTTCAAATTTTTACATGACTGAACTCTGGTGGGCAAAAATAAATGTATTTCTTCTATATGTACATTTTGTTTTGACTCAAGCCCCTGTTGACTGATATCAAAAATGTGTTCTGATCATGTCCAGATACATGCAGCAGCCATCTTTGTGATTTTTCCCAGACATTTCAGACTTAAACTGTCAATTTCATTATTTTCCCAACCCCCGTAACTTGATCCCGGAGTTGATGGCAGAACCAGATGGGGTCACACTGCCAGCACATGGACTGCAGTGTCGGTGGGAGAGAGCTGTATGTGCTTCCCCATCTTCCTCTGTCTCTGCTCTGGGCTGATGTCTCATGAGATACCATGTGCCCCTCTGATCCCTGGCTCCATGGTGTCGTCCTCTGAGATGTCACCCGTCTCCATCTGATCCCCAGCTGGAGGGACCCCCCTCCATCCTCTGCTGTGGCATCAGCTCTTTCTCAGCTGCTTCTGTGCCCTGTTCAGCAGCTGGGGTGCAAGCCCAGGGCTTCCCCTCTGCTCTGGGATCACAAGAAACGTAGGGGCTTCTCTCTCGCTCTCACTCAAGGACACATCCATGTCTCCATGTCTACTCCTTGTCTGCTGCATGTGGCAGCAGGTGGCTCAAGGGCCACCTCTCTGGCACACCTGGGAAGTGAGAGACACAGTGCTGTCTATGCTAAGCCCCCCAGGCGTAAAGAGAGAGGCTGCTTCTCCCATAGGGGCTTGGTCTCAGGAGGCAGAAGGGCAGGCTCCTAAAAATGCGCCGGGTAAATTTTAATGCACAAACTCCAGACCCAGGTTGATTGGGTTCAACTCTCAGGTCCACCACTTATTAGCTGTGGGACTCTGGGCAAGTCACTCAGGAGGTCACTGAACCTCCCTTTGTCTCAACTCCTCATCTGTAAAATGAGTATTATATTGTGCTCCCTCATAGGTTTAAATGGGACCATGTACATACATAAATTTAATATAAGTAAAATATAAATATATGTGCCTGTCTCATGCAGAGCACAGCCTGACACATTGTGTTATGTAAGACTTAGCTGCCGTGATCCTTAGGAATAGTAATGTAATTAGTATTATTCCATCTTCAACTCTTTCCCTTCCCTCTTCCTCTCCCCCAGCAGTTCAGAATCTCTCATCTTATCTCTTGAGGTAGAGAAAACCTTAATCAGACTGTATTCTTCCCATTTCTTTCACTTATACAAAGACTACAGCTTTTTTTTCTGTTAGTAATTTTTAAGGATTTGCATCTTTATTTTCAATGGCCTTTGATGACGGTCCCCATCAGTGCTGATCTGATGTTTCACAGACCAAACGGGGACGGTTATGGGGCCAAGGCACACGTTGGGAAGTGCATGAGTTATATTCCCAGGTTGTCCCTTCACCAGACAGTCTCCAGAACCATGGTTGGGGAGGTTCAGGGAAAAGCTGTGCCCTGGTGGTGGCTGAATCTCTGTGTTTGCATCCTGTGCAGGACTCAGGAATCGATATCGGGGACATCACTGCAAGGAAGGCTCTGAGGAAACAGCTGCAGTGCAAGACCTTCCGGTGGTACCTGGTCAGCGTGTACCCAGAGATGAGGATGTACTCAGACATCATTGCCTATGGGGTGGTAAGGAGCTCGCCCAGACGCAGACAGAGAGCAGGACCAGAGAGAGGTGTGGAGAGTCAGGGAGGGAAAGAGCCTCTTGGCCCCCAGTATGGGACCTGTGGTAGACCTGTGGACAAGAGGCTGATTTCTGGAGCTGAGTGGGAGGCAGCCTATGCTTTCATAGCCCAAACCTCTCCATTCCCTTGAGAAAGGTGCTTAGTCTCTCCTTTACAGTCCTAAGCAATTCAGCTCTGGCCCCAAACCTGCATATCCCACTTAATAAAACAAAAACCTGCAGTCAGGTTAAGATTGCAAGACAATGTAACAAACCCCACTGTTCCTCAAGCATGGGTGCCTGAAGTTCTACCAACCAGCCTGCATGCCTCCCCCACCCACGGGGCTATGTCTTTCACTCACACAGAGCCTCCTGGTAAGGCGTTCTGGGAAATATAACCTTCCTGAGTTTGCTGTATTTTGAGGGATATTTTAGTAGTTTCCACTTATTGATTGGCAGCGAGCAGTTTCCCCAGCAGAGGCAGCAAGACGGAGGGACAGAGCAAAAGGTTTGGACCTGGTTCCAATCTTGACCCAGCCACTTCCTGGGCAAGTGTCTTAATGTCTATTGGCCTTAGTTTCTTCATATGTGAAGTGTGGTAAAATAATACTGTCCTCATGGGTAGAAGAAAGTCTCAGATACATAAATGTATTTTGTGTCTAAGGTCAAAATACTTTGAACATTATAAACTCTCCCATTCTTCCAATATCCCCAGGACCATACAACTCTTAAGGTATTTTAAATACCTGATTGATTTTTGGATATCTCACCTGGTTTTTGCTGACTGAACACATAAAGATTTTCTATGACAGTTAAGCCCTCAAAACTACCCTCAAAACTATCCCCTGGGGCCACCTGCCTTACCCCCACCCCCTGCTGTGTTACAGATGGGGAAACAGAGAGGCAAAGTGACTTGCGCATATTCACAGTTAATCAACAGTGAAACTGAGTCTAAAACATCAGCTTCTGATATCACTCTCATTCCTCCCTTTGCAGTGTCCCCTCAGACCTTTTAGATATCCCAGGATGAAAACTTGAAGGAAGAACTGAGGCCTCTTCCTTTGATGACCTGTGCTCAGAACTGAGTTCAAGACCTGCCTCGGCAGGAACATTATGGGTACAACATCAGCCTGGGAGGGGAAGAATCCTTGCTGAAGGGTTGGCCTCAGTGTTCCCTGAGGGCCTCCCAACTCTCACATCCTAGGATTCTAAAGGAGACAGAGCCAAGGTCCCAGGAACTCCCCCCTTCCTACCCTCCTGCAGGGCCTCTGTTGTCCCCGGAGGCCAACCTGTAGGAGGGGGTCATATCTTCCCACAAGAGTCCCCATGGCATGGCTGACGTGTCCTGAGAGAACTGCCCAGTAGCCTCTTGCCTCTCCACTTCCCAGGCTGGTACAATTCAGATGTCAGAAAACTCCTCAGCTGGCGCTGCCCAGCTTTTACCTGAGGCTCCAGATCCTGTCATCACCATGGAAACACACTGCACTGTGAGGTGCCCATCCGTCCCATCTACCTCCCCAGAACCATCCTGAGGATGCGGCAGTTACTGGTACCCCTACACTCAGCCCATAGCAAGTTGTGTGTGCTGCTTGGCCACTGTTGAACCCAGCCCAAACAGAATAGTTATGCTACTGTGGCTCCAGAGAAACTATTGGCCCAGACCTCTGGGAGCCAGCACAAGCTTCTGGATTCATGGTCTCACCAAGCTATCAGCTGTAGCTAAAGAGTATTAGCCAAACTCAGCCAGAGAAGCAGAGAAAGCAATGACAGTGGAGGTGTATGCACGCAGCCATTGCAATTCTGGGTCTTGGCCCAGGGCATTCTTGTCTTCCAAGCAAAAGGGTCTCATCTTATGAGCACATACAGCAGGTTTACCATGTATTCTCCTCACCACCACACCCAGAAACCTTTGGTTGGTCAAATAGTAAGTGGCATATACAGAGTTGTGATCCAGATCCGTTTGAGTCCACAGCTGGGGCCGTTTTCACTATGTTGTGCTGAAAAGCATCTACTCGCCATCCCAGAGGGCTGAGCTGTGTCAGCCGTTCCTGGGGCTGGCGGAGGTCTCTGACCCCCTGCATGTTCATCTGCCAGCTGCTGTTCAGGGCCCAGCCAGCCCCCCTCCCTCCTGCCTCCTCAATAGGCTGGGTTCTTACATGAGCAGAGATATGCTTGCCTGTCCAGGAGCATAATGAACTCTTAATGGGGGCAGTAAGGTGACAATGGGCAAGGCAGGATGCAGCACAAGAGCAAGAGGATTTCTGGGGCTGAATCTTTCTTCCTGGTGATTACTTTTATTCTGAAATGGAAAGACCAGATGTCTTCTCAGGGGCACGTTTTTTTTTTTTTTTTTTCCCTTCCAACTCATGCCTAAACTGCATTGCTCAGGTCAAATAACCCCCTGGGACTCTCAGGCCACTGTCAAGTCTGTATAACCCTGCCCATTAATCTAGTAAGAGGTCCCACTAATGCCTCCTGCAGGCTGAAGGGCCTGTGGGCCCCGCTGTGTGGGCATGGGCATCCGCCTGGATCACCGAGCTCCGGGCCTGGGAGATGGCATGGCTTTGGATAATCCCAGCTCTGGTGCTGACAGTAGAGATGGAACAGCATCTGGAAACAGACATGCCTGCTTCTGAACATTAGCTTTGCTACTTAATCATGACGTGACCTTGACAGTTTGCAAAACCTGAGAGGTTATAGTCACATCACTTCATGGGGCGCCTTTCACAGTCTCAGGATTGTCTCCATTTGCATGATGGAAAGAGCTTGGACTTTGGAGACTGACAGACTCCAGCTCTGCCATTTGTCCAACTATGATGCCATTCATTCACTGTTCATTTTCTTCATTCATTCACACATACTTACTGTCTAATATGTGCCAGGGCTGACCCACGTCACAGGCAGTGAGAAAGCCTGAGAGCTAGTCTGGTGACTGATAGAGGAGACGGGCAAGTGGAGACGTGACAAGAATACAGCGTGTTAAGTGCTGCAATCAGAGAAATGGAGGTGTTGGCCTCACACCCAGATGTGGGTCAGGAAAGGCTTCCAGAGGGACAGAGAAGCTGAGAACCACAGGAAGAGGAGGATTCAGTCAGGGAAAAGAGAAGGCCGGGGCAGAGGGTCCATGCAGTGGGAATAGCATTACAGACCGAGAGGTGTGCAGAGCTTCCTACTGTAACACACTTCTTGCACCCTTAAAAGAGATAGTATTACCGATCTGGCTATGTTATTTTGAGAATTAGGTGGGAAAATGCATGGAAAGCACTTCACCTGGGACCTGGCACATAGATGCAGTCATAAAAGCTAGTTTCCCTGAACGGCCTTCAGAAAGGTTATAGTGGTAATAATAGCAGCTAACAATTATTGCACATTTGCTATTTGTCAGGCCCTGTGCTGAGTACTTGTAGATATTGTTTCAGTTAATCCACAAACCTATGAGGTTGGCACTAGTATTATCCCTATTTGAGAGAGAAGGAAACAGACAAGGAATTATGTTGCTTTGTCCAAGGCCACACAGCTGGAGCCAGGATTCTATCTTAGCCTGTCTCTCCCAACTTCCTCAACAGACCACCTGCTTAATGGGGGGTGGATGACACAGAGCCAAGGAGGACTTTATCAAAAGGCACCACCCACCCCTCATTCAGAGGCCAGCTTCGGGGATCCAGGGGAGATCCAAGTCTGACATCAGGGCTTTCTGGAACTTTCTCTTTGCAGTAGAAGTTAGCAGGTCTCACTGATGGATTACAGTGTTCGGCTTCAAATGTGACACCCACCCCTCCATGGGCTGTGGGAGAAGTCCAGAGAGTATTTGCATATGCTCCTCCCACACAGGCCAGCCAAGTAGTTGGTTTATGATAGAGGATTTGCTGCATCGATGCTTCTGGGGCCCTGCCTAGGGAACTGACACATGTTCATATTTATGCAGAACCTCTAAACTTCAAGTTTGAGATTGAGCCGCTATCACCCAGTAAAGGAAAGGGAGCTCAAGAGAAAACAATTTGACTCTGTTCCTTGTCCCCTGTCAAGAACAGGGGACGCATAGAGCACACGTGGGCCTCTGGTTATCTGTTCCATTTCGCACCCCTTAACTAGGTTCACTGCACTCCTGCCACGTCCATCAGGACTACGAAAACTTAGCTGCTGTCTGCCTCTGGCCTTCCCCAGATAGATGACCCACCTGTGGCCCATTGCCCTGGTCTCCCCTGGATTCTGATCTACAGCCTCCTGTTGTGAACAGAGTGCTTTGATTGCTAAAAAGAGCTATTGAAGCTAGCTCAAGTTTAGGTGGGTAAAGATACCACAAACTCTCTCATGGGCTTAGGAACTAAAGTACAGCTGGACATGAGCACTCGAGCTGGGAAGCCACTAAAACCGCAACGGGGGCAGGATGATCTCTCTTGTCTCTAAATCTATCTGCCTCCTGCCTTATCTCCTCCTTGATCACCACTGGATTCCCCTGCTTGCACATGGCCCAACAGATCCACCACACCCAGTCTAAATGACCTCACCATCCTAGTGGCCAGCACCCACTGAACACGGTGTCTGGTCTCTCATCTGGACTCCTAGGACAGAATAAGAGGATAATGAGATAGTCACATTCCGGAAAGAGAAGGATCAGGAGAGAGGAGGAAAGAAAGACAATTGTTAATTCATTCTAAGCTATGAGTTGGTGCCCACCATGGTCTACTCAGCTATGGCATGGGAGCCAGACCATGTGGACCACAAGCTGCCCTTTCCAAAGGCTGAGAGTGAGCTTAAGCCAGAAGGGGACATTGAATATCGGCTTTCCTACCTAGATGTGGTAAGACATTGGTTCATGGTACCCAGACATTTGTTCTGCTGATTGCCATGTGCTTGTAGGTGAGGATAAGAGATACCTCTCTCTTCTCCTGCTCCCACTCTGGCCCCCTTCTCTCTTATTCTCCCACCAGACCTCCCACTCTGGAGAACTCTCATCAGCTGGGCCTCCGCTGGGGCCTGGCCAACCACTGCTGGATCTGCAGGAAGCAGAGAAGGCCTGGTCCTAGAGGATATCCCAGGCCCCCAAACAGCTGACATGTTGCCCACTTCCCCCAACCCTCAAGAACAAAGACTTCTATCCACGGACTTCTGAAGGCCATTATGCCACCCTTGTGCAAAAGGAGGGGGTGAAAAATCTAGTACCATCTCGTGTGTGTGTTCATGCATATCTTTTATTTTTACCTAGACTATCTCAACTCCCCAAACCCAGCTTGCTGTTTAACAGCATCCTAATGCTTCTCCTTCAGAGGAGGCTGGTCTTCCCTCAGCACCTTGATGCAAGGCAAAAGCTGGGCTGGTGCTTGTTGGTTTCCATAGTATTCAGGGGGCCTCGGATTGATTATGGAAGCAGAGCCTGTCGCGGTGGAATGCTTGTTTCTCCTGATTTAATGCATCTGTTTCTCTGTTCCTTTCTCTTTGGTGTGGCCGCCTCTCCTCTGGTGTTCAGCTGCAGAACTCTCTGAAGACTGATTTGTGTCTTGATCAGGGTCCAGACACAGAGAATATTCCTATCTTGTACATCTGCCACGGGATGACACCCCAGGTGAGTGCTCTGAGAGATCCCCGTGCACGTGTGTGTCTGGTGTGGGGAAGGAAAAGCTAAACTCTGTCATGGCTACTCTGGGCCCAGAGGTCTTGGGAGCTTTTCATTAAGAAGTATCCTCATGAGCAAAAAAGAGAGTCATACCTGCCATGCCTGGAAGGAGTCTGAAGGAGCAGATGCTGGGACACCAGGATGCCCTGGGGTGGGGCACAAGGAAGGCGATACATCTCTAAAGAGGAACACCTGCCTCCGTTGGGGAGACTGTGCGTAAATTACAGCCCTGGCCCTGGCAGCCATGCCTTTCCCTAGCAGGAGGGAACCCAAAGTTCCCCAGGCTCCTTGATGTCTCAGAGTCCCTTCGGAGTGCCACTTCACAGCCTCAGGCTCTGCCCTTTAGTAGATCATAGCTGGGACCAAAATTTATAGCCATGAGATCCTTTCTGGTTCCTCTGACCTTCTGGTGGAGAATGAAGGGAAGCTACTAGGAAAGTAAGTTATCCCCCCAAAATTCTCCATTCATAGCCTAGGCTTCAGATATCTGCAGAGGATGTTGAGACACTGGCAAGAGAAATGGTTTGTTCAACAAAGTACAATGGGCAATCCTTGACCAAGAGTGCCATAGACTGACCTGTTATGACTTGACATTTTCAGAGTTTACTTATCTTACCTCCAGAAGTGTACAATGATTTGTAAAAGGTATCTTAGTATAGAAGATGTGTATATTTGTGCAATTGCAATTTAGTGCTTAAAAGAGTTGTTACCTGCCTAAACACACAGCTAAAGGATATTGCGATGTGTGTGTGCCTGGTGTACTATGCCAAGACTTCCCAGCAATTGTCCACTGTGATCTCCACCACCTTGTCCTTTCTGTGGGCCAAGCTGCTGTGATATCACTGAGTGGCCAGTCACAGGTCAGCAGATTGCACTGTCTTCACACCACTCAGTATAGCAACTCTTTCTCCATTATTACAATGCTGTGACATTTTTAATGAGTGACTATTTTTATGTAAACTTTTTATTGACATAGAACATATATACAGAAAATAAACAAATTATAAGTGTACAAGATTAATGAATTTTCAGGGCAAACACACTCATGTAACCAGCACCCAGGTCAAGAAAAAACATTATTGCTTGATTTTGAATTTTATGTAAATAGCATCATAGGGTATATGCTTTCTCATGTTGGCATCTTTCTTCCATCATATCTGTAAAGTACTTCCTTACTGTTACGTGTAGTTGTAATCTGCTCAGTTTTGTTACTATGTAGTATTGCATCTTATGAATATACCATTTTCACTATATAGTCTACTGTTGATGGACAGTTGAGCTATTGCCAGGTTGGGAGTATTACGAATACTGCTGCTATGAACATCTTGTCCATGTCTTTTGGTGCACATATGTACTAATTTCTTTTGGATTTTTACCTAGGAGTCAAATCACTGAGTCATAGGGTTGACATATGTTCCTTTTCTTTTATTAGTTATCTATTTTATACATATTAGTGTATATATGTCAATCCCAATCTCCCAATTCATCCCACCAATACCCCCCTCCCCAGCTTTCCACCCTTGGTGTCCATATGTTTGTCCTCTACATCCGTGACTCTATTTCTGCCTTGCAAACCAGTATATGTTCATTTTCTGTAGACACTACCTGCATTAGTCTGCTAGTGCTGCCATAATAGAATGCCATTGGCTGGGTAGCTTAAACTATAGAAATTTATTTTCTCACAGTTATGAGGCTGAAAGTCCAAGATCAAAGTGCCAGCTGAGTTGGTTTCTGCTGAGAGCTCTCTTTCTAGCTTGCAGATTGTCGCCTGCTCGCTGTGTCCTCACGTGACAGGGGGAGAATGAGCAAGCTCTCTGGTGTCTCTTCTTAAAAGGACACTAATCCAATTGGATCAGAGCTGTACCCTTACGACCTCATTTAACCTTAACTTGAAGATTTGGGAAATTCTTAGCCTGTCCATCTTGCACAAAAATGAGAAAGCTTCTTCTGGAGAGAATACCAAGAGTGTGACTGAACAACCATTTGATTAAGAGATCGTGGGTGGGATTCATGGACTTAATCAGTCATCTCACAGCAGAAGGCATCAGTAGAGATGGGCTTATACCAGCAGAGACACTGCCAGTTTGAACTAAAGAAAAAGTGGGGCAGGGTGAAGGAATGCTATTGGACTTCTTGGATTCTATAAGATGGGACCATATAGCTATTCAGTTGTGAACATGCACTATTCCTCAAGAAAAGGGAAGAATGATACTGAAGGTGATTTAGAGACCATCAGGGCTGCCACTGCCACCACAGGCCCAGGGGTAAGGCTGTTCCCTCAAAGGATGGGCCTGCTGCTCTGGTTTCAGTGGGCAAGGATGGCCCTGCCCAGTACCAGAGGGGTAGGGCCAAAGCAGCGAGCACCTTGGGTGGGACCACTCCAGAGAGCTGAAGGGGCAGGCAGCCCTGCAGAGCCGTGAGGGTGATGCTGCCACCCCAGTGGGCCTGGAGGGCAGAGTATCGAGATAAAAGATGATTATTCTTGAGCCTTAAGATCAAGTGGAGTTTGCCTTGCTGTGGTTTGGGCTTGCTTGGGGCCCATCAACCCTTTCTTCCTTCCAATTTCTCCCTCTTGGAACGCGATCATCTATCCTATGCCTGTCCCGCCATCACATTTTGAAGGCACATAACTTGTCTGATTTCACAGTTTCTTAGCTGGAGAGAAATTTTGCCTCCGGATGAATCATACCTTGTGTCTCACACATATCTGATTTAGATGATATTTAGATGATATTTGCACTTTAGACGAGTTGATGCTGGAATGAGTTAAGACTGTTGGGGCTGTCGGGATGAAATGAATGTATGTTGAATGAGAGAAGGAAAGGAATTCATGGGGCCAAGAGCAGAATGCTCTTGACTGAAATTGTCACCCCAAAATTCACGTGTTGAAGTGCTAATCCTGACTGTATTCGGTGTAAGGAAGTAATTAGGTTAAATAAGGTCATAAAGTGGAGCCCTGATTTGAGAGGATCGGTGTCCTTCTAAGAAGAGCCACCAGGGAGCTCCATCATTCCCTGTCTCTGCCACGTGAGGACACACCAAGGAGGCAGTCGTTTGCAAGCCAGGAAGAGAGCGCCCTCACAAGAAACGAAATGCCAGCACCTTGATCTTGCACTTCCAGGCTCCAAAACTGTGTGAAAATAAGTTTCCATTGTTCCAGCCGCCCAGCCTGTGGCATTTTGTTATGGCGGCCAGAGCCATCTAAAATACTGTCAGTTTTCCAAAGTAGTTGTATTAATTTTTACTCCCACCAGCCATATATTAGAGTTCTAGTTATTCCCCAGTCTTGCCAGTATTTGGTACTGTCTGTCTTTTTAAACTTCTAGACATTATGGTGGTTGTATAGTGCTATCACATTGTAGTTTTAATTTGCATTTCTCTGATTATAAATGCAGCCAGGCACCTGAGTCTTCAGTTGTTCTTGAGTGTGGGTCAAGATGGCCAGGTCACAGGTAGTTCGGTCTTTGTGTAAATTCCCTCTCTGCTTTGTAATGCTTACGATCAAGAACACAACAGGTAAACTCTCTTTTAACAAATCTGTGTGGAAATGTGCAGGGTTGGTGCTTATCTAGATCACTGACCAAGCGTCAGGTGTTTCCTCCGCGGGATGATGGCTGTCTGTTCAAGCAGAGGCTGCCAGTCTGCCAGCTGCAGGTGATTCAACATGGGGCAGTCTGTGTTGTTAGGAGTGTGGATTCTGGAGCCAGCTCGCCTGAGTCCAGATGTCAGCTCTGAAACTTTCTAGTTGTGAACCTTCGGGCAGGTTTTTCGATTTGGGCCTATTTTTTTAATCTGTAAATTATAGATTAATAACGGTATATACCATAACGGTTGTTGAAAGGATGTAATACATTTAAATAGTGCTCAATAAATGTTAGCTATTAGTATTGCTATAATGATAATATTATTATTATTACTGCTCATTGAGCCTTGCTCAGTATAAATACCCTCAAGTTTCTAACTCCAACCCACATTGGACTGACTTTCCTTGACCTCATGTGCCATGTGCCGTGGGTTCCTGCTCTGGTCAAAGCCGACCCATAGACTACGAGAGCATTTTGCTATAGCAGCAAAAATGCAGTGGTGTAGGGGCGAGGGCAGTGAATGGGGCATCAGGAAGCCTGAGTCCTAGGCCTGGTCTTGCCACACATTTGCAATGTCACCTTAACCCTCTCTGGGCCTTTATTTTGTTTTATTCTTTTACTGAGGTGTACTTTTACACTAAAGTACACACATCTTAGGTGTACAGTTCAATGAGTTTCCACATTTGTAGGCACTGTACAGGCACCACCCAGATCAAACTCATCATCCCAGTGGGCTTCCTCACTGCGCCTCTTGGTCAATACCTCTACACAAAGGTAATGACAATTCTGATCTCTAGCACCATTGATTAGGTTTGTCTGGGTCTGTATCCTTATCTGCAAGTGAGGAAGTTGGACTGGCCATCTCCAGGCCCAGCTCTGCCAGCTCTGACAATCTGCTTACTTCGAATTCTTTTGTTCTGAAATTCAGTTGGCCTGGGAAGCTGTGAGTTTGTGCTGTGCTTGCCAGGAATTCTGGGAGCTGCCTTCCCTTGATGCTTTGTAAATCAGCTTCTCGATGTGGAGCTGCAGCAAGCAGACTTGGGTCCCCCTCCCCGTTCCCCACAGAAGCCTCGTATACGTGGGCTGTATATGGAACACTGGGCCCAGTTGCCCTCTCCTACCAGGCCTGCAGCTGAGGTGCACAGCCCAGAGGTAAGGAGGCTTGAGACCAGCCTCAAATCACACACATTTCCCAGAACAGAGAGGTGTAGGTACTCTGCTGTGGCAGGAGTTTGTTGAGTATGGCCTTCCCAGTGAGTTGGGAGAGCTGGGGAGAACTGGGTCATCCTGGAGATGGGCTGAGTATCCTTGGCGGGAGTTCATCCATCCACTAGGGTTGGACATGGGTACAGGGGTAAGCGATGGGTGAGGAGGCAGGGCCTCTGGCTCTCAAGGCTTCCCAAAGGCATCTAGTCGCCCTTAAGAATTTCATTGGCTCATGGAAGAGACGAGAAAAGGAGGAGCTCAGGGATATCACCTTAGTACAAGGTCAGGGTACATCTCAGAAGGGGACTGTGGACAGATACAGGCCTCAGGGATACTCTGAATCTCCCAGACTTGGTCCAAATTAAGTGCTCAATATGCATTTCCAGGAACATTTTCCCCTCCTACTAACAGCTCTCGGCAAATCTCTTGGTACCATGGCCACAGAGGTCAAGGAGAACCCAGGAAAGTTCACAGACGGGACTGCCACATCCAGTTATGCAGGTTGTGCGCTGTACAACTCCAGAGGAGGGATGTGGCACCTCACATTGTTGTCTGGGGAACAGAGACCTGCCCGAGGTGACAGTCTTTCTGGGCTCTGTTATGAAACCTCACGTGTTCCTCCTCAAGCATCACACTTGATAGGAAGCGTAAAAATGTTGAAAGGCAAATGATGAGATATAGAGAGGTCAAGAACCAGACTACCTGGGTTCAAATCCCAGCCCTACCACTTACTAACCCGCTTCCCTGGATAGGTGTCATAGCTTCTTTGTGTCAATTTCATAACCTATAAAGTAGAGATTTTAGTAGTATCTACCTTTTAGGGTTGTTATAAGAATTAAATAAATTGATGCACGTAAAACACTTAGACAACAAACCTGGTACACAGTCATTGCTTAGTAAATATTGGATAATTATTACCAGATTGGTAAAGAGATTCAAGACCATGTCCTTACGAATGGGAATTGTTTAGCCTGGAGAGGAGTAGATTTAAGAGAGACATGAAACTTCCAAACTTATAAGGACACAGATTTTTTGACTGAGTATAAAGGAAACTTTTCCCAGTCATTGGCTCAGGCGATGGTGACCCCTCCATCATCAGAGGTGTCCAAGCCATGTTTGGTGGGCTCCAGGGGCATTGTGCAGGGTTCCTATGTCATGTGGATGCTTAAGCTGAGAAATCCCTAAGGGCACTCCCACCCTGAAGTTCTATGACTTTTTAATTCATTACCTTTTTAAATTTTTCTTTAACGAATGAGAGTCCATAATATGCCAGATATTGCTCTTGGCCTTGGGAGACAGTGATAAGCCATATGGAAGTCGCCCTCACGAAGTTGCCATTCTAGTGCTGGAGACAGACTTTTCTGTATCATTTCATCCTCAGTCTTCAACCCAGCCAGGGCTTGAACTCTTCTCTTTCTCGGGAATTATGTATGTGGCCACAGTTGAGCTGCACGCCTTGGATTTCAGCCAGGCAAGAATGCTGAAGGAGGAAGAGGACAAGAAGGCAGGACTGCGACCTGGCCAAGTTCATCCTGCCGACTTTAAGGATGAACTTCCCTTCATTGTTTCCTTCTTCCAAATTTCTAAGTTTTTTTCATTTGGGGTTTTAAAACCAGAGAGAACCTGTATCAGCCAGGTAATAATCAATCCCCAAACCTCACTGGCATTAACCAAACAAGTTAATTTTGTCAGTTCAAAAAAGTAAAACATTTTACATGAAACATTAAACAAATTAAAATGAACAAGGGATAAAAACGTATCTAACTCATTAATAAGGGAAACAGTAAGCAGGTACTGAAAGTATTTGAGGAGCTCAGTATCTGTAAGCATTTTCTAAAAAGGAGTGTTAGAATAAGATTATAGATTAGATACAAAAGTAGTTAATGTCCTACAGGGAAATAAAGTCATAGCCTTTAAAGTCATCTTTTCTACCCAGACAGGAATCTAGAAGTTAACGTTTAACTTCATAGTGTCTGGGTACTAATCAAAAGGTAAATAACAAAGTCAAACACAGGTATATTCTCTTGGAAAATTACATACTCTTGGGTGGGCTTGTTAGACGATGCTCCAGTTATGATATTGAAAGGATAGGTAACCTCCCGTCCTTTTTTGCCTTATTTCCAGGTTTTAGGTAGTTCTCTTAGTCTTTTCACAAAGTTGGCTAAAGGTGGGGTGACTCTCCAGGCCCTTAGTGACTTGGGTACCCTTGTGGATTCACAGTCGAAGCACATGGTCTTTCCCCCCAATTAATTCCTAGAGCAGCCATAACAAAGGAGTGCAGACTGGGTGGCTTAGAGAACAGAAATTTATCATCTCACAGTTCTGAAGGCTAGAAGTCCAAGACCAAGATGTTGGCAGGGGCCATGCTCTCTCCGAAGGCGCTAGGAAAGGATCAGTCCCAGGCCTCTCTCCTTAGCTTCTGGTAGTTCCTTGGCTTGGGGCAGCAGAACTCCATCATCACATGGTGTTCTCCCTGTGTGCTTGTCTGTGTCCAAATTCCCCCTTTCTATGAGGATGCCAGTCATATTGGATTAGGGGCCACCACTCCAGAATGACCTCATCCTAACTTAAATAATTACATCTGCAGTGTAATTATTTATTATACTTATTTCCAAATACGGTCGCATTCTGAGGTACTAGATGTTAGGACTTCAACATATGAATTTTTGAGGTACACAATTCAACCCCCAACACCCCCAAAGAGGAAAAGTGTGACTAGAAACCTGACTTCTGTGCCTCAGATGAAAAGTGCCTCACATCACTTCCTGTCACATTCGATTCACCAGAGCTATCACATGGCCCTGCCTCACTAGAAGTTAGGGTTTTCTGGGTGCCCAGGAAGCCTTGTCTCTGCCACACAAACTTAGGTATTTTCTAAATCACTTCCTCCTCTGACAAATAAGAAAACAAGAAAATGGCAACTGGGGATGTGAACTACTTGCCTGGGGTCACAGCACAATCTACTGGCCAAGACAGGGCTAGGAAGGATGCCTGTATTTTGTGTTCCATTTTCTCCTCCAGTTTCATTCATTCATTCATCAAACACATGCTAGGTTGTCTTTCAGGAAGTCCTCATATTTTGGAAAGTTTCATTTCCCTTGAAGAACAAATTTGGTCTAGTGATAGAGTGGCATTGTAGAGCAACTTATAGTGGGGCCCAAAGACATCAGAGACCCAAAGGCAGCTTGGACGAGGAAGAGGGGTGGGGTTCACATCTGTGTTTCAACCCTTTGAGAGATTCTGCTTAAACGTTGTTTAAAGTTCACTCTGATAGCATTGTGATATTCCCGGGTCTCAGAGAAGGCCTTGGGTAGGAGAAAGCCTAGTGTAACTAATCAAATTAGTGAGGTGAAGTTGCTGAAGCATTGCTAATTGGTTAATGAGTAAACGTAACCATTTTATTTAAATTAGCAGCAAATTTCAAGCAATCCTCAAAATAACTGAGAATATTAGCCCTAATTAGTGTAACAGCCTGGAAAATTTCTTCTGCTGGGAAAAATGCAAAAATGGGGTCTCCCCACAGGCTCTGTTTATTCAATCGATCACTCATTCACTCACTCATTCCTTCATTTGTTCATTCAACAAACATGCATTGAGTATTATGTTAGGCCAAGAACTGTGAGAGGCAGAGACAGCTTTACCCAGGTCCCTGACCTGGAAGAGCGCAGATCTAGAGAGGTAGTCAGACACTTAGAAATTACCGTTTATACGGTGCAACCTACGGCCCCAAGCCACTTTCTCATTAGGCCATCAGAGGAGAAACGGGACAAGAAAAGGTCTGGAGACCTCTCCCATTCTTTCTGCCTGAATCTTCTAGACTGTAAAAGACACAGGGGGAAAAAAGTGCTTTTTCCACAGGAAGGTAAATTTTTGGCTGTAGAAGAAGGAAGATGAAAGGAACTTAAATTCTTTCTAAAGTTTTTGAAATACTGAAGCTGCCACGTTTATGCTTCAGGAAGTGCTTTTTGACTCAAGGTATAAACATTAGAATTGAGTTGAAAGAAGTCTTCTATTTACCCCGGAGATGAATTCCCTGTTAGATCAGGCAATGTGTTTAAGAGAAGTGTGGAACGGTAGATGGAATTTGTTGCCTTTGCTTTTTGGAATTTCTAGAATTTCTTCATTTTTTTCTCACTTGGCTCTCCATGCATATACACACACATGCAGAGAGAGAGAGAGAGAGAAATGAGTGAGAAAACTAGCTTATTTCTCTGTCTGCTAATCACTCTCTAGAAACTGCCATTCCCATGTGGGGTCATGATAAAGCCATCACCCCTGGCCTGGTTGGCAATGCTCCCAAGGCCAATGCATGCGGCATTAGAGGCCCTTCATGGACTGTGCTTGCACCCCCAGAACTTTCAAGTAACATCTGAGAGACAGTTGAAAAAGTTTTACTTTGTGGGACAAGAATTTAAATCGCCGGCCACTTCTCTGCGACCTTTGGCAGACTTCTTCACTTCTCTGCGATTTTTATCTGTAAATAAATGAGAATGCCAGGCACCAAGTGGTTGTGAGGTTTTGAAAAACTTCCCTGAGTTTGTTTCTTGGATCCTTATGTGTGGTTTTATTGCCCAGGCATCAGCTGAGGACTGTTAGTTTAGGGCCCTGACTGGATTACGGTCTTGGGGGAGCCTTACCCTGTCCTGAAGGTCTGGCTGGCCACCTCCAGCTCTGCATTATTCAGAAACTAATCCAAATAGGATTATTTGGATCTCTTCATTTTCTTAATACATCCTCTGCATTTAATATTTTATTTTATATTTCTTAGAGCTTCCGAATGCTAATTTGATGATTTTTTTTTTGTAATTCTATACATTGTTAATTCTTCCACTTAAAGTAGAGATTGACTATGGTAAGATACAGAGCAAAATAGTCCCTTGTCTCTGACCCAAGAATCTTGTATTTTCTACCAGCATCTGTTAGGTTAGCTTTTTAGTAGGGTGAAGTCTCAGATCCTTCACAATTCTTTATTTTAAATTGAAGTATAGTTGCTGTACAATATTATATGTTACAGGTGTACAATATAGCGATTCACAACTTTTAAAGGTTATACTTCCTTTATAGTTATTATAAAATATTGGTTATATTCCCCATGTTGTACATTATATCCCTGTAGCTTATTTTATGCCTAATAGTTTATACTTCTTAATCCCCTACCCCTATATTGCCCCTTCCCCCATCCCTCTCCCCACTGGTAACCACTAGTTTGTTCTTTATATCTGTGAGTCTGTTTCTTTATGTTATATTCACTAGTTTGTATTATTTTTTTAGATTCCACCTATAAGTGATAGCACACAGTATTTGTCTTTGTCTGACTTATCTCAGCATAATACCCTGCAGGTCCATCCATGTTGCTGCAAATGGCAAAATTTCATTCTTTTTTATGGTTGAGTAATATTCCATTGTGTGTGTGTGTGTGTGTGTGTGTGTGTGTGTGTGTGTATAATGTATGTGTATAAAATATATATATTATATACATATGTATGTGTGTGTATGTGTGTGTGTGTATATATATATATATATATATATATATATATATATACCGCATCTTCTTTATCCATTCATCTGTTGATGGGCACATACATTGCTTCCATATCTTGGCAACTGTAAATAGTGCTGTTATGAACATTGTGGTGTGTTCTGTCTTTTCTAATTAGTGTTTTTACTTTTACTTTTTTGATAAATACCCAAAAGTGGAATCGATAGGTCATCTGGTGGGTCTCTATTTATTAGCCTCTGAGCTGTAGCCTCACACGTTTCCAGGGGCCACCATTGCTGTGGGATACAGAGTGAGTGGGGCCTCTGGGGTGATGCAGCGTCTAGCCCCAGGACGCCCTGCTTCTTGCACATCCTCCGGACAGCCATCCCTCAGCTCCTCCCCTCGGCCCTCTCACTTTCGCAGTGCAGGCTGCTTGTTTGAGGGGGTAGTTTTTGCTCCAGAGGGCCCAGGGCAGTGATTGATGCCCTCACAAGCTTGGGGTCAGGCGAGGCTGGGATCTAGGCCCGGTTCTGCCCATAGCACATGTGTGATTGCGGCCAGTGACGCAGTCTTTCTAACGCCAGTTATAATCCATATAATCTCAGCACCGCCTCCCTTAGATCTGGCTCCTCCACAGGGTGTGGCCCAGGTGACCATCAGGGCTCCGTCTCCATCACAGACACCCGCTGGGCCCGCCCGTGAGTATCTGCCTGGAGCTGGTCTCACCCTGCTTTAGGAAAGTACCCCATTGCCATTTCCCTCTCAGTAGTTGCACACCGAGCAGAGCCGTGGCCCTGACATGTCAGCTCAGCCCGGGACACAGGCACACAGGTGTCCATGCTGCAGTGGTGACCTCCTCTTTCCCCAAGCGATGCCGAACCCTGGGCTGCTCCCGCAGCTCCAGTGCTAAAAAAAAAAAAACCAGGAGCCCACTTGATTTGTTATTCACTCCACACGATATGTTCCTCACTTCGTGTCCAAACTCCACAACCAGTGTTGAAAACAGTGAGTTTTGTGTGACTTTTATTAAGCTCCCACAGGCTGGGAAGGAGCGGTCATTAGTGGCCCCGCAGTGGGCCAGCGATGAGGAAACTGGTTCCAGCTCACGACCCAGACAGAGGCTGAGCTTCCCACAACTCACCTGCCGTTCTTGGAGAGCTTTGCCTCCAAGCTTGGGGATGGGTCACTGAGCCAGCGTCCAAGGAGCTGAATTTGGAACCCGACTTGGCTTTGTGGTCTCTTACAAGTCACTTCACCTCCCTGAGCCTCAGCTTTCTGATCAGGAAAGCGGGGGTGGGTGCTGAGATTTAAATCAAGTAACAAACTCCTGTGTGCCTGGCACCAAGCCTGGCACGGAATGGGGCTCAGTAACATTGGCTTCTTATTCTAATTAGGGCAATCTCTCAACAGTTTTGGGGAGGTTGCTAGGCTGCCTAAAGATAATGCTAACGACAGCTTACATTTATTGTTTACTGTTTCTAGGCATTTTTCTAAATGCTTTGTGTGTATAATCTCCGTTAAAACCCTCAAGAGCCCTGGGAAGTAGGTACTGCTATTACCCCATTTGTACAGGGGAGAAACTACTCACATAATTACCAAGAGGTAGCACCTGGCTTGAAACCCTGGTTGCCTAACTGGGAACCCACGCTCCGAGCCATGACTCAGGACTGCCTCCCTGGTTTCATTAGATATGTGGCCTCCACTCTCAGGAAGTTCTCTGGACAGAGACAGGACAATAAGCCCCCACTGTGTGGTGTGATGAAGGCTTGGCACCGAAGAGATGTTCAGGGCACACTTGCTGGATGAATAAAGGCTGCGGTGAGAATACAGGGAGGGAGTAGCCGATCTAGCCAACCACCAGGCATGTTCTTCTTCTTGGGATCTAAAGGAAAACCGAGTTTAATTTGCAGTTTCCTCCCTGAAAGGACTTCAGGGTCCAGAGACTGGGCTGAAGGAGAATTGAAAATACTACCCAGTCAACTCTGTCCTTCCCACCCACCGTGGGCCAGGCCACGGAACACAGGCGAGTCAGCTCTCTTGACTCATGAGGGCTCTCTGCGCATGCCCTTGCCTGTGGAGCTCCTGCTTTGCCCTGAGGAACTGGGACGACCCTCTCCCCGTAGGATGCGGACCCCAAGGATGCTCCAACTGTACTGTGCCATTTCATATAAGGGACTTGAGCATCCGTGGATTTTGGTATCCGCGGGGGTCCTGGAACCAATTCCCCACAGATACTGAGGGATAGCTGTCTGTATAAATGTAATTGTCATCACAGTTGATGGATATATACGTGAATTGGTGTACTTGTTAGTGGTCTCTCTCCACCACTACATCGTAAGCTCCTTGAGGGCAGGCACTTTGCTTTGTTCTCCAGTGTATCCCTGGTGCCTAGCACACTGCCTAGCGCAGAGTAGGGTTCAGTGCACCTCTGATTAGCAAATGGATGTGTTCATAAAGTTGTTCATAAAGACTTTTTAGTGAATGAAGGTAGTCTTCATAACACGACCTCCTAGCAGCCTGCCCAGACACACTGGCCTTGCCGCTTACCAGCCTTAACCCAGAAGCCTGACCCTTCATCTGTAAACTGGAGTTAAATTCACCTATCTGATAGACTCTATCAGATAGAGGTTTTGTGAGGGTTAAATGGAGAAATGCATAGGATGCTCTCCTCTATGCATGGCACACAGTCCGTCCTCAATTAATACATCATCATTGCTGTTACTTTTATTGGTAGTATGAGTTATTATCAGTCAAGATAGGCTCTGGCAGGATCTGTACTTCTTCTTTTAGACCTAGTATCTTTTCATGGAGACCCAGGGATGGGAGCTTGAGAGATGTGCCCTCCCCCACTGGGATGGAAGCCAGATCCTTGTCACTTTTCTCGATGAGGACCAGTTGCTATGGGTACAGGTTGGACAGGAGCGGGGGCTTCTCCTGCCACCAACTCTTGCTGACACACAGAGCTGGCCTGTCTTTCCGTGTGACCCCAGCCCCATGCAAGAGAGACTCTCAGACCCTAAGGGTTGTCCTATTGGCAGGGCTGTACTAACACCCTCCCCCCCCCCCCGCCCCCGGAGCTTTCTGTAACTCACTCCCCCACTCAAGCTGGTTTTGCACAACTGCATCCAGGAGAGCCCGGGATGAGAACAGCAAGCCAACGACAGAATGTAAGTCACAAGCATCTCATCTCAGGAGAGAGACTGCTCCTGAACAGACAGGCACAGTTCCCCACCTGTCCAAAGACACTCCCTCTTTCTTTCATCCGTCTGGAGCAGGAAGTGGGGAGGTTTCCCCAGAGCCTATATGAGTGATCTGCAGCCCTCTGCACAAAGCGCCAGCCATTAAGAAGTGGGCCGCTCCTTGCTGCTGTTTCTAAGTAGGGTGTCAGTGGCATTTCGGGTAGGGCAGTTCTTCATCCTGTGGGACCATCCTACTCACTGCAGGATGTTTAGCATCCCCGGATCCTGACCAGCATCAACGCTGATGTGGAACCAAAGCATCCCCAGCGCATTTCCAAAGGTCCCCTGGAGGAGGTGTTACCAGCCCTGGCTAAGAGTGTGACAGAGAAGGAGTATAAGAAATAGGCTTGGGACTTCCCTGGTGGCGCAGTGGTTAAGAATCCGCCTGCCAATGCAGGGGACAGGGGTTCGAGCCCTGGTCCGGGAAGATCCCACATGCCGTGGAGCAATTAATCCCGTCGTGCACCACAACTACTGAGCCTGCGCTCTAGAGCCCACGAGCCACAGCTACTGAGCCCGCGTGCCACAACTACTGAAGCCCGCGTGCCTGGAGCCCGTGCTCCACAACAAGAGAGGCCACTGCAGTGAGAAGCCCGTGCACCACAACGAAGAGTAGCCCCCGCTCGCCACAACTAGAGAAAGCCCGCATGCAGCAACGAAGGCCCAATGCAGCCAAAAATAAATAAATAAATTTATTTTTTTTAAAAAAGAAAGAAAATATCTAAAAAAAAAAAGAAAAAAAGAAATAGGCTTGGGGATTTGGGAATGGCTGGTGGCATCGAGTGGGGATGTCTGAATTGTGTTTATACCAGGGAAGCTTAAGGATATGCTTGTCTATTTCAAGAAAGTGCCTAAGTAGACGTGTTCAGAATATATCATGGGCCGAAATGGATTCTTATATTTGATTTTCCCAACTAACTCCATTGTCACTACACTGCCTTTGTCCCAGCTGCTTTTCCTGAAATCTATTCATTGCTGCATGTTAGTCCTGCCAGCGTCGAGTTTAAGTGGAATCCTTGAGGTTAGCACTGTGTTAATATACTGGGAATTTCAGCAGAGCTGGGCTCTCTAAATCAATCACCAAAACAGCTTTTTTTTTTTTTTCTTGTTCAAAAATACACTACGAAATGCAGGAACATGTGTGGGAGTGGAGGTTGACTTGGGTGAAGGACACACTTAAAAGGAAAATTTCATAACTCTTTTTTCTGCGGGAAAAAGATCTTAATTCTTGTAGAACTGGGCTACAGAACACATTTATGTCTCTGCAGTATCTTTAGCTCCTCAGAACATCCTGGGCTACTAAGAAGTCACTCAGTAATGTTTGCCTGGGGCATTCTAGGTACTTGACAAATATGTGTTGGATACAGGAATGACTAAATTCATGGAAAATTTAAGCCTTTTAAGTGATGATCATGATATGGACTGATCAGTATTTACCTTCTCAATCCCCCTGGGGGTTTCTAGGGTGTCAAGGTTCGCCCTGGCACCTATCCCTGGAAAATGAGGACAGCTGATGCCACGGGAGCATTTTATCGCCCATGATGTAAAAGCCAGGAGCTTGTGATGGGTCTAACTTGCCCACTTCTGTGATTTTTCTTGGAGTTACAGAAAGCTCCACCTCCAGGGAATGGGTGTGGAGAAGGTGTATGAGGCTGCAGAGGTGGGGTTTACAGGGTGTCGAAGGCAAAAAGGATGAGGAATTAAAGACTTGAAGGTGCTGGCGAGGGGTTGACGGCAGGAATGTGAATATAGCCTTTCTAGGGACCTGGAGAGGCCAAGAGGGAGAGGAAGGCAGGAAAGGTTATTATTCCAAAGGTCTCAGTTAGCTTGATGAGCAGGCAGTTGGGAAGTAAGAGAGGGCATGTTCAAGATTAAGATTTAAGGATATAGCAGTTCGGGCACTGAGAGCTGGGGTCTGGATGTGAATGGCCCTCCCTGGAATTGAGGCCATGGTGCAGGTTGGGTCATTCGTTGATTGAGACTCTGAAGTCTTGCTGGTGGGATGTAGAGGAAGCTGTGAGCCTGATGCCAAAGACCTTGATGGATGCGGTGGGCTGCCTGGTGAGAACAAAGTCGGCAGAGCGTGGTGGTGTCTAACATCTGATGCTTAAAGAGGAGATGCTTTTATACCAGAATGTAGGAGCTGAGGGTGGAAGGAGTGCCGCAGGGAGAAGAGAGTGTCAGCTCCATCTCATGTCCCTGATGAGGGAATCAGCAGGTTCAAAAGCACACAAGAGTGGCGGTATCCTCCAGGAAGAGCTATTTTGGAAGGGACAATGTGGGACTGCATCCTGCAGGCCTGTAAGCCTTGTAGTTGCCCAGCCTTGAGCCCAAAGAAAAAGCCCAGAGACAGCAACAGAGACATCAGTGGTTCATTGGGCAGGGGGATCTTACGCAAAATGTCCTGGAGCAACACCCCAGGGTGTGTAGCAAATGGTGGCCAGGACATGGCAGCAGTCTTTGCTACTCAGAGGAGAAGGAGGCTACCATTTATAGGGCAAATTGATGTCAGGTCTGCTCATCAGTTTTCAGGGGTTAATTAAGCCCTATAATTAAGAGGATTGGATAGTCATGTGAGTGAAGCAGGGACTGGTCGAGCAGGGGATGTACAGAGAGCAAGAGAACAGCCATCTTTAAGGACCTAACCATACACGCAGGCAAAGGCCCTGTCTTTGAAAGACACTGGGATTTTGATAGGTGTTTTCAGAAGACTCAAGGTGAGGCTTAGGAGGGAGGCAAACAAGGGAAGATCAACCAGGAAAAGAAGCACAGAGCATATCAGGGGGTGAGAGAGGGTGAGAGAGCCCCATAAAGACAACACAGATTAAACCTTAGGTACACACTTAGGCCCCATGGGAACTGGGAGGGTGGGAGGAAAGGGATGGCAGAATCAAACTGGGGGAACCACCTCCCCTTTACTGCAGCCACTGCAGTCACCCTCGGTCCCCAGCTTCTGTGCTCAGGACAAAGCACCCACGCCCAAAGCTCTCTCATCCCCACGGCAGCAGAACTCTGTCCCCATCACGTCACGCTGCTTTCAGTCCAGGATCAGCAGGGCTCCATGGAGCCTCTGCTCTGCCACGGAAAAGGGGTCAGAGTCCCAGCTGCCAAGGGGAAAAGAGGGCCAGGTCTTGGAGACCTTGAGAGGTCAGGGAAGGCTTCCTGGAGGAGGTGCTGCACCTGGACCTTAAAGAAAGTAGGATGGCGGAGCAAAAGCAGAGCAGGAAGAGAGCTTCAGGAGTGGGGCACAGGTGGAAAGGGGTGGAATCGAACCTTCCTTTCTTTCTTTAGTAAAGAGCAGTGTATCATAGTGGTCGAGAGCTGGGCTTTGGAGCCAGGTGACCCGAGTTCAGCTCCCAGCTCTGCCACTTGCTGTCTGTTCATTTACCTCTAATTCTGTTTTCTCATCTAAAAATGGAGATGATAATACACCCACTTATGCCGGGTTATTTTGAGGATTAAATAAGTGTGTTAGTAAAACAGCATCCCTGACACACCTGTGAAATGAGCTCCCTGGATCAGTACACTTTTGCCACATAGCAAACTACCCCAAGATTTAGTGGCTTAAGACACATCCATTTATTTAGCTCAAGATTCTGAGGGTCGACCATTTGGGCTGGACTGTGCTGGCCCTGTCTTCTGCTGGTCTCAGCTGGGCTCAATCGGGCAACTGTGGCCAACTGCTGGTCAGCTAGTTGAGTCAGCTTCTGGAGGTGAGCTGACTGTCAGCCGAAGTGAGGGAGCTTCTGGGCCCTGTGTGGGTCATCATCCCAGGCTGCTTCACGTGATGGTGGTGACAGGGGTTTCTAAGAGCAGCAAGAAAGGGCAAGCGCAACCGCGTGAGTGTTTTTCGGGTCTCTGCTTGCATCACGTTTGCTGTGGAAATGTTGTCAGGGGTCAAAGAAGTTTACACGGCCAAACGCAAACTCACCGGGCAGAGACATAGACTCCATCTTTGAAAGGAGGAGTAACAAAGTCACATTGCAAAGTGGTTCACGTGCAAGGATGGGGAAAATCTGTAACTATTTTTATAATATATCACAATGCCCTATTGTGTTCACTTTGTATTATTTCATTAATTCACTCATTCGTTTGTTCACTCATTCATGCAAAAACAATTACTGAGCACCTGTCTTGTGGGATGGCAAGAAGAGGAATCCCCAGAAGAATGGCCTCAGTTTCCTAGTCATAGTGCAGTCCGTCTGCACTGCTGTCCGAGGTCTGTGACATCCAGTAAAGACATGAGCTGGACCTTTTTTCCCAGTAAATCAGGTTATACTCTTTCCAGAGAAGAGGGAGATGAAGTGGGGGATGGTGTTAGAGCAGGTGCAGTAGAAAGATTTATATTTGCAAATTAAAATGAGATACCAGTATTTCATCCCCAGGAAGTCCATTTTTCTGGGCTAACTTCTCCCTGCTGGATCTTAACCCACACGTTTTTATTACCGTGATCTTTCCTCCATCTTCCAGATCACTGAGGTTGCTGGTGAGTCCAGATCTCTATTGACCGCATGTTAAAAACTCTGTTACACACACACACACACACACACACACACACACACACACACACACACACTCCCCTGGGAACGTTCTAAGATCGTCTCAATTCAGTGCAGGGTAACAGCTGTGATGTGCCAGCAAGGGACTAAGCCCCTCATTGCTCATGGGGGCCGGGTAAGAATTAGACTGTGTCCTGGGGGGCAAATATTGAGAATCTTATCCTGGAGAGAGAATCCTATTCTATCCAAAATACTAATCTACAAGGCTACAAGGAGGGTGTTGTCCAAGGTACTGGTCCAGAACTAAGCAGAGAGAAGCTTAGAGGACCCTTAGAGTAAGGAATATGAAACAGGCACCAGGGAGGGAGCCTGGATGGATGTCTGAGCTGGAGCTCAATGTCCCTGCAATAGTTTAGTAATGCATTCATTTAATCAACTAATATGTTTTGAGTATATGTTTCATACCAAGCACTGAGTTGGATAACAGAGACAATAGTTAGCAAGACAAGCACGGTCCCGGCCCTGAGGGATCTTGGAATCTGATGGGGAGAGACTGATGTTACAAGAGCACGACTAACGGCTAACATTAACCAGAACAAAGTCCGTGTAGTCCCCCATCAACCCTACGCTGTGGGTACCATTATTATCTCTTGCTTTTACAGATGAATAAATTGAAAGAATGAATGGCCAAGTAAATTGTCTACAGTCACACAGCTAATGAATGATGAGACTGGGGACGTGAATCCAGACTCAGTCTTCCTTGAATCATTCTCCTTCCCCTGCCCCACTAGATCAAGTCCTCCTGGTATATATTTTGCAAGCCTCTTTTACTTGTCTTTAAGCGCACGCGCCACGTTTTGTGATTCTATTTGTGTGTGATTGTTTGGTGAGGGAGCGTGGCAAAATAGGTGTGTCAGCCAGTTCAGGCTTTGTTATGCTCCAGGAACAGATGACCTCAAAATCTGAGTGGCTTACAGTAACAAACATTTCTTGGTCTCGCTACATATCCAAGTCTTCCTTGACCTCATCTTCCTTTCGCAGTGCTTGTCAAAAACAGCCAACAGTAACAAAGGCGTGCTCTACATCGAAAGCACAAGCTCATTTGCCATGTTTTATCTACCAACTTATTGCAGGCAACAGCTTTGCCAAATGTTTCATCGCTGCATAAAAGAGATCACCGTCTTTCCAGCCTCCAGGCGTGGTTCCTCACCACCCACTTTCTGGCCCCAAAGTCAGGGTCTCAGATTCTAGGGTTTGGCGCACACCCCCTCATCTAGAATCGATTTCTTTATCATTCAGCTTAGGCTGATGATCCCCAAATCTCAGGGGCTTAAACCAAGAACTGCTTATTTCTTGTTCATGCCACATGGTCATCACAGTTCAGCTGCAGCTCTGTGTCGCTTCACCTTTCCTGGGACCAGAGGAGAAGCTCCCCTCTGGGACGCTACCAGTCCAAAGGCAGAGAGCAAAAAGAGACATGGCAGATGTCACGATTGCTCTTAAATCTTCTGATTGGAAATGACAACGCGTCTCTCCTACTGACGTTCCATTGGTTAAAGACACGTGGCCAGGTCTGACACTAGTGATGCAGGGATGTGTCAGAGCTCAGTCTGGAGGGAAGCACAGGAGCGGCCTCACAGGACAGGGCAGTGAATCAATCTGTTAGAGACGTTAAGGAGCGTGCATTGACTGTCACAGGCAGATGCAGAGTTCGCAGACGTTGTGTTTTGAAAAGAGGAATGTCAGGGCACATTTTCCTAGGTGCATGTGATGCGCTCCATCTTAGCCGTTTGTCAGTGAGTAGATGGAGGTGGTGGTAGATGAGCAGACACAGCTATAAGGAGTTTTGAGCGGCACCTTCCAAAATAGGGGCACACATGGCACCAGCAGGCAAATAGCAGGTGCGTGAGCTTTCCTGAAGATGGAGAATGTACAGATGAACAGGAGAACTGTATTTGTACTTGGACAACTGGACTTGATGGGAAGGAGTAACACCCGTCAACAACAACAACTAAAGTAAATACAGGTAGTTTAAGCTAAAAACAAAGGGTTGGTGCTATTAGAGCAACCCTGGGGTGATTCATTTGTAGACTCGAAGGGAGGGTTGCCTGGGGAAAGGCAGGAACAGGGCAGCTCTCAGCAGTACAAGTTCACAGATCTTCTCTAGACAGTTGCCCTAAATGTGTCTTAGCTATAGTACTGCCTCATCTCTGTGTCTCTCTGTTTCATGTTTTAACTAATTTTATTTATTTATTTATTTATTTATTTATTTATTTATTTATTTATTTATTTATTTATTTATTTATGGCTGTGTTGGGTCTTCGTTTCTGTGCGAGGGCTTTCTCTAGTTGTGGCGAGCGGGGGCCACTTCTCATTGCGGTGCGCAGGCCTCTCACTGTCGCGGCCTCTCTTGTTGTGGAGCACAGGCTCCAGACGCGCAGGTTCAGTAATTGTGGCTCACGGGCCCAGTTGCTCCGCGGCATGTGGGATCTTCCCAGACCAGGGCTCGAACCTGTGTCCCCTGCAATGGCAGGCAGATTCTCAACCACTGCGCCACCAGGGAAGCCCCATTTCATGTTTTAAATTCCTGGGAGGAGGGAGCCTTCTCGGCCCCTTAACAGCCCTATTCTCGCCAATGGGCAGGTGGTAGAGTCACAGAATACAGACTACTGGGGGCCCAGCCCTATTCTCAGAGATGGGTCATTGTCAGACATTGCGGGCTCAGTCCTGCCTCTTCACAGCTGCCAGCCCCAGTCCCTGGCTCTGCCCCCTCCCGCCTCGTTCTGGTAACACACATCCCACGCGCATCCTTCCTCTCCATGACAACCCAGGTCTGCAGCCTCCGGGGCCTGACCCACCGCACTGGCCATCGCTATTGATGGGGCCTCCTCTGTGCTCCGGCCCTTGGCAGCCTGTTTCTGCCTGGAGTGGCCTTCATCTGTGGCCTCCATCCGTGTCAGAGGGCTCCGCTGGAGAGAGCTCCCCAGGCAGGCATCTGTGTCAGGTGTGGGGTGCAGGTTGAGAGCAGGGGGAATGAGGAAGGAACGGCAGCAGCAGGACCTGGATGCGAGGCTAAGGTCCAGGCCGGGGCGGTTGGCAAGCACTGCTCCCTCAAGACAGACACCAGAGGCTGCAGGAAATGAGGGGCTCAGCCAGCAACCCCAGTCCAGGGCACCTGTTCATTGTCTTATCCTGGACCAATGCTGATCTTATTTCCCCATAACTTGAGCTCCCTCTGCAGCTCTCAACTTCTCCACCTATACCCACATGATTGATAATGTTCAGATACTCAGCCCACTCCCAGGGACTTACTAGGGCTGTGTGAACCTCCAGGCTCACTAGCTTCTCACCCCCTGAAGAAAGCATACTGGCATGCAAATGAGTGAGATATTTCCTTATCTTGTTAAAAAAAAAAAGTCAGACATTCACAAACTTCAGTACTTTATTAATAAAACAAATGACTTGCTTTATTATAAGAAAGAATAAACCTTATACACACATGATATCTACATTCACCCTGTGCCTAAGGACCACTGGGCTATATGACTCCATGATCCTTTTGCCTCATCCCCTTTGGTAATCTAGAAAGGTCTCCTGTATCTTCTGTATTATCCAAGACTCTTGGTTGCAGGTCACAGAAACGCAACTCAATCCAACTTAAATGCAAAAGAAATTTTATCATCTCATGTAACTGACAAATTCATGTCTGTTCTGGCTTCAGGCAGGGCTGGATCCAGGGGCTTCAATGACACTTTCGTTACTCTCTCTCTCTCTCTCTCACACCACCATTTGACTCTAGTTCCTTTTATGTGTAAACTTTGTCTCTCCTGTACTAACAGGGGAAGGGTCTTCTGTGATTTACCTCAGGAAAAAAGGCAGCAGGTAACTCTGGACTTAGAGCCGTCCAGTTTGACCCTACAAACAGGAAATCCAGGGGGGACTTCTATTGGCCCAGGCTGGGTCATATGCCTGTCCTGAAACCAACCCTGGGCCAAGGCAATGGGTTACTCTGATTGGCCAGCCTGTGGATCAGGCCTACCCATCTGACCACGGTGAGGCAAGGTGCTGTTATAAGAAAGCAAATAAAACTCTCAGCATCAAGAATCCTGCAGCCGTCTTTTCTAGTTCGTCTCTAGTTTCTCACTGGTTTCCATGCAGAAGCCCAGGGTGACCCCTGTCACCTGGCTCTCTCCTGAAGCCGAGGGGCTCATAAGGATGCACTGGGCCCAGGAGATACCAGCAAACACAGGAAGAGCAAAGAGCGCAAGGTGGGGGATTAGGATTGCTGATGAGGCTGGCTGGGCTGCACACAGCCCCATAGGTAGTGGTACAGAGGTGACACCTGTGCTGCAGGCACAAAGTCCGGAATGAAACAGGAAAACACACAGACAGCTGGGAATCGAAGGTAGACTTTCTGAGCCTGGCAACCGTGCCCACGCTGCTTCCCCCACTGCCTGGTTCAGGTGCACAGTGGGAGGACCTAGCTTAGCCTTTTCTATTCGGTCTTATGTTCAGAGACCACACCTCAGTCCAAAGCTCTACTCTTCTCCCAGCTGCCCTGCAGGCTCACAACTGAACTCTTCCAGACAGGCCTGCCGAGCGGCCTGAGTCACCTCTAATCCCAGCTCACTTCCAAGCCCCTTGAATGTTGAATGTCTCGGAAGACTCTGAGAATCCCTCAGATGTGCTAGCAAGTGGAGGGCCCATTAATCTGAAGTCACAGCTCCCCACAGCCTACAGGGTGCTGCCTAAACTCTGCGGCCCCCAAGCTGCTTCCCCAGCCTCACCTCGCCACCCCGCGTCGGCACTCTCTTTTCCCAAATGGCAGTGCGGTGCCAAGCCTCTGTGACTATGCTTATCCTGTTCCCTCTGCCAGAGGTCCCTTGTCCTGGTCAGTTATCTGGACAAACTGCTCTCTTCCTAAGCTGTTCTCAAAACTCATCACTCACTGACCAGCCCCGGGTAGCGTTCGTCACTCCAGCTCTGGCCCCCAGCGCTTTGCCTGCTCCTAGTCTGTGCTAAGCCTGGCCAGGAGGCTGTCCTCTCTGCCCTGTTCAGCATGGCTGTCTCCCCTCCAGGCTGAGAGCTCCCAAGGGAGGCCGTGCCTGGCCCCTCTCTGCTCCCCAGTGCCCGCCCAGGCCCACACCCTAGACAGCACCAAGGAGTGTTTGCTGAATTAAACTGAGTGGACTGCTGTCTAGGGGCTGAGTGCCAGTTACAAACCTGGGGGTTTTGTGTGCTTAGCCTCACCTGTTGCCCCTCCCCGGGGAAGTGGGCTCACAAGGGGAGGGGGTTTCTGAGCTAGGGACCTTGCTTTCCACAGTTACGAATGTTTACAAATGTTTCCATTCCCTATAGGTACCTGGTCCTGTGGTTAGTGAATGTAAGATCATTTTGGAAATGACTCCCCTTCGTTCCTGGTTTAGCATCAGTGCCCTGCAGCCCTCAGCACGGTAACCTCTGTGTCGAGGGGTTAATGACCAGTAAGCAAACCCTTAAATCAACCCGCCCTGTCTGCAGCGGGGCCAGACGCTCCTACTTGGTAAAGGGGACAAAGACCATTTCTAGCACACATTGCGGATGTCACAGTCACCACGCAAAATTGAAATCTAAGAAAGCAAGGCTCTTTTCCTTCTCCCCCCGGCCCCGCCATGCCCACACCCTGCCTGCTGTTTCCGTGAATCCTTACCCACAGGCCTACTGGCCAGGCAGAATCAGGGAGGGGAGCCCAGAGACGAGGGGCATTGAGGCAGGGCAGCTGGACCAGCTGCACCCCATACACACACACTGGGTCTCTTCTCGCCCTCCAGCCCTGCCTGCCTGTTCCTGCCCTGCGGTGCCTGTGGCCAGACTAGAGGCTTGATGAGCATTTTAACCCTCACAACTACATTCTACAGGTCAGGAAACTGAGTTGCTCCCAGCTAGGCAGTGAGGGTGGAGACTTGACTTGGAAGCCCACCAGACCAGACCACCCTTTTCCTAGACCAGCAGTTCTCAAATGTTCACATATATCAGACTTAATTGGAGGACTTGTGAAAACACAGATTCCTGAATCCTACTCTCAGAGTTTCTGTTTCAGCAGGTTTGAGATTGGGCTTCAAAATGTGCTTTTCTTTTTTTTTTTTTAATTTAATTAATTAATTTATTTATTCTTGGCTGCGCCGGATCTTCGTTGCTGCGGGCGGGCTTTTGCAAGCGGGGGCTACTCTTCGTTGCGGTGTGCGGGCTTCTCATTGCAGTGGCTTCTCTTGTTGCGGAGCATGGGCTCCAGGCGTGTTGGCTTCTGTAGTAGTGGCGCACGGGCTTAGCTGCTCCGCGGCATGTGGGATCTTCCCAGACCAGGGCTCGAACCCGTGTCCCCTGCATTGACAGGCGGATTCTTAACCACTGCGCCACCAGGGAAGCCCCAAAATGTGCTTTTCTAACAAGTTCCCAGATGATGCTGGGACCACACTTTGAAACTGTTGTCCTAAACAGTGGTGCGTCCCAACCTCTCGCCACCCTCCTCAGTCTTACAAACAATGCCCTGAAGATAGATCCCGCTTGCCCCCCACAATGAGAAGGAGGCTTGGAATCCAGGTTCTGTCCCTACGTTTCCTCCCTAGGCTGCCAGAGTCCCCTGGATACACCTACTTTTCCACCTTGGCTGCACACTGGAATCACCTGGGCTAAAACCCCAAGCCTAGGCTCTACCCCTAAGACTGTGATTTATAGTTTTTAAAGCTCCCCAGGTGATTCTAATATGCAGCCAAGGCGGCGAGCACCGCCTGAGTTTGATTGCATTTAGGGCTGTGTCCTTTTCACGCCCCTATCCTCCCCCATTTCATTTGCTCACAGGTCTTTCTCCTCTCCCAGTGCACACCCCCTCCTCCAGGAAGCCCACCCTTCAGGCCACATGTTGGTTCTCCTTTCAGTGATCTTTGCCAACCCCCCCCATTCTGATACTTTGTAATCACCCCATTACAATTCAACCCCTAGACTGTCACTCCCCTGGTGTGACCCCCAACCCCACAGAAAGCTGGGCTCTTAATTCTTGGTTGGGCTATAACCGTCCTCCAGGGTACAGATCCCCTCTAAGTATCCAAAGAAATGACTGCAAAGACCCCACTTCACCCTGGGTCACTTTTCCCATGAAGGCACCCTGAGAATAGAGTTGTTTTCTCCCTGTTCCTGAACCTCTTGTAAAGAGTGTCCCCCTGTGGCTCTCTCCCTTCCACCCCCTCACCACTCTCCAGGCTAAGGAAGGTTTTAGCCAAATACCACCACTGCCGCCCCATCTCCTGACAAGAGAGTGTCTGTCTCCAAGATACCTCGTTTTTCAAGGGCACTTACTCAATAGGCCGGCAGTGTTGCCAAGGAAACGTCACTTAATGGAAGAAATAAAGCCGCTCAAAATCCACATGCCATTGTTTGGAAGAGAGCCGGTACTTCTGTTGTACCTTGGAAATGTATTATTAAGTAATCTAACCAACCCCATTCAGCTCCACGTTCCTGATTTGCTGGGAGGCCCTCTCCACCCCCCCTCCCCCTGCCCATCCTATGATTCCCTGGGGAGAGCTCCAGAATTTCCATAGCAGCTAAGGTATGGTGAAGTAGGTATGCGAGTCTGGACAGAAGAGGAGATTGAATGATTGGAACATGTGTAAATTGGCCATATTAAAGAATGCAAGGGACTAGGGGCCTGGAGACGGTTGGAGAAAGGAAGTTAAAGCTATTCACCAAATGTTCACAAATTCCAGTTGGTGGCGTTTAAGCTGATGAAGATTTACTAGGCATTAATGTCCTCCTCCTGAGTGAAGGCCTCATGGTTGACAGCAGTGGTTTTCAAACTTTTTTGTGAATTCTTCATAACATTTTGTTCAAGTCAAATGTTATGTGAAGGCCAAATAAAAGAAAGAAAGCCCAGGTTGGGCTGGGAGAGGGGCCCTAGAACCCCAGCCACCAGGCTGTCCTCCCAGACCTGACTCCCCTCAGGAGCCCATGAGACCCCTTCTTGGAGTCCGCGGGACTCAGGGTGAACAATCTGGTGGAAATGACCCGGCAGTTCCCTTGCTGGTTCCGAGGGATGAGGCCCTTGGGGAGCCTCACTCCTGTGCCTGAGCCGAGGGTTGGGATTCGGGGGAGGTGGTGCCCCAGCTCCAGCCCAGGCTGAGGGGAGGCCCATCTGGGCTGCTCCACCCGGGGAGCGGGATGAAGGCCCTGAACTGCCAAGATCTCAGCCTTCCCTGGAAACTCCCCCTAGTCAGGGAGGGGAGAGAGCAGCCATCTGCCTGTGCACCTGGCAAGGTCTTCAGAACTTTCTTAGCCTCGGTTTCCTCATCCTTACAGCTGAAGGTGACCGCAGGTGTGGAAGGTGCCTGGGCATACAGGTGTACAAAACTATGTTGGTTTTCTTCCCACCCTTCTCTTCCTGCGGTGTTTCTCCCCCCAGCAGCCGTTTCTGGCAGGGAGGTAATATTTCACACAGTGAGGGCTGGAGCCTGTAGAAGGCTGTACTCAGTCTCTGACAGGGGCAGGTCCCGCCTCCAAGCCTGCCAGGTAGAGGAGGGAGGTTGAGCACACCTGGCAGGGCGCCCACCCGCATCCTAGAGGGTGGGGGCCCTCGCTTGCCTGGGAAATGAGGTAACAGAGCAAGCCGGACCTGCAGCCCTGGGGGTCTTTGCCTGGCCTTCGTTCTGTGGCCCTGAAGGCAGGAGTGTGCACCCGGGGGCGCTCCAGGCCCCCTGGCTGGCTGTTCAGCTCAGCTCTTAGTCCTTACTCCTGACCCCGGCCTGAGGGAGAGGAAAATACCCCTGGCGTGAGACCCGAGATACCCATGTGTTTGTCCTTTTCCCTTGTTGGTGATTTTTCTCTTTCAACCAAAAATGTCTCCAGACATTGCCAAATATCCTCTGGTTGGCAAAGCCAGCTCCACCTCCCCTCCATGGTGAACCAAAATTCTAAGTCATTTCTTGTTAAACCTCCAGGTTCCCTGTTGCTCAGAAAACATAGCTGGGCCTGCTGGGCCTGCAGGCACTAAAAGTGGGGTGTCTTGTACTGTTTCCCTCTTTTGTGTTCAGGCCATTTACTGATTCAGTCCACTGCTGGCTGGGCTTCTGAGGTGTCCAGGTAACAACTTAAGAGAATCCTCTTCGCTGAATCTCCCTGTGATCTGACCAGCTTCGTGGTTACCCCACTCAAGATGCGCTCTGTTGTTTGCCTTTTAAATAACAAACAACTGTCTGTCCTTATTATGATTTTCCCAGACTCTGGAGCAATAAACAGCTCTGATGACAGCTGTACCGGATAGTAAGTAAGTGCACATGTTTCTCTCAGAGCATCTCCCCGAAGCATTTCAGAACAGCTAAGTGGATAAAACTGATTTCAGCTATTACCTAGATGGCCACTTGTGTCTGTGGAGCCCGCCCTGGAGATGAGAGGCAGGCCCTGATGACAGAGATGAAGGAAGTGGTGGCAGTGACTGGCTTCCTGGCTGTCCTTGTCTGGCAGCCCACACTCTGGAGCTTCAGGAGATCCGGGTCCTGGCCTGCCAGGTGCCTAAGAGCTGCAACGTCCTGAGGAGAGAGCATGGTGCATTCAACCCAAGGACATATAAACAGCTGTGCATCTTTGCAGAGAGGCTCAGGTGGCAGGCCCATGCTTCTGCACATTGAGGGAAGGCTTTCTGCAGGTGGTGAGTTTTTATATCTATTTTCGAAGTAGCAAGAGTCGGGGTAAGCGAGTGGAGGAAGCAGGGACAGTTCCCATATCAGTGTGATTAGGACCGTTATTTCCTGATATGTTAGTTTCCCCAACTTGGCTGTTAGATCATCCAGGACAGGGAAACATGGCTTTCTCACCCTCAGGACCCAACAGAGATTACTTGTTGTTGGATGGTTGGATGGATGGATGAGATGCCCACCTGCATCTATTTAATTTCCAAAATCCTACGTGTCATCAAATTTTCCCTCAGTGCCAATAAACTGGAAGCCACAGCAGGTCATCAGCTTTCCTTGGTGGTGAACTAAAAACCCAGGTCACACAATGGACAGTCTCAGGATTCTGATGAGAAGCCCACCTCTTACCCAATTTAGGTGATGGATAGGTTCTCCTTGCCTCTGTGTTCTGGTCACATTTCCACATTGAAGCCAGGCATTGTACATTTGGCCTCTGCTCAGAACTTTGCTCACTATGATACTTCACCTCTTTTAAGGGAAGAATCAGCCACCTTGGTAGTTTTGATGTCCATTTCCGTGGATTCACCAAACCTGATAACTTGTAAGGTTACCTTGGAGAGCAGATCCTAGCTGCAGTGAGTGTCTTCCATTTGTATTTCCATCCTTTTTCTTCTACTTTGCAAAACTGACTTTACGGAATGTTTCCATGGGCTCCTGTGTTGTCTGACTTCCATCTGGGTTCTGCCAATGGGCCGACCCAGCAGAAGAATGGAGTGGGGAAGGGAGGGTGATGTTGGGGTGTTTATTAGCCACCACTCACCATCACCCCCAAACGTCTCCCTCTCTGAACCCTTCTCAGAAGTCTCTCTACGTAACTTTTCTCTTACAGGTTCTGGTACCAGCTCTCTCATCTCATCCCATTGGGCCTGGTGGTGGCAACAGCTCCATGTTACTATCCCAAGGAACTATACTATCCCCATGGCTCCCTTACCCTATACCCACACTATTGAGAACTGTGCCTTTATTACACACCCTCCTTAGATTCCCCTACCTTGAGTGTGCCATTTGTTTCCTATTGGGGCCTTGAGTGATACACTGGCCTGAAGTCCTTCTTATGTCTGAAGGGTGACCCTGCCTGCCTCTCCACCCCTTCCCTGGACTTCCGAGGGTCAGAGAGAATATGCCCCTGAAGGACCGCCCTTACTTACCCTCCTCACTGGCACTGCCCTTCTCACTACACAGTCCATTTTATGCCCTGGACCATGCTTTTAAAGTCCTTGTCAACCATCCTCTTTTACTAAAGCAAGAACTACTTCCTTTTACCATTTGAAATTAATCAAAAATATTTACCAGTGAGAATTTTTGTATAGATCAAGATAACAAGAGGGCCTACCCTGAATTCTAATCTAAAGCAGAGAAGTGTGGTATCTTGATTTGCCCATGCGGCCTAATCGTAGGTGGGGCTGTTAATTTCTTTAGCAATAGAGGACAAGAGCTCACAGACCCTGTGACTGCCGACTCAGAGCCCTTGTTGGGAACCAGTGCCTGAGGCTGGGGGGAAGTGACTGAAAACTTTGAAGGCCAAGGGTCACATGACTTTCCTCTAGACCAGAGCCAGCCCTGATCTTTGTAAACAAAGTCATTCATTTGTACTGTCTATGGCTGTGTTTGCACTACAACTGCAGAGTTAATTTTCCAGACTGTCTGGCCCTTTGTGCAAAAAAAAGGTTAAAACAGCAGCCTGACTGCTCTCCTTTGAAAGGCCTGGTTGGCCCTTGACTGGCATCTTGGAACTTGGATTGCAGGAAGGTTCCCACCATTCCCACAGATGGTAAGAGTGGCTCACTGTGCCCACACTGATTGTGCAAATAATATGGTTTATGCTGAACACCTGCCTTCCTTCTGGAAGTCTGGGATTTCAGTATATAAAAAGCCTGGGTGCTGAGCCTCTAAGAGCTTCCCTGGTAGATAACCCTTCACAAGCATTATCTCAACCCCTTCCTGCTCGTGAAGGGCCATTCTCTGTGACTGCTGGCAGAGGACCCTCGGAAGCTTGTGCCTGGTTTCCTCCAGACTTTGTCCCACGTGCCTTTTCCCTTTGCTGATGTGATTTGTACCCTTGCCTGTAATAAATCATAGCTATGGTGCAACCAAACGCTGAGTCTCCTGAGTCCTAGTGAATCATCGAACCTGGGGGTGGTCTGGGGGACCACCCAACACACTGCAAAACCCCAACGATTTGCCACCTGGCCCTTTAAGAAGAAGTTTGCCAACTCCTGTTCTATACAGTCTTAGGACAGATGGAAATTACCTATTACATATCCACCATGCCACAAGACTCTGAGCTCCCTAAGGTGTGGCCCGTGTCTTTTGCTCTTTAGCTACCAGCCAAGCACAGCATCTTATACAAAATACTTATGGAGGGAGGAAGTCAGCAAGCCTGCAAATAATGGATTCAGTCAGTGTTTTTTTAAACTGTGGGTGGTGAAATCAAGTTAAAAGGTTATGGCCAATGTTTTTCAATGAAAGAATAGAATAGAAAATTGAGTACACTGCATATAGTAAGGCTAAGTTTGATTTCTTGAAAATTTTGTTTCAGTTGTACGTGCGGACCAGACACTGTACCGAATCATAATGTAAAAGGGTCTCTTCTCGTCCGTTGCAGTGAAAAATCATTTGAAGGCCACTGAATTGTGGTCTCTTTGCCAGCTGCCCGGGGAGATGTCCTACAAACCCTCCCCATCTCTCTGGTCGTTAGCGTTTGACCTTGTTCTCCCCCTGCCCCCAGAACGTGTACTACACGAGCAGTCAGCAGATCCAGGTGGGCATCCTGAGCCCCACGGTTGACGACGACGACAACCGGTGCCTGGTGGACGTCAACAGCCGGCCGCGGCTCATCGAATGCAGCTATGCCAAAGCCAAGAGGATGAAGCTCCACTGGCAGTTCTCGCAGGTAGCAGCCCCACCTGGAGGAGCAGCAGCTAGAGAAACGGGGGTAGGGGCGGGGGCAGGGAGGAGTGGGAGGGATGGAGGAGGAGAGGGACCAATTCTCGGGGTTTAGTGAGCATCTACTACGTGCCAGGTGTTTGGTATATGTTAGCTCATTGACTCGTTGATACTGGCTCTGAGGGAGGTTATTATTATTGTTGTTGTTGTTGTTGTTTTAGTGGCATTTTATTTAACTTTTATTTTATTTTATTTTATTTATTTATTTATGGCTGTGTTGGGTCTTCGTTTCTGTGCGAGGGCTTTCTCCAGTTGCGGCAAGCGGGGGCCACTCTTCATCGCGGTGCGCAGGCCTCTCACTATCGCGGCCTCTCTTGTTGCGGAGCACAGGCTCCAGACGCGCAGGCTCAGCAATTGTGGCTCACGGGCCCATTTGCTCCGTGGCATGTGGGATCTTCCCAGAGCAGGGCTCGAACCCGTGTCCCCTGCATTGGCAGGCAGATTCCCAACCACTGCGCCACCAGGGAAGCCCTAACTTTTAGATATAAGGAAACAGCCTCAGAGGTGGGAGTCCCCTGCCTGAAGTCACACAGTGAGGGGCAGGGCTGGGATTTTAAACTCGGATCTCTGACTTTAAACCTCACATTTCTTCTGCACAAGCCCCTTCTCACAAGCGCAGCCCCAGTCTCTCAGGTATAGACAGTGCTGGGTCGTCTCTGGTCTGTGAGCCGCTCTGCCTTCCTCCTCATTCTGTAGGGAATGAGGTTTTCTCAAAGGGCAGTGTCTGGGAGCCGTTTTGTGAAGGGCAGTCCACACACTGGTGACCATGAAACATTCCTTTATTAAGTTTCCATCAATTCTGAGGACCATATTTATCTTCCTGCTCTGCATTGGCCTAGTTATAAAATGATGCCCCAGGATCAAGACGCCAGCTGGAGATGGCCCGCAGTGACCCAGCTTTGAAGAAAACCAGTGCCTTGGCCCAGAGGCCTCCAGCCCCTAAGGAATCTGCTAAATTAGGATCCGTTTCTGCCCACAGATAGGGACGCCCCCCTCCCAGGCAGGGCAGGGAAAGCACTCAGAACAGGAAGTGACGGAGCCCGTGGGGTTTTAGGGCATCAGGACTGCTGGGGGCTGCACATGGTGGATGCTCTGGGGAAGTCAGGAACAGAATGTCTATATTCATGGGACGAGGAGGCAGAGACCCCGACTCAAGCCTCCCAGCAAGCTGCTTCCGCCCTGAGAGGAGGCTGACAGGCACAGGATGGAGGTGTGCAGTTGGCCTGACCTTGATTCCAATCCTCACGTCCAGTTACTCTCCCCTGTACTGGTGGGCCAGTGAGGGGAGGTCCCGGCTATGTCAAGTTCTATGGGCACGGGGCACATTTGACCTGCGGTCTGGGGGTGCAGAACCTGAGGGCTGAGAGAGACCCTCGGTTGGGTCCTAAATGGATGGTGAAGGTCAACCCTGAGCAGCAAGTTCAACACACGTCATAGATTTAGGGGCTAGCTGGAAGGCAGGAGCGAGAGCCCAGACCAGGACTTTGGGGCGCCAGGAAAGCAGATGCTGGGAAGCAGCACAGGGAGCCAATGACAGCACATCTGAGGGTGGGTGGAGGATGCACGTGGCAGCTCTGGGTCCAGGCTGGGCCTGCAGAATGCGTGGGCTTCAGTGAAAGAGAGTGGTGCCCGGGGACTCCTGCCCCGGCCCCTTCCTGTCCTTATGACCTTTGACACATGTTGTAAACTGTAAAGGTCTGTCCCGTAAGAAGAATTAGCTAAGGTTCATACATTGCTTATCGTGTGCCACACTTCCTAGGCGCCCAGCATACACCAGCTCATTTAATCCTCACGACAACTGTGTGTGATTAGATGTGGACCATTAGCCCGAGTTCATAGATGAGGGAACTGCGGCACGAAGATGTTAAATAACATACTCACTGCTTATTATTATTATTCCTGAACTACTTCAGATTCTCTTTTTTACTTCTAATCGTGGGAGGATGTTGGAAGTGGCCCCTGGAAGAAGGTCAGGGTCAGGGCCGAGGCTTAGAATATGGAGCACTTCTTCCTACCACCTCCCTCTCTCCTGGTGGAGCCCAGATGCCCCAGCTGTGACCTGTTCTGACCGTGCCCAGCAGAAACCTTTGTCACTTTCCCCAGCCAGGCTTCTGGCCCAGAGTGACACAGGACAGGGCTACATTTCCCCTCTGCCCTCCTTTAAATTATGAGGCAGAGGGAGCCCTGGAGGTGTGTGGTCAGGGAGGAAGGCTGGCCATGGGCTGGGTGGTAAAGTGGCTGCTGTCTCCTGGCTTGGATTAGATGCAAAACAGGCTCACAGGCAGGAGGCAACAGAGAGAGAAATGGGTACCGCGGCCCAAGGAGGTGAGTGGGCTGACTTGGCTGGGTGAGGCGGGGACCGTACCATCTGGAGGGGCTCACATCCGGCTGCTCTCTGCTGCCTTCAGCCCTACCTCCTGCTGCCCTGAGTTCAGCTTCCTCCTGGGAGCTGAATGGCACCATGCAGGAAGATGGGGGTGGCAGGTTGGGGCAGGGCTGGTGGCTTTCCAGAACAGAGAGTACATAACTTGGCCCTTGAAGAAGGCATAGGAGTTTGCTCCATATAGAAGTAGTGAGGGGCATTCCAGGGAGAGGCAACGGCATGGGCACGAGCTGTGGACATCAAACCCAGGCCACGTGCAGGGAGCTGCGGAGGGTCGGGTGTGGCTGGATCCTAGTGGACCCCATGGGGCGCAGCCAGAGATGCGCCTGCAGGGGCAGCTGGACCTGGACCTGGTCCTGTGGGAGGTGAGGCTGTGTGCGGGGGACTGGTGCGTTTAGGTCTGGGATTTGGCAGCCCCCAGTGGCCGGGATTGTGGAGCTGGATGGGGAAGAGAGATTCTAGCAGCGGGGAGGGGCAGGTAGAAGAGTTACGGGGAGGCTCAGATGCAGTTTGAAAGTTTAGCCGTTCCCTCCTCCTTCTCCTCCACGACGCTGGGGTCTTCAGGACCCTGCCTGGCCTCCAAGATCTCCTCTCAGGGCAGGGTCCGAGGCTGCCCTTCACCAGGGGAAGAGAGCTCGGTCTGTCTGTGGGGTCTCAGCCTCTCCGTGCCCAGCTTCATGCAGGCTGCTTTGATATCCCAGCCCCGCATACAGGCACATCCGACTCCTTTCCAGCCCTCGTAGACAGATGGCCTTCCCACACATGGCCCAGATCCAGAGGCCTTGGTGCCCCCAACCGGCTCTCATCTCATCTGCCCATTCCCAACTGGGGCAGAGAAAGGAACATTCCTCCAAAATCCAGCTCCTTCCTTCATTCATCTCAGTGCATGGCCTTGAACAGATTCCTGCTTGAAGGGACACAGCAACCAACCAAACAGGCCACATTGACATGTGCAGCCCTGAGGTCTGGGCAGTTTTCAGCTACTTATACGTAAATCTAATTAAAACTCCCAGGGCACTCTGGCAGTCACCTCTCTGATCCTTCTACCAAGGGGAACTGTTTGGAAATAATATTTTTAAATCCCTAATTTGCAAGCCCAGAGCAGCCGCTCTCACTTGATATTTAAAAATTAATGTATGTGAAATTTTTGTTTAATGCAAAATGATCAGTATTTTATCAAGCATCCTGGAATCTGTCCCCAAGCCCTCACTGGTGAGGAGCTACTGTTGATGAGGCCAGAGGAAGCTGGGAGCTTCTTAAATGATTAAAGTCATTGCTTGGGCTAATTTTCTTGCAACAGGTTTAATCTTTGCAAATTACATGGGGATCCTACCAGCTAAAATGTTCTGGCGGAGAAGGTGGGCTGAACGATTTTACTGGTGCATTTCAAATCTCCTTTTCACTTTCACATTTTGCATTATTTACTCTCCTGAGGGCTACATTTAAACTCCAGACATTCAGGCTGAATTAATTTCAAAATAATCTAGTGCGATTCTCCCAGCTTCTCCTACAAAGAAGATAGACATTTGCATATCTTGGTGTTCCATCTCATAGCCTGATTTTCTGTTCAACAAATAAAATGCCTTTCTTCTAACCCCTGCAAGCTCTTCTGAATTTCCCATGCTTCAGGATGAATCAGGACAGCGTCAGATACTGACACTGAGAAACCACATTTGATGAAAACATCTCTCAGCAACGCTGATGTACAGGGCTCTGATGAGCAATTTTCCAATGATGAACATTCTTTCCTTCTGTCATTCATCAAGCATTTATTGAGTATGGTGGTTGGGCAGGAGGGATGCAGATATGAATCAGACACGGCCTCTGCCCTGGAGGAGCTCATGGGTGTATAAACACATAGCAAAACTGGATGACGAGAGCTGAAATGAGGCGGGTACAGTATTCCAGTAGCCCAGGGTGATGGGCTCTGTCTGCACAACTCAGGGATGGCTTCACATTCAAGGCATGTTTGATCTGGATATTGAAAATTGTAGGATAGTTCCCAGGCGTAGAAAGGGAGAACATCCCATGTTAGAGGCTCAGCATGGTCAAAGGCAAGAAAAAGCAGAGCACATTCAGTGTTGGTGTGGATGGAATTTAGAATTTTCAATGGGACGTGAGAGAGATCAGACGTAAGCGTCAGTTTGGGGCAGATAATGGTCATTGAAAATCATGCTGAGAAGTTTGGACTTCACCTTAAAAGCAAAGGGAGGGACTAGGGGAGGTTCTTAAACTGTAGATTACCATGATGGGGTCTGAATCCCTCTAGCAGCAGACTGCAAGGTGGATTGGAAGACAGAGAAGAAAGTAGTGGGCTGTTCCATCATCCCTGTGAGAAAAGGGGTAGACTTGGTTGCCATGGAGGCATGGGGCCAGGCAGCTGTTGGGGAGGACTTGGAGACACAGTTCCGCAGTCTATTGGAAGTAGTGATGGATTAAACGGAGGTAGTTGTGAGGGGAGATTATGAATCCAGGGCCACCCCAGGCTCTGGGTTTGAAGAAGTCAGTGGGTACCCATCTCTAAACAGCCAACATTTCCCACATCAACACATGATGAGACTTCATTAACATTAGAAGTGGTAGTTGTGACCCCTCCCGGATTAGAGAATTTCCTAAACTGACTATGTACTGGGATTATAAATTCATACGCGTTAAGTATAAAACTTGAATCTTCCCAGAGTACCCCACCTACTGAGATCTGGGGGATTCTGGGATTAGGTGATGCAGTGTTAGTGAAAGAGGCATCTAGTCAGTGACCCCTGGACCAGTAGGAGAGGGAAGCAGCGGATATCAGGTCACTACACAGGAGAACTTTGTGGCAGGACACCTGTCATGCGAAGCAACGGACTACCTATCAGGGGTAATGAGATGCCCACCCTCCCCACCATCCCCCCATCACCATTACTTTGAATGGTTAAGCAAATGCCGAGTCCTCTCTTCAAGACGTTATTGAAGGGATTCATGCCCTAGGAAGGCTGTTACGATGTGTGTTCTTTAAGGTCCAACTTCCTTAAAGTCTATCTATTTGTGTGCATGGTTGAAGCCAGAAAGACCTCAGGAGTGCCTGATCTCTCCCCTCAAATATCTGAAAGGTTTCTCTAGGCGAAAGAGAGCAAGATTGTCCTATGTAGCTCTGAGGGAGGACCAGCTGGAGGGAGGTTCAAGGACAATGTACAGAGCAGCTTTCTCATAGTCAGAGATGCCCGGGCATGAGATTGGCCGTTTAAGGAAGAGGTGGGCTCAGAGGACCACTCAGCAGGCCATCAAACATGCTACAGCTCTAAGTGGAGTTAGACCGGATGGTTTTAAGGGCTTACCAACCCTGAAATTCTGTAATTCTAAGCTCCTGAAGTTAGCATGCCCTGAAAAGGGCTTATTCTACCTAGAAGCCCAGACTGGGCCTGCCTTACTAAAAAGCACCATGATCTTGAAAATGAGCTGCACTCCTGGTATAAGGGTCATCGTTATCCCACTTTATGGAATTATCTGTTATTTTCTCCATGACTCTTTCTCCCATCAACCAATAGATGGGAGGGCAGGGCTGTCTTACACTTTCAGTGTCTCCAGCACCTAACAGAAAGCCTGAAACAGAAGAGACACCCAGGGTGTGTCAATTAAATTAAGGAGTCCTTTCTAAAAATTCACAAATATTAACACAAATACCCTGTGTGCCAGGTCTCGAGCTAAGTTTGTGGGAGACCCAAAGACGAACAAACCCTACCCTTGATAACTCTTCCTTGCATGCATGCATGCTGATAAAAAACTAATTGTACTAGAGTATTTCAATGACATTTGAACGTAATAGTCAAAGGGCCCCGCTTAGTTAGAAAATCCCTATAAGAACACTTTTAGGTGGTAGTGCATCCCAGCCGCAATACACAGACATGCGTGAAGAGGGGTACTCCAGCTTACTCTTCCTATAGCTTCAGATTTGGGGGAGGAAGGTGGAAATGATTTTTACTAAAACAGTTATGCATACTGTATGAAGGGGAGTAGCAATGTCTATGAATATTTGTTAAAACAGGGGGCTTTGATGAAATGTCGAGGTGTTCTGGCCGTATTTCATGCTGCCTCAGACTCTGGCATGTGCTATCACTCCCGTTGGCCACTGGGTTCTTTGGTGGAAACACTGGCAAGGCCCATTCGGGAGTCCAAGGGCACACAGGGCAGCGTTCCCGCTGGTGGGCGGTCCTGCCATCCCACCCCCATGCTTGCCTCATTCTCAGCTCAGTGTTAATGCATTTTCCAAATGGGGAACATCAAGGATAACAGCAGAGATGACCATTAAGGTCAGGAGAGGAGAGATTTTCAAGAGCACGAGGAGACTGCCTGGAAGAGAGCTGAGGGCAGAGCTGAGCCCGCCTGGCCAGGGACCACTGGCTCTTATTTGTGGGATCTAATTTGATAATTTGATGCAAGATGAGTAACCCACTCAAAGAAGAGCTTATTTGCAGAGCACATTTCCCAGGGAGCACCACTGATTCTGCCAAAGAATTTCCCAGCACACAAGGAGGAGGAGTCCTTGACTTTCTCCTGCTCCAACCCCCAGGCGCTGGCAGGAAGTCCAACTTCGAGACCCTTTTGTGCTGAGAAGGCTGTAATCGGGTGTTTCCTTATGGCTCTGGAATAAAGCAGCTTTTCATTTCCATGTCACATGAAGGGGCAAGTGTGGGACCATCCAGTTTTGAAGGACTGACAAAGCCTTGTTTAGGCCCTGAATATTTTCTTAGTTATTTTTAGTTTACGGCTGTCAGCACTTTAGACCAGGAGCCAGGACCAGGTGTGACAGCTCAGTGCCTCACTATTCAGACCTGGGTGAGATTTTTAAATTTATTTATCAAACATTTATATAGTGCTTACTATGCGCCACATACTAACTGTAACTGCTGTATAAATATTACTTAATCCTCATGACCTTGCTGTCAGGTACTTTACCATCCCCATTCTACAGATGAGGAAACTGAGGCACAGAGAGATTATGTAATTTGTCCAAGGTCAAATCGGGCTTCTGCCTCTAGGGCCCACACTTTAAACCACCATGCTGTGGAGCCTTTGTCTTGCCTCTACAAAGCCCATGGATTGCTGCAGTGGGAATTAGGGGCTGCGGTCTCCCTGCCAAACCTGGTAGGTGTGTGTGAACTGGCTGGATTCCTGCTTCCTCAGCAAACTCCCTCCAGCCATCCTGCTGTCTCCATACCCCCCTTCACCTTTCCTTTTGCACTTGACGTTGCCATTACCCCATTTTCAGTCCAACGGCCCTCACAGCAAATCCCAGGCAGACTCTCACTCTGGCACAGGTGCGTCTCCTTTAAGAAAGACAAACACCAAAGCACTTTTTGAATAGACAGAGTATTGAATATTCATAATACAGAAAGACCACTTTCTTCTACAAAAAGACTTAATCTCGGGGTTTCATTAACTAGCACTAACATCCCACCCATGCTTTGAATTATTTGATTACTAATCATTAACTACTTAACCTGGGAACTCCCGAGCCCACTGTGCTTAAAGCCACAGACCCACTGGTCTACTTGCCCGTAGAAAATTAATTAGAACGGAAAGTGGAACGGGAGCTCTGAAATAAGCAGAGTCTTATTCAGTCCACACACAGCCTCCGCGTAAACACCTTGATTGCAAACGTGAGGCCAGCCTGAGCTCAGCCCAGCTGCTCCATATCCTCTACCTCAAGGTGGTGAGTGCACGTGACAAGCCAGGCCCCATCCTTTCCCCAGAGAGGGTGACGGTTTGCTTGTGGTCCCCAAACTGTGACCCCTGGACCAGCACTACCAGCAGCTGAGACACTCGGGAGCTTAAAAAGGCACATTGTGGGCCCCATCGCAGACCCGTAGGGTCAGAAGGTGGTCCCCAGTGATCTGTGGTGTCACAAGCCCTCCAGGGACTATCTAATCCATTTACCCAACCCACATCCCCAGGAGGAACCGGGAAGGTTGGTCTGGTGCTCGCGGTCCCACCTCTAGCTGCTACAGACACACAATGGGGAAACAGGAAGAGAGGAGATGCACGGCTGTGTAATCTGCGGTCGGCTCCTCAGGGCCCCAGCCCATGGCGCTCATGGACCACGGCTCCACATGCCCCGCCAGGCACATAGTCAGCGCTCCGTGTCTGAGTGCCCCACGGTGCTCTGGTGCCTTTTGCAAATGGGAAGACTGAAGCCCTTGGTGGCTCAGCCCCTTAGCAGGGTCATGGCCAGGGGGAGCCGCCAGAGACAAGGCTGGGAGCAGAGTCCCGTGTTCCCTGCTTCCGCTCATCCCACCTCTGATGCCCTTTCTAGTCTCTACTCCAGAGAGGCTCGGGAGGAGAAGGAGCTAGGCTGGGCGCTGGGAACCGAGCTCTAGGAATTATTATTAGCCTTCTTAATTCTATACGTTCAGCTTTCCTTTTTTTTTTTTTTTAATGCTGTTTCCATACTTGGTTTCCGTTCCAGTTAAGCTCCCTGTGTGCTGCGGCATCCCTCCTGCCAGGTTTAATTGCCCTTATTTAAATTCTTTAATTAAAAGTATTGTGTTTCCAGATCCTATAGTTTTAAGTATTACACAAATCATTTAGACGACTGGACTAATAAACCAAGCGACTGTGCCCTCCACCGCGAGGGCGGGGCCAGCCAGGGGCCCTGCATCCAGCCCCCGCCCACTTGTGTGAGGACCAGAGCCTGCTAACAGGTGGCCCTGCTTCCTTCCTTCCTCCCAGGCTCTGCGTTCCACACAGCAGCCAGAGGGACCCGGTTAGCATGTCAGTCCGACCCTGCAGTGGCCCGTTCTGTCACCAGGTGAACAGCCGAAGTCCGTTCGCACAACCTGCCCCTCCCTCACCTCTTGGGCCTCATCTCCCACCCCCGCCCCGTGCTGTTCCCTGCGCACACCAGGCCTCTGCTGGTGCAGGAACTTCACTGTGGGGCACAAGACTCCCCCAGATACACCTGGGCTCCTCCTCCTTCATGTCTTTGCCCAGCTCTCACCTTCTCAGGGGGGATCACCACAACAGCCTCCTGCTCTCAGCACCACCCCCGAACCCTCACAACCTGCTGGTCTTTAGTCCATCCACGCTGCTAGAACAAGAAAGGACCAGAGACTGGGAAGCTTGAACAACAGACATTTATTTCCCACAGTTCTGGAGGCTGGAAAGTACAAGATCATGGTGCCAGCAGATCTGGCGTCTCACACCTTCTCACTGTGTCCTCACAAGGCAGACGGGACGAGGTCATCTCTCCTGTAACTCTTCTTGTAAGGGTACTAATTCCATCATGAGGGCTCCACCCCTATGACCTAATTACCTCCCAAAGGCCCCACCTCTCATCACACTGGGGATCAGGGCTTCAACATATGAATTTTAAGCAGACACATTGTCCACAGCACTGCTCTACATTTTTGTGCACAATCTTAGCACCTCTAACACACTATAGAGTTTACCGTTTGCTCCCCCTCCTGGAATACAGTCTCCACAAAGACAAAGATCTTCTCCTGTTTAGTCACTGATGTATCTCAGTGGGTGGGAACTGTTCCTGGCATGTGGTAGGCACTCATTAAATATTGGATGGATGGATAGAAGGATAAATCATGTCTTTGCAGAGAGCTCTCAAAAGAACTAGACCAACCTGACTCCCCAGAGCCCCCGAAGCTCTTCAGGTGACCTTCCACCCCAGGCGATGGGACACCAGCAGCTCTCGGTCCAGTCCACTACCTTGAGGCAGGCGTGGGGTGGGATAAATGGAGGGGAGGGTGTGGCCACTCATCCTAGTGAGGAACAGCGAAGGGGGCAGACTCCCAGGTTCCCAGCCTGGCTCTACCACTGACTGACCATGTGACCCCACGTCTCTGAGCCTCAGTCTCCAGTTCTACAAAATGGGGATAATTATCACCTCCACCGCTCAGGGTTACTGTGAAGAACACTTGAGATTGAGTGTGTGAAGCATTCGACACAGTGCCGGGGACATGGTGAATAAGGCTTGACGGTAACTACTTTTACCTCAGGGCCAGAGCCTGCAGGTAGAGGTAAGGAGAGTAATACCACCAGGCTCCTCCCAAAGGTGCTGAGCTCACCAGGAAGGGACTGAATCGAGGAAAGGAAGGCTCCTTTGCAATTTTGGTGAATGGCATTTGGCCGGAGAGGGAGCAAGAGCCCAGAGTTTGCTCAGTGAGAGAGGTTGAGGTCCAGGAAGGAAGACGGGAGGAAGACTGGCCAGTGGCTCCAGCACCAAAAGGTGGGACGGCTCCTCTCTCCGTATCCCACATACGTCCCAAGACGTATACCAGGCCTCCAAGGTGGCCTTACTACTCTATTCTAGAAGATTCTCCTGTCAGAGCCTTTGGGGAGGGAGCTCTCTTGACCTCATTCTCCACCCTCCCTACAGGCCCGGCTGCCCTCACTGAGGTTGCGTCTCCTCCACAGCCCTGCTCTTGGCCTCACTCCCTTTCTTCCACCGCCTTCCCGGAGGCCACACAAGCTGTTTCTGCCTCAGGGTCCCTGTGCTTCCTCTCTAGGGTGCTGAGGGCACAGCTGGGCCAGGGTGGGGCCTGGAAAGTGCCATATTTGAGTCTCTGAAGGAACACTTTACTTCTCAGAGACCTCTGCCCCCGCCTCTCTCTCTCTCGGCCTTGGCACGGTGCCCAAGTGACTGACATGCTAACCGGGTCCCTCTGGCTGCTGTGTGGAAGGAGGGGCCGTGGCCTCCCTGTCTGGGACAGGTTTCTCCAAGCCTCAGTGGTCCGGGGGCTGCTGAAGCAGCCTCGCTGTTGGCAAGGCCTGGCCTGGCCTTGAGGCCACGCTGAGCAGTCAGAATCCTGGTCTGGCCCCCCTTTCTGCCTGTTGTGCACTTTTTCTGGAGTCCAGATCCTGACACTGTGCATAGCCTCATAGCCATTCGTTGTTTTGTAGCGATAAAGGGGTTGCCCATCAGCCCTTCCGCTCATCCTCCAGTCACCAGGACGGAAGTTACGATCTGGCCCTGGAGACGATGGAACCAGAAGGGCAGAGCGGCTTTGCCCCAGGCCACACAGTCGGCAACCAGAAAAGCATCCTCATCCAGCCCTCTCCCCCTTCTGTCTCACCACCTGAATCGCCAGCAGACCTTGTGAGTTAGAGAGCTGGGCTGGTGTCATGCCCACCCTGCCTGAACTCTACTCCAGCGTCGTAGGGTAGGACACACGACCAGGCTGCCAGGGATATGGGAGGGTCAGGGGCGGCTGGCCCCAGGCCCACAGAGGAAGCAGCCTGGGTGTGGGCGGCAGAGTGCTCAGGCCACAGAAACCTGGGCCTGGCAAAGCGACAGGCTGGCCTTGCTGAGAGCAAGCGTCACAAGGGATGCCTCTGGGTTCAAAAGTCCAGGCTTTGAGGGACAGAGTGAGGACCCAAGGAGGACCACGGCTTCGGAGGGGACGACTTGAGGCTGGCCTCCACAGTCATCCCACCGGGGTTCCGGAGCGTGATGCGGCCACCAAAAGTGCAGATTCCTTGGCTATGTCGAAGGAGCCTCTTGTCCAGTGGAGATGAGGTGGTGGTCAGTTCTGAGTGATACAGAACGACTGGAGTTTGTCCAAAGAAGGGCAACCAGGATGGAAAAATGAAACCAGATTGTCCCACAAGGAACTGGGAATGTTTCTCCTGGTAGAGCATGGAACCGGGCGGCCATGGGCCTCGCCTTCCCCTGGGGGAAGGGACGAGGTGGAGAGGCGGGATCCGAACCCCATGTGGAAACCCGAGGGCACAGTCTGGAACCCCTTGCTGGATGCCCCCCACACAAGGATTTCAGTGGAGGACATCGCTCCAGAGATGGAGCGGCCCGGGAGAGGGCGCTCAGCCAGGAGGGCTCAGCCAGCTGGTAGGCGAGAACGAGACGGTCGGCCTCCCATGTCTCTTCCAACACGGGGACTCTGGGGGGCCTTTCGGAGCCCTTGCCCAGTGGCCAGTCGTCCCTCTGTCCCCTCTGGGCCTGAGCCTGCAGGCTTCTCTCTGGCTACACCTGTGGGCCCCAGGCGAGCTGCCTTTGCTGTGCTGTGTCTCTGCTCTTGTGTTCTCCTCAGGGGAGGCGCTGGGGTCGGGGCGCAGCGGGAGGCCCTGCTTGACTCACTCGAATGCTTCTGAGGAGGTCTGCGGTCCCCCGGGCCATGCCGCACACATGGGAAATGCGGAATCCCACACCCGCTCCCCGACACACACATCAGTACACTCCTGACCCCTCTGCCACCCTGCCTCCTTCACCCACTGTTCAAAGGCCCTTCTGAGGGAGCTGGATTTCTGTTTTAAATTTTTTTAGCTGAAGAATAACCCATACACATATAGAACCATGCAAACATGTGTACCAAAATAATTTTAAAAAATAATAACTCAGTAATTTAAAACAAAGCCAACACCCGTGTACCCACCACCAGGTCAGGAAATAGCACACTCCCAACCCCCGAGAAGCACCCCTTTGCCTCCTGTCAATCATTTTCCCACTCCCTCCTGCCCAAGATACCCACCCCCGCCCCAGCTCCTGACTCTAAGTCTTTGGTCTTATTTTGCCTGTTTAGAAAGTTTATGTAAGTAGAACTGTGTATGTGCCCTTTGGCTTCTTTTGCTAACATTGTATTTGTGGGATTTCTCCTTACTGAGCAGAGCTCTGGTTTGCTCATTTTTAGTGCTGAGTAGTATCCCATTATGTGAATAACCACAAGTTATTTATCCATTCTACTGCTCATGGACGTTTGCGTTGTTTCCAGGTTGGAGCTTTTACAAATCCTGTTTCAGAACCGGTGCAAACAGTTCTGCCGGATACCCACCAGGGCATGGGGTCGGTGGGTCGCAGGGCTCAGCGGCGGGAGAGGCTGCCAGTTTCCCAGGCAGCTGTGAGAATTGAGTCTCAATGTTCTCTTGAGGTGTCAGTGGTCGCCATGGGGACAGCGGTGGCCGGCTGGGGATGACTTCCTTAGAGAAGAGGTGTGCGTCCCCCTCTCTCACAGAGTGCTGTTCGCTGGGATGGGCACGGGGGGCAGCTGGAGGGTGGGCTGCAGAGTCCTGCTTCTGGAGGAGAAAGGGGGGTCAGCTAGGAGGCTGGTGCGGTTGTCCAGGTGACAGAAGACAGTGGGCCAAACCAGGGCAGGTGTGATGGGATGGGGATGAAGGCACAAGGCATGAGGGAGGTGGAACTGGCAGGACTTGGTGCCTAATCAGATGGTGGGGAGAAGCCGGAGGCATCAGTGGAAATGCCTGGTTATTGATGAGATGGGAAACACAGGAGGAGTAGATTCTGGGGAAAAGGTGAGTTTGACCATACACTCAAGGACCATTAAGCTACAGGGGGCCCACTTCTAAGAACCTGCCTGCTTGGGAGGCCAAAGCCCAGTTGAGCACATCTTTGGTGGAACTCAGAGACACTCACACAGTCTGAGCTGATGCCCAGGTGACAACCAGTAGCCCCAGAGTGTCTAAGGCCTGCAAGGATCTCACTAAAAGCAAAAATTGGGGGTTTCTTCTTTGCTGCTGTGGGGCTGCTTTGAGAAGCAGAACCTCCCTTCTTTCAAGGGGCTTTGAGCATAAACTGAGTATGCATGGCTACAGAACCTTCTGGGACGTCAGTAGCGTGGAGGGAAACCATGCATATCCAGGGCTAAGGGAGCCCAGTGCCCTACGATAGTATCTAGGAGCCTGGGTTTGGTTGAGGCCAGCACTGATGACTCCAGAGGTCCAGTTGGGGGAAAGGGCCCTAAAAGCAGGAGGTCCTGGGCCTCTGGTGATGCTCAAATTCAGGCCAATCATGGGGTGGTCCCAAGGAACTAGGATTTTCAGAACGGGGCCCCAGCCCGTGGTTACGGGGAGCAGGACCCAGCCCCTGGGGTAGGAGCTGTAGGAGCGGACCAGCATGCCACACCCCAGCCAGGTAGACGGAAGCTGGGGTGGAGCGTCTCTGTCCTCTGTCCTAGCAAAGAACTAGGGGCCTGTGAAGAAAACAGAGGCACAAGTTCAGTCTCAGGGAGCAGACCAGCACTTCGACACAGGGATCCTCGGGCTTCGTGGGAATGCTGACCCCAGACCTCCCGCAGCCTCACAGGATCCCAGACATCTGCACCTACAAGGAATCCCCACCAGCCACTAGGCCTGAGGCTCCCCCATGCCCTCTGACCCCGCTTTCCGCCCTGGCTCCTAGGGAGGCCCCATCCAGAACCGCAAGTCCAAGCGCTGTCTGGAGCTGCAGGAGAACAGCGGCGCAGAGTTTGGCTTCCAGCTGGTGCTGCAGAGGTGCTCGGGCCAGCACTGGAGTATCACCAATGTCCTGAGGAGCCTGGCGTCCTGACCCCGCCGGGAGCCGCCTCACACCCCACCCCTTTGCTACTGTGTAGCACCTGCTGCAACGTTGCCTGCTGTCCGTGTGGGGTTGTTTGGAGTCTGGGGAACCAGGTTGGTGGGCCCCCAAAAGAGCTTTTTATTTCCTATTCAATTTTCAATGGAGTTTATAGAAAGAGATCAAACGGTGGGTGAGGGTATAATATCATAAACTATTTTGCAACTGTAAATAGGGGACACATGGAAAATATTTATAACTGACAATAAAATACTATTGATTAAGAAAAGGGATTTTGCAGTTATTTGGTGCTCGGTGGAGATTCAGGCCTGGCTCCTCTGAACTTGGAGCTCTTGTAGCCCAAGATGTGTCCCAGTGTGCTCTCCCTACTCTACATCCCTGAGAAAGGAGGCTTTAAGCCCCTGCAGACAGTGGGAGCTTGATGTGCAAGCTGCCGGCTTTCTCTAGGAGGCCCAGGGCAGCGAGAAGGGCACCTCGACCTCAGGGCCACCTCCGGAGAGAAGGTTCCCTCTGCCTCTGCGCAGCGGTTACCGCCTCCGGAAGACAGCCTCAGTCCTCCGTCCCGAGAAACCAGGTTGGCTCGTTGGCCACTGGAGCGTCATCTGCTGGGCTCCAGACACTTGCCTACAGCAACTGCCCCATCCAGTTTCTAAGACCGTTCGCTTCCTCCATGAATCACGGTGCGTTAGTTTCCTGGGGCAACCAAGTGCCACAGACTGGGTGGCGTAAACAACTGTCGTCTCACAGTTCTGGAGGCTAGGGGTGCGAAATCAGGGAGTCAGCTGGGTCGGCTCCTTCTGAGAGCTGTGAGGGGGAATCGGTTCCAGGCCTCTCCCCGAGCTGAGCTTCTAGCAGCCTCAGGCGTTCCCTGGCCTGTAGATGGCTGTCTTCTCCCTGTGTCCTTCCTCCCTCCCCTTGTCATCGCCCCCCCTCCCTCTCAGGGCTCAACCCAATCACCTCCTGAACACTAGTCTCTAGCCCCACTCCTGGGAGAAGCAGCTCACACCCAGTCCTCCCGCACAAGGGCCCCCAGCCATGACACAGTGCCACCTGGGCAGTGATACTCAAACCTACGTCTATGCCCGGACCTCGCCTCTGCGCCCCAGGCCCCGTGTCCCTCTGCCAACGGCCCCGGGCAGCTGGGTCGCTGTCCTTTGGACAGTGCTGATCTGATGTGCAGAGAACAGACCTGTCCCTCATCCTCCCAGGCCCACCCTGGTGACCAGCGCCACCCGCCTCCAGGTGCTCAGGCCAGAGTCCTCCATTCATCTCTAACCACCCCCCCACTCCTCACCCCCATCTTGTCAGTACATCATGACAGTGATACCCCCTAAACAGCTCTGGAATCCCCTCCCCAGGCCTCTTCATTGCTCACAAGGACCTGCCTCCCCACCTCCCGTCTCCCCTCTCCCACCTCACCTGCCCTCCTCACTGCAATTCTCAAGGGGTCTTTCTCAGATGCAAATATCATCAGATTTTTTCTGACCTAAAGCCTTCAGTGGGTCCCATCAGAGATAGTAAACGCCTAGCTCAGGCACCCGCCTCAGAGCTTCCTCCCGTGCTGAGTCCAGAGGCCAAGTGTCAGAAGAACCCGGGTCAAGGGCCTTAGACACAGGGAGGGGCATGGGTGCAAGGAGGCCTGGCTTTCCGGCTGTCCCTCCCACTGGACGTCTATAGCCCCAGCCCACCCTCTAGGGATGTTGGAGTCCTGTGGCTTCTTTCCTTCTTTTCAAGAAGTTTTTCTTGGGGGTGATATTAGTTTGCTAGAGCTTTGACAACAAAGTACCATAGACTGGGTGACTTAAACAACAGAAGTGTGTTGTCTTACAGTCCTGGAGCCCAGAAGTCCAAGATCAAGGTGTTGGTAAGGTTGGTTCCCCTGAGGGCTGTGAGGGAAGGTCGTGTGCCAGGCCTCTCTCCTTGCCTGGTAAATAACTGTCTTCTCTCTGTGTCTCTTCCCGTCGTCTTCCCTGTGTGTGTGTCTTGTTTCCAAATTTCTCCTTCTTATAAGGACACCAGTCATATTGGATTAGGGCCCATCCTAATGACCTCATTTTAGCTTCAGGACCTCTGTAAAGACCCCATCTCCAAACAAGGTCACATTCTGAGGTACGGGAGGTCAGGACTTCAACATATGAGTGGGGGGGGGCACAATTCAACCCGTAACAGGAGAGCAGAGGAGGGAGATGAGCAGACCCCAGGCCCCAAAAGGCTGCCTCCACCCACGCCCACATTGCCCGGCAAGTCCTGCCTGTGGGGCAGCCCCAGCTGTCCCAGCCTCCGCTGGGAGAGGGGTGGGCCCTGAGCTGGTGACAGGGACTCCGCATAAGGACGTGGGATGTTCATCATGGCCTTCTGTGTCCACTCCTTAAGGAAAACTGTCCCAGCCCCAGCCCCAGCAGTGACCCCTCTTATACCCTGACCATGCTTTCCCCCTCCATAGCCGATCCAACCTGACCCGAGGGCAGGTGTCCAGAGGCTGGTCAGCAATTGATGACAACACAAGAAGCTGAGCTGGGCCAATCACATTCTGCCTGCAAACTGGCACCATGGCACATGGAAAGAATCAGCCAGCTGGTGAAGAAGGCCAGGAGCCATTGCCGTACATAGAGATGAGCCCCGGAGGGCCAAGCAAGCCAGAGTCTGTGTGCACTGAGGTCAAGAGGGGGAAACCAGGGCGAGAAGAGAAGAAAAAGGTGCTGGTGAACAGAGGCAGTGGGCACCATGCAGGAGCTCTAATGTGGCCATGACACAGATGGAGACAACAGACAGCCCCCCTCACCCCAGACCCAACCTGCACACGTGCTGCTGGTTCCTTCCCCTGCTTTTACAACAAACAAGACTGACCGAAGCAGGATGTAAAGATTTTAGACACCAGAATCTGCTCATGGACAGACCCTCACGCGTGTGTGAACGCATTCACAATCCTTACCACTGCTGTGTACACAAGTAAAAAATGGGCATGCGTTTGCACCTTCTGTGTACAGACAGGCACAGGCTTACATAGCCCCGCACACACCCACCTGTGTGCACACACATGCAGTATGTCTCACACACACACACACTCACATGCATATGCACTGATCCCAAAGAGGAAAGTTATTTCTGCCCACTCTCCAAAAGTCTGTTTTACAGGAACCAGGCTGCCATCATTTAATGTTATTTAATATGATCCTTGTGAAGCAGAGGCTATTGGAAATCAGAGCCCTTTTAGTCTCACCATTTCTTTCCAATTACAGGCAAGAGATCCAAGGGAGTTCTGAGGCAAGACAGAGATTATATGGCCTTAAGAATCTATATTTGTTTGCTTTCTTCACTATCATGACAATCTAAACCAGGAAAACAAACACGGGACACAGACACCCAAAACTGTGTGCTCAGCCCTGCTCCTTCTCCTGCCTTCAGCGTGCAAGAGGAGGGAGGGGAACGTGGTGGGTATACCTCTAACTCCTGATCCCACGAGACCCCCAGTCCTGCTGCCCGGCTCTGGCCTCGCCCATCTCTCTCCATCCACAGACAGGAACCGTGTCTTTCCTTGGTGCTTTGCTAACTGATGGGCTAGAAAGGGCCAAGGGAGGCATTAGGCCCAAGGTGGATATTTTTTCAAATTACACAGTGTGGCCACACCTGGGAGCCAGACTTTAAAGACTGTCACCACATAATGCCTCTTCTCTCTGTTCAACCTCCTTGTCGCTTTCCAGGGGAGGGGGGCCCACCCATGGTCCCCACAGGAAGAACCTGTAGCCAGTGGCAGTTTCATGGGGGTATGGCATGGGACCCTGAGTTCAGAGTTTCCCCCTCCACCTCCAACCCAAGTTTAGTTTAATGTTCTGGTGTCATTGTCTTGAAATTCCTCATAATTTCTGAACAAGGGGTTCTGTATTTTTTTGTACCAGACCCAGCAAATCATACAGCAGATCCTGCTTCTGGCACAGCACTTTTGTAGGCAATATCCAGAATCCAGCCCATGGCACAGAACCTTCTCCCAGGAGGAGTTGCTCCTGGTGAGGGAGGGAACAGTGGCCTAAATTCTGGCCCCCTTTCAGCCCCTCCCCACTCCGTCCCCCCGTCCCTCCCCCTTCCTCTTCTAGGGGACCTTCCAGCTCCTGCTGCTGCCACCCTCACAATAGCCCCTAGGGGGCGCTGTGCTCCCTTTGTGCTCTGTCTGAAGGGGGCACTCAAATCCCAGCCCTGGGTTCCTTGGTGAGGCACACCAGGATTTCCAAAAGGGATTGAACTACTAAAGGGCCACTGTAAGGAAGTGATCCCCAAGGCAAGGAGAGGCATGGAGGTTATTTTCCCCAATACTTTCCGGTCCCCTAAGATGATCTCCTCGTACCTGGTCCATCTGCACTTCCTGGCCATGGAAATAGTCCTGGTATAACCTCACCCCTTCTCCTATTAGGGCAAAAAGACCCTTCTGTACTCCGTGTGAGTCAGGACCTCGGCAGGAAACAGATGGCGCCCTCAGGTAAGTGGGGTGAGGTGGGGCTAACTGAAGAGAGTTTAAGGAGGGCAACGGCAGCTCTTCAGCGGTGTGGGCCGGGTGAGGTGAAGCACCCCAAGACAGCAGGACCAGAAGTTTCCACTCCTATAGCTAACAGGACACAGAGGGGGGGATGCTTCCCAAGCTCACTGACTGCAGCCGTGGAAGTGGGCTCCCCTACAGGATCTTCAGCCAAAGGGAGGGACCCCCCCCCCACCATGGAACCAACAGCGCAGCAGGGAGGGAGCCTTCAGGGGGCAGGGCTGAACATCTCCACTTCTCCTTCCTCCCGCTGTCAGATATTCTGCCAAAGCCTCCCTTTGGTCAAACCCAACGGGAGGTCGGGGCCCAGGAGCCACGGACGCACAGAGCAGGCCGGAGGAGAGCGGAGAGTGGGAATAACCAGCACTCACCTCAGCCTTGCCCTGGTCTGGACGCCCTGCCGTCTGCCCCTCCCGTCGCCCCAGTGCACCCACCCCACCCCAGTCTCTGAGTGCCTCCTCGCTGAAATGAACCATACCGCGCGCTTTCCCATTTGATGATTCCTTTCGTCGATGTGAAAGAGAGAGGAGGAGGAGAGAGGGCTCCTCGCTCGCGGCTTAGGTCCCTGGGGGATGTCGTCAGCCTTGGCTTCTCCTGTCCGTCCCTCTAGGGTCATCAAGACTCAGGCCTCCTCCCGTAGCCTCAGTCCCTCCCACCAGCAATGTGGGGGCCTAAAGTAGGTCTCAATCAATGCGCTACAAGAGCCTACATGGGTCTTTGACCTCGTAGTGCTGGGCTAGCAAACACATCTGGTCCATGGGAGTGCGTTTGGTTGTCATGGCTGCCTGAAGTGATGTGTTAGGAAAGATTCTGAGGCTCTGGCTTCCATAAGTGAGAGCACCAGGGTGGAGGACCGGAGAGAGGGGAAGTGTGCACGTATGTTACATATTTAACCTTTCCATCCTGCCTTTCCACCCCCCACGCCCCTGTGCTGCTCCGGAAGTCCCACTCCCAGCTGGCACTGAGTCTCTCCGTGAACCCCAGCCCACTGGGTTGGTGCTCTGGAGCCCCTCATTGTCTGGGGTGCTAGTGCCAAGAGACCACCTACTCACCAGTGCCATGCCCTGCCTCAGAAACCCAAATCCCTGGTCATTCTGTCACCTGCCCAAACCGCATGGACCCTCCAGCTGCACTGTGGCACCAGCCTTTGCTGTGGGCACACTTTCCTCAGCCCTCACCCCTTTGGGGTCTGACCACCTCCCCATCCCTGCCAGGGAAGGGGGCTGCAGCTCAGTGCGTGTCTCACCTGCTATGCTCACATGGACCATGCTCAGTGTCTGGGGGAAAATCACAGGCCAGAAGTCCTAAAAATGATTATAGTAACAAAAAACATTTGATTACTTCTATGGCCAGGCACTGAGGTAAGTACTTTCCATTTATTTTCTCCTTTCATATCCGTTATAACCCAATCAAGCAGCACTGTTATCATGCCCATTTTACAGTTAAGAAAACTGAGGCACAGAGAGGTCAAATCATTCTGCAAGGACATATAACTAGCAAGAGACAGAGGCTAGATTTGAACCCAAGGAGGCTGAGTGCAGAGCCTGTCCTCTTAGCCTCACCTACACGATTCTGCTTCCCTTGGGGCCGTGGGAACCCCACAGTAACCTTATGCTCCAAGCTCCACTCATTCCAGAGTACCCCACCCTGAGGCTCTGCCTGGACCAAAGGAGTAAATACAACTAACACCCATAGCTGCACCAAACCTGACCTACCTGCAGTAGTGCTTTGCCAAAGAACTTAAACTCATGGTACCCTACAAGGTAGGTACCATTCCTAGCATCATTTTGTAGGTGAAGAAACCAAGGCATAGAGGTTAAACAGCTTGCCCAAGGTCATACAGCTAGCAAGTGTAGTAGCCAGAATTTGAACCCAGGCCCCCTGCTGCCAATCTGTGGCCCTAACCACTACGCCATACCACCTCCCAGCTACCTGCCTTCGTGTGATACAGAATCTCCCCAGAACACACCAGGGCCCCCAGGAGACAGCCTCATGGGGCTCCACATGCTGCCAGGGCTATATACACCACCCCATTTCATTTCCCTGGTGAGCCTGACCTTCCAAACGCGACCACGGTGAGAGTGTGATTAATGAGCCAATTACTTCTGTGGAAGACATCGTGCAAAATAAATAGCCCATTTCCCTTCAATTTACTGTTTTAATAAATAAATAGTGCTCCATGCTCTGGTTCTGTTTATGGCTGCTCATACCTGAAAGTTTGTGATGAATCTTCACGTTGTTCATTTCCAAAATTAATCAGATCTGCCAGATGACTCTGAAATATAGGACCGCATTTGTCCTTCCATGTTAACAGCAACATAGGCAGGTGGGGCCCTGGGGAAAGTGGGCCGAGGGGAAGGGTGAGCAGAGGGTGGGATGCTTGGAGCTCTGGACCCGTGGCCCTGGAGGACTAGTGCCCACACACGGGAACCACGATCAGGGAGGCTCAGAATGTAGTTTCGTGATTAATGGTTCAAGGAAAACCACCAGGAAGGACAAGGGCAGAGGCGGGGAAGAAACTTCTTTCCTCTGCTTCAAACTTGAGTAGATTGGCCAAACTGGGGAAAATGAACAAGAACAGGGTGTCCAAACTCCACCGAATGGGAAAACTCAAAAAGACCTTCACCTCCTCTCCAGGGGTCACGAGTGTTTGCAGAGTCATGTACTCAGCTGGCTGTCTTTTCTAGATCCCTCTGTGCAGGCACAGAGCAAAAGGGCAGAAGGCCAGGTGTCTCCTGCGGGGCACTCACCATCTGAAAAATTGTCTTAGGTGGGATGGTAGATCATCAGGGTTCAATGTGATCAGAAGTAAAAGAAATTCAACAATCAAATATTCATGATGTGCATTTACATTCTACACACTTTGACATATATCTAGTTAAGTCTCAGAGTAGTCCATGAGGTCAATATTAAGCACCCATTTTACAGATGAGGAAAGGAAGAGGTTCAGATGGCATCAATAACTTGCACAAGGTCTCAGAGCTATTAAGTGAAAGAGAAAAAGTTCAGATTCATATCTAGGTCTTCAGACTCCAGGAGCAGTGTTGTTATTTTTCATATAGCTATGATATGCTCTGTGTGTGTGTGTGTGTATACAAGTTATTTTTTTTGACATTGGTGTGACTGGACCTGCTTATATTCCCTTCTATATGCATTTTATCCCCATCAAACAATTCTTTGGAGGGTCTCCACAGATCCCTTGAAATCATCAGTCTACCTGCGCTGTCCCTCCTACTAGGCTATGAGAACCTTGAAGGCAGAAGCATCACTTGATCTGTCTTTGTATCCCTCGCTCCTGGCACAGTACCTGACATGCATGCGTGTATTCATTCAACACCTCTGTATCAATCGTCTGCTGGGTGCTGTGTGCTGGGGACACAACAGTGAATGAAAAGAGACACAGTCACTACCCTCACAGAGCTTACAGACGAGTTGAAAAGACATATTAATCACATAATTAAACAAATAATGTAAAATTGAACTGTAGTTAAGTACTAAGAAGGAGACACATAGAATTCTGACACTATAAAAGGCAGATGAAACCAGTCAGCGAAATGAGAGATGGATGCTGAGGAAGTGACATCTGAGCTGAGCTGTGTTGAGAAGCATTAACTGGAAGATAGAGGCATGTCCTTCCATCCTGGGGACCAGTACATGGAGAGGCAGGCAAGGGGGCCTGTAGACAGCTCATGGAGGAGAGGCAGAAAGAATGAAAGGCAAACTGTGAGGGTGGAGTAGGTGGTACCCTACCATGAGGGCCTTCATAAGCTTTGTTAAGGATGGAGCCTTTATCCTCAGGGTGAGGGAAGCCACTGAAAAGTTTTAAGCGGGGAGGTGACATGATCAGAGTTGTGTTTGATTAGAGGAAGGCAAACCCTTCCCCAGGTAGATCAAGGAGGAGGTAGGGATGATGGTAGCTTGAACCAGGGTCATGGCAGTGAAGATGGAGAGAAGAAGAAATTCCAGGGGCGTGGAACAGGTAAAGTAGACGGATAACAGCAGTGGCTTGAATATGGAGCGCGAGGAAGAGAGGAGTTGAGGGTAGAAGAGGCGCCACTCCCCGGGATGAGAACACATCATGAGGACCCATTTGGGAGGCAAGATCCTGAACTCAGTCTTAAACCTGAGCTTGATGGCCCTTCAAGCTCTCCAGAATGAGATGTCAGGAGAATCTGACAATCTGACAGTAGGATATGAGGGTGTGGGGTGTGCTCATGGCAGGGGATTAATAATGTGTCCTAAATTGATGTTCTCAGCTTCTCTCTCTCTCTCCTACCATTTCTTTTCATCAAGAGATAATGATGGTTCTTAGAAAATTTAGAAATAGACATGACTCACCTTGGATCGAGGCTTCGGAAGGAGAAGACTCCATAAACCCAAGTCACCACCAACTGCCAGGTGCACAGTTTTACAGCTCACACGGGGCTCTTAACTCATTTGAGCTTCACAATAACCTGGGATTATTACCTCCATTTGAGGTTACATGGTTTGTCCTGAGAAATCATGTATTGGATCAAGTGTAAACTACTTTCTTATTATCATCTGCCTTCTGGAAGAATTGACACTGCAAAAAGCTTCCCTTATGAGACATGTGAGTTCAATCCACTTTACACATGTCCCTGAGCACAAATTTAAAAGGCAAGGAAAAGGCTACAAAGACACGTAAGAAGAAGTCTCTGCCCTTGAGGAGATCATAGTCCAGAAAACAAGAGTCCCAGTTGATTATAATATACAAAACAATGCAGGAGAATACTATACAAGACCCTTTTAAATAAAGTTTCTCTGATTATAAAATAATCAATGTCTAGTATAAACAAATACAAATTTTACAACTGAAAAAGGAAAAGAAAAAGTATCCAAGATCCATCCAGAGGTACCATGTCACTGTTTTGTTTGTTTAATTTTGGCATGTGCTTGTGATTGGAGTTTTCAGTTATGTAAGTCAATACATTGCCTGTAATGTTTAAGCTGGTTTTAGCTGGAGTTTCTGTGACTTGCAATCAAAAGAATCTTGACTAACAAGGTTATTTTGAGAATTCAATCAATTCAAGTATGCAAAGTGCTTAACACAGTACCTCGAATGTAGTAAGTAGTCAGTAAACGTTAACTGCTCTTATTCCTAAGGTTCCATCTATTGGATTGGGGGGGGGGCAGGCATGCAAAAGGCTGTTTACATGAAATACTGAGGAGCTTCCTGGCAGAAAACTAATCCTAAGGGAAGAGGAATCCCAGCACCTAAGATTCAGTAAGAAAGCCTGGGACTTCCCTGGCGGTCCAGAGGTTAAGACTCCACACTTCCACTGCAGGGGGCCCAGGTACCATCCCTGGTCGGGGAACTAAGATCCCACACGCCGCACGGCCAAACCTATGCCTGTGGTGACACAACTCTGTAAATATACCAAAAATCATTGAATTGTGCAAGTGAAGCAAGTGAATTGTATGGTATGTAAATTATAACTCAATAAAAATTAAAACAGAAAGAAAGCAAGCCTTAGCAGGCCACGGGGCCATTCTGAGGACAGCCTGGTGTCTCTGCCAGTCAGAAGTGCCCCCCGGTTCAGCTCTCCCGGAAGCGCAGGTGCACGCCCTGTGGAAGGGTGGCTGAGATGGAACAGGGGAGCCTTGAAGGGAGGCCAGAAGTTTCTATTCCACCGCGTGCTCTCTTGAGGTTGGCTGCTAACACCGCTCAGCACAGGAAGAAGAGGGGTGCTTTCTCCTGCTTTGCAACAGAGCACAGGAACCTCTGTCACTTTGAGCCACTGGAAGGTCAGTTAGAGCTGGTTTGCTTAGTCTCTTTGAGACATTGTTTCTAAGCATTCAACACAAGCAGGCTAAGGGGGTTGCGCCGGGAGAATAAAATACAGGTTCTGCCTCAGGGGTTAATCATCTAAAGAAAAAAAGTATGGGGGCTTCCCTGGTGACGCAGTGGTTAAGAATCCTCCTGACAATGCAGGGGACACGGGTTCGATCCCTGGTCTGGGAAGATCCCACATGTTGTGGAACAACTAAGCCCGTGAGCCACAACTACTGAGCCTGCGTGCCGCAACTACTGAAGTCCGCGCGCCTAGAGCCCGTGCTCTGCAACAAGAGAAGCCACCACAGTGAGAAGCCCGCGCACTGCAACGAAGAGTAGCCCCCGCTCACCACAGCTAGAAAAAGCCCGCGTGCAGCAACGAAGACCCAACGCAGCCAAAAATAAATAAATAAATAAATAAATAAATGAATTTACTTAAAAAAAAAAAAAAAGAAAAAAGTATGTATGCAGGTGTATGTGTGTATTTGTGTGTGTATGTACGTGTGTGTATCTGTGTGTATATGTATTACTCATCAAAATACACCAATAACAGCTGTGGTTTGCTCATACAAAGCTAATGATCTTCATAAAATTTTAACCATAACTTTGAGCTCATACACCCCATCCGTTACCCTACTGAGTTAACCAGTGTCTCTGTGACATGCTGAGAATTGCCATTTCAGGAAGAACTAAATGCTTGGGGTGAGATGGCAGTCGCCCTTTTTCTAGGACCCTGCCACTTCTTCGGAGTCCCATTTACTTGGCTGAGGAGAGCGTATAGACCACCCCTTGTCCCCGGCCACACCCCAGACAAGGGAAAGGGGAAGTTGCAGCACTCTGCCCCTGTGTTAACCCTTCACAGCCTCAAAGACCACTTACCTCCTGCTTTTGTAGCTCAGTAGTGTGTGAATGGTGCCCTCATGGGGAGGCATCAGGTGGTCCCGTCTAGAAACGTGGGAACACATGGCACCTATTGATTTCAACTTTGGGTTTTACTTCCAATTCCAAGAAAACAGATGAAGTTCCATTCAACATCCTATCACCAAAAAAACAGATCCTTATTCCTAGATACTGAACTGAGGGTTCTCTAGGAATCTGGCATCTTGGTCCAATCCCAGAAACTCCAGACACAGGGAATGTGTATGTCAGTTGAGGAGATATCTGAGCTACTCCACACTCCCCTGTACACCTGTAATAACCCCCATCACTGCAGCTTGTCTGTGCATGTCTCCTCTTGAGACCTCACGAAGCCTGACTCAACCAGGCTCCCTATACCTGCAGGTGCCTTGCCTCACGCAGATATTCAAGGGCCCTGGGAGGTCAGCCTGGGTTTCATGGCATCCGAGGGTCTCTGCGCTTTGCTGGTCCTTGTAAATTATGGCTTGGGGAGCCTTGGAGGCAGCTGTCCTTGGTACTAGACATGACCCTCCAATCTTGGACTCTCTGTCTCTGCTCTCTCAGCACACGAGCTGCCTCAGGCACCCACCAGTCTCAAAAGCAGAAGGCCACACATGAGATGATAACATCAGCCCCAAGGATGGACAAGGCCTGCCAGGTGCATAGCCAGCTCTGCTTCGAGGAGACCCTGCCAGACCTGGGGTTTCTCGTCTGTCACCACGGCCGCGCTGATGGTGCATCTTCAAATCGCAGCTCTCCTAAATGAAGAGATGGCTGTTTAGGTACAATCCGCAAACCCAACTTGGGAACCCAAATGACATGGCTCCAGTCTTATCAGCAGGAATTATGGCTCTTGAATCAGGCATAATCTGCAGAATAAGTGAAATCGTCGACACAGAGAAATGTGTTTGAAAACATGACATGATCTACAGTTAAAATCTGTGGATTCTGCATCCACCTCAGAAATATTACACTTCCAGAACAATTTACTCACTAACTGGCTCTCTCTTGAATGGACCATATGTCTTTTCCTTACTGTGTCAGCCCTGCTTCCACTGGCAGCCGTTCCCAGCTGCTGGGCCCGTTGATTCCCCAACCACAGACCCAAACCTGCCCAGGTCCTGGGCCATGATTCACAGAGACTCATTACACCCACTCTCTGTGCCCGTCTTGGTCCCTGATGCAAACTCCCATCCCAGTAATTTTGAGTGCTGGTGTCTTGGCTTGCATTATTTACAACACTGTGCCCTGCTACCTGCCAGCTACCTGCCATGTGGACTTCTGGGCACCACCTACTTGGATTTCCCATCATTGTGCTGTGTTGAGATTCATTCATTAGTTCATGCATTCATTCATTTACTCAACAAATAATTATAAAGCATCTGGTAAGGCCACGTAATTTCCTGTGCGCTAGAGACACAGTGGTAAACAAGATGACCTAATCCCTCCTCACAGGGGTGCTGGGCCAGGACAGCCCCACGAGGCCCAGCTCAAGACAAGCATGGTGTCCTCGCTTCCCTCATGTGCAGAATGGGGTGGTCATGAAGCAAGCATTTGTGGCCTGACAGCTTTCAGCCCCAGATGAGGGAAGTGGCTGCCACTGGGAGTCCCATATGAGGTTGGGTCTCCTGTGACTTATGCCCACAGCCATCTATTTGTCCCTAGCATGAAACTTATAACACTACATGGCTACTCTTGTTAAATATTGGGTTGGCTCAAAAGTTCCTTCGGATTTTTCCATAAGAAGTTACGGAAAATCCCAAACGAGCTTTTTGGCCAACCCAATATTTAGTCTGCCCCCACTCCCAGCCGACAGTTTCAGGAGGCTGAAGTGGTATCTGGATCACCTAGTCTGTCTAGCCCACAGACACGGGTCACTTGGTCATTCTCTCCAGATGGGAACAACTATTGCACTATCTGCCTTACCTTGGTTGTGGTCTCACCCTGAGGTGGGCGCCCTTGTTTCACCCACTGCAGGCCGTGGGCAGATATAGATGCTGCACCCTGGCCTGGGTCCAGCATGCCAGGCTCCCACAGCTAATTTCCAGAGTCCAGTGTCAGGAGATCCTTGTACGTGTGATTGGACAAAATAGTTTGGCTGTACCAGCCCGCAATCCCTGGGCTCTCCGCACACTGGCCCTTCCAATGCTGGCCCCCTCCACTCACTTTCCTGCTGCCCTCCCCCATGGTCACTTCCACAGGCCGGGTGGCATCTGTCCACAGCCACTTCTGGGCCTGCAGCAAGGAGAGAAGAAAACTGAGCCTTGGACCAGTAGAGCCATGCTCCAGAGTTTAGGGCACAAAGCTGGGCCACTGGCCTGGGGGTCCTGAGTGTGGCAGGTGTGATCACAGCCAGCCCTGGAATAGATACCACTATGGTACCAGGCCCAGAAAGCTGGTCCAGAAGCAAGTGAGACTGGATGGTGCCCAAGCAGGATATTCTCTGCAGTGAACCCAAAATTTGGATAATGTTGTTCAGTTTTAAAGAGATATGGGATGAGACTTTCTTTGTTCACCTTTGGAGTGTGCCAGAGACATGGCGAAGGCCCTTGAAGAGTCATGCAAGATCTAGTTGAAAGGTTATGTCGGAGCTGATACCAATTACTGTAACAACGGACTTTGGATAAGGCATTTTATAAGTAAGATGCTTAATAACAACAATGGTAGCTGCCCCATACATGCCTGTGTGCCAGACACTTAACTACTAACTTACATACATTAGTTCATTTAAGTCTTGAACCTATAATATCAGTGCTATTATTATGATGCCTATTTTATTGATGAGAAAACTGAGGCACACGCGGTCAAAGGAGAGAACCTCATATTCACCAGTGCTGCCATCGTTTGTAGTAAGAAAGCCATCTAGGAAAACAGATATATCAGAATTCTGCAATGAAATTAAGGAGGCCAAGGTCTCTAGGTCCTAGTAGACTGTCACACGAGGAAGTAAGAATTGGAGGATGAGATGTGACTTTTCGGAAATGCTTCTGCTTTCAGTCACATTGTATTCTTTACCTCTCCTCTCAGAAAGACGCTCTACAGCCAACCTAAGCAGCATTCCCTGCCTTGGCTGCACAGACCAACTGAGTCAGAATCTCTGGGGGTTGGATGTAGGTATCAGCATTATTTAAAGACCCCACTGACTTAAGGCAAGACTTGATCCCTTCCGCGGAAAGCATTATGGCTCGAAGTGAGGTGAATTTGGCAGTTCCAACCCCGATCAGCAAAACGTGAGCAGCTAATCACAGGTCACCTCCTCCGAGGCAAGCCGCCTGGGAAAGGAAGGCACAGACAGCATGCTGATGAGAATTGTGAGGCTGCCAACAGGGTCATGGAACACCCGACCAGGGTCCCGTCAAGCATGACGGGATTTCAGCATGGCTTGAAAACCTCAAAGGCAATATTTGCAGATAGGGAGCTCAAGGTGTTTGATCCACAGAAAGGTGAAGCAATTTAGAAGACCACAGATGACAAGGTAAATGTCTCCGTGGGTAGAACAGAAGCACTGCAGACAGAAGCATGCACGGCCCCTGGAGCAGTCAGCTCGTTGATGTCTGATGTGGGACAGCAAATATTCTTGTCGTGGCTGCATGTCCCATATAACAGCTCCAGGGCCACATTGCACATGCCTGAAATCTGATGTCAGAGCAGAAAATAAACATGCTTTGAAGCGGAAATTCCTGGGTTTAAAATCTTTCTTGACACTTGCTAGCTCTGAATCTCACCACCCCCTCTGAGACTTTGCTTCTTTATCTGTAAAAGGGGATCATTAATTCATTCAACAAGCATTCAGGGGCTTCCCTGGTGGCACAGTAGTTAAGAATCCGCCTGCCAATGCAGGGGACATGGGCTCAAGCCCTGGTCCAGGAAGATCCCACATGCCGCGGAGCAGCTAAGCCCGTGCGCCACAACTAGTGAGCCTGTGCTCTGGAACCCACGTGCCACAACTACTGAAGCCCGCACGCCTAGAGCCCGTGCTGCACAACAAGAGAAGCCACCACAGTGAGAAGCCCGCGCACAGCAACGAAGACCCAACGCAGCCAAAAATAAATAAATAAATTAATTAATTAAAAAAAAAAACAGAAACAAGTACGCATCAAGCATCTGCCATATTCTAGGCATTGTTTGAGATGCAGGGGATAGAGTGTGAAACAACACAGATGAAAGCCCTATTTTCTTGGAGCTCATATGTTGTTTAAGGGAAACAGGCAATACACTAACAAATAAATAAAATCGATAGCATGTGGGAAGGTGATAAGCGCTGCGAAGTTATATAAAGCAGGGAAAGGAGAGAAGATGCTGGGAGGTGGGGAATGCAATTTTATAGGATAGTCAAGGAATACCTCCCTGAGCAGATGACATCTGAGCAACAAGCCTGAAGGGAAGAAAGGAGAAAGCCAGGCAGAGATCTGGGGAAGAGTGTTCTAGGCAGAGGAAGCAGCAAGGGCAAAGGCTCTGAGGTGGGAATGTGCCTGGTGTGCTGTGCTCGGGAATGGATTTATCCACCTTCTAGGGGTGTGTGTGTGTGTGTGTGTGTGTGTGTGTGTGTGTGTGTGTATACATATAATTTTGGGAGGAGTATGGAAATAGCTTGGGAAATAACTTGGGAATCCCCTAACAGAGTTGAGTAACTTGGGAATCCTCCTCCCCGAAAGGAGGGGCTGTCCCTTCCTCTGAGTAGCAAAAAGTCAGCTACTTATAGCTCAGCTGGTGGCCTTTGTGAGCTAACCCAGGCCCAGACAAGAGCCAAATGCCCCACATATTAATGACAAGAATCACTGGTAAAGCAACGAGGTCAAAATTTCCTACAAAGAAAAATGTCCTTTTCTCAAACAAGGCTGTGCTGGGTTGTCTCTGAGAAAAAGCAACGGTCCCCATGGAGAGGTGCACTTGCTTCTCAGATGAGCCCCTTGTGGAAGATGGAAGGAGGTGATGGCACCCTGAGACATCCCTCCCAGAGACAGCAGAATCCACACCCTATCAGCCTAAAGAAAGCCGAGAGCACTCCAGTTTACAAAACCTAAGGGATTTGAAGGGTGAAACCTCATGTTCTTGAGAGGAACCAAGGATGAGGACAAAACTCAATGGACTTGAAAGGACACCGGATGGAACCAAGAGAGAGGTCTGGAGTTTTGCAGGCTGCTTCTCTGAGGTCCCGCCCCTGTATGCACAGGGAAGTAAATGATCACAGTAAGTTACAAACTCTGCTCCTCCCACAGGAGGCTGCTCTTCTGAAACCCACCTGCCCATCAATAAAACCTTCCTTTACCTCCATCGTGATCCAGTGTGACAAAAACTGGTGAAACATGGGGTACCAGCGGAGGAGACAACTGGAGATGCTCTCCAACCATCTTGTGGAGATTTGGGGACAGGGGGGCTGGCAGGGCATTGTCTCCTTGCTTTGTTAGCGTTACTGAGCTAAGCTCCAGTAACGAGCCATCTCAGATCTCAGTGGCTTAACACAGCCAGGCCTGAGGCAGGTTCCTCCCCCTGGCGCCTCCCTGGGGTGTCTCCACCTCCAAGCTCCTTTCAACATGGGCTCCAGCCATCTGGGGTCCTTGGTTTCCAGCTAGGTGGAGGGGAAAAGAGAAAAAGAGGGGATGAGTGCATATAGAGTTTTATGGGCAGGACTGAAGGTAGCATATATCTACCTACATTCCCATTAGCTAGAACCTAATCTGAGGCCACATACAACTGCAAGGGACATTGTGGAATATAATATTCCTGCGTTCTCACACTAGCATCGTCTCTGCCACACCACGTTTTTGACTACTGGGTAAAATCATTGCTAGTTAAAGCCAGCAGAAGAAGGGCCTGCAGTCAGCACGGGCAGAAAACCCCCTAGATTAGATCATCTCCTGATTGTCCTCCATGTGTTAGCATGTACGTCTCCTCCAAACATGAATGGGGAATTATTGAATTCCAAGCTCAGCATCAAAGTCATGGCGGAGATGGATGTTATCACACCTGAGGTCTGTCCTGATTTTATTTTGTCTGGGGTTTCAGAGGCTGCGTGGGAGCTTTGGCTCAAGTGCTCACGTAAAATCATCCAAACATACCCCCCAGACCTGATATTCCATTAGCCCTTGGTCCAGAAAGTTTTCGAGTAGCTACGCAGTCCAACCCCAGGACTAGCAAAAGGGGGTGCGCTCCAGAGCAAAAAGGTAGCATTCAAGCTACTCCACATTTATGGCAGTAATTAGCCAATATCCTCAGAAAGTCAAGAATGTAGGTCTGAGCCTTTTTGGTATTGAAGCAAATTTACCTCCACCTGATTCCAGCTTAACCCAATCCAGCTCATCTTCACTACTAAAACTGATGCCTTCAACACTCGAAGGGAACCTCTTGTCCTAAAGAGACCCTGCTCTGGGGACCAGCTCCCTGCCACATGTGCCAAGAAATCCTCCAGCCTGAGCACACTGTAGCCACCAGACTCTGGCTATAACTAATAGAAGCAATCCCATAATGCTTAATCACAGTGGCATCTCTGAGAGCTCTTGAGCCATGCCAGCTGTGTCTTAGGACCATCCATCAGGGGAGAGACAGAGGGAAGAATGTCTTCAGTGTCATCTATCTCCCATTGGTCAACATTCCATCTTATGGGACACTAACTCCCTTGCACTTGCGTGAGTGCAGAATGAGGTTTTACAGCGGCATCAACAGCAAAGTCCCAGGATAGGAAGCAAGTGGCACATGCACATATCTGAGGTGAGAAACTGTCAGATTGTACCTGTGGGAAATGGATCAAATCCCACGCAGAACTGGCCATTGCATTAGCAGCTGCAACAAGAGAAAGGTGACGCTGACAAGTGCTGCGTAAGAGGTTTTCGATCCACAGGAGCCCAATCAGTGGTACCTATTATTGCCATCATTATTGTTATTATCATTACGAGCTAGCCACAGACACCAGTCCTTGAACACGGGACTCTTCCCTGGAGTTTGGTGCTCTGAATTTCAACCTTGAGCCAGATAAAAGCTGTCTTTGATCTGGCCCATGTCAGTAAATAATTTTATTTAAGTCCAGCTACAATTTGCTTGACTGTGTTAAGACCTTTTAAGGATCCAAGGATCCAAGCATCACCCCCAAAATTAAAAAATACCAAATGCACGAAACCACAGTTATGTGTGAGCATGGGCTGATTAGTCACTAACCCATCGAGATGTCTTGTTTAAGGGGAAAGAGTGGGCGATTTTAGGTGAGATGGCCCTGAAGTAAGAACCAGATGTCTGATAAAGTTCATCAACAGAAACCCGCACAGATATGGGCCCGGAGAGAGAAGAGGGACACCTGCCGAGCGGATTGATGGTTTCACATGGCCTGGTGATCAAGCTCGTGGTCCAGGGGGTGAGGGCTCCTAACTGTTGCTACACTGAACCCCTTCCAAAGACCAAGGGAGATTTCCAGTAAGATGAGCTCCGCCTTGCTACTCTGACAAGCTGTGTCAGACTTCCAGGAATTGTACTTTGTGTAACTTGGTCTGAAGCAGATTAGTTAAGACATGCAATTAGCTCTTAAAAGCACAGATCACAAGTCAGACCTTCTGATCCCTGGGAGGCCATCAGTCAGAAGCCGACGAAGGCATCCTTAGCCCAGAGTGCTTATGGCTCTGTTTCTTGACAGAGTTGGTCCATTTGCCCCAATTGTGAGCGCAGCATGAAAATTTAACTCTAAAGAGATGGCTCCAAATTGGTAAGGATATCATCACCCCCCTTACAGGACTCTATATATTTTTTCTTTGTTTTTAGGAGGTAGCTGGTGATTAGAGATAAGGGGAGAAAGGAAGGGGGAGGAGTGAAGCTTGATACAACAAGAAGCACACTTTACTGCAAAGTGCAGAGGGTTGGAAGACAACCACCCAGACCTGTGCCCTTGAGTCCTTGAGACAGACATAGCTGGAATTACCCCTTGGGTGTCATGCTCATAGGGTGTGGGCATCACTCATCTCCTGCCACACCCAGACATTCTGGCTGTGCTGCCAGAGGGGAGCAATGAAGCCCATTACCTGCTGTCCACAGAAACAAGCCTACTGACCAGCAACTGTCCTTCCTGGCTTGACTGGGGCCAAATATATAAAATCAGTGGTAAATTTGGGTATAATGCTTAGAGTTCTGGCTCTGGACTCTGCCTTTGAATCCTGGCTCTGCTCTTACTAGGTAAATTATTTAACCTCTTTATTTCTTAGTTTTCTTATATATAAAATGGAAGGAATGATTATAGATCTCCCAGAGTGTAGTTATGAGGTTTAAATGAGATAATATATGTGAAGTGCATGAAAGTGTGGCGAGCACATATAGAAGGCCCTCAAAAACAATAGCTATTATTATTGCTAACATTTATCAAGTTGGTTTATAAATATCACTATGACCCAGACAGTATGTTTCGTCCATAAGTCCTCACATTTATCCTGTGATCTCTGTAATATCAATATCCCACTGGAGAAACTAAGATGTAGAGGGTGACTTTCCTAAAGGCACCCAGCTGATTTCTTCAGGAAGTTTCTTAAACAAGAAATATTTTTCCCTCATCGGGGCCCCTGACATATCGTGTAACATCTGCACGATGATACTTATTGTAACGATCTATTTACCACTTTGTCTTTCTCTGAGGGGTTAGCAAACTATAGTCCTTGGGCCAAACTGGGTTTTTAAGGGAGTTTTATTGGAACACAGTCATGCCTATCTGTTTCCATATTGTCTGTAGCTGTTTTCGCACTACAATGGCAGAGTTGAGTAATTGCAACAGACACCATATGGTCCACGAAGCTAAATATATTTGTAGTCAGCCCCCTGTATCTGTGGGTTCCGCATCCGTGGATTCAAGTAACCACAGATCAAAAACACAGTATTAGGGGGAAAAGTTCCAGAAAGTTCCAAAAAGCAAACCTTGAATTTGCTGCATACCAGCAGCTCTTTACACAGCATTTACATTGTATTAGGTATTATAAGTGATCTAGAGATGATTTAAAGTACGTGGAGAATGTGCTCAGGTTATATGCAAATACTACACCATTTTATATACGGGACTTGAGCATCTGTGGATTTTGGTACCCACGGGATGGGGAGCGGGGTATTCTGGAACCAATTCCCTGCAGATACCGAGGGATGACTGTACTAGCTGGCCCTTTATTTTAAAAGATTGCTAACCCCTGCATTAGATTATGAGCTCCTTAAAATAGGACTCAGGTCTTCTAGGAGGCTTCATCTTGGCACATGATGGGGGCTCCCTAAGTAGGTGCTGAATGAGGGAGAGTGAAGATGTTGCAGACTTGAATGGATGTCACTTCTGAAGGAACAACGCCCTCAGGAGCCCAGGTGTCAGGATCTGAGCCCCACCCAGATCCTGGGAAGCCCCTCAGCTCTGTGATGCTGCCAGCTGCCTAGTGGTCCCCACAGGTGACCCTGAGTCAGAACCAGTAACAGGTCACCACATCATCACACCAGCACCACTCACAGCCCCTCAAATGACAGAACCAGTATCTTCTTGGAAGGAAACCCCTCTTAAATCCTCACTTATGAAATGGAAAAGATGCTGCTGGAGATGGTTTGGAGAGCTGTACCCCACTCCTTTTTGTCCACTGTCTCCTGACCCCAGCTTTGGTGCTGTGCCTTTCCTTGGAACTCTCATGAATTGAATCAGAGTTTGCTTTTCTGCCTGAGGCAGGCTGTCCCACAGTGATCACTTCAACCTCTTGTTGGAAAACAACATCTGCAAAAAACAAACAAACAACAACAAAACCAACTACCATTCACTGAGCCCCTGCCCTGTGCCAGGCACCATGCCACAGACTTTACATAGTCAACACCAGTTTTTAGAACAGCCCTCAGAGGTGAACTAGACTTTATCATCTCATCATAAAGAGGAGAAAACTGAGGCTCCAGAAGGGTGACGCCTTCTGCCCATAACCAGTAAGTATCAGAGGTGAGATGGAAAGGTGATGGAGGTGAGATGGAAACCCACTATCCCTGCTCATCTCATGTCCCTGACCTGCTTTCCCAGGGACCCATAATCCAGCAACTGGAACGATGTTGGAACTCTATGACATGATCTTTGAATCAAGTATTTTAGTTGCATTCACCTGACCCAGCCTGGTTCATGACAGATAAGGTATCATTTATTAGACATGCATTGGCTGTTCACTTGTCCTGCATCAGGCTCTATGCTGGACACTCAGGACACAGAGATAGATTGAGCACAGCTTTACCTCTCAAGCAGGTAAAGTGTAATGATGGAGAAGCAAATGAGAAACCAGCAACTAGCACAACAGGTGAGACACTGGGTGGAGGGATGGAGGAGAGAGGAGGGGCTGTGGTGGGCATGACTATGAGTGGGCATGGCCATGGTGGGTGGGGCTCTGAAATCCATCGCGCTGCCTCCAGGTTAGCTACCCATGATCTCCTCCATAGATTGAGGTTCCAGGCAAGAGTCCCCTTGAGTAGTTCCTTTGCTGAGTTTGAAAACTTCCACTCTACAGGATGAACAAAGCAGGAAGAACCAAGTACCGATGCCATCACCATCTGAAAAACGGGCTTTTTCAAAAAATCACATTCTCTCAGAAGTACAGAGACCAACTCCTAAATACATTCCTGGAGCGTTTTTTTCATCTCAGAGGACAATTAACCTTCGCAATTAGCTTCATCAACAGGAACTTAATATCAAATATTTGGTTGCTTGGCAACAAGGAAGCAGCCACCAGCAGGACTGCAGTATCTTTGTTACTCAAGTCTCCTGGGGCTACAGACTGAGGAAACGCTGGGCTGGATTTCCAGACTCTGCAAGCTCTTTGCCCGAAAGTCCAGACCACCCAAGGTCCCGCTGTCAGTGACTTCCGGGGCCGGTGAGCCCTACGAGTGAGAACCCAGTCTTTCAGCAGTGACTGAGGAAGGAGAAGGTTCCAGCCTCCAGTGTCCCCCATATGCCTCAGAAGAGCACCCAAGAATACGCCCAGGCAGGAGATGTTGGTCTTCCTCACCCTTTAGAGTTGTGTAGCCTGGGAAAGCTGGGGCCTGCTGTATACCTATGGCCAGCTCACTTTTCTTGTCTTCTTTCTAATTTTCACCGGGCCCTTCTTATCCCCATTTTATGCAGGAAGACCAAGGCTCTGATTAAATCACTTGCCCAGGTGTGCCCAGTAGTAAGTGGTGGAGCAGGATTTGGTCCCCAATCTCATGTTCTTTCTACATCCCTACAATGGCCTATCAGGTCGTGCTCCTTTTCTGTGCCTAAGCATCAGTATTGGACCAGATGTGTCTCTCTGGTCCATCCCAGCTTGGTGTGTCTACGTCTTCCTTCCCAAACTCATGCCAACTCAGAAGTCAGTGTAGGCTTCTGAGGCATTTGCTTAAACCTCTCTGTTTTCTCACTTCAGTTACCATGAATCCCAGAAAGAAAAATCCTAATTCTTTCTAAGTCTGAAACTCCAACCCCCAAATTGATAAGATTGTGTGGTGAAAAGAGCAAAGCCTTTCCAATCAGCAAACCTGGTTCAGAGCCTAGCTCTAAAATTTACCAGCTTACATCACTTTGGGGACATAACCTCTCCATCTACCCTTTCTCTCACCTGTGAAGTGGAGGTAATAATAACTGCCTCAAAAGGATGCTGTGATGACCAAGTGAGAAGCCTGGCTTGTAGAAGGTGCTCAAGAAGCAAAAATACAAAACAACAGAACTAAAACCACCACCAGACTGCTTGGTACCTCAGTTCCCCCCAGTTCCTGTGGGGAGTAATAAGACTTTTGTCTCTTCCTCATCTCCCTCAGAAGGCTTTTCTGCGGCGAAGTGACCAGAGAAGTTTTAGATCAAGTGACCGCCGGAGGTTTCTCCGTGTGTTACTTAGAAACCCAAACACATACCCTGAAGAAAAATTCCTCCTTTTCCATTGAAATAAAAGCAATTCAAAGCAGACAGACCTGGTCTGAATTCTGACTCCTTCACATACCAGCTCTGGGACCTGGGCAGTTACTTCCCCTTTCAGCTTCAGTGTCATCTTCATTTGTAACACAGGGAGGAGAGTAATACTTTCCCAATTGGGCTCTAGTAAGAACTAAATCCAAAAACTGATATGAAAGAGCCCATCCCAACATGCATCCCAATGTTCATGGCAGCATTATTTACAATTGCCAACGTATGATAGCAACCTAGGTGTCCATCAACAGATGAATGGGTAAGGAAGATGCAATACACAAACACACACACACACACACACACACACACACACACACACACACAATGGAATAGTACTCAGCCATAAAAAGGAATGAAATTTGGACAGACTTGGAGGGCATTATGCTACGTGAAATAAGTCAGACAGAGAAAGACAAATACTGTATGATATCACTTACATGGAATCTAAAAAATACAACAAACTAGTGAATATAACAAAAAAGAAGCAGACTCAGATATAGAGAACAAGCTAGCAGTTACCAGTGGGGAGAGGGAAGCGGGGAGGAACAAGATAGGGGTAGAAGAAAAAAAGGGTTATTATGGGATTATATGAAATGATGTGTGTGAAACTTTTGAAAATTGTAAAGCGTGATAGAATTTAAAGAATCTTCCATTCAATTAAAAAAAAAGAAAACCTTAAAAAAAAAAAGAAAGAAAGAAATAGCCCATCCCAGACCCTGGCTCAAGGCTCACCTAAGTTACTCAAGAAATATTTGTTGTGTCCGAATCCATTTGGCAAACATTGCCCTTATTGGTTCCTGCTGCTTACCGTCCTTTGAAATTCTTATTGGTTTATTTTTACCAAACTAGTCATATCTACACTATTTCAGCACCAGCTTTAGGAAACAGCATACTTGCTTCTATTTTCAAACAAACACACACAAAAAAACTGCAGTCCCATTCATTTCCTTTGGAACTCTGCTTGTGCTGCATATGCCCTTTGGAACTTCCAGACTGCCCGCCATCCCCAGAGCTCTTGCATGATAAACTCTTCCATCGGCCCAGCCATCAGCATGCCCTGTTTGAAACACTTTGCTATCCTCTCAGGACGTGCAAAACTCTGCAAAACAAACCTCATCAAGTTAAACATAGAATTACCGTATGACCCAGCAATTCCACTCCTAGATATAAACCCAAGAGAACTGAAAACCTACGTGCACACAAAAATTTGTACATGAATGTTCTTAACAGCATTATTCATAATATCCAAAAAGTAGAAAAAAATGTCCATCAACTGATGAATGGATAAGCAAAATGTGGTATATCTAAATTATTAGTTTCCTATCACTGCTGTAGCAAATGGCCAGAAATTTGGTGGCTTAAAACAACATGAATTTATTCTCTTGAGGCCAGGAGTCCTTAATTGGTTTCACTGGCTAGAGCCAAAGTATTGGCAGGGCTGGTTCCTTTTGGAGACTCTGAAGGGAGAATCTATTTCCTTGCCTTTTTCAGCTTCTAGTGGCTACCTGTATACCTTGGCTGGGGGAATCTTTGAAGTGTAACACTCCAATCTCTGCTTTTATCATCACCTTCCCTAGATAATCCGGGATAATCTTCCCATCTCAAGATCCTTACTTAGTCACATCTGCAAAGTCCCTTTTGTCATAGAAGGTAACATTCTAGAGATTAGGGTGTGGATATCTTTGTTAGTCATTATCCAATCTATCATACAATAGAATTTTATCCAGCTATTGAAAGGAATGATATACTGATATATGCCACAACTTGGAAGAAATTTGAGACATCATGCTAAGTGAAAGAAGTGACACAAAAGGCCACATAATGTATGAGTCCGTATTTATGAAATGTCCAGCATAAGCAAATCCGTAGAGACAGAAAGTAGATTAGTGATTGCCAGGGGCTGGAGGGAGGGGCCAATTGGAACTGACTGCTAATGGGTATGTGATTCCTTCTGGAGGTGATCAAAATATTCTGGAATTAGATAGTGGTTGGTTATGGTGGTACAACCTTATGAATATACTAAAAACCACTGGGTTTGTACACTTTAAAGGGACGTATTTATGATATGTGAATTGTATCTCAATAGAAAATAAAAGAAACCTCATCATGCATCAACATTACCTGTAAATGATAAAAGTAAATTTAAACCAAACTGTGGTCCAGATCAACTTGATTTAAATAAAGTGCTTTCCATCAAATTGTTCAACCAAATTATATGCCCCCCAGGAGGCAGTGTAGTGTGGTGGTTGAGGGTGGACTCAGGAATCAGACGGCCTAAGTTCAAGTCCTGGCTCCGTCCCTTACTAACTGTGTTGCTGTGTTACCTTTTCTGAGTCTCAGTTTTCTCACCTGCAAAGTGGGGATAATAAAAGAACCTGCCCCTCAGAGTTGTGAGGATTCAATGAAATAATCCATGTGACGCTCAGCATGTAGTTAGTGCTCAATACGCATCAGCTATTGCTTTCGTTACCCTCATCCCCTCTGCTCTGCCCATCAGTGGAAAGAGAAGGAATGTGATTCCATCCATCCTAGGGGGACCCAATCATCCTCCTTACGTCTCAGATTGCGGTGAGTTAGAAAAAAGGCATCAGGAAGCTTCCAAGGGTAAAAAAACGTATCTGGTTTTGTGAAGCTTAGTTTTTATACATGCATTTATCCATTTCCTTGCTCACTCCTTCCATATTTCTTTCATTTAACAAACATTAATTGAGAAAATACCATATGCATGTCTGGTACTGTAGTACTGCTGGAGATGTGCTCCCATGGAACTCATGATCACTGGGCAAGACAGATAAAGATAAAAATAAGTTCAGGAAGATGGACCAGGCACTGTGCTGGAAATTTACACAGACCCCTCCCAGGGTAGCCAAGTGAATGAGGTGAGTGGATGAGGGAGAATACAATGGAAAGAGTGGTTAGTTCTAAGGTGGCGAGGAGGGACAAGGAGAGACTTAGTGGAGGAAGTCTAGATGCGCCGCTAGGTGTTCTGGTGTGTGTGTGCACGTGTGTGTGTATGGGTGGGCACTAGTTGACAGATAGGCTAGAAGGATAGAAGAGAGGGAGGAAAAAGTTCATATAAGCAAAGAGTGCATTCTAAGCAAGAGCAAAGGCCCAGAGATACGGTGCAGCCTGGATTTTTCAAGAAATATTATTAGTTCCTGCAGGTCATGGCTCAGCTAGAAGTAAGCTGTACTAAGACAAAGGCAACCAAGTGCTTTCAACAGGGAGTCAGAGGCTGAGCTGATTAGATTTGCCTTTTAAGATGATCTCTCTGGCTGTGGTTGGCAGAGAAAAACAACTGTGGTGGAAGAACAGACTGGAAGCAGTGGTTAGGAGACTGTGGCACAGACCAGGCCTTGGGTGACAGGGACACAAACCCAGTGGGGGAGAATCTACTCCTGTCTCCACTGAACACCCAGTTGACACGCTGAACACCAGAATACATCTGTGTACACACACAGGCCAACACATACCCCCTCGGAGGCTTGGGCACCCACTGGAGGGCGGGATCATTAATTTCATATGTCAACTGGGCTAGACTCCATCACCCAGTGACTGAATCAAACACTGATCTGGGTGCTGCTGTGAGGGTATTTTGTTGATGAGGTTAACACCTACAATCAGGAGACTATAAGTAAAGGAGATGGCCCTCCCCAATGTGGGTGAACCTCATTCAATCAGCTGGAGGCCTTACGAGCCAAAACAGGTCTCCTGGAGAAGAAGTTTGGCCCTGTTTCTCTGGAGAAAAATGATGGATGCGAAGGCTATAACCCACTCCTTTTCAGCAAGGCCTCCCATGGGCTCTAGAAACCAGTCATTCTCAGGGGTCCTGCTTTGAAGTTGGCTGTGGCTTGTGATAGTCCCAGGTGAGAAATGATTGTCACTTAAAAAGCCCCCTGGTTGAGAGAAGAAGGCATGAGACACAGGCCTCTTTCTTCCCTCGGCCTCTTCCCCTCGGCGCTCCCCTCGGTGCAGCCCACCCAGCGGACCAGTTCAGGTCAGGAGGGGTCCCACTCAGCATCTCGGCCTGGCATCAAGTCCTTCTGACCTTCTACCACCTCTTCTCTACCCGGTGTCTCCCTGTCCCTTGCATCCTGGCTCCAAGGATGGAGTCTCTTTCTTGACCCCCTGGCTGGAGTTGCTGTTCTCAGTCCCCTGTCCAGTGTCTCAGAGGTACTGGAACTAGAGTCCAGCATTACTCCCCTCAGCCTCCCCTGGTGGCCAGGGTCTGTGCCTGGGGTCCTGCTACCTCCACACAGGTGCCCTTACCCATAGGCCCGCCCACCCATTGTCCACTGCCACCCCATCACCAATCACTTGGCCATCTGTGAGTGCCTCTGGTCTTGGCCCTTGGCCACCTTTGGCCTGGGCTGCCCTTCCCCGATGGAGTCCTGGGCTGGGGCCCGGAAGGCATGGCTGCTGCCAGCCCCAGTTAAGGGGGGTACAGGCAGCACGGAGGCAGTCTGTTGTTGCCCAGGAAGGCCTCTGCACATCTGGCTGGGGGTCAGGAAGCCCAGGAAGTCTCAACTTGGGAGTAGCATCCTCCCCTCGTGGCCCCTGCTGTGGGGTGTGGCATTGTTCTCTAGCCCCTGCCCCTTCTCTGCAGGCTCTGAAGCAGCCTGCGTGTCAGGACGCCTGGGACGGGGCGCAGATCAGGAGGCGGGCACTGCAGCAGCTGCAGGGGGTGCTGGAGGGGCCACCACTGTAGCCACCCGCTTCCCTGTCCCCTCCACAGTACGGCATTTCAGGGCCAAAGGAAGCCTCCACCCCAGATGCTTCCGGCTGAATGTAGAGACATGGACAGAATCAGGCCATCAGTACGTCCTTGGTCAATAATTAAAATGAACAAGACTCCAAAGCTGTTTTTTCAATGCCTAGTCCCCCAGCCCCACATCCCGAGGTTCTGATTAATTGATGTGAGGCAGAGCCTGGGCATAAGTATTTCTTTTAATTCTTTGGGTGCTTATAATGTGTAGTCAGGGCTGAGAACCTCTGCTCTGGTGCTTTGCTATTCGAGGTGTGATCCGTGGGCCAGCAACAGTGACATACCCTGGGAGCCTGTTGGGAATGCAGACTCTCAGGCCCTACCCCAGACCTATTGACTCTGAATCTGCTCTATAAGATCCCCAGGGAATTCAGAGGCACATTAATATTTGGGAAGCACCGTGGGAAATAAAAATCACCCTTCACCCAAGGAGAGGCTCCTGTTCAGTGACCACAGCTCTGACCTACTGAGCAGTACCCCAAGCTGGGGGCCCAAATGGCCGAATGTTAAGTGCCCTAGACCCGGACCTGAGACCTACCTACCACCCTCAGTCAGGACTTAGGTCCACTAAGGCTCACAAATAATTATTCTTCAAAACAGAAGTGCTCACAGCACCCAAATGCCAGTGTTTCTAATGCTATTTCCATATACAGCTTCTCTGTCAGGTTGGCCTTGACTAATAGCAACTACCCTTAACTGGGCACTTACTAAATGACCAGTACTTAACAGACACAAATAGTTTAATCATCCTATGACCCCTAATAAGATAAGTTTTATTAGCCCCATTTTTCAAATGCAGACACTGAAGCTCAGAGAGGTTGAAGCTGAGAGCCCAAGGTCACACAGCTAGTGGGGGGCAGAACTGTGATGGGAACCCCAGATGTCTGATTCCAAAACTCGGAACCGATTCACGTGGTGTCCATATTATGCCTTGCTTCGTAAATAAAAACAGTAAGGAGGCTAGGACATGGAAGCAACCTAAATGTCCATTGACAGAGGAATGGATAAAGAAGATGTGGTACATATGTACAATGGAATAGTAGTCAGCCATAAAAAAGAATGAAATAATGCCATCTGCAGCAACATGGATGGACCTAGAGATTGTCATATTGAGTGAAGTAAGTCAGACAAAGGCAAATATCATATGATATCACTTATATGTGGAATCTAAAAAAATTGTACAAATGAACTTATTTACAAAGCAGAAACAGAGTCATATTTAGAAAACAAATTTATGGTTACCAGGGGGTAAGGTGGGGAGGGATAAATTGGGAGATTGGGATTGACATATACACACGACTGTATATAAAATAGATAACTAATAAGAACCTACTGTATAGCACAGGGAACTCTACTCAATACTCTGTAATGACCTATATGGGAAAAGAATCTAAAAAAGAGTGGATATATGTATATGTATAACTGATTCACGTTACTGTACAGCAGACAGTAACACAACATTGTAAATCAACTATATTCCAATAAAAAAAAAAAGTGAGGGGACTTCAAAAACCAGACTCAGAAATTCCAATGTTCTCAGGAAAGAAAATGTAAATACATTGCCATTCCCTGAGACCAGTTAACGGGGAATGGAGGGTGAGGGGGACAGATTTTACATAAACAAAACTACCTTTGGGAACATGAGCCCAACGCATTAATGTAACAATTATTCCTCCCGCCTGGGCTCTAACTATATTTTTATTAGGATGTTTTACATATTCTTTAGCTTCTTTAAAATGCTAAACTGACTCTGAGTCCCCAGATGTGCCAAAATTCTAAGCAGTACATTTATGGGAAATGAAACCCCCCCATGAAATATCTCCCAGAGGCCTGAATTAGTGGTTTGTATTGTAAGGAGGTGAAAATCCACATCTCTCCCAGGAATGCAACCGACAGAAAATTCAAACCAAACTAAATGTATGTAGGGACTCTCAGGCTTGACGGCTTATCCTGTGGCCTGAATAGGCATAATCACGCGCTGTTCTAAGATCTGTGCCAGGAGCCTCCAAGGCTGGAGTGAAAGTTGCCTGGGGTCCAGGCTCTGCAGAGTATGGTGGCTCCACCTGTGGCCAGGGTCAGAGGTCAGCTAGTGATGCAGGTCCGGGTCCATGTCTGGGATGTAAACTCAGTCAGTGACTGAATCTCTAGCCAGGAATAGGACCTATATATGAGATAAGGTTTGGTAAATTACTTTCTCCAAACTCAGTGAACGGCAGGGTCACGAGGTCTCTTGTTTGTGGTTCCTTGTTAGGATGTCTGTAATTTATTTTCAAATACTTCAGCATAGAGAGGAATTCAGTTTTCAGAGCTGTTGCCCTAATCAGGATCCCCCAGACCAGGGGACAGCCACTAACACACACACCCAAGAGGAAGCCCATGTGTCAGACGCTACTGTGGTAAGCACTTCTGTTATTTGTATTTCCAGCGACAGCTGAGACTGAAAATTAGCATACTGCACGCCAGAAATGGGTTTTATTGCTGAAAATCGTAGCCTGTTGACCAGCAAGATGAATATCAGAAATGGGCTTGCATTGGAGGAATGAAAGTCGTTCAGATGCGTGGTCTGGCGGAAAATGCTTTGGAGCCAGTTCTCCCCTGTGCATGAACAGGACAGGAGAATCCAGGGAGGCCTGCACTCTTTACCCCTGAAGCCTGGTGCTGGGTCTGGCGCTGGTGTAGGGGGCTTTCTGGTTGTCTGATGTTGACAAGGAGCACAGAATCCCACGTCTGGAATTCTGTTGTTTCTGCATCATCCTTTCATGCAAGGTGAGGTTAGATGTAAAAGGATGGAGAGCTGGGACCCAGCTCACAGACTAGGTTGTGGAGACTGTTTTATTGCCTGCTTTGCGAGTGAGTAAATGTCTCATCTGTGGTGGAATTGGGCCTGAACCTCACTTTCATACAACGTGGGAGTGAGATCGTGGGGGCATAGCTAGCTCTCGTCTCCTTAGACTTCTTTGGCAGCTTCTTAAGATTGCAGGTGATCCTAGGGACTTCCCTGGTGGCGCAGTGGTTAAGAATCCGCCTGCCAATGCAGGGGACATAGGTTCGAGCCCTGGTCCAGGAAGATCCCACATGCCGCGGAGCAACTAAGCCCGTGTGCCTCAACGAGAGAGCCCGCGTGCCGCAAACTACAGAGCCCACGCGCCCTGGAGCCTGGGAGCCACAACTAGAGAAGAGAAAAACCTGCACGCCACAGCTAGAGAGAAGCCCGCGCGCCGCAGCAAACAACCCGCGCACTGCAACGAAAGATACCACATGCCACAACTAAGACCCAACACAGGCAAAATTAAAAAAAAAAAAAAAAAAGATTGCAGGTGACCCACTCCCCACTTGTGTGTTTCTCTACGGGAGGAAAAGCCTCAGGGAATCTTTGCCCTTCATCAAATTCATTATTCTTGCATCTAATTTGTTTTTAATTTTTTTTCCTTCCAAGTCAGAGCTGGATCAGCCACAGAAAGGATTTCAGAACTGCTCCTGGTGAGGGGTAATCTGATGAGAAGTGATTAAGTTCTCACTAGCAAAACAATTTCTTACCAACCAAATTCTTATTGCCAGCTAAATAAGTAGGTGTTTATTCTACCCACTCAGGGTCCTAAACGACCTCTCAGAGCCACCTGTGAGACTCAATCGACATTAAAGACACATTCTGGACACAGAGTCTGGTCCACAGAGAGCACAGGGGAGGTGGGTGCAGCCTCTCAGACACAAAGGCCGACCTCCACTTGTCCAGTGATTTCCCACCTCGTGGTGTCCCGCCCCTAGAACAGCAGGGGTGTCAATGCTGCAGGGACCTCAGAATCATCCCACCCAACCCTCTCCTCATCAGATGGGGAGGCTGGCCCAGAGAGGTTTTGTGACTAACCCACGGTCACACGCAGAGCTGGACGGAGGGCTCTGGCCGCTCCCCAAATTCTCCTTCGATTCAATTTAACAAACAATTGTTCCCTGAGCTCAGGGAGCTCACAGGACACAGATACAAATAAGTCTGATAAAAGGAGGACAGCGGAACACACAGTGCTGCGAGTCGTGCAGGAAGCTGGGCTGTCTTTAGCCTTGAAAATAGCATGCAAGCTTCTTGAGGGAGGCAGCCTTTGAGCTGGGCCTTGAGAGATGAGGAGGGTTTCGAGAGGAGGGAGAGGGATAGAGGGAGGGCCCTGAGGACAGCATCCAAGGACCTCTGGGGTGTGGAGAGCAGGCTCCAGCCGAGTGTCCAGAGGCCCCAAGGGGGCTCCAGATGGGGTCTTGCATGGAGGCAAGCACTCCAATTCCACCTCTGGGTCTGGATGGATCCCTGAGCGGGGCTGACTGCCCGGCTCACTTCCTTTCCTGGGAGTCCTTCTTTCCTGCCTCCGTCATCTCCTCTCTGGCCTCCGTGGCTCCCTGAGAATCCCAGTCTCTGCGGCACCAGCTGGGTTCTCCTTGGAAAAGCCAGTCTTCCAAGCTCGTCTCCTCCCCTCACCCCAGGAGCAAAGTAAACAACCTCCCTGAACACCTGCACAGAGCCCTGCAACCCGCAAAGCTCTTTTCCCTCACTCTGTCTCATTTACCTTCACCAGACCCATCGTTATCCACACTTCCCCCATTGCAGAGGTGGAAAAATGAGGGTCCCAGGAACTCACCCTGTGTCCTCTTGCTGGTACAGGGTAGGACGTGTTCCCCAGACCCCTTCCTGGCACAGCAGTTCTAAGCACAGACCCTGGAGGTGACCCCAGCTCTGAATCCCACTCCACCACTCACCAGCTCTGTGACTTAGGCAAATTACTCTACCTCTCTCTGCCTCAATTTCCTCATCTGGAAAATGCTAATAATAGTAATAATGGTGTTTATCTCATAGCGTTGACAGGAGTATTAAACGCATTAATAAGTGCAAAGAACAAAATAATGCCTGACACATAGTAAGTGCAATGGAAGTATTAGCTATTACTAGCATTAACCCTGATCCAGGATTCCAGCAGATTCCTCCCATTAGGTTACTAGGCATCCCTGGGTGCCCTCAGGGAAGTTGTTCAACCTCTCTGTGCTCACAACAAGGCTGGCCCTCAGGACAATTGGTATTCTTCCTGGGTTTGTCTCGTCTTTCTCTGATCCTTCGGCCCCCTCCTATTTCCCCCTCTAGCCTCAACAATTCCTCCTCATAAGTCCCCTTCCCCACACCCACACTTAGTCAGATAGGCTCTTCCCTGAGTCTCTGTGAGAAAATGATTCCGCCTTTGTTGGTTCAAAAGCTGTCCTTAACAATAGTAGTTTTTGAATGTTCAGTACAAAAAGAGTTAGTTGTCTCCTTTAAGAGCCCAGTTTTGAATTAAAAAGAAAGCTCTCCAGTGAGAAGCAGCTTTAAATCTGCTTCCTCTCAGTGGCAAGGGGATTATCAGCAGAGAACCAACCATATCGCATACTTAATTGCAAAACCGTCCGCAAGGCCAAAGTCTAGTCTGGACTGAGTGGCAGATTTGCGTCCTTATAGCTACTCCTTCCAAGTTCTGCAGAAGACATCAGGGTGCAATAAAGAGGATCTTTGTGGGAGCGCTGTTCTCCAGTGCTCAGTAATAGCACAGGTGACCTGCCATACTGGTACTTGCTTTCACCTGTGGCCTCTTAGAACCATAGTCCTTGGATGCCCAAGAATTGCCTTAGGGAAATGGAGGAACCAAGAAGGGAGCAGTTCCTGGAGCTCCTAGAGGACCCTGGCACTGACGCTGCCCAGGGGCAGACTGGGCTTTGCCTAATGGGGAAATAAAATACAGCTTTGGATTTGCCTAGACCACTTCCATCTACGGGCTGGTGAAGTGGGCCGGTGAAGTGTTCTGTGATGCGCTGATGTGAAAGGAGCAGTCGTGCCTGGCACACAGTAGGGACTCAGCAAATGTTTGATGAGTGAATTTCCCAGAGTTCATGACCCACTCATTTCCAGGCTGAACATTCAGGGACTCTCAGGGCTGCTGGTGGAGTGTGATTGGTTGAGGGCCTAAGCCATTTAAGTGCCCTGCCCTCCAGCAGTGAAGGCAGGAGCATTCTTCAGAAAACTTTATCAGCTAGAGCTAGTCAAAGCTTAAACAGCTCAGCAATGGCGCTGATGTCTATCTGTGAATTGAAGCTTTTCAGAATCCCAGTGGAGCATCCAAGTTAAGGCATGGAGGGCGATATCTTGCAAGGGCAGGTATCTTGGGAGTGTTCAGGAACTTCCTAAATACAATAGGCAATGAACTGCATCAAACAGCCAGCTCTTACCCCACACCATCAGAAAGGATGTTATCGAGACTCAATTAACCCATACACGTCACCTCACAGCCACCTCCTTCCAAGCCGCTCAGTTCAGTAGCTCCTAAAGGGGAAAAGATTGTTCTAACATGGACCCCCATCTTTTGCCTGGACCACTGTCACCAGCCTCTGGTCAAGGTTACCTGTCTCTGGTCCTTTATCCAATCATCTTCCAGACCATCACTAGGTATGTGCTTCTACATCACAAATCTGGTCATGTCAGTCTCTTTCTTAATGACCCCAATGGCTCCCCATTGTCTTCAAGGTAGAATGAAGATTGCTCAACTTGGTGTGCCAAGCTCTTCAAAATCTGGTTTCCATTCAGGCCTGAAATGCAGGCAATACTCACCCAAAATGCCATACCAGCTGTTAAAATATTGAAATACTTCTGCTCCTCCAATGGCAGTTCGCCATCCACTAGCCAACACCCTAGCCCAGATGCCTCCTGGCCAGAGCCCTGGTGGGAGAGACGCTGCCTCTGACAGTATTTGACACTGGCTCCCCAGAAGGCATACGCTGGGCTGAGGCCCCTGACGTAGCCTAGCACTCTCTATAGACGCCCTCGCCTGAACACTTTTGGGAACCGCAGCTTCTGCAGTATACCACACCGGTTGTTAAATGCAATATTTCAAATATTACTCCCGCCTCAGTCAACTTTACCGGACTATTGTTCACCATTCCCTTGTTCATTTATTTGTTGAATGAATTAAAGAACATCCAAATGAATAAAGGAAAGAATGATATGTAACCTAACACCTGTTATCTTCTTAGGCTCATCATGAAAGAAGGAGGTTCATGGCAGCATATTGGTCAACAAATAAGCTACCATCCCCAGTGACCACCGAGTTCTCACTCAGGGCCAGAAATGGTCACTTGGGCAGGGTCTTTCATTGGTGGGTTATACCCTGGCCAAGTTCTCAGCCATCCAAGTTCAGAAAGTAGACCTTTTCAGTGCACCCAAAAGTCATCAGTCTTTCAGGGCAAACTCACACAATCCAGGCTCAAAAGACACTGGTGCAAAGTGAAAATGCCAACCGAACTATTTGTAAAGGTGAAATCCCCTGTCCAGGTGTTTCAGTTGATGCTCTTTCAGTTGCAAGAGACAGAAATCCTAGTTCAAAATGACTTAAGCACAAAAGGAATTCATTGGCTCTCAAAGCTGAAAGTCCCAGGGGTAAGTGCAGCTTCAGGCACAGCTGGATTCAGAGCTCAAATGGTATCACTGGAACTCAAGTTTTTCCTTTTCTGGGTTTTGTCTTCTACCAAGCTGACTTCCATCTTAGGCTCCACATGGTGGCAAGATTGCTTCCTGCCCTTCAGGATCCCATCCTCAGCTTCAAGTCTAGCTGGCAAGAGCGGAAGATTCTCTTCTGGAAGCCCCAGTAAGCATTTCATTGTATCACTTGTTTTCTAATTAGGTCATATAGCCATCCCTGAACTAATCTCTGTGTCCAGGAGAGGAATGTTATGTTCTGATTGCCTGAAGCCTAGATCACCTCGGGATCTAGGGATGTTTCATCCTTATACCAAGAGTTGGTGCCTCATCTAAAGTACAAGGGCTGAGAGTAGATAAAAGAGAGGGCAATAGGATATGGGTACCACAATGCTAGGCAGCAAATCCAACTGATGCCCACTGTGCCAGGACACTCCTTTATAGCATTGAGGACACCAAAACATTCTTCAGAGGCTTGCTTGGTGTGTCCAAGTAAGGGAAGAGGAATATTAGGAAGCGGGGAGGATTATTTCTGCTAAGATCTAGGAATTGTCCTCACCCCGAAGGAGAAGACCTGTCTCTAGGGCAGAGCTGGGGATAGACTAACAAACCTCCTCTTTGAAGCCTGGTTTTCTGTGCTGGACCCCATCCCTTCTTCTTCTTCTTCTTCTTTTTTTTTAAATTATAATTATTTCTTTGTTTATTTTTGGCTGTGTTGGGTCTTCGTTGCTGCACGCTGGCTCTCTCTAGTTGCTTCAAGCGGGGGCTACTCTTCGTTGTGGTGCGCGGGTTTTCCCACCACGGTGGCCTCTCCTGCTGCGGAGCATGGGCTCTAGGCGCACAGGCCTCAGCAGTTGTGGCACATGGGCTCAGCAGTTGTGGCATGTGGGCTCTAGAGCGCAGGCTCAGTAGTTGTGGTGCATGGGCTTAGTTGCTCCGCGGCATGTGGGATCCTCCTGGACCAGGGCTCGAACCCGTGTCCCCTGCATTGGCAGGCGGGCTCTCAACCACTGCACCATCAGGGAAGCCCTGAACCCCATCCCTTTGCTGGCACGTTCTGTCTTTGTTCAGAGGGGTTAACATCACCTATTCTGTGTCACAGCTATAGGTGAGTCACTCTGCCCAGCCTCGTCCAGCCTACGCAGGTTGTCTTGACTTTGATTCATCCACATCGATTTATAAATAAAGTGCATCTCCATGGTCCCTTCTACTTTTCTTAGTGCCATCCTGCCTCAACTCTTTTGAGCAGCCTAATGAAATAGGGCAGGTCAGAGACTTCCACGCTTATGTTTATAGATGATGTCATGAAAGAAAAAAGAGGGAAAACTATCTGCCCAGGTTCATATCACTAGATGGAGGCAAGCTCCAAGAGCCCGTGATGAATCCCTGGCTTAGTGCTTTTTACATACATGAAGCTGCCTATTGAGGTCTGTATGTGGGTAACAGACCAGTGTCTCTCCAACTTACCACTGAAATGTATCAGAAGACTACCCTTTATGGTGGAAATAAAGAGCCCTTTTTCTTAGCCACTCCCAGGCAATTTCCTGCTACTTTCTCCTATTCTTGGCCCCTGAGCCATCCTCACAGGCACTGCCCTTGTTATTAACAGGCTGGAGGGACAATTCCTCTTGGCTCTGGGGTGAGGGGGAACCGGCAAGCAGTTTGTCCCTGAAAACTGACATGGGTCTTATCTGACGCAATTGGTGCTCAGATAAGACAAGATGAATGGCAAACAACGTTTCAAATGACAGGTGTCATTTGTTAACTTGTTCTAGATCAATGATTTCCAAAATTAAAATGTTCTGTATCTGTCACACGTCCCCACCAGGCCCTCTGGCAGGGCAGAAGTGCCAGCTACAGATTGGTGTGAAGGTTGCGGCGGTGGAGAAGGGGAGACTGTCAGCCTTAGGGGGATGGCATTTCCCACCAGAGCCACAAGCAAGTCTCCCCCCACCTCGGAGGCTCTAGAGACTCCCCAAATAAGTCAGACTGTGGGGAGCGGAAAGTTCAGACACTGACATTCTGTAGCTGGAGAGGGATGGGGCACATTCTCTGAGTTTCCCAGAAAATCCTGGGCACACACATAGGCCAGAAACATCCAGGTTTCCCTCCTTCACATGGAGGAAACCAGCCCCATGATGGGGAAAGCCTTTTCCTGTTTTCTGGCATCCTTTGGGATCCATAGGCACAGCAGATGCCTGGATGCCCTATCCCGTATCCCTCCAGCCCACATAAGCTCAGCTGTAGTTGTGAAGATGGTTCTCAGCGCCCCCTCCTCCAAGTGTCCAGTCTGCCTTCTCTGCCTGCTGGTTTCTCTGAGTGGCCAGGAGCAACCGTGAAGTGCAAGGAAGTTAATGCCCAGGGCTGGGGGATGGCGGTGGGTGGGTAAGTGCCCCGGCCTCCCCTGGCACAATTCTGAGGCAAGGGCCACGTGGGTTTCAGAAGGTCTCCGGGGACTGAGCCTGGCTGCCCACGATGGTGACTTGTTCATTAGCATCCACTTCAGTGGCTCTTCGCCTTCCAGAGCTAACTTGCTTCACTTCCTCCTGTACTTCCTGGGCCCGTCTTCCAAAATAAGTACCCATGTCCTTGCCTTCCAGGAATGTTCCTCTCTGCGTTTACTCTGTGCCATCCTCCCTTCCTTTGAGCCGCCCATAGGATCACAGGGCTTTGTGAGCAGAGGACAAAAAAAGGTCCACACTTGGCTCTTGGTTCCACCCTGATTGACCACACAGCCTAGAGCACTGCTGCCCCCCTCCTCCTGCCCTCACTCTCACCTTGGCCCTGAGCTTATCAGTTGGCAGTCCAGCCATAAACTGGGAGGCTTTCTCTTGATCTTCCCGGACCTGGTAGAGCCCCAGCATGTGCACAGGCACGAGCAAGTGATGTGGTAGAAAGAACAAGGAGGGTGCTTGGCTTCCAGCTGTGGCATTAGCTCTGTGGCCTTGGGGGAGACACATAACCTCTCTGAACCTGTTTCCCATGCCTATAATTAGGAAAGTATCTCAAGCCAGCTCATGAAGTTGTGACTACAATCCAAAGGGGAAATCTAAGTGAAACTCTTTGTGAACTATAACTTCTTCCACGGCTGATATTCAGCTGTTACCCAGCGGAATAGCTCTCTTACATATGGCTGTTGTTTGTTCGGATTGGATGGAGCCTGTGCTCTCCCTGTTATGAAATATTTCAAATATGACGTCTAATGCTACAGTTGCATGTGCATCTCATTTCCCTTGCTCGGCAGCAGCTGGCCAAGCTCCCTGAATGGTAGAGTCACAGCTCATATCTAAGGAGAGGGCTGGGAAGAGCCACGCTCCTCTGAGCCCTCCCCTAAGCTGACTGAGCCGAGAAAGAATGCGGTGAACACAAGACATACAAGGCATCCCCCAGACGGATCGATCCCATTTCAAAGGCGCAAACACAGAGCACGTTGTGCAAATATGCCACAAGTCGGCTTTGAGGCCCAGCCCGTTGCCAAGGAGCCCAGTGTTTCATCCAGCTTAATTAAGCGTGTTTAAAAGGCTACACGCGCGCCTCCATCCATCCACAAAAAGGCCCTCCATGGAACTCAGTTAATTAATCAGAGGCCGCGTGAGTGGGTGCACTCTCACTGGTGGAGAGAGGCTGACCTGGGCTCAGGTCTACGTGAATAATCTTGGGAGGTTGGGGAGGGCCACCTGGAACAGGGCAGTGGGTGCCCAGGGTTGGGCATCGGAGGGATATACTAACCCTACCAAGTGTGGCTGAATCCTCTGAATACTGCAAAATGAGGTAGGAAGATGAGCAAAGGCCTTAATTAACACCTGTTTGCATATTCATTGTCAACCGTGAATTGTTTAAACTCACCCATCACAGAAAACCCATAGTGACTGTCAGGAAATGATAAGAAACCTTAGGCCTGAATTTTGCTTTGGAGTAGAGAAGACTGAAAATCTGCCCTGTGTGACACTGATAATCAAAGGTAGACTCGCCCTAATTAAACTGAGCAATGTTTATACTTAAATACTCCCCCTGCCCCCACCCCCAGCCCCCTGGCAATTATTAGCTCAGCTCTGAATGGTGGCTCCATTAACCATCCTTCCTGCCACGGTCCTTGCTGTGGCTTCGAGGTTGGCACCCTGGACCCTGGATTAACCCACTCGTCAAGGGGCAAGCTTAGACTTAGTGGTGCTTTGCTGTGCAAGGAAGGAAGGTGGAACCAAGAGCAGTGGCTTCAGGAGAAAATAGGAGGAGAGGGAGTTGACATTTACTGAGTACTTCCTGTCTGCAACCCCTTAGTGATGCCTATAAATCCTAGAAAGTTCTGCAGGCGCAGTCTATTACAAGAATGGACATTTCATACAGAATCTGTCTCAGGCGGACACTGAGTGTCCCTTCTCTCCCTCTTCTCTTTCCCACCGTCCCCTCAGGTCTTTTGACCCTGCTGCTGGGTCCCCAGGGTCCTGGCTTAGTTCTACTTTATTTTCTATGTGGGGAGCAGGGGAAGAGGCAGCTATTCCTCTTAACCATAACTTTGCTATGTTACTGCATGACAGTATTTCCACATTGCAGAGTTGTCGCCCCTTGTCTCCATAGTAACAAAGGCCTTACCTTAGTAGGTGAGGTGAGCAGGAGAGCATAAGACAGTCCTGTATCATGGCTGGTGCCCTAGGCCCCACACCCACAGGCTCTCAGCTATCTCACGACCACCACATTATGGTCCAACACCATCCACATCTGAGGAAACCGGAACTCAGAAATGTTGAATGAACCCCTAACACAGGGAGTGAGTGTCAGAGCCAAGAACAAAGACTGGTCTCTCACAAAGCCCCTGCCCTTTCCCCTGAGCCGCTGCCCCTGTCCCAGCTTGGCCTGGAATCCATTATTCTGTGTCTCATGGGACACAATGAACTCTGGCTGACTTCTGACATTCCCAGTGGAAGGAAGAATTCGGTCAACAAGTAGGGAGAGAGTGGTGCTGGGGAAGCTCAGACATGGGTGGTGCTTGGAGCTAAACAAGGTTAGCTGAGGTCAGAAGCTGGAGTATGGAGTCAGCAAGCATTCCAGCGTCCTGGGGACAAGGCCCAGCTTCTGGGGAAGCTGGACAGGGATGAGAATTGGCTGGAGTTCAGTGAGGGCTCTGTGGTTGGTTGAATCACCTTGGTGGGCCCTAAATCCAATGGCCAGTGTCCTTAGAAGAGAAGAGAAGGGGAGATGTGACACACAGAGGGGAAGGTGGTGTGATGACAGAGCCAGAGGTTGACGCAGCTTTGCCTACAAGCCATGGAATGCCAAGGACTGCCCGCAGCTTCCAGAAGCTAGGAGAGGCTCCCTCAGAGCCTCCAGAAGGAACCAACCCTGCCCACATCTTGATTTTGGACTTCTGGCCTCCAGAACTGTGAGAGAATAAATTTCTATTATTTTAAGCCAGCCAGAAAGTGGTAATTTGTTACAAAAGCCCTAGCAAACTAACACAGGCTCGATTCCCAGTAAGACTTAGGGACAGACCAGGAAACGCCAGCAATTCAGAGGCAATGGGTCAAGGCTGGTCCTAGGTCAGAGATGAGGAGACAGAATCTCTCCCCCAGGAACTGCATATTGATGACAGAAGCTCAAAAAACTCCTCCCTTGACTTGACATTGTGGCTGAGGCTTCGAATGCCCTCCTGGTCCCAGTCAGAGTGGATTCAGGGTCTTGATGGTGAAGAGGTCTGGGGCTGCTGCTGAGTAGGGCTGGGGGCAGACAGGAGCAGGCCCAGGCCCGAGGTCAAGCAATCCCAAAGATTCCTGTAGTGGGGTGTGTAGTCTGACAAGCGTGTACAAGGGAGGGGGATGAACTCATCTGAGACCATCTTCATGGATTGGCTGTACATTTCAAAGGATGGCTGCAAAGTCCAGCTACCTATCACCTCACTGTGTCCATACTGGGCTCAGCTTCTAGACACAGAGCTCCAGGGTTCCCTTCATTTTCCCCTGCCCACACTGCTCCCACTAAGCACCCACAGGCAGGGAGGGAGAGCCCGGCTCTGGTCAATAGGAGAGCCCTGGCTCAGGGGCCTACGTCAGAGACAGAACTGAACCTAGATTCCATTTGGAAGCTGGATGTCAAATAGGTGACATGTGGGGTTTCCACCAAGGGCTCCTGTTTCCTGGTCTCTGCCTACACACGGCTCAGAAACTGCTGTTGGAATTACATCAACCTGCAGGTGTGACTTTGACCCATCAGAACAGCTAATTCTTTTCCCTTCTAAATTATATTATCCAAAACTGGTCAGAGTAGGGGAAAACAGACCCTCACATAGTAGTGTGGGTGGGAGGGAGTGTGGGATGGTACCTCTTTTCTGTGGGGCATCTCGACAGAATGTTTCAGAAGCCTTGTAATTGTTCGTATTTCTTGAGCTGGACTTTCACTTCTAACAATTGAGTCTAAAGATATGATTAAGGGTTTGCACAGGCCCTACCCTCTTAATTTAGTTAAAAGAATATTAAAGACTTTTTTATTTCAGGGGAAGAATAAAGTAAAATAAAACAAGATAAAACAAGATAAAACTATCTTCTAGAGTGATGGTAAATTCATCTCAAAAGTAGCTGGCTATTTGATTTAGAAAATTCCTGGCCTTTTGGCTATGAAAGGAAAGTCTTTGGGCTAGCCTATATGTGAGAGAGAGAAAAAAAGAAACTAAATTGCCTAGTATGACACAAGTAATCGAAGCTCTATGGTGGTCCCTTGGCAACTCAAGAGAAAGCAGTTTTGGGGAATATGGGACAATCAAGAAAAGAGGAAATGGGAGAAGCAAGCAATCCAAGCCAAGCAATCTGGTAGGAGGGCCCTGAACGAAATAGAGAGAGACAGTAAAAAGTCCTTGAGGAAAGAATAATGGTGACTAATATTCCTTTTTCCATGTTGAAATCCCATTTTGCCCAAATCCTTTAATGCCAGTCATTATACAATAGACAGTCTTGTATATTGGAAGGGGAGCCAGCTTCTGGCTGAAATGAAATGAACCAAAAAACCTGGAGCAGCTGGCAGGAGTGAAGGAAGATGGGGAGAGGGAACGACAGATGGAGATGGGGCAAGAGTTCAGAACCAGAAGCAGCAGGAGAATGTGAGCGCTATACTCCGCCCTTCCCTCATCGACCAGGATCCTGGGAAACATTAGCCAGGAAGATGCCGGGAGGCAGCACAGCAAGCAAGTCTAGAAGGAACCGTGCAAAGTGTTATCAGTGATTATCTCTGGGTGATGGAGTTACGCTTTTTGTCGTGAATTTCTTATTTGCTTATATGTATTTTCAATTTTTAAAAACAAGTAGATATTACTTGTGACATTTTTTACAAGTAAAACTAAAAAAAAAATAATAATAATTTGCCGACAGGACTGCAGCAGCCCTTACACACCCAGTGGGAGCCAGCCAGCAAGCATGGCCCCAGACCATTTTTCTCTTTGGACAGAGGGAAAACACACAGCCATGGGAGCCCGGCTCCTCTCTGAAACCGGCACAGGGCATTTACTGGAGGTACTTGCTAGGCCAGCTCCATGGCAAAGCCTTTTTCACTTCAGGCTCTGCCAACAAGGCTTCCAGGACCCCCAGGAACTCTCATCCGAGAAGACAGCCAAAGCAGAGTCATCATGCAAACAGTTTCTCGTTCCTGTCACATTTTCTAGATTGAGTGTTCAAATGTCTTCAAGAAGATTCACGCGTAGAAAGTGGGCCCTTCCAGAAAAGGCAATGTCATGCCTCCCAGCTACGCACCGGGCTCCCGCTTTTATCCTTTCAGAAAATTCAGAGGTTTCCAAGTTCCAGCCGTGGCCACGCTCACCCACGCCGGAAGCCCCATTCTGTTCTCTGTGCTCTCTCTGGCCTCGTGAATCTTGGCAGCTGGCTGCTCTCCTATGGTGATGACTCCCGTGTTAATTTAAGTCTTTCCAAGACATACTTGCTAATTAAAATGTAAAAGAGTTTTTATCCCTTTAATTAAGATACAAGATGGGATGCATAATTTAATTTGGTCCATTGAAAATATCAGTATTATTAGCTCCATGACTGGCTTCCATTAAAGAGGACCATGTGTAACAATTTTGTTTTTACTCCCACATTTGCTGGAGCTTTGGCGTGTGCACTGAACGGCTCCTAAAACTATTTCAGGCGACTATGGCGACTGTGACCCCACTGGAAAGGAGCCACGTGGGTGCCAGAGCCACCGAGGACATCAGCTTGAGGACCCTGTCTTGGGATGGATTCCCCCAGAAGCAGACCCTAAGAAAGATTTGAATAAGAGCAATTTGTACAGGAAGTACTTTTAGGGGAGTGAGGAGTGAGACAAAGACAGGAAGAGATTCAACTCAGGTGAACGAATGAGTGGGTCACTGCTGCGGGGAACGGAGGGAAACCTCACCAGGAACACCTGGTTGTGTAGAATACACCTCAGGGCTCTCCCACCCGAGGGGCGAGGAAGCTGGCTATCTATCCTCCCATTCCCATCCATCACTGGCTGAGGGCTGCTCCCAGAGGTGTCAGCTCCCCGGTCCTTCCAGCCTCCCTCTCAGGCGAAGAGTTGCCGATATTGCAGAGGGAAGCATCAGCGTTGAGTAGTGAGTGGTGAGAGGAGATGGGCAGGGTATCAGTAGCATCTGTTACACACCCACAGCCCTGTGCTTGCAACTGCGCCAGGCTGGGCAGAAAGAGGTGAGAAGGCATGCAGGGAGAGTGTCAATCACATATTATTGAGTTCTTTCCACGGCCAGAGAGACAAAATCATGAACTGGCAGCCTGAGTCCTCACTTGGAAGTATCTAGAAACGGTTAAAAGCAGAAGGGGAAGTGTCAAACTCCCTGACTCAAAGTCAGAGACAAACAAAAATACGCACAGAAACAGATGTGGGGAAATAGGAAAAGCACAGCCGAGGGCCTGGAGATGGAAATGAGGGTACAGTTCCAAGGTCATTTCAGCTAGTTCAGCCCCAAAGGAACTTCCTCAGTCAGCACTGGAGCCCTGACCAGTGGCCGTCCCATGGAGAGCTGGGTGTGAAGTACCAGCTTCCTCCAGGTGAAAATAGAGAGGACAGTTGTCAATTTGATCCTGTACAAAGTGGGAGAACTGGTGGCTGGAAAATGGGAAGGGAACATATTATCCAAGACAGAGTTTGAGAAGCACCAGGGAGAAATGATTCTGGATAGCGAGTCAGCTAAAGGGGAGATTCTAAAGGTGAGACTCTGGATCCTGGGCTGTGTTGAAAACTGCGGGCAATGGGAATCCAAGAAGTGGGCTTCAGGAAGGAGGAGGGGGCATTAGCAACCTCTGTGAATGAGCTGTAAGCAAGTCAGCCAGGTAAGAATGAGCTGGATCGGAGCCCAGAGTGGAGGATGTGGGATGAGATGCACAGTGGTGGACTTCCTCCGCCAGAGGAGCAGGGTGGGACAGAAAGAGCCTAGCATTGGGGCTTCCCTGGTGGCACAGTGGTTGAGAATCTGCCTGCCAATGCAGGGGACACGGGTTCGAGCCCCGGTCTGGGAATATCCCACATGCCGCGGAGCAACTGGGCCCGTGAGGCTCAATTACTGAGCCTGCGCGTCTAGAGCCCGTGCTCCGCAACAAGAGAGGCCACGATAGTGAGAGGCCCGCACACCGCAATGAAGAGTGGCCCCCGCTTGCCACAACTAGAGAAAGCCCTCGCACAGAAACGAAGACCCAACACAGCCAAAAATAAATAAATAAATAAATAAATAAATAAATAAATAAATAAATAAATAAATAAATAAATAAAAATTAAAAAAAAAAAAAAAAAGAGCCTAGCATCAGGAGACAGACCTCCCAGGGTTCAAGTCCTGGCTCTACCACTCACTAGCTGAGTGACCTTGGGCAAGTGGCTTAGCCTCTCTGAATCCCTGCATAGAATTCTGTGAGGGCTAAATAAGGTAAAGTAGAGAAAATTCACAGCATAGCGTCTGCCTCATGGTAGGAGCCCCTAAAAGTTACTTCTTGTCCCTTCTTTATCTTAGATTGTAACCTGTATGACACTCTGGGGACCCACACCTTCAGGGAGTCCAATTGTGGCAGCTTCTGACTGTGTGTGAGCATGTGGGGAGGGCAGGGGTGGGGCAGAAGGGTGTGTCTGGGCTTGAAGTAGCACCTCCTGCTCTACCCCAGTTTCTCTGAATGTACATGACCTTAAAAACAACAACAAACCAGCTGTGTTTAGAAACTCCCTTGCTTCTGGCACTTCCCAGACAGGTAAGGACACTGAGGCAGAAGGAACGAAAGGCCGTGCCTCCAGTCACGCAGATGGTGGTTGTCAGGCCAGGCCATGGAGTGCTCTCAACCACCCTCTCTCCTCCCCACCACCTGGTCCAGCCCCTGGAGCCCATCCTGGACGTCTGGCCATAGTGCTACCATATAAGTGAGCCTGAGGAAGGCGGAGGGATGAGGGCACGCTTCCGCCCAGGCGCTCAGGCCCTCTTCCTGCCCCCTCTGGACGCCTAGAAGATAAAAACATCTTAAATCTTAAAGAGGCGGGGCCATCGGGATCCAGTGCTAATACCGTCCACCCAGCAAGTTCCCCTTTCTCTGGGCCCACAGCTCCTCACACAGAAGTCCCCAACCCTTGGGGTCAGTGGCTCTTCCTGTGGAGAGCACAGTGAAAACCCCTGAAGAGGCAGCTTACCTCCAGGCATACTGTGGATTTTAAAACAATATGTGGGGAAAGCCCCCTATGGCTGTCAGACCTCATTATGAAGGGCTCACTCTTTCCCCAATTCAGAAATCACACCATCTCACCAAGCTCACTCACAGAGGTTACTAATGCTCCATCCTCTTCCCTGAAGGAAAGACTTCTACTCTACACCCCTCCTTGAGCACAGAAGAGCCCAAAGGGCTCCCCACTTACGGATCTTGAACTTCAAAGTGCATCACCAGGGCTCCATGTATTTCCCCCATGACTCTCAAACCTGTATCTCCGTTCTGTCCTTTATCCTGAGCTCCAGATTCATTCATCCAGGTATTTCCTCCTGCATGTCCCCAGGACAGTGGAATCACGCACTGAAATCTGTCCTCTCCGTGTTGCCCTCAAGTCTGATCCTCCCTGTTTGTTCCCATTTCTGTGAATCGTGTCATGCAAGCTGGAAACACAAATGTCATCCTTGCCTCCACCTTCTCCATCCCTCGTATCCCATCATTCATCCAGCCCAGCCATTGCCATCTCCCATATATATATATATATATATATATATATATATATATATATATATATAGGAGATATATATATCTGTCTATTTTTCCCATCCCTGCTGCAATCATTCAAGTTCAAACTTCCTCTCAACATCTGACATCTGGATTATTTTCACACCCCCTACTGGGTTTTTTTTTCTTTGCACTGGTCTTGCCCCAACATTTAGTCCATCTGCCTGGAACATCCTCTTTCTTTTGTCCGTCTGGCAAACTCTCCCCCCTCATAAGCCTTCCTCCTCTGGGAAGCCTTTCATGATTTCCCCATGTAATGTGACGCACAACCCCTTCCCCGGTGAGCCCCCAGGCGCTGGCACCCATGCCTCCATTTGAGCCCTGGTCATGTGGTACTGCCTTTGATTGTTGGCACATCTTTCTCCCCACGGGGCTCCTTGAGAGCAGGGGCCACGTTTTCTTCATCTCTGGGCTCCCATATCTAACTCAGTTCTTGGTGAACAGTCAATGCCTCATAAGTGTTTTGTTGACTTAAAGAATCCTGTAATAAGGAGGACAGGGGCCTTTCAAAGTCCCTTTTCTCTTGTATCTGAAGGATATAGAAATTGAATTTTGTGTTGATATCTTTCTAACCGCAGACCCAAAATTTCTAAGCCAGACTGAATCCTTTAGCAACTGAATCCATCCAATGCAAGCCCGTCCCTTTCTCAATAGCCAGGAAGTCTAATTCTTCCTTCTTTCCTCCTTCCCTCCCTTCCTTCCTTCTTTCCCTCCTTCCATCTACTCATCCATCCATCCATCTTCCATCCAATCCTTCCTTCCTTCCTCCCATCCATCCATCCATCCATCCATCCATCCATTAAGCCATCCATTTATTCAGTAGATTCTGTGTACCAGAAACTGAACTGGGTACTGGGCCTGCTGAGCTGAATAAACACAGGCCCAGCACTAAAAGAGCTCATCATCTGGTGGGGAGAATGGAAATTTTTACAAATGTTTATGAAGGATATGAAGAGAGCAGTGTGAGAATCCAAGGGAGAAGATGATTAATTCTAGGGAGTATAGAAGAAAGTTGACCTTTGAGCTGAATTTTGAAGGTGATGAAGAGGGGAAAATATGCCATCCAGAGGAAATAACCACTGCAATGACTTAGAGACGTAAAATAACAGGGTAAGAACAGAAAAAACAAACGTCAAGAAGCTCAATCTGATTGGAGCAAAGGAAGCACACATGAGAAGAATGTAAAATAAGGTTAAAGGTACAGATTTGGAGGATTTGGAGGATCCCAAATGTCAGACTAAGCTTTCTGGGCTTTTTTCTGGAAACCACAGGAAGCCACTGGACTTTCCATACTCAGCAGTTTGGAAAAATGGTTCTGCCTGCAGAGGGTCAATAGGAAGGCAGCTAGCAAAGAGGCTGGAAGGCCACTTAGGAGGCCGGTGCAATGGACCAAATGAAAAGTGAGGTCTGGAGTAAAGGCATGAGAGGGTGGAATGAGAGGAGGTGATGGAAAAGGGAGGATGTTTCTCTAGATGTTGAAAGCAAGGCTTCTGTCTCAAGGGAGTCAGAAGAAATAAATGCTTCTTGTGCTGCCACCAAAGAGCTTGATAAGGCTGCTCAGGCTGTCTGCAAAATGCTCCGAGTCCTGCCTGGCCATCAGGGGAAACAAGCCCTCTGCCAGCCTGAAATGAATGACTCTCCTAGGGAAGCATACTGGTGTCTGTACCAATGACCTTCTGCTGACCTGTGACAGCATCAGGGCCCAAGTCAGCAAGGCTGTCCCCCTGGGCTGGAGCTAACGACAAGGCAGGAGTCAGAACACAGCCTTCAGTCCCTCCATCTGAGGTGACCTGCTTTCCGTATCTACAAGCCCTATTGGAAGACAGAGCCCAGGGTGTTATAAATCACATGCTCTCTTTTTCTCAATTCCACACCCTTAGAATTGAGCATCATTTTTTTTTATTAACAGGCAATTTATTTATTAAGTCCATTTTCTTCTATTGATACTGAAAGGTTCTTGTTACTCAAATATAAAGAACCACTCCAGAGTGACAAACAGCCACAGAGAAGAGAAAACTTGAACGCCTATCTGGAGGAAAAAAAATAATCAAGAGTTCTTCAAATTGGTAATAAAAAGAAGGGGATAAAATGTATCTCATACCTATGGGGCTTATGACAGTGGATTTTTAAAAAACCTTTTATGATGTCATTCCATTTTCTCAATAGCTCTGTGAGGTGAGTTTGTGATCACCATTTAACAGAAGGGGAAACTGAGGCACGCAGCGTTCAGGCCACTTGCCCAGTGGCACACAGATTTGTAAAGCCAGGGTTTAAATCCAAAGTTGCCTCATCTAGAAGATTCTGTTTGTTCCATCTCTTTATGTCACCTCGGGGTGACAGCGCTGGAGGGAATGAGAGCATGGAGGAAGGGTCAGAGCCTGAAAAGCCCCCATGCTGGGAGTTAGGACACTTGAGTTTAAGTCTGGGACCCCCTTGTCAGTTCTATGATCTTGGACAAACCCTGTGGCTTCATGAGCATTGGTTTTGCCCCTAAAAATGATGAGGTGCCTTGGATTACACAGGCCCACAGTTCTGTTTCCAAACCAAGCAAGAGAATGACTCAGTGTCAAATGAATAAAGTTTTACAGACAGCATTGCTAACTTCATATGATGTTGGAATGTCTCTCTCCATGTGTCATAAAAATAAAACAGAGTTTTGATTGTGAGTTTAATTTGAGCCCATCACTTCACTGGTCTGGGCTTAAGAGTTTCCTCTGATTCAACTGTTTTGAATTTTTTTTTTCGAGGGTCAATTCCATGCTAGGTATATGCTGTCAACAACCCAATGAGGTGGGGGTGAGATAACTTGCTTAGCTGGTCCTAAATTTGATTGTTCTGCATCTTCACACTAAGATAATACGTCGCATTTTTTCCAAATACTAATTTCAGGAACACTAATTTCAGATGTTAAGAGATGTTATAGGACCAAGAACATTCTGTGCACAAACAAGTTTGGAAAACACCATATTAAATAAGGATAAACAAGCTTCTTTACCATGGGACCCCTCCAAACCTTGATAAACTGATGCCATTAGGCATCTCCAAGAAGGGAAAGAATAATCAGGGTTTCCCAAACTTTCTGGACTACAGAATACTTTCCAAGGAACACCTAGCCAAATGAATGTTCCAATGACTCTACTTTGGGGAGCACCAGATCCTGGGCTTAAAAATCTTTATTAAGTAGAGGATAAAGAATAATTATGAATGTGCTGCACTGTGAAAGGTGAAGGCCACTGCCTGACACAAGAGTCGGTGTTCATTAAATGTTAACAGGGAGGGGATCCCATCTGTGTTCATAACGAGCACTTTCTTTGACTAGCAGGTGACCCCACAGGTCACACTATCTTCCCTTAGCTGGGGAGGGAACAGAGGTCAGATGACCTCTGACATTCTGGGAGTGCGTTTTCTGAGAAGACATTCACAGCTTTTAGCCAAATGCCCCTTTTCTTCACTTGTGACATTTTGGGAAGATGCATCATTTGGCAAGGATGTGTCCTCACCCCTCTTCTAAGTACACACGCTTGTTGGCAGGAGGTTTATTCAAGGAGTCTTTTGAGAATTCATCCTTGTCCGGAATGACCGGTTGGTGTGTTTTAGCCTGAATCTGCAGACACCAGCAGTGTGGGATTTGGGTCAGCAGCCTTTTGCGGTATTTCCACGAGCTGACATTTTTAAAAGTTGAAAGGTGCTGCTTTTCTTCCCCAATTGGAGAACCAGGGCAGGAATATTCCAATGATGACGATCATGTTTGTGAACACGGTGAGTTTATTTTGTCATTTTCTCATCCAAAAATAAAATCACCTTAAAATGCCAATGAAGAAACACACAATTATCACAGAAGGGTCTGCTTACCTTTTAAAAGTAACTGACTCGAAAAAGGAAATATGTCTATCTTTTTCATCTTTTCGGCTTCCACCCTTTCAATAACCCTTATTCTTTTTTGCTATAAAAAGAGTAAATTCTTCCTATGAAATTTTTGAAAAACACAAAAAGTCATAAAGAAAAAATAAAAACAGTTAGTAATCCCATCACCCAGGGAAAATCACCAACACCTATTTCTTTCTTTCTTTTCTATGTAGTCCATTCTATGTATTTCTTTCATTTTTATGTATTTCTGTCACTAGGGAGAAATATATTTATTTATACTTGTATATATATATTCATAAATACATGTATCACATAAATATATGATGTATATATATCACATGAGGGGGAGATACATATACAAAGAACGTTTTTACCAAATTGGGAATGCACCATGTATATTTTCAAGGCTGCTTTCTTCACTTAGCACTGTGTCATAAGCAGTATCCAAGGGCTGACGTTTCCCATTCCAAATAGCCTGAGGTGTTGGCTCATAGACAAACTGATGAATTTACAAGCTGCTGTCAAACATGACTAGTGATGGCCATGGCATTAATATCAGTGGTTCTTGAAAGCAATTAAATCTGGCATTACTATTGCTACCTGATGTGTTTACATCAGCTCTTGTAATTGTTTTGTAAAGCCATACATTTCTCAAGTTAATTATAAACAAATTGCTCTGCTTAATTAATGGGCATCACTAACAGGTATTATCTAATATGCATGTGAATGAACCTTGTGACAACCCCACAGGGGCTGGATTAACGCTGTCAGGTTGATGGCCCTGGAAGGAAAGCCAGTCGCCCAGAGCCCATGTCTTGAGTATGTCCAGAAAACTCCAGTCCAGGATCTGCTGGAGCAAGTGTCCCAAGGCCATTGCTGCCCGTGCTGGGTCTTCCGAATGTATGTCACCTTGGACCTGCCCAGCTATGCACCAAGAAGTATGGAGGAGCTAAGATGGGGATGACTGGGCACCTCTCAGTTTATTAAGGACAGTCTCTCTCTTCATCACTGATTTCTTGTCTTTGTCACCGCATGTGGTCCTCCTCACTCATCCCTCACTGTAGCCAGTTTGGCAGGATGGTGACGAGGCTGGACACTGGGGTCAGGTTCCTAGGTTTCAAATCCCAGCTCTGCTGGCTACTAGATGTGAGAATACAGGCAAGTTACTGCTTACTAGCACCATGCCTCAGTTTGGCCATTTGTAAAATGGGGATAATCGTTGAACCTACCTTGCAAACTTGTTGCGAGGACTAAATCAGTTAATGTGGGTAAAGGGAACATAACAATGCTCAATAACATTAACTATTATTATTAAGTATGGTCAACATCGCACTTTATAGATGAGGTGGCTAAGATTCTGCGAGCTGGTCCAGTAGTAGAGTAATGCAAGTGAGGCAGGCACCAAGGGTGCAAATTTTAAGGAGGTGCCTCCTCTCAGGGTCACTGCCTCACCAGAGTCCTTGCCAGTGTGACCTGTCCATATCTGCTCAGCATGGATCTAGATCTGGATGACTGCACGGTCCCTCTGCTCTCCTTCCTGGCTTTGACCCAGGGGATTGAGGGTCTTCCCCAGACCAACTCTTGTTTGATGGTTCTCTCTGCAGAAACTGTGCTCACTCTCTCTTCTGCTCTTTCTAACAGACACAATACAGGACGGTGTCAGCAGTGCTGAGGACCCACCCTTCTCATTCAGGCTGTAGCAAGATCCTAGATCTTCGGTAGACAAAGTTGGTAGAACAAGCTTTGCCCCGAAATAAGAGCCAAGGTGTCCCATACCCTTGTCTTTAGTCCTGATCCACGTGACACTCTCCAGTCACTCTTTTAATTGCTCAGTAGAGCAGCTCCTTGTAGCCACTGTGAGCCACAGGCTGTCTCGGGAGATGAGCCAGCAAAGCTAGCATCACTGAAGGTGAAGGGAGGGGGCTACTGGTGGGATTCAGTGGAATCCATGCCCTTTTGGAGCCTCGTCTTGATCAATGCCCAGAGCCTCACGTCCAGCAGCAGCTTCCCTCCTTAAAGCTGCTATTTTTAACTTTTGTATCAGGCAGTATAGAAACTGGTCTTTATTATGTGTTTATCATGTGTACCTTTTTCATAGATATTGTTATCCCCACTCAACAAATGAATAAACTGAGGCTCACAGAGGTTACACTAGTCACACAGCAAGTGAGGGGCAGAGCGGGGATTTGGAGCAAGATCAGCTGCTCACTGTACCCCCTGCGTGGACCTGGATCATGATACCCTGGGTGTATATTTGGGCCTCATTTCAGCTGAAGTGTCTGCAGACCTCAGGTCTAGACCTCTTGTCCCATTCTCCTGGGAGGGAGGGCAGGTATCAGGGACTGAGTGCAGGTACTAATGGTCATGGTAATGTTCTGGATGATCTTGCTGGAATTCAGTGGTCATCCTAGGAGGATGGAAGCCAATGAGCTAAGATGTTCAGGGTCAAAAATGGGAAGCAGGGGCTTCCCTGGTGGCGCAGTGGTTGAGAGTCCGCCTGCCAATGCGGGGGACACGGGTTCGAGCCCTGGTCTGGGAAGATCCCACATGCCGCGGAGTGCCTGGGCCCGTGAGCCACAACTGCTGAGCCTGCGCGTCTGGAGCCTGTGCTCCGCAACAAGAGAGGCCGCAATAGTGAGAGGCCCGCGCACCGCGATGAAGAGCGGCCCCTGCTTGCCGCAACTAGAGAAAGCCCTCGAGCAGAAACGAAGACCCAACACAGCCATAAACAAATAAATAAATAAATAAATAATTTTTTTAAAAAAATGGGAAGCAGGTCCTTAAATGGGGAGAGTCCCAGCAATAAAATCATCATGGCCAATCCCCAAGAAGCAACCTCCCCCCAACAGGGGACAAGGCTCCTCTGATTCCTGACTTTCCCCAAGTGAATGACCTCAGACCCTACTGGTATCTTCCCTGAGAATGCAGAATGAATTTTAACGTGGGAAATGACTTCAATACGAATAACATGTAGTGTGAAGTTTATGCAAGTGTATATGCATAATATATATGTAAATATATATATGGAGAATAGATATTTGATTTACTCATTGGTCCATTCACTCATATTTATTTCTTTTTCCATTCTTTTTTTTTTTTTTTTTAATTTTTTTATAGCTACTTTATTTATTTATTTATTTATTTTTGGCTGTGTTGAGTCTTCGGTTCGTGCGAGGGCTTTCTCTAGTTGCGGCAAGTGGGGGCCACTCTTCATCGCGGTGCGCGGGCCTTTCACTATCGCGGCCCCTCCCGTTGCGGGGCACAGGCTCCAGATGCGCAGGCTCAGTAGTTGTGGCTCACGGGCCCAGCTGCTCCGTGGCATGTGGGATCTTCCCAGACCAGGGCTCGAACCCGTGTCCCCTGCATTAGCAGGCAGATTCTCAACCACTGCGCCACCAGGGAAGCCCTCTTTTTCCATTCTTGAATTTATTTATTCACTTGTATTTTCACTTATTCAATCACTCATTCATTCATTCATTCACTCATGCATCAATCCATCTAACTAATCATTTATTCAACAGACCTTTTCTGAATACCTACTATGTACCATATTATGTTAGGACTATAGAATTCTATAAGACAAAATCCTTCCTCTTAAGGAACTCACTGTCTAAAGGATTAGATAGCCATTTATATACATAATTGCATTACAATATTTTAGGTTCACAGTAGAGATATGTACAATATATTTTGGGAGTTTGAAATTGATTATCCCTGCTTAGAAGTGAGGGGGAATCTTGCCAGGAGAAAGAATACTTGAGTAAGAGTTCATCAAGCAAAGAAGGTGGTGGGGGTAGGGGTATAAGGACAGGAGAGAGCACCAAGTTGAATCGTGTGGGAATGAGCCCCCGGCTCCCATAATTTCTAATTCACACTGATCTCAGAGAGTCATGATTCCTGTGCCCTGGGAAGGATTCTATGGGCAGAAGAGAAGGTAAAACATTCTTCACTTAGCTGCCCACTTCTACCTGCCACCGGAAGATGGAGGTGATGGTTTTTACTTTCTCGGCAAACGCCCTAAGGTGAGGAGGATATGGACCCCTGAGTACCAGAGTGTGGCCTCTTGGGTTAGAGGCCAGTCCTCGTGGCTCAGTCACCCTCAAGTGTCTCTGGTCATCCTCAGCAGCCACAGGCATAAATCACTGGAATGTGGCGAGGGATTCACTCCAAACACTAAAAAGGAGATTTGTTTGTAGGGAGCGAACATTGTTTACCACCCCGATGTGGAAATTTCCTAGCTTCTCTCTAAGGGACCCATAAGACTTATTCTAAATCTATGTAGTATCTTTCCTCCAAATAGTTTTATAAATTTTTAATCAAAATTGTATTTTAGGAACTGAAAACTACTTGATTTCTACCAGACTGTCACATTTGAAAGGAATTTTATGAAACCCAAATGGGATTTTTTAATGCCTATATTTCTTCTTCTTCAAGTGGGTTTCTGACCAAGGTTTTCAGATTTTCTCTCCTTTTTCAAAAGGGACCTTTTATATACAATGTCAAATCCAGAAATGTGACATTCTATTTTAATTCACTTTGACAAAATAATGAACTCTGTTTGTAGGAGCAATAGGAGCCTCGTCTGACAAGGAGATGTCTTTGGAGTTTTGCTATAAATGAAAAAACTATTCCATTTTTTGTTCCGATAAAATGGCAAGTTTGAGATTTGGGAGCAACCTTTCCGGAAATGACGGAAAATGTCTATGAATCGCTAGGAAACCCCCCTCCATCATCAAGCATCCTGCCATTGTCAGTCGTGTTTGGATTTCTGATTCGGGCGAGCACGCACCATTGTCCTCCAGATCTGGATTGCCCATCCCTGTGAGCCACATCCAGTACCTGGGGATAGCAAAGCCTCTTGACTTCAGGACAGCCTTGACCTCCTGGTCTCTTTCCTCTCCCCGTGACTCACATGGAACTGGCCCAGGGTAGAATCCACTGGGGGCTGAGATTTGCAACCCCAAAGGCAGGACCCCTGGACATATATCCAGCTCATAACCTGAATCAGGGCTTCCAGAGAAGGAGAAAAGAAGATGCCTTCATGGCCTCTCTGTTTTGAACTGGATGTTTAATACATCTCCTTGGTCATTTTTTTTTTTCCCTTGGTCATTTTTAAAAATAAAAACCTGAAGGGGGCAGGGGGAGACTAACTTTCAAGCTGAGCCTAGGAGCCTTGTGTCATCAGGGAAGGCCACCAGGATGACCCGGAGAAATGAGGTTGGGGACTTTAGTCCTAATGGTCCCGTCTTTGGACTCCTGCAAAACAGGGGCACAAAGGCTGCCTCAGCCCCTGGGGGAGGGAGCAGGCAGCTGGCTCCAAGGCAGGAGCTGAAGGTAAGTGCCCCAGCTCTTGGCTGTCACAAGAAGAGATGCATTTTATTTTTATTTTTTATTGGAAAAATATGTTTAAAACAATAAAATAAAATCATGCACAAAAAGTTTAAAAGTATAAACTTTTAAAATTATTAAAGTTGGAAATGAAACTCCTTTCCTCTATCCTAGCACCAATCACCCCCCATTGCCATGATAACCATTGTCTAATCTTCCTAACATTTCCTGTCTACAGGCAAAAGATATATAGATACCTTTAATTTTATTTACAAAATAGAACATGCCATGTATATGAGTTCACATGACTATTTTTTCCTTAGCAACATAACTTTTCATGTCAGTATATACAAAATTAGAGTGTTTTTTCCCTTATTATTATTATAGTCATGTGTTTTCTGATCCTATCCCCAGGGAGCATGTTTTAAGTTCTTTGAGAAATGGTTGTAAAGCAGAAGGGAGTCTGGAGTCCCAGTGGCTTCTTAGACAAGTCTGTGGTGTCAAGGACCATGTAATTATTAACCAGACCTCTGATTACCACTTTAGGCTCTCCTGGTTCTGGCCAAAAAAGATTAATGCAGCATGAGAATGTTATTGTCTGATATCCCATTTGTTTTAAAGTCCAGTTAAAGACACTACCATGTATTTTTTTTTAATAAGAAGAACGCCAATATGGAAGCAACCTAAGTGTCCATCAACAGATGAATGGATAAAGAAGATGTGGTATGTATATGCAATGGAATACTACTCAGCCATAACAAAGAATAAAAATTTTGCCATTTACAACAATATGGATGGACTTGGAGGGTATTATTCTTAGTGAAATAAGTCAGACAGAGAAAGACAAATACTGTATGATATAACTTACATGGAATCTAAAAAGTAAAACAAACTAATGAATATAACAAAAAAGAAACAGACTCACAGATATAGAGAACAAACTAGTGGTTACCAGTGGGGAGAGTAAAGGGGGGAGGGGCACAATAGGGGTAGGGGATTAAGAGGTACAAGCTATTAGGTATAAAATAAGCTACAAGTATATATTGTACAGCACAGGGAATATAGCCAATATTTTATAGTAATAGTAAATGGAGTATAACCTTTAAAAGTTGTGAATCATTATGTTATACACTCAATACTAATATAATATTGTAAATCAACTATACCTCAATAAAAAAAAGGAAAAAAAAGGAACACCAGTATCCTGGTGGATTTTCTGAAGGTCCTTTCGTCTGTCTGGGGATGAGGGAAGTAATAAGATTGGCTCCTTGGCTCCCTGAATGGAGCTATTTTTTTGTTGTCCTTAAATATAATCTATTACAGTAGTATAAGCAGCAATAGTCAAATTAATATAAATCATATTTGAAATCACTAAAATATAATTTTCTCCTTGAGTGTTTAAAGGATTTTTAAATTTTTATTATGAAATATTTTAATCATACATAATAATATACAGCAAACAATAATGTAAATATTCCTGAACTTAGTACCCAATTTAAGAAATAAAATATTACCTGTACCATTGAAGCTTTCTTTCCCCAGTGGCATTTTCCTGCATCCTACACACTTCCTGTATCCAGGGATAATCATTACACTGAATTCTGTGATTATCTTTCCCTTGTTTTTCTATAGAACCATCATTCCCCCTCTGGACATCAAAATTACTGGGGAGATTTTTTAAAAGTACTGTGTAGTTTGATTCTGTTTTGGACTTTTCCTGTCTCCTTTTGGAAACCATATAGAGTGACAAGGAGAATTGGGGTGTGGGGAGGTGGAGAAAAGAAAAACACAAGCACTATTTTAAATGAAACTAGAAAACAGAGAAAACCCGCAAACCCCCAGTTACATTTAAATAATCCCCAAAACAGGTGTGACCAGCTGAGTCCTGTGGGAATCCTCATAAGAGACAGAGATGGGAGAAGACAGGAAGAACAAGGGCCTAGTGAGCAGATCTCAGATCATCAACAAAAAAAATGCATCCCCAGAAAGAGAGGATAACAACCTGAGGGGGGACTTCTGTGAGCCGGGCGAAGAAGGAACAGAGAGTATGCGTCGCAAGAGGACCCAGGAATGGCATAGCTCAGAAAGCATGAAAAAATATACTTTTGATGGCAGGGGGCTTAAAGACACAGAAGAAAACAAGGTTGACTCTAGAAGCTCTTCTGAGCCAGGTTAGGTGCAGAGGGGCAGAGCAGGTATGGCTACACGGTGGTGCCATATTTAAAGGAAATGGTCCAGCACCTTAGTAACAGAAGAGGAAGCCCTTGAGTTGCAAAGCCTGGAGACTTTCCGTACCTTCTCTCATTGCAGCTCACAACCCCCTCAAACATATGCACAAAGCAGCAGCTAGTTGGTCCAGAAATTCATCTAATACAATGGACTAACAAATATTGAATAGGCACAGGATCCTTCCATTCACAAAGATAATATACTTCCAAAGACTAGAAAAACTTTCCTGTAGATGAAGAAAACTCACTACATAAATATTATAGCAAAATGTTCCATCATAAAATTTTAAAACTTGAGGAAGGCAGTGATAAAAAAAAAAAGATAAAAAACATCAGAAATATTAGAATTCAGGGAAGAAGTGAGTTGAGAATTGGCAGAATTCAGGAATTAAATAGGAGAACCTCCCCCAAAAAATTTTTTTGAGAAAAGAAGAAATTAGAAGGAGGACAAGAAAGAAAAGACTGCAGATAACACAGAAGATGTCTGCAAAGGACAAAGAAGATTGACCAAAAATCCAACATATGCATATTTGGTGTCTCCAAACAAGAAAACCAAAACTATGAGACAGAATAAATAATTAAAATACGATTCAAGAACATTTTCCTAAAGTAAAAGAAGACTTGAATTTACATATTGAAAGGACAAATCATGGACTAGGGAAAACTAACTCGTAACTGAGACATATCCTAATACAATTATCAGATTTTAAAGATAAAGGATTCTTTCAGCAGCCAAGCACAATGATCAAATCACTTGTAAAGGAAATAAACCAGGCTGACATCAAACTTCCCCACAGCACCATTTAACACCAATATAGTGAAACAATTCTTAAAAGATAATCAAGGAAAAGAAATTAGAGGCAAAGATTTTATATCTAGACAGACTTTCAAGCCTAAAGGATAACAGTTTAAACATGAAAGAACTCTGGGAATATTGTTCTCATGAGCCTTTCTTGAGGAAAATAGTATGATGTGATGTTGAATTTTATGTGTCCTCCTGACTGGGCCACAGGGTGCCCAGATATGTAGTCAAACATTATGCTAGGTGTGTCTGTGAGAGTATTTTTGGATGGAATTAACGTTTGAATCAGTAGACTGACTAAAGCAGCTTGCCCTCCCCAGTGTGGGTGGGCCTCATCCAGTCAGTTGAAGGCTTGAAAAGAACAAAAAAGCTGCCCTTCCCTCAAGTAAGAGGCAACACCTCCTGCCTGACTACAGAGCTGGAACATTGGTCTTCTCCTGCCTTCAGACTTGGACTTGAACTGAAACATCGGCTCTTCTTGGGTCTCAAGCCTGCTGCCTTTTGAACTGGAACTATGCCATTAGCTGTCCTGTGTCTCCAGCTTGCCAGATGCAGACCTAGGGATTTTTCAGCCACTGTAATTGTGTGAGCCAATTCCTTACAATAAATCTCTTTCTGCATGTATATATATATACATCCTGTTTGTTCTGTTTCTCTGGAGAACCCTGACTACTAGAGTAGAGAATGAACTCTAGTCAAACAAGAGATGATTAGAGAAAACCAGGCAAAAAGAATATCAGTGAGCATTAAATATATAGAACTGCAGCCCCCAAAACAAACAAGGGTGGAAGTAAAGGAGGAATAATAAAACATAAATAGTATACACTCCAACAATTTAGAACTGAGAGGAGAAAGGTGGAATATGGTAGAATGGAAAATAAGTGAATTTATTACTTCATTCCTAATAGCCAGAAGTCAGTAGTTACCATTCAGAACGAACGGAAAGGGGCAGTTTCCAAGTTTGGCAATTGAGGATTAGACTTTGGAGGCTTTAGGATGAACAAAGCTATAGAATGAAAGACAGGACTTGAGTTTTTTTGTCAGCTCTGCTGTCTGATTTTAAGCAATTATATTTATCTGGACCATGGAGATGTTGATACCTACCTGAAATAATTATTCTTGCTGGATAGTTGCAAAAGGCAGATTTGGGACAACCCTGACACCCTAGCTGTTTACATTTAGGATTCACGCCTCCTCTCATTACAGGCAAGAGCCAGGACTCAGCTGGTTTCCTACAGTGCTAAATTCTGTGTAGAAGGTGATTCTGAGAATGTAAGATACCACGTTTCTCTTTTAGTTCCCTACTCAAGAGGGTTTGATCCACCAGCTGGAGCATCCTAAGACTTTTTCTTATTTCTTCTAGCCCTTCCTGCCTCACCACTATTTTTTTTAAGCTTCTCTCTCTCATTATAAACATTTAAAAATTGTTTTTATTTAAAGGTATTTCTTTAATATTCTTATGATTTTACATATTTTCACCTTTACCATTTTAATTTTTAATTTTAGCTCTTAATCCTGAAATCCCATCTACTTGTACTTTTTTTAACCTAATGTTTTTGCCCTTTTATCTTAATCTTTCATCTCATTTACTTTTATGTTTTTAACCTTTTATTTTGTTCCTTTATAGCTTTTTACATTTTCTTTTAAATCTCATCCACTTTATTGATTGTTATTTTTAAGTTTCTAACCTTTTGACTTTATCGTGATTTATATTCTTTTAAAAATGTGTATTGTTTTTGGGCTTCCCTGGTGGCGAAGTGGTTAAGAATCCGCCTGTCAATGCAGGGGACACGGGTTCTATCGCTGGTCCAGGAAGATCCCACATGCCGCGGAGCAACTAAGCCCGTGCACCACAACTACTGAGCCTGCGCTCTAGAGCCTGCATGCCACAACTACTGAAGCCCGCGTGCCTAGAGCCCATGCTCCATAACAAGAGAAGCCACTGCAATGAGAAGCCCGTGCACCGCAACAAAGATCCAATGCAGCAAAAAATAAATAAATAAAACAAATAAATTTAAAAAATATATATATTAAAAAAAATGTGTATTGCTTTTTTATTGTTGCTTTAATCTTCTTCTAACCTTCTATACTCTCATGATTGAAATAATCTTATTCATTTTTCCTTTTCTTGTATATATGTCATAGCTTCATTTCTTTTTACAATGGCCAGTCAGAACTCATTGTTATAGCTGTGGTAGCAAAAGAAAAGCTCACCCGTAAGAAGAGGTTGGGGCCCTTCTTCCTTGCATTTGTCCTAAAAGCTACACCTTGTTCCTCCCAGAGGCTACACCTTCCTATTCAAGGGTCTCTACTCCATCCCATCCCCTGAAAACCCAGAAGACACCAGTTAGCTCTCCCCAGGATGCTAATTCCTTGCATTTGTCCTAAAAGCTACACCTTGTTCCTCCCAGAGGCTACTCCTTCCTATTCAAGGGTCTCTACTCCACCCCATCCCCTGAAAACCCAGAAGACACCAGTTAGCTCTCCCCAGGATGCTAATTCTCTTTGTATAAACTGACACATTTGATTGAGGGAATTGTGTTGCTGCCTACCATCCCATACCCTTCAAAACTGTAGGAGAGACTACCAGCTTTTAAATCCTTCATCTCCAAGTCAATGAGACACTGTTAGGACCAGTTTCTACCCAGGGGGCTATTAAACTTTGCTTCCACTGCCTCAAGTGAGATGTTTTCTCTCTGGCTTCCTACCAAGTAGAATGCTGATTACTTTAAATACACTTCTATCCGTGTTGTATCCTAGTAAATAAAGTGCTTACTCACCTAGTTTGTGGTTAAACAATAACCCCCAAGGAAGAGAAAACTCACTGGTGACTCCTGATCTTATGCTAAGCTCCTGCAGGTGTAACTGATCCATGGCATGACAATCAGCAATGGGAACAGTCTAGAAAATAATTACAGGTGGTATGTGTTTGGTGATTGAGGGACTGAAAGCTTAATTTCCACAATTATACAAAGCAAGTTCAATTATTCAAGCCTTGTAGATCCCAGGCCACTTTCTGACTCGGGCCTGGTAATACTTCTGTATCTGCTGTGAGGATATCGTTGAGCACACATGCCCTGTAAATGAGGATCTATGGGAGGGATTTCTCTCTGTGGCCTCAGTACCATTCCTATACTTATGGAATTGTTTTTGCTTGGTTTCTGACTTATTTTTATCTCTACATCTTGTGAATAATGTAACTTAGTGGCTCTCGACAGTGGCCACACCTAAGAATCACAAGGGAGCTTTTCCAACATCAAGATACCAGCCCAGAGCAATTATATCATTGTCTCTGGGGCAGGGCCTGGGGGTATATTTCAGAAGCTCCTGTGTCCCTTTTATGCAGTCAGGGTTGAGAACGCCTGATCTCGATGCCTCATCCTCCTTGGCATTTGTGGCTGCTAGCTGCAAGTGTACAGGGCCCCACGGCTGCCATTGGTATCCCCTCCTCTCTCCTGACACCGTACTAGCCTTTGTTATGATGACACATTTTAAATCTGTCATTTGTTGACACATTTTCCATTTGTGGACACATTTTAAATATGACTTTATCTTGTTGCAATGTGTTTTTTTTAGTTGGAAACTATAGATAATCTACTTGAGCTAGCTTAAACTACAAAGAATAGGAGGGGAGTATTGTAATAGTACAGGGTCATATTGTGGACACAGCAGGGAAAGTGCAGTTGGGTCATAGGAGAGACAAGAACCAAGACTGAGAGAAATATCAGAAACCAAGGCATCCCCTCTTCCAGTCTCTCTCCTTTCTCTTCTCCAAGGGCCCCATTTCTATTTTCTTCTATGCATCGATTTCCTTCTGTCTGCCTCTGTAGACCTCCTTTCTTTTCTTCTTGCGAAAATGGGTAAGTTGATGTGGTCTCATTCAGCCAATCAGTGGACAGCGGCTGCTGTCTCCAAGCGCCAATTTCAAATCTTAGGAGAAAGACTGCAATTGGCCCAGCTTGGGTCAGTCACCTCTACCTGATCTATTCGCTCAGGGTCACGGGGGAGGCCATAATAAAGTGCAAACATGCCTTCCAGACCCACTGCTAAAACTGAAAGGGGGCAGCTTAGAGGAGAGAGGTCACGGGTGAGGTGGATTCCCCTAGAGATAACTCCAACAGCAATATTCGTGTAAGCCACTTTGAGCCTTTCTGGAAAAAGGAAGGGTGTAAACAAACAAATGGATGGGATGCTCAACATGAATCACATCTTTAGGATCCTTATAACAAAGGGTGACAATAAAAATCTCCATACAGAAGGCAAATGGGACCAACATGTGCTGAGGATGTAGGAAACAAAGCACATTTCAGCGTCTCCTCAAATACATTGGCCTCTGCAAAAGTCCCGAGGGAAGCCATTTCTAAATCGCACCTAGATGATGCACCTGTATGCGAAATCCACGTCAGACACGATTCTGGAAAACCTTAGTCATTGCCCTTTCATGGCTTTTGGCCTCACTTGCTGGAACTGCTTTAGAAAAATGTTGAAAGTGGAGAGTAATAATTCCGTGTTAACGGACGTTAACTGTTCACTGGCTTTCTGTTCACACATCTGATGACGCTCAGCATTGCTGCACACATTTTGACAAATTTCAAAGTCACTGCAGCCGAGTCAGGACTGGACGGGGCCTCATTTGTCAGGCTAATGTCAAGCAAGGCAAAATGAAACTGGTAGTATCAGCTGTAGCAGATGTCTGTCAGGAAATCATTTCTATTACGTAGCAATAATAAAAATAGCTGTCTTTTTAAAACAGTTACTATGTGCCTGGACCTGTGCTAAGTTACTTTCCTTAATCCCAGTCATGATGCTATAAAGTATAAGGTGAGATTTTATGAACTTTATATTGAAGCATAATATACTGTTCTAGTACACATAGTATAAATGTTGAGTTCAATGAATTTTCACAAACTAAACATATGCATGTAACCAGCACCGAAATCAAGAAACAGAACATGACCAGTACCCCAAAGTCCCTCTTTGTGGTCCCTTCCAATTATTGCACCTACCTAAGGGCAACCATTGTTCCAGTGTCTAACGGTATAGGTTTTTGTCTGCTTCTATACTCTATACAAATGGAATACTGTAATAAGTAGACACTCATTTAGGTCTGGCTTTTTTCACTCAATATTATGTTTTCTGAGTTTCATACATATTGTTGCATGGAAATAGACCATGTATTCTCACTTCTGTGTAGTATTGCATTATATGAATGTCTCAATTTATTTATTTTGATGGACCTTTGGGTAACATCCATAGTGCTGCTACGATCATTGTAGTACCTACTGTTTCGTGAATGCATGAATGCACTTCTATTTGGTATGTAACTGGGTCATAACGTATGCATATGTTCAGCTTTATTAGACACTGACAAATAGTTTACCGAAATAACTGTATCGAGTTATACTCCTACCAGCAGTGTAGGAGAATTCACTTCGCTCCATAGTCTCACCAGCCTTGATTTGGAACTTTCCATCTTCTTTTAGTCATTTTGGTGGCTGTGCGGTGGTACATTGTGGCTTTAATTTACCTTTCCTTGATGATTGATTAAGTTTAGTACCTTTTCATATGGTTGGTTTAGGGTTGTTTTTTGTTTTCCTGTTTGTTTGTTTGCTGCCATTCAGATGTTCTCTTGGTGAAGTGTCTAATAAAGCCTTTTGCCAATTTTTCTATTAAGTTGTTTTTTCTAATTGATTTGTAGGAGTTCTTTATATTTTCTGGATACAAGTCCTTAGCTAGATATATGCATTGCAAATATCTTTTCTACTCTGTGCATTACCTGTTTACTCTCTTAATGATGTCTTTTGGAAAACCAAAGTTCTTAAGTCTAATTTATCAATATATTTTTCTTTTTTTGATTAGCAGATTTGTGTCCTTTTTAAAAAGACTTTGCTTATTCAAGGGTCATAAATACATTATTCTATGCCTTCTTCTACAACTTTATTGTTTTTATCTTTCACATTTAGAGCTGCTATCCATATGTATTTGATTTTGTGCTTGGTATGACGTAGGGGGAGTAAAAATACAATCTTTTCCATGAAAGCAATTGAGAAATACTTATTAAACAAACTATCCTTCTTTTCCCATGTTCTGCCTTAATAATAAATCAGGTAATTATAAATGTCAGTCTGTTTCTGAGCTTTATTTTGTACCATTGATAAGTGTTTCTATCCTTGTGACAGTTTCATACTAACTTACAATAAATTAATAATGGATCTTATCTAGTAATGTAAGCTGTCCAATGTTATTCTTCATTTTCAAGATTGCCTAGGCTATACTTTGCCTTTTGCATTTCCATATTAATTTTGGAATCAGATTATTAATTTTTACAAAAAGAAAAAAAAAACTTCCAGAATTTTATGGGCATTACACAATCTGTAGATTTATTTGGGGATAACTGACATCTAGCAGTACTGAGTTTTCCAATCCATGACCATGGTATATCCCTTCATTTATTTAAGTTTTCTTTAATTTATCTCAATAATATTTTGGGGCTCTACTTCTTTCATTAGATTTAACAATAGGAATTTGATGTTTATTGATGCGGTTATAAATGGAATATTTTATTCTAATTTTTAACTTATCAGTTGCTGATAGAAATACAGTTGCTTTTTGTGTATTGACCTTGGATCCTGCAACTTTGCTGATTATACTTATTAATTCCAGTAGTTTTTGTATTAGTTTTCTAAGGATGCTGTAACAGATTGCCACAAACTTGATGGCTTGAAACAGCAGAAATTTATTCTATCATAGTTCTGGAGGCCAGAAGTCCAAAATCAATTTCATTGGCTAAAATCAAGATGTCAGCAGGGCTATGATCCCTCCAGAAGCTCTAGGGGAGAATCTGCTCCTGGCCTTTTCTAACTTCTGGTGGCTCCACATTGCTTGTGCCCATCACTCCCATCTCTACCTCCATCTTTACATTGACTTCTCCTTTTCTGTCTGCATGTGTTGGATCTCCCTCTGCCTCCTTCTTATAAGGACACTTATGATGGCATTTAGGGTCATCCAAACAATTCAGGATAATCTGTCCATTGCAAGATCCTCAACTTAATCATATCTGCAAAAACCCTTTTTCCAAATAAGGTAACATTTACAGGTTCCGTGGATTAGAAGCTAATGTCCGTCCCAGAATGGATGTTTAAAAATCTGTGGGGGAACCCATCTGCTGTGCTTTGGGGTGGTGAGCTCACGGGAAGAGGAGATGCCTCGCTTGATGTCTCCAGCCCTCGTTCCCAGCAGCTGCACAAGATCTCAGTCCTGAGGATGGCGGGGTTGGGGGGTGGGTAGGAGGGCAAAGCTGGAAGCTCTAGGCCAGAAAGAGCATGCATGCGCCTTGCATCGTGGAGCCCAGGACACCAGTGAGGATCCACACTCCATGCCTGGAGCACCCCCTCAGCCAGCTCCCTGCCTGGAGGATCCTCTCTTCCTTCTATCTTCCCAAGCCTGGCTTGGGTTTGTCTTTCCTGGAGCACTCAAGGCACCCACTGGGGACAAGCTGTGAAATATGATTGCATAATTTCAGTGATTCCACCTAGGAGTTATATGCTCTTATATTTGCATTTAAATTTGCATTGCACAATAAATAGGTAAACAGTAAAATGCATGCTAACAACTGAAAACTTTAATTTTTCTTAGAATAACATTAAATAGCAAATGAAAAATACCATGACAAGTGAGAGAAAGACCGCAGAAGAAAGGGAAAAGCTTTATCTATAACAGCACTTTTTTCCTGCTTTTTAAACTTGAGGCCCCACATTTTCATTTTGCACTGAGCCTCACAAATTATGCAGCTGTAACCAGTTCAGCTCTGGTTACAACTTGCTCCTTGCATAAGCCAATACTTGTGTAAGGCTGGCAGCTGACCCTGAAACCAATGGCTAGAACCCAGCCCCACAATAATGTGACATTCTGTGGATGCCCCATGGTGACTCACAGCTCAAGACTGTATATTTCTCACTTGTCTGAATGCAAAGTGGCTATTTTTATAGAGCAAATATGGAATTCAACCCATCTCTATGCACTGCTGCACCTGAGACACTCAGCACACATAATAAATCTGTCTTTGGAAACTTGCTACTTTGCAGTTTTGACACAGATAAATGACAAGTATTAAATCTTAAGGGAAAAGAACCAGCTGCCGTGGTTGTTGAATTACTGAGACATAAGCCTCCAGGCCTGTTGATGTGAAGCACGAGCCAGAAGCTTCTTGGAAAAGGGTACAGGTAACTGGAAGAATGTCAGAGGTGACCTCGGGCTGTCTCTGTCTCCACCAACCCAGAGAAACTCAAGGTCACGTCTAATATCACTGGATTTGAACTTTGGAAGCCATTGGACTTTGACCAGTAAGAGGACCTTGTTGGGGCAGATGCCACACTAAGCCAGTGGTTCAGAACTTAGATTGCTGTCTAATGGAATTTTTCTTTAGCCAGAATGGGTAGCTGGTGAAAGAACAAAGACAAGCAACAGACACATTTATTTGTCCACCATAAGCACAATATTGCTGGTAGGAGTCAAGGGTGAGAATGGGCATAATTCTAGAATGTCAGAGCCAAACATAGCTATTAGATGATGTATTCCTCCACTGTGGTGCTTCTCTGTCCCAGAATGGAGCTCCTTGATGGGAGGGGTCTTGCTTTCTTTGGTTTTACATCCCTAGTGCCCCATGCATTGTCCAGCTTGAAGTGGGGCCTCAAGGCACTTTTTTCTTACATTTTCTTAAATTCAATCCAACTCCTCCATAGTTTAGGTGGGGAAACAATGGTCCAGAGAGTTTGGGTGGTATTCCCCAAGTCACACAGCTACCTAATGGCAAAGCTGTGACAAGAACCAAGTCCTTCTGGCCCCAATGTGAGCTGTTTCTATTTCATCACACTTGGAGAGAAAACTGGTGTCATTTTCTTTGAAGGTTATATATGCTCCATATGGATGGGGAGAATCTCAACAATGATCTGCTTCCCAGTATGTCAGCAGAAGTGAGGTCTTGAGACAGATGGAAATTCGGGGGCTAAGCCCCGCCAACACAGTGAAGGCTGGCAATTGCTCAGACTAGGAAGCCCCAGGCCCTCAGCTCAGGGGGACCTGTTCTTGGTCACACTCAACATTGGAGGTGAGAGCCCTTTTCAGGAACACAACACTTACCGACAGGAGGAAGGGCCAGGCACTCTTCTCAGAGCTCTCCATGGATGAATTCATTTAATCCTCCTAACAAGCCACTTTGGGGGAGGGGGGACTATTCTTAATTCCATTGCACAGACACTGAGGACGATTTGCCAGCAAGAGGTAGAGTCAGTCTTCCAAGCCAAGAGTGTGAGGCTTCCCTCTCAGCATTCTTTGCTCCAAGAACAGGGAAAGTCCTTAGGAAGGGGTAAGTTCTGACCCTCTCCCATGACAGCAGAAGCCCAGCACCAGCCACTGGGAAGGCCCCTCCTGGGAGTACATGTCACCCCAGCACTGTCCCTGGACTTGTGCTTTCCCTGGAGCCACTGCCTGAACTCATCAGACTTGGAGCTGGATCCCCGCCTCCTCAAACACTCCCCATCCCATCATCCCTCCCATGGAGAAGTGACAGCACGGGGTGCCCACAGAGCCTGAGTTCCCTGGGCTTCACATCTCCCGCTTACTGGCTATGAACTTGGCAAGTCACTTACAAGCTCCAGGCTTCAATTTCTATCCATCAACTGGATCTCAGCACTGCTTCTCAGGGTGGCTGTAAAGAGCAAATGAATGATCCCCTGTGAGATCACGTTGTAAACTATTTAGTGTCAGCCAACACTCCACCTGTCCCCATTTATTCACAACTAGGACCAACTACTTGAGAGTGTTTAAGAACCAGACTTGGGAGCCAGAGATAAGGGCAGGTTACTGTACAGTTCTCATTTCGGTTTCCACATCTGTAAAATGGACATCATGGTAGCACCTACTCCAGGGATGTTAGAAGGCATATACAAGATTATGCATGAAAATTAAAAGTAAAAATCTGTGTGTCTTTAAATGAATTAATACATAATATAATCACCGATTTCAGGGCCTGGAACATGTATATTAGCTATTGTTATTAATACTTTTCAACTAAATACAGTTACACACCATGGAAAAAAGACAATGCCTGTGAAGTTGATTAGTTCTGTTTCTAGCACATGGTTTGTGCTCAATAAATACAACCTGCTAAGGTATCTTTGTTATGTTGCTAAGGTATCAACAACCGGATTGATACAGACTGCCCACCTTTAGCGGATCCAGACTTCCTATCTTTGACTCAACCCAGCCTGACCCATGACATAACAGGTGAGTATAACACTCAGGTGTCTTCCCATAGTTCAGAACAGAAGTGCCAGGCCCCTAAAGATAAGATTGGTAGCCTGAGAAACCGAGTGAAAAGAAACATCAAGGCCCAGGCCCACATCATTAACTTAAAGTGTCTCTTGGGACCTTGCTACTCAAAGTGGGACCTGAGGACAGTCAGCCTCAGGTGTCCCTAGGGAGCTAGTGAGAAATGCAGGTCCCACACCAGAACTGCTGAGTTGGAATCTGCATGCTCACAAGCTCCTGGGTGATTCCCGGTCACGGTGGAGTGAGCAGCACGGACCTAGAACCCAGCAGGGCTCTGCCATTTTCAGCCTCGCCTGGTCCAGATTATAGGTCTGGGCTTTATCCCACCACCCCAAAGCTGGCAGAGCTGATTTTGTGGGTATGCTCAGATTACGGTCACCAGGTGCCTGCGCTCAGACAGGCCCAGTGCTCGGTTTAATGCTCTGCCATGTGGTCTTGAAATTCTTAATAATTTGAACAAGGGGCCCCACATTTTCATTTTGCACTGAATCCCACAATCAGGTAGCCATGATGCCTGGTACCCTGGGACCCTTTTGGACTGGAGCCTAGAATCTGCCCGGCCTTTGCCACCTTCCTTCCCCACGCTAGACCCCACTTCCTGTGCCACATGCCCGGAGAGCCACTTCTGCCACACACAGACAGAGTCCTGACCCTGGCTGTAGCCCTGGCTAAGAGGAGAATTCAGATGCAATTTAGCAGTACTTGCCATCCTGCCTGACCTGAGAAATTTGTCCTCCTGAAAGCATGGATTGCTAGAACCACGCCTGAATCATCACACTTTAGTTGTTGCTTAGAGTTATCACTTCTTCAGCACTTAAATGTGCTCAATGCTGTGCACTATTTTTATATAGTGACTCATCTCATTAAATTTTTCCAATAGCCCATGAAGTATGTATTATTTTCCCTGTTTAACAGAGAGGAAACTCAAAAACATTAATGCATCAAAAAATAAAAAAAATAAAATAACAGGTCAGAAGTAAAACCATGATGTAGAAACATTAGTTTGTCTGAATTCACAGCCCCTGGATTACACTGCCTCACTGTACCCAGTGATCTCCTCTATGTCTGAACTCAGTTCCCTCTCACCAGCCCACCTGCCCAGGGGCTGAGATCCCTGCACACTGTGCACCCAAACCTTGGCCATCCTTCCCACCATTTCTGCAGAGGCCCCTCTCTCCCAGGGTTGACGAAGAAGACATTTTACCACAAACACATAAAGGGTCTGTGTATTAGTCTCTTGCAGCTGCTGTAACAAACTAGCCACAAACTTGGTGTCTTAAAACAAGAGAAATGTATTCTCTCACAGTTTTGGAGTTCACAAGTCCAAAATCAATATCATGGCACTGGAACTGAGTCATCGGCAAGGCCATATTTGCCCTCAGATGCTCTAGGGGAAAGTCCGTTCTGTGCCTCTTCCAGTTTCTGGTGACAGCCAACATTCCTTGGCTTGTGGCCACATTACTTCAATCTTCAAGACCAACATCTTCGAGTTTCTCTCTGCTCCGTCTTCACATTGCTTTCTCCTCTGTGTGTCAAGTCTCTCTCTGCTTCCCTCTTATGAGGACACATGTGATTGCACTTGGTGCTCACCTGGATAATCCAGGATCATCTCCCCATATCAAGATCCTTAACTTAATCACATCTGCAAAGTCCCTTTTTTTGCCATATAAGATAACATTCACATGTTCCAGGGATTAGGATGTGAATATCTTTGGGGAGGTCATTTTTCAGCTTACCAATGTCTGCAGGTATACTAATAGTTGAAGGAGTCAGATGGAAAAAGAAAGTCTTCCTACTCTATCCCCAAGAGGCTGCACTCCTGTACTTAGGCTGCTACTCAGAGGAAGGAAAGATTTGGGGAGAAGGAGGAACCCCTGGTTAAGGCCTCAGGGCTAAAGAGCCTGAGGATGGGTCTTCTAAGGACAGCAGAACCAAAAGGTAAGCTGTGCTCTGGAGAGCATCTGCATTCCCTTCTCACGGGCTTTTTCCAGCTTTGCAGATAAAATATGTGCGAAAACCATTGAATCTGTTAAGAATTCTGCTCTGGGACCCTCATGTTTTCAAACATTGGCTAATAAACCTTCTTATTCCCTTCTGTTGCTATTACTCTTTTATCCCGTCTTATTTCTCAGTTGGAAACTGTTTCTGTTTCCCCCTCCTTATGCCCACATTCCTCTTCCTCCTTGCATGTTGGGGAAATCGCTTCCAACCTGGGAAACCCTGAGAGGCAACATCCACTCCAAGGGAGGAGAGTAAGATAACTGTTTCCTGAAAGAAGAGGGGAAGAGAATGGCTTGAAAATAGATGCCTTCAGATAGGCAAAACCCCTCAGGAAAAGCCTCAGCTCAGACCCAGTCTGTGCAGGATGGGACTCACCTACTTGATTAGCCGCACCTGTCAGCAGAGGCTTTAAAACGCAGGGCCTTTTATGAACAACAAAAGAAAGAGCTGGGAAGAATCTAGGAAAACTGTAAAATGATATGCTGTTGTATGTGTGTGCACACATCCAGAAATGGTGCCAACATGACTGTGCAGGTGAGAGGTAAGGACTTAACTGCCAGCCACTGGTAGTTAAGTGGGGCACTGGTGCAGCCTTAAACCAGAAAGCTCGGGCAAGTCTCCTCTAACTAACAATGTCCCAGGCTGTTGCTCTAGGCCTGCCCCTCTGCTTCACATTCCTTTCTGGGCCGGGGCAACCCAGACTCTCATTCCCTTCACTCTGCTGGTGGTGGGCTCTGGTGCCATCCCTAAGTTGCTTTCCTGGTGACACTGCAGGGTCCCTAATTGGCAGAAAAGACAAAGCTGCCATTCTGTCATTTCCCAGAGGCGTCATACCAACCCCCTTACATACCGCTACTCTTAAACATTTGCAAAGTAATATTGTCCTTAGAATTGGAGAGTCACACATACATAAAAGTGTGGACAAATGCAGAAGATAAGTACCTCCTTCCAGAGTCTTCCCTCTCAGTGAACGACCCCACTCTCTATCGAGTTGCACAAGCCAGAATCTGAGGCGTCTCCTCAAGACCTCCCACTTCTGCAGCCCCCCATCGCCAAACACTGGCAATATTCCCTCTTAGAGAACTCTCCACTCCTCCCTCTCACTGCCCTCTGTCTGCACTCCCCTACTTCAAGCTACAGCATCCCTCCCCTGGGGCCCTGCAGTGGCCTCTAAATTTGTCTTCTCGCATCCACTCTTGCCCCCTTCCAATCTGTTCTCCATTCTGCAAACAGAATGATCTTTAAGAATTACAGTTCTGATCCTGTGTTTCTGTACTTAAATTCCTTCGGTGTCTTCTAACCTATTGTGCTCCAGATAAAGAATGAAATTCTTAGTGTGGCCTGCACGGTCCTACAAGCCCCTACAAGGGCCTGCCAGGCTCAGGCTTCTGCCGACACCTAGTTGTCCTCATTCGCTGCACTCCGCCAGGCTGGCCTTGCTCAGTGCCTTTCCCGGGCCTCCCCGCTCTTATCTCCCTACCTTTGCTTACTTAACATCTGCTGTGGTTAGTGGTTACATGTGCAAGACCTGCAGTCAGATGGCCAGGCTTCAAATCCCTAGCTCTAGCACTTAAAAAATAAACAAACAAACAAACACAACTGCCTGGCTTTGGGCCATTTCCAAAAGCTCTTCAAACCCCAATGTCCTCATCTGTAAAATGGAAGCAATAACAGTACCTGTAACTGCAGGAGTAAAGGAGACAATGCGTGTACAGCACTTGGTGCCAGGCACACCGTGAGCGCTCAGAAATGTTAGTTATCGTCATAATCCATCCTTCAGGCCTCAGCCCCAGCACCTTCCTCAGGGAGATCAATCGTCTCTGGTGGGCCCTCGTCCGCCCCACCAGGTCAGGGGCTGTCCTGCGCCCTCCTGCTTCCTTCCTTCCTTCCACGGCACAGAGTGGATTGGTCTGCCTTCTGCTCTAGGCCATAGGCCCCCTCCAGGCAGAAACACTTCTGTTTGCTCACCATTATATCCCCGGAGCCTAGCAAAGTTTCTCAAGATCAACGCCCCCTTTTCTGGAGCTGTCGGGAGGGTGTGGATATGGGATGAAGTACCGGCTTTCTATCACCATATACGGAGTCAGAGAGTTGGGAGGCAAGATTCGTGTCCTGGAGAGGCCTTTTGTGCCTAACATTGAATGAACGGTCTGCCCAAGCCTAGCGAGCCCCGAGGAGAGGCACTAAAGCAGCCCCAGGGTCCCCGGAAGTCCCATAGCTCCACATTGTGCCTCCCCCCGCCCTGCCAGGGGACTTCAGAGTGCAGCCACAGCCTTGTTTCTGAGGCTCCACCCCATGAGGCAGCCCTTCCCACCCACATCAACTCCCCAGCCTCAGTAAGACACACCCAGTGGGCCCAGCGCAGCCACACAGGCGTGTAGATTTCCATTTCTCCATTACAGAGCACATGCACCCAGCACAAATAGTTCCCTGCATCTGAACCAGAGAAGGATGGGAGGGATGTAAAAAACATCCTGTATCTTAGGTTGGAAGGCCTGCATTCAAGTGCCAGCCACTGCTATTACTTCTCCATGTGACCTTGCACCTGTCACTTCAATTTCCTGATTTGTTCTACTCGACTGTAAAACGAAGCACTAAGATGGGTGACAGCTCCAGCAAGCGTGTTCTAGGCTCTCTTCCTCTCAGAGAACCTGCCACCATACTGAAGTCAGTTCTGGGTAACATGGGGTCCTACTCAGCACACACACCTGATGGGACAAAGGGTGGACACCCCACCCAGGTTGAGTCTTAGGCCAGAAGGACAGAGTTAGCTATATGGTGTTGGGCGCCATATGCCAGGCAGAGTGACAGAGCAGCTGAATCTGCGGAGTATCACTGCAAGCCTTGGAAAAGAAACTGGTTCTACAGAGAGGAGAATGGAGCAGAGAGAGGCACGTGGCCCCAGAGAGAGGCAGATAGAAGAGTAGCCTGATGACTTTCAGTCCCTGTGAAGCCCAGTTATAATTCCTCCAGTGGGGTGCCTGGAAATTCCCCTGTATCCTGGTAACCAAACAATTGCTGATGAAGATGTCTTCTCATATTGGCTGCCAATTAAATAAAACCTCAACCAATAAGAGTACCTTGCAACTTTATACTTTCCAAAGACCTCTGACTTCACTTACCCCATCTGAAAAGTCCACTAGACCAGGGAGATCAGTGTTATAGGAAGGGTTGTCATTGCACAAAGGAGGAAATGGAGACCCAGAGAGGGAAAGAGACACACCCGAGGTCACTCGGTGAGTTAGTGAAATGAAGGTGGAAACAAAGTTGTGTCTGTTCGTACCATGGAACATTTCCAGAAGTGCCGTCAGGGGCTCTCTCCTTCCCATGGCACCTCACCTCTCCAGACCAAGGCTGTGACAGAGTCAGACTGTCTGCAGAACTCTGCTATGGAACAGTCTTTGCCCTGGTCTGTTATGTATTCTAGAAAGTAACAAGGGATAGACTTTGGGGATGTTAGACCTGGGGATATGGCTGCCAGGCACAGCACTCAAGGGAAAGCTTTGCAGACACCTCTGCTGTGAAACCAGACAATGGCCACAGGCCCAGAGGGCACAGCCAAGCTCCCATGTGTGGTGAGAGTGTGCAGAATTGGGTGAACACTAGAGGCGAGGAATGAAGACTGGAGTGGCCGGGAGACATTTGTAGGGCGTTGGCCTGGAACACAGTCTGGCCCTGGACACAGCTGCTAGAGAATCCCTGGGCTGTGAGCAGCACAGAAGAGGTGAGCACAGGTGAGAGATCACCAAAGCATCTCCATAAAAATCAAACAGCTGGAGAGGATGGCGAGGAAATGTCCTGCTAATTCTTCTAAGATCTTTTTGTTCTGTTAAACACTGCTTCCGGAGAAAAATGAAAGATGAGGTTTTGAAAGATGCCATTCCGATGAGCAAAACGTGCATTTTGAGCAGACATTTGCACTACACCATTTTGAGTCTTAGTTCTCTCTGTAGCCCGGCTGTCAGTCACAGGTGTGGCACAGAGCAGGCTCTTCAGAAAAATGACTGAGTGCTGGCTCTGAGCCCAGGGCTGGCTTAACTTTAGGCTCTCCCAGCATCCCATTTTACAGATGAGAAACTAAGGCTTCCAAATCCCAGGCTTCACAGCTACTATGTGTTAGACTCGGGGTTTGAATCCAAGACACTTGGCTCCAAACCCTTGGCTTAGCCTCTGGGCTATATTTGATGCTCCTCAGAATTCTCTTTGGACAGTACTTGTGAGGGGTGGGCAGGCTGGCAGGGGCCCAGAGGCCTAGAGGGGGGCCCGGGGCCTAACTATGTAGGGCATCCGTACCAGCTGTGTTAAGAGTTTCAGCTTGTCCACCCTTGCTGAGGGGCCTAAAAAATACTTTCAGCGGGGTCTGCATCTGTGTTTTGGCTGTCCTGTCTATAGAGTGGAGTCTTTGAAAGAGCAAGGTTCAGAAAGTCAGGGGAAGCTGGGTATGTACCTGGGGCTGGTCTCTTCCCTTCTGTGGGCCTTCATTTTTCGACCATAAAACGCAGGTAGATGAGATGGCCTTCTGGTCCCCTCTCACATTCTCTATTTCCAGATGATTCTCATGGGCCATCTGAATTCTACCCACAGAGGAGAAGCTTATTTAAGCTTCAGGTTAAGTAACTGAGCAGCTGGCACATGGTCGGCCCTCAGTAATTGTCCCAGAGTAATTTAAGGGGTGCCTGAGGCATCTGGACTTTCTCATCATATCTGTGTCCATCCCCATAATTTCCTATCGCTTGATGAGCCATGAGGGCTGTAGTAAAGCCTGTGGTTTATGAAAAAGATTTCAGAGCTCAAATCCCAACCAAGGGGCAGAAAACCCCTGAGAGGAAGAGTCCAGAATGTCATTGAAACTGACAAAGAGATAGCATAAAATAAAAGGAAACGAGACCAAGCTCCCTCATGAATACAGATGTGGAAATTCTAGACAAAACGCCGGCAAATTGAATTCAACAGTCTATTAAAAGAATAATTTACCATAACCAAGCAGGATTTACCCAAAGAATGCAATGCAAAGCTGTTTTAATATGAGCAAATCTGTTTAGAGAACACATCAATGGGTCAAATAAGAGAAACTGTATGATTATTCTCAGTAGGATCAGGAAAATCACGTATGGAGATTCAACATGGATTCCTAAAGGGGACATTCTCTGAACTACTAGGAATGGATGGTACCAGTGGACATTGATGGGTTTTTTTAGTGGAAGAGCACTCCACATCTGATCTCCTCCCTATGTTTGAGAAATTACCCACTTTCTGAATTTTGGTGGGAGGCAGAGCTCCTCCCCGTACAGAAATGGAGAAAACAGCTGCCCACTGCTCTGGGTATCAGCCCCACCCTTGCAGCAACAGTGAGGCACTTGGCCTAAACTCAAATGGCAGAGAAAAGATGACAAGCAGAAGAGAATTTTTTTTAAATTATTTCAACCTTATTGAGTGCAGAAATTTTTTTATGGTGGTTCCATTAATAGCAGCAACATCAGTTTGCAGGGACAGCCGCAACAGAAGCACAGGTAGCTGCATCCAGGCCCCAGGGCCAGGAAGGCTGGCATTTCAAGCTGTGGATCGCATATTCCAAGATGGCAGCACGTCCCTCTCTGTTCTGCGTCATGATCTGGGCTGCGGTGCAAGCTGCCCAGGCTCCCTTTGTTCCTGACATTCCAGTGATTCTCTGAACTATCCAGGATCCAGTCAGTAAATTCCTTTTCTGCTTAAATCATCCAGAAGCAGTTTCTGTTACTGGCAGCTAAGAAATCTTAACGATACTGAAGGCCATTTCCTTAACATAATAAAGAATATGTCTTTTTTCCCCCCAAAGCTGTGGCCAAAATAATACATAAATAATGGCATTCCTATTAAAACAAAGAGCAAAACAAGGATTACAGCTAATACCAGTATTATTTTTTGGCCTGTGTATCCTTGTCTTTTTAAAAAAGGTTTATTGAGGTACAATTTGCATACACTAAAATTTACCCCTTTAAAGTGTATAATTTGATAGGTTCCAGACAATATATACCATCATTTAAGCACCACAGCACCCAGTATATAAACTATTTCCATCACCCCAAAAAGTTCCCTTAAGTTCCCTTAGAGTCAACTCCCTCCCCTACCCCAGCCCTGCCAACCATTGGTCTGATTTCTGTCCCTATACTTTGGCCTCCTCCAGAATGTCAGAAAATGAAATCATACAGTAGCCTATGGTGTCCTGCTTCTTTCACCTAGAATACTGCTTTTCAGATTCGTCCAAGTTGCTGCCTGAGTATACTCTATTGTATAAATGTACCAAATATGTTTTTCCATTCTGTGATTGAGGGACATTGGTTTAAGTTTCAGACTATTATGAATAAAGCTTCTATAAACATTTGTCAAGGGTTTTGTATAAACATATATGTTTACTTTTACTGGGTAAATATCTGAAAGTAGAAATTTAAGTAAATATTTAACTTTATAAGAAACTGCCAAACTGTTTTCCAAAGCGCTGTACCATTTTGCATTTCCACCAACACTATATCGCTCTGCCTCTTCACCAGCATTTGGTATTATCAGTCCTTTGATTTTAGCTAATAAATGTACAGTAGTATCTTGGTTTGGTTTTCACTTTTTATTTCTCTAATAACTGATGATGTTGAGCATCTTCCCATGTGTCTGTTTGCCACCAATATATCTTTTTTGATGAAATGTCTGCTGTTTATCATCTTACTATTGAGCTGTGAGGGTTCTTTATATAGTCTGGATACAAGTTTTTTGTCAGATTTGTGTTTTGCAAATATTTTCTCCCAGCTGGGCTTGTCTTTTAATTTTCTTAAGAGTGTCTTTCAAAAAGCAAAAGTTTTTATTTTGATCAAGTCCAATTTATCAGTTTTTTCTTTTATGGTTCATGCTTTTTGTGTCTTATCTAAGAAATCATTGCCTAACCCAAGGACCCAAAGATTTTTTTCTCCTATGCTTTCTTCTAAAAGTTTTATAGCTTTAGCTCTTACATTTGAGTGTATGATTCATTTTGAGTTGATTTTTATGTATAGAGTGAGAAAAGGATCAATGTTCATTTTTTGCATATAAATGTAAAAATTTACCCTATTATTATTATTATGTAACATTGTTCTAGAAGTTCTGGTTGGCATAATGAGATACAAAACATAAATAAGAAGTAAAATTATTGGAAAGGAGAAGAAAACCATCATTATTGACAGTCAATATGAATTTCATACCCACAAAACGCAAGAGAATTCACTAAAAACACATAGAATTGATACGAATTCAATAAAATGATTCATTACAAAATAAACATGTAAAAATCAGTAACCTGTCTATATAACAACAGTAATCATTTAAAGCATATAATAGAAAAATAAAGAATCTGGTGCAGAATAGCAACAAAAGACATAAATGCCTGCATATAATCTTAACAAAGAAAGAAAGCCTATATGATGAAAATCAGAAAGCTTTATTGAGGATATAAAAGATAACTAAATATAGATGTGTCAATCTCTTAGATAGAAAAACTCAATGATACAAAAATGTTAATTTTTCCAAATGAATTTCTAATATTGGGGTTTTTTTGGAACACGACAAAATGATTCTAAAATTCATCTGGAAGAGTGAACAGGAAAGAATAGCTTGGAAAAAATGCATTGAAGAGGAGGACCTGCCCTACCAGATATGAAGATACTTTATAAAGATATCATAATTCAAATGTTGTGATAAGGGTCCCAAATCAAATAAATAGATGGGTCAATATGCTGGAATATGATAAATTAGTCTGAAACAGAACCTGATATATATTTAAACTTTACATATAATTAATCTGGTGGGATCAAGAAATGTTGCAGGCAGAGTAACAGGAATGGAAGAAAGGAAACCAGTTAAGAGGCTACTGGAAGAGTCCAAGAGGAATACGATGGTGGAGAAGTTCACTGGGTCCCTAAGGTAGACGGGCTCTGCAGTCATCAGGCAGGCAGGAACACCCTCTGGGAAGCAGGCATTACAGGCTTGTAGGCAGGCACATCCAGTGCCCTCTACTGACAAAATTAACATTGTGCCAGCTGGCAAAGGAAATGGATGTAAAGGGCCTTGATCTATTTCCATAGTTCAGGCAGCAAACAGTGAATTTGGAGCTGACCGAAAATACATTGATACCAACACAGGATGTAAATGCCAAACCACACTTTTCTAACATAGTTAGGGTCTCAGCTCTGGACATATTTGCTAACATCCCAATGGCCAAAGCAAGTCACTTGACCAAATCCAATATCACTTTGGGGGCATGGGGGTGAGGCAGGGGAAGCATACTCTATAGAGATGGAGAGGAATGAATATTTGCCAAATAATAATCTACCACAGAGGTGATACTAGTAGGATGTCCTGATGGATTGAAAGGGAAAATTTTTTAAATGTGATGAGTTTTAGAGTTTGGATATGAGCAGCTGGGTAGCTGACGATGCTACTTACTACAATAATATAGAAAGACTGGAAGATGAACAGGTTTGCTGGGTAAAATCAAGAGTTTTGCTTTGGACTTGTTAAATATTGACATCTAAGAGAAGATGTCAAATAGGCAGCCAGATATATGTACAGGGCTCAAGAGAAAGGCCACATTTAGCGATATGAGCACGATAATCATCAGCTTATAGAAAGTGATTTACGCCCTGGATCTGCCTGAGGTCACCTGGGGAAAGAGTGTAGCTGGTGCAGAGGAACTGTCCAAGGATGGAGACCTGGGTACTTCAATGTCTAGGTAACAGGAAGGGAGAAGTGTTCAGTAGGGGGATGCAAAGTAGTCGCTGGTCTTGTGGAAGAAATCCAGGAGGGTATGGTGTCCCAGGAGCCAAGAGAAAAAAAAGTGTTTGAAGAAGGAAGAAATGCCAAACTGAGCAACATTTTACTGGGAATTTGAATAAGATGAGAACAGAGATAGAGGTAGTTGGTGACTTTGGCAACAGCTATTTAGGGGACCAACTCTATGAAGAAGCACTGTGCTAGGTGCTGAAGATAAAAAAGATAAATAAGATACATTTCTTGCCCTTTCGGAAAGTACAGCCTAGTGGGGAAGGCAGACATGCAAATAAATCACTGTAGTACAGTGTGATAAATCTTAGAATAGAATAACATTTTCCTAAATGTGCTCCACTGAACACTCTTTGAGGGAGATGTTAATCAGTGCTCTAAAACCATAGTGTTCCAAGACCAAATACACTTGGGAAACACTGCAGACTGAACCCAGGCTGCAGCGCCAACAGTAGGGCTCTCGGCACTATGCTCAGGGTTTAGGAAACCAATGCACTGCACCCTGGGGGCCTGTCTATACACCCAGGTCCAGTCTGGCACTCCGAGGATTAAGGGAAAACAATACCAATTCCACAGCAGAAGCAGCCACCGGCGAGGGAAATAGATGACACTGAAGAGCAGCCTCAGGGTGCTCTCGGCAGGAATGCGGAAGCAGGATTGCCCTGCCTGTGCCCAGGATCCTGCGGCTGAGCAGGCAACAGGAAGGACTGTCCCAGGACCCCCAGGTGGCCTTGTACCACAGGACCCAGTGTCTGAGACCTCCCAGCTGAGCCCATGGACCTGCATTCCTGGGGCAACCACTTATGTTGCAGCAGAGTTGAGAAGTCTGGCTTCCGATTAATTTGTCAGTTTCCTGAGCAGCAGAAAAATTAGGGGAAAATTAAATCAACCAGCTGGCTCCTCAGCCGTTTCAGGTCTTCTTCAATTTTTCCCTAACAGGGAAGGCACTGGAGGCAGCAGAGACCCCACTGATACTTTGATGCACAAAATGCATGCTGATGAACAAAAATCTACTCGTTAGTCTGTAGCTCTGGGATTCTCAGGTGCTTTCTGAAGTGTCCTACCTTGGGCAGGTAGGGAGCGGCAAGGAGAGTGAAGCAGCAGGGTTCTCAGTCATACTTACTTGTGGGGATCAGAGGAAAACCCTGATCTGGCAGAACAGGGGCATGTCGGGAGGCTGGAAGATGCAGGTTGTGATGCCCAGATGACATGGCAAGCTCAGGCAAGGCGGGAGCAGGTGCCAATACCTGGGGTGTGGGCTGTGGTAACAGAAGCCCAGGCAGCAGAAGGCACTTCAGGACTATGGTTCTGAGTGATGGCTCAGTCACAGCACAGCCCCAACCGATGTCTAGGAGTAAATCAAGTGGCAGCCAACCCTGGGAGAGGGATGGGCAGGGAGAGTTGAGGGTGAGGAACCGGAGTTCAGCACAGGGAGACTGAGACAGAAGTCCAGACCTACGGACTGAGATAATATGGTGAGGATAGGAATGTGGGAGTACATTTTTTTCCTCAGCAACTCAACCCTGAGAAAATTGTCCCATAACACTTCATCCTGATCAGAGTTGGAGAATCCGGGTCTGCCCTTCCATAGTCCTAGCTGTGGGATGGGAAGACCACCAGGATATAGGAGCATAAGCACCACGGATAGAAGGAGGCCACGGGGGCAACACCCTACCTCCTCATTGCTCCTCTTGAATTTTCAAAGACCCACCTGAGCACAGGTTCTTTGGTTTAAAGGGTTGTGTAAGTCATCTTTTTAAGTCAAGGAAAAAAGACTCTTCTATTTGGAGCTGTTTTTGTTGCAAAGAATCAAATGGCACTCTGACTGGCTCCAGAGCAGAGATGTGGTTCATTGCACACAGAGAGAACTTGCACTAAAGTTCAGGATAAGAAGCACAGCCAAGGGGCTTCCCTGGTGGCGCAGTGGTTGAGAATCTGCCTGCCAATGCAGGGGACACGGGTTTGAGCCCTGGTCTGGGAAGATCCCACATGCCGCGGAGCAACTAGGCCCGTGAGCCACAACTACTGAGCCTGCGCGTCTGGAGCCTGTGCTCTGCAACAAGAGAGGCCGCGACAGTGAGAGGCCCACGCACTGCGATGAAGAGTGGCCCCCACTTGCCGCAACTAGAGAAAGCCCTCGCACAGAAACGAAGACCCAACACAGCCAAAAATAGATAAATAATAAATAAATAAATTAAAAAAAAAAAAAAAAGAAGCACAGCCAGGTCCCACGGGGCCTAGACATAGGAATATCTTGTCTCTCTAGGGCCACATGGTCTCTCTAAATCTGTTTCCATTTGATTCTTCTCTTGATCAACTGGCTTCCTCTGCTTACACATACTATACATGGCCCCCCGTGGCAGCCATCAATCCTGATTCTAGATCACTTTTAGTCTAAAGAGCCACCATCAACTGCCCACAGTCCCTGCACCATTCATCCAAAGTCTTTGAAACTGACTGACCATTGGCAAGCCAATGAGTCCTTGGCTGGTAATGGCAAGTCAATTGGTCATTACTCAATAGGTCATTAACCAGAAAATGGGTCAGCTATTCACCAACTATTGCCAAGGAAGATGGAGTCATATCATATACTTGCACTATTCCTTCCAGGGGATGTGGGCAGGCCAGATACCAAAACCTAAATAGTATAGAATTGTATAATTACCAGAAATGCAGACTTGTTGAAAGAATATATAGCAAAGCAGGTGTGGTAGCCCAAATAATGCCCCCCAAAGATGTCCACATCCTAATCCCTGGAACCCATAAATATGTTACCTTATATGGCAAAAGGGACTTTGCAGATGTGATTAAGTTAAGGATCTTGCAATGGGAAGATTATACTGGATTATCCAGGTGGGCCCAATGTAATCATAAGGGTCCTTTAAGAGGGAGGCAGGATGGTTGAAAACACAGTAGCAGGAGATGTGACAACAGATACCAGAGACTGGAGTGATTCAAGGAAGAGGCCACAAGTTAAGAAATGCAGGCAGCCTCTAGAAGCTAAAAGAGGCAGGGAAGTAGAGTCTCTACTGCAGCCTCCAGAAGGAACTCAGCCCCACTGACATTTTGATTTTAAACTTCTGACCTCCAGAACTGTAAGAGAACAAATGTGTGTTCTTTTGAGCCACTAAATTTGTGCTAATTTGTTACAGCAGCAATAAGAAACTAATACAGTTGGGAACCATGGGACATCATTATCCTAACTTGACATGCACTCTGGGGTCCAGGGCTTCTCTAAAAAACCAGAACTGCAGCTTATTACCATTCAGGACGCAACTTGAGTTCAAGCAACTATTGCATGCCTTTCCTCCTTCCAAAAAAGAAGGTTTGAATGAGTTAGTTCATCACTAGCTAATATGCAGTATTCCTATTGAACAAAGGGTCATGCTAATGGAGGCCCCTGAGGGGTTTCATGCCAGTACCCCTTAGTGGAGGGTGGCTTCTGTCTTGTCCAATCAGTGGGAGCCAGGGCAGCAAGATCACTGTCAAACAGCACACATTCACAAGAAAAGTTATGGAGGAAAGACAGGTCTGGGCTATTTGTGGGAGTCATTTCAGGACATCTCCTGCAGCTGGTAGGTTTTAACCTAGAGAAGTTTAAGAAACAATCTTGAGGTTTGAAGAGAAGAAAGACACTTTCTGACCTCTATATACCAACTTTAATGCTGCAGCTTGAATTTTTAGAAGCTTTAGAGGTAGAGACTTAGGGTTTCTTTCTTTGGGGTCTTTTGATCCCAGCCCCACTGTCTCCTAATGCCAGTGCTGAAGGCAGCCCTCCTCCACAGGTCAAAGGTGACCATTCCTCCTGCCTACCTTGCCCTTGGCCCTGAAGTTTGGTTTTGTTTTGTTTGTTTGTTTTAGTACATTTATTTATTTTAATTTTTTTTATTTTTGGCTGTGTTGGGTCTTCGTTGCTGCACGCGGGCTTTCTCTGGTTGCAGCGAGCAGGGGCTACTCTTCGTTGTGGTGCACGGGCTCCTCATTGCAGTGGCTTCTCTTGTTGCTAAGCAAGGGCTCCAGGCGAGCAGGCTTCAATAGAGTGGCACGTGGGCTCAGTAGTTGTGGCTTGCGGGCTCTAGAGCGCAGGCTCAGCAGCTATGGCGCACAGGCCCAGTTGCTCCGTGGCATGTGGAACCTTCCCATCAGAGCAGAGGACCTTGTGACCTAAGGCAGATTCTTTTTTTTTTTTTTTTTAATTTTTTAATTTATTATTTATTTATTATTTTTATTTTTGGCTGTGTTGGGTCTTTGTTTCTGTGTGAGGGCTTTCTCCAGTTGCGGCGAGTGGGGGCCACTCTTCATCGCGGTGCGCGGGCCTCTCACTATGGTGGCCTCTCTTGTTGCGGAGCACAGGCTCCAGACGCGCAGGCTCAGTAGTTGTGGCTCACGGGCCCAGTTGCTCCGCGGCATGTGGGATCTTCCCAGACCAGGGCTCGAACCCGTGTCCCCTGCATTGGCAGGCAGATTCTCAACCACTGCGCCACCAGGGAAGTCCCCCCTAAGGCGGATTCTTAACCACTGAGCCACCAGGGAAGCCCTGAAGTTTGGTTTGAAGGAGAGCACAGGCTCACTGCCTGCCCAGGAGCAGTATTTTTAGGAGTTTAAAGAAAAGAAAAAAGAAACTGTTGAAGCCAATTTCAAGTTCTAAGCATGAAAAGAGATGCAGTGCTTGAGCTTCTAGAAATCAGGATGGCTTAAGAAGTCAGAGACATTTGAATTACTGCCTTTGGGACTGGAAGAAACCCAAACAATTAGAGGTGTAAAGGCACAGGATCCACAGCTTGATAGGTGTTGATATATCCCTAAAACCAGGTCTCCGGGCCCACTGGGGCCTGACCTCTTTTAAGATTGCTGGGAAAATGCATGTAATAAGCTTGGTCTGAAGGTTCCTTGACAATTCAGTTTGCATTGGTCTTTTCCTATAGTGTTTGCTTTATTTACTACTATTATTTTTTAAGTACTTATGTTTTCCTCTTATAATATGCTACCCTTTTTTTTTTTTTTTTTAACAATTGGGCATCCCAGACCAGACTATCCAGAAATAAACTGGTACTTTTCTGTGGCATTTGTTAAAAGGCAAGGATTTTTTTAACTCATTATTTTTTTTGTGTACTTTCAATGGCTTGTCTCATAACCATTCCATCAACTTTCTTAGCTTGAATCCTCATTTAGGTTTCCCAGTCCCTATTATTAAATTAAAACCTTTGAAGTGTTTTAATTTAAATTTTACTTGAAAGATCATATGTATCTCTTATGATTCCTTTAATAAAGATTAAATAATTAAAATGCATATGTATTTTTAAAATATACCTTTATATAGTGCATATATCTACCCAAGAAGACAAAGCTTATCTGCCATATCCTACCTTTTTTGTCACACAAAAAAATTGATAATCTGGTTTCGAGCATAGGCATGGGTAGCCGCCAGTGAGGGTCCCTTGGGGCAGGGTCACAATGACCAGTTCATCTCATTATCTCCTAGAGAATGAGAGATCAGCTCCGTGTGCCAAGGCCCCCCTCCTGCAAGGTCTGACCTCCTCACGATGCCAGAGGTCCACTGTGAAAATCCCAGGAGCATGTGGGTGGCTCTGGGGAGAGCAGTGGAAAGTCTACAGAAGGTTGGGCAGGAAAAGGGCCTCAGCACACAAGACCGTGGTAGAGACAGAGTTGGGCCCTCTGGGCATCTCTGTCTCCCTCATCTTTATGGAGGTCACTTTTCTGCCCCTTATTCGGGTACAGTCCCAGGGCTACACTCCTGCCAACAGCATCTTGGAGGCAAGCTGGATAAACACTTAGGCTGCCATGAGACCTGGAAGCTGTGTGCCCAGCGGCCAGCACATGGAGAATAACCAGGTGGGGTGTGGAAAACCCTGTGTCTCCACCTCACATCTGGGCCCTGACTCTCCAGCTGAGGTAGCTCCGTGACAACGGCACATCCGGGCTGGGGATGGGATGCTGAGCAGAGGTGCCAGCAGCTTTGTTAGGCCTGGATACGTCACGTGCACGGACATGGCCTGGAAAACGGGGAACCATTCCCAGCCCACCTCAGACCCTCAGCACCTCCCAGAGGATTTGCTGAGACCCCAAATCATCTGGTTGAAGGAGCTATCAGGAAACTCTACAAAGGGCTTGGCTGATAACGCGGAGTAAATTACCAATCTCGGTTTAAATCATGCCCACTTGCCTGCCTCCCCAAGTGCATCTGCTTCAAGAATCAGGAGAATGTAGCCCTAATGGCAGAAATGTGAGCAGTGGCAGTGGGGCCACTGGGCAGAGAGCCCTGCCCACTTTCCCCTTAAACTAGAAGGCATCTGGTCCTGCCCCAAGGCTCCAATGGGTACCTGGAGCCCAGGGATGGTGGGTTCAGCACCTGACTGGAAGAACTGTTGCTTAGGTCCGTTCTAGCATGGGGCTCTGGGGGCTCTGTGCTGTGAGGCGAGGCTTCAGGGCCCTGTTTTACCTCCACAGTTGAAGCAGTCATAGATATTTATGTGCTGTTTTCAAATTTTTAAAGTTCCTCATGGAAACTGCACATGCTTTCCTCAGTAACCGCCCCCCGCCCAAACTAAATGAAGCTACAAGCTTCAATTTATACAACTCAATATTTATACCAACTGTGATGATCTCTTATGGATCAGAAGCTCTGACTGGCAGTTACATATGCTTTTGATGAATAAAACCATGGAAACAAATTTATTATTATCTGTAAGGGGAGAGTACATGGTAGAGAGGATTTCCCAAAGCATGGAGTCTGAGGGGGAAAACAACACAAAGAGTATCCATGGTGATGGGAAGGCTGGCAGCACCAAAAAAAAGAACATCAGGGACGGGAGCAAGAGCTAAGAAAGGTTGTTGGATTGGATTCAGTCTGTTAAAGTGAAAAGTCAGGCATCATAGTAGGAAGAGTGCAGGATACAAATGGGGAGAACTCTGCTCTGTGACCTTGGGCAGGTCCCTTTCCTTGCTGGCTCTGTTTTCACACATGTGCAAGGAAGGGGTTGGACCTGTCTGATTCCCCCTCCCAGGGCCAAGGCCCCTGATCCAACTTGGGGAAAAGGGGTTGGGGGTTATGGTGCCACTTCAAGGCTGTGTGACCTTGAGCAAACTGCTCTACCTCTCTGAGCCTCAAGTTCCCATTAATACTAATGCCTACCTCTCAGTGCTTTATGAAGTCTCCAGGATTATCCCAGCTGCTGATTTTACTGCTGCTTTTGACCTCTTTTGAACTCTGACCACTGGCTAGGATTTAGGGTTGTGGCACAGATAGTTAGCTCTGAGATTGCTTGCTGAGCCCAAGACTAGCTGTGCACAGGCTTCCTATGTCTGCCTCCATCCCACGGTTCTCTGCCTCCTCTCAGGGCTGGTCTCACTTTGCTCTCAGCTTTCCCATCTCAGCATTTCTTCACTCTTTCCTTTTCAGCCTGACTGCCACTGAAACTGATGTGAGTCCTATTGGAAGAAATTAGCAAACCCTAGGCAGATGTGTCTCAGCTTTGGAGTGAACGGCAGAGCTAATCCATCCCCTCAGAAGCAACATACCCTACCATCTGAGACATGCCAAAGGCAATTTTTAAACAGTATGGTGTTAGAAGTTTTCTGAATACAAGATAAAGAAAGAGTTTGAATATCCTAGAGTAAAACACATGCTTAAGACAGAATTTGGCTACTACAATTCCTTGGGGATAAGTGGAGGGAAAAGCTGTCCCTTCTCTGTTTAAAGAAATGGAAACCTTAGGAGGCTACAGAGAAAAAAAGAAGAAAAAAGAGAGAAATCTGTAAGTGAAAAATAGAAATCAAAATATTAAGAGCCTCTATTAAGGTAAATCTCTTGCTCAAAGATTGAAAGCCTCAGTGCATGTGGAGTTTAGCTCTGCTTGAGGGTAGGGAGGGAATAAAGTGAGAAATGACTCAGAGGTTGTGACCAATGGTGCCTTTTGAGAGGGGGCATTTGGGGGGATGTGTGTGGGGAGAGGCAGTTTCAGAATGTGGTAGGAAGCCTCCAAGAGGGCCCCAGGGATCCCTACCTCCTGGTATTCATGCCCTTGTGTTAGTCCCCCCGTCTTGAGTGGGCTGGTAATGAATAGTGTTGGATATCACTTCCAATATCTGGTTACAAGAGACTCAGGCTCCCATCTTGCTCACCCTCTGACTTGCTTGCACTGAAAGAAGCCAGCTGCCCTGTTATGAGCTGCCCTATGGAGAGACTCGTGTGGAAGGAACTGAGGTTGCCTCCAGCCAACAGCCTGCTGATAGTCCTCACTCCACCAGCCCGGTAGGAACCGAATCCTGCCAGCAGCCATGGGAGTGGGCTTGGAACTGCATCCCCCTCCAGTAGAGCCATCAGATGAGACTGCAGCCCTGGCTAACATGGGGGCTCTTTGGGAGGAAGAGAGTGTTGAGTCGTATGCTCTACACACTTTACTTTGAAACTTGAATTCATTCTGTGAGGTACAGAATGTTGGTACCTCCAAGGTGCAGATGAGAAAACCAAGACTCAAAAAGGTTATACTTGCAAAAGGTCATGTAATAAGTAAATAGAAGAAGGGGGATTTGAACCCAGGACTGACTAACGACTGCTTAGTGTGGAAATACACTGTGTTTACTTTCCATGTTCCCAGTGGAATTTAGAAATAAAAATGGATAGCTGTTGAATTATCCCACCACTAAACACATGGAGGCAGTAAAAACCAGGGCTGGAACCCTGTGCTTCCCAAGGACAAACCTTCCCTGGGTGGGAGATAAATGCCCACACAGCAGCATCAGAAGCTGCTCACAGCCTGTAACAAATGCGGGGGGGGGGGTGTGTGTGTGTGTGTGTGTGCAAATTCTCTATGTGCAAGTGATCTTGTTTCTTTAATTTTTTTAAAATGTAAAGACAACAGCTAAATTCAATAACACTATGAGCCAAGTACCACTTCTAAGATCTTTACATGTTTTAACTCAGTTAAACACCCCTATGAGGAAGGTACTATTATAGTCATCCAATTTACAAATGGGGAAACTGAGGCACAGAGAAGTAAATAAATTGCTCCAAGTCACTCAGCTGTAAGAGGATAGCCAGAATTTAAACCCAGACAGTCTGGCCCCAGGGTTTTATGCAAGGTCCCCAGCAGAAGTCTCTCTGTGTCCTGGGCTGTCACGTTGCCTGGGCCCCCAGCGTAGCTTTGGGCTTTAGCTGGCCTGGGTTCCAGGTTCCCAGCTTTTGGATTCAACCCAGTTACTAAGACCCTCACCTCTGACTCTCCCCATTCAATTCCTGCCTCCTAGTTCCCAGCAAGCCCCTCCCACCCTGACTCCATCCACCCTGGCTCCTGAGTTGCCCTTGCCTGCACCCTGGTCCACAACTGCACCTGGGCCCATGCCTGCTTCCTGGCCCGGATCCCAACTCACCATCCTGCCAACTGGGGACTCTGCCCACTGCCATGCTGCTCCAAGGACAAGACCAGCCCCTGGGACAAGCCCCAAGCCCAGAAGGCATGTCACTCAACAAGCCAGGGGCAAGCCTGTTGGGGTTGAAAATGGTCCCAATTCTGAGGATATTATCTGAAGACAGATTGTTTCCAGGAAAAGAAAATAGCAATATGGAGGCAGGAAGAGCATTATTGTGTGGCTAAAAAGATGACATATGCAAATGAACCCACAGAGTTAGATTAAGGTTACAGACAGTTACGGCAGGGAAGATAATAGAAGCTGTTATAGACCTCTAGGGCACAATGAAAAAGCAAATCTGCCCATGTTTATGCAGATAAAGAGGCTGTTAAAGAGGCCCTAACATTGATCATATGGGGTCTCAATAGCCCTGCAATGGACTAGAATGAGAATTTTGGGATGGCAAGGAGGAGGGGCCCCGGAGCCGCCAGTGATCCAAGGCTCCTCTCTGGGAAACTTTGTCGAGCAATCAGCAAGATCATGGGCTATTTGGGGCGGCCATCCGAAAAGCTGAATGCAGTGAGGGATGAAGAGGTGGGGCTAAAATGCTAAAAGCAGCATTTTCAAACAAGTCTCATTTCAGCTTAGTCTTCCCATCTGTGGTGATTTTAAAAATATAGTTCCCAAATTGCCTGTAGCATCTGGGGAGTGGGGTCTGTGGGCAGACACCTGCTCACCAGTGAGAATTTGGGATGGCATTTCTGGATGAGGTTCTTACGGTTTACAGATTGATCAGTAAAGCACACAGATTTACAGCATCCCAGATTAGCAGAGCTGGGAGGGCCTTAAAAATGACTTAATCTGCCCACAGAGGGTAAGTGACATACTAAGGTCACACAACTGGTAAGTGATAGGGAGGGGCCAGAACTCCACAGTCCTAAGTCCCAGTTCCGGGTTGCAGCATCCCCTGGGTTGAGTGAAAGGAAGGACCTTGAAAGTGTCTCCTTGAAGGAAGTGTAGAGTAAAAGGCATGTGGTTGCCATAGAAAAAAATAAGGGGGAAATGAACCAAGATGCATAAATAAATTCAGATCTGACTTTCTTCAGGAAAAAAAATTCTAATAATTATTATCCCTCATCAGCTTAACAAAAGCACGAAGAAAAAAACATTATCCTAACACAAGTATGTAAAGGCAAGAGTAGGAAAGAAGAAGCAGTTGATTCCCATAGAAGTCAACCATCCAGGTGGGCTGTCTGTCCCATCCATTGATCACACTTTTGAGGATTCATGAAAGTCAGCAGCAAACTCTGTCCCTGTTCCAGGCGACTGTCCTAGAGCCCCTTTACTTCCTCTGTGTCCACTGTGCCTGCTCTTGTGTCTCTGGCTCCCAGATTTCTGCATCTGCTCCGCAGTTCTGACATTTCTTCTGGCCTTTTCAGATTAGTCACTTAACCCCTTCTCTTGGACCTCGGTTTTCTGCGTGGCTTTAAGCTCCATCCTATTTAATATTTCCTGCTGTCCTACTGAGAAACTCCCAGCTCTAGCTGCAGCCCCTGCAGGTCCATATGCTGGACTAGCTCCCAGGCCTCTCAAATAAAACATTTTGTCTTCGACCTTGCGTTTCCACCTGGGGGTGAGGGATGAGGTTATGACAACTTTCCATATCCCATCTCTTGGGAATTTGGAGCAGTGAGACAAAAGAGAAAAACCAGAGCACTAGCTGAAGAAAGGCAGGGCAGCTGGTGCTAAATGTGCAAGGTGCTCTCGGCTAAAGTACCAGCCTCATGGCCCCTGCTCCTCCTCCAGTGCACAGGTGCATGTGGCAGACAGCAAGAGGTAGGCAGAGAGGGGCACCAGGGAGAGGAGTCCACTAATTCTCCCAGTTTTCTCCTACAACTTTCCCTGGTCTGGGCTCTCGGGCCCTGTGGTTTGCAGAGGAGAGGGAACTGACCTATGTTTGTCAGCACATTTTGGTTGTAAGTGACCGAAATCTAGCTCAAATCAGCCACAGCAAAAGGGATTTATTGGATGCTACCTAATAAGTGCAGGGGGAAATGGACTCAGGCTTGGCCGGAACCAGGGCTCCAATGGAGTCAGCCAGTCTGCCTCTCCCTCTTTCTTTCAGCCTGGCTTCTGTGGAGGTGACAACTTTATTCTGCAAGCTGACATTCTCCAGGTGGCAGGGAAATGGCTGCTGGCAGACTCCAGTCCTTATCCTCAGAGCTGACTCTCCAAAAAATAGAGCAGACTCTCAGGGCAGACTGGTTGGCCCTGCAGGACTGTGTGCCCAGCCCTGGGCTAAGCACATAACCGGGAGATGAGCTTTTTCAAAGCATGGTGTTGGGGAGGGTATGGACGAGGTGCCATGACTACAGCTCTCACTGAGCCACACTGAGTCAAGGAGGAGTGGTTCGCCAAAGGAAAGGATGTTGGGCAAACAAACAAAAATCTGTTCCCTATGGGATCTTCATTGCCTATTTGTCTGGGGAGCAGAGGATAGATTATTCACCACCTACAGCCCCCTCCAGGATTACACAGTCCGGGGCCACCCTGTGATAAAGGTTCAGTCGCCCCAACTGCTTGGGCCTGTGCAAAGGCACACCAGAGAGTTCTCTTACTCTTTGCTTAGCAGTAAGGAGAAAATAAGCTTGAGTATTAGTCCCAATTCCCGAAAGTCCTGAGGAAGTTGGCTAGAGAGCATTTTCCATGACAATGACCTAAACCTACAGCCACTTTGAACAGGGACGCACATGTCTCAGTGTGAATCTCAGTTTGTAACCCAAGGCAACCCCGTCAACACAACAATAAACACCTTTTCTGGCCTGTGGGTAGGAATACAGTCCCTACCTTAATAAGGCAGCAGTAATACCTCCAATTTCACTGTCTCATTATTTCTCTCTGCTCATACGAGACTGCAACGCTGGGGGCCCCAAGTGATGTCTTGGCTATGCTCACACACCAGCCAATCCCGTGCACTCCTGGTGGCCTTCTCCATCCTTAACGTCCTATCAGGTCTCATGGGCTCTGGACTCGTGGCCCCTTCTCCGCAGAGTGGCCCCACTGAAGCCCTGGATCTCCCTGCAGGCCAGAGCACTGCTAGGCGCCAGGCATGAGGCCTCACTCCCTGACACCGTCCCACATGCTCATCGGGAGATCTAATGGTGTGGCCTCTGTGTCCTCTGTGAGAACAGCTCCTGCAGCTTCTGCCTGCAATGTCTCCCTCCAAGGGGCTGGGACACCCATCCAGGGCTTGGGGATGGGCCAGACAGTGAATCAACTCCCACAAATAGAGCTTCACCATTAATTTATCCATTTCATACCATAAAAACAGGCATGGATGTTCCTATTGTGTGTCAGGCACTGTTTAGATTCCAGGGCCATAGCAGTAAAGACAACAGGTAAATACCCTTGCCCTTATACAGCTTACAATTTAGTTTGAAACAGAGACAATAAATAAGCAGAAGCATTGTATAATATCAGGTGGTATTAAGGGCTGTGTAGAAAAAGTAAGAAGACTGAGGAGATGAAAGAGGTGCTCTTTTAAATTCAGTGGTCAAGGAAGGACCCTAGGGACAGGTGACATTCGAGCAGAGACCTGAGAGGAGTAATGGGGTGAGGCACGCATGTTGGTGGGAAGGCATCCCAGGCAGAGGGAACTGCAAATTAAGGAGACTGTGCCCGGGGTTTGGAAGAACAGTCAGACGGCCAGTGTGCCTGGAGCCTGGGGAACCGCGGAGCGTGTAGGACATGAGCTCAGAGGCAGCAGAAGGCAGATGACCCAGGGCCTTATGGGTCACCATGGGAGCTTCGTTCTAAGGCGATGGGAAGCCAGACGCCTGCAGGCATGTCTGAAAAGACCTTTGAGGCTCATCTGGATCCCCAGTTACAGAGGAAAACGCAGGGCATGGTGGGGCACAGAGCCTCCCATAAGAGTTCACATTGAACTAGGTTTGAGGGATGACGAGGCATTTGTCAGGTGGAGGAAAGAAGAGGAAAGCATCCCAGATAGAGAGAAGAGCATTCACAGGCGAAAAATGGCAGAAGAGCAGAAAGTGTTCCTGGGATGGTTGGGCATCCGTTTGGCTGGAGCTTAGCACGGGAGGATGTCAGCACAGAAGACAAGGCTGTGAAGTAGCTGGGGCCACATGGGAGGGACCTGGCATAAAGCAGCATCTCCAGCTTTGTTAGAAGCACACCACCTTCCTGGAGAGCCACGTCAGTCCCTAATGAGCTGAAGTCACTTTGTTACTTACAGCAGAAGAAACAAGCATGCTCTGGGAGGCATATGGTCCATCTCCCTGTTCCTCCTCTCCAGCCCTCTTCCGCTCCTGAAATCCAGGCAGCCGCCTTGGGCAGCATCAGAAGTGCCGAGGTGCTTGAGGATTTCAGACAGCATTATCCTCATCCAACAAGTTCTTTACTTAATCTGGGGAAATGAGGTGCTATTAAATTAATCTCTGAACTGTCATTGCCAGAAAGCTAAGGACGCTGGAGTAACAGGCAGAGGATGGAGCTGGGGAGACAGACAAGGCAGCAGAGGTGGCCGATTTTGTGAGTTCCTGACCCAGGTCTGCCCAACAGATTCATTGCAACGCGTGGGCTTCCTTCTGCTGTACAGGCACCATGTTGAAGAGACTCAGTAATTAAAATAAGAAATGAGAGTCCCCTGATAGGTTACTGTACCCAGGGCCTTAAATGATGGAGAGGTAGGCAGCCTCTGCCGTGGAGGGAACCCAAAAGTAATTACCAGGATACTTTGCAGACTATTGAATAAGTCCCTGTAACTGGCACATTGATTTATGTAAGACCCAGAGATTTTGAGAGATTTCAGAGAATATTAAGAATCAATCAATATTTTAATTTATTTCGGGGTCCAGGAGACTTCAGCTCTGCAGAAAACCACTGGGAGGAAACTGTGACCTTTGGAATACAGCTGGCTGGCAGACAGCGGGGAGGCACCTTGGACAGGAGCCTGTTTGGCAGCAGCTGCAGGGAAGGACTTCTCTGCTCTGGAACGTTCTCTTTCTTCACGGCATCCGTCAGGGATGTCAGGCAGCCAAGGGGTGGAGGGTCTCATGGTGAATGTGCTCTGGGGCCTGGGGCAAGGAGGCTTGCTCCTTTCAGGACAGAGTCCCCAGGGCCTGCAGACTGTTCCCCTTCCAAGGACACACTGCCGTGATCTGGGGACGTCTTCGCAGAGCAGAGCCACCTGATGATGCTACATCTTTGGGGGAGATGCAGCATCTTCTCCCCTGGGCCACAGTCTCCCCATATGCCCTCCCACGGGAGGGGTGAGGCTTGTCACACCTCCCTCCCAGCACCTGGGCACCTGTCTCCCACCATAACCCGCCACGCTTCTGACTCCCTGTAAGACATAAGCTCCCTTTGGGAAGGGACCACATCTGATCCGTGTTTGTGTCCCCAGCACCTGGCATCACACCTGGCCCAGAAGAGGCGGATGTAAAAAACAACAATGCATTGAATCAACGAACGGTCAAATGAACTAACTAAGAAAAAATAAATATTCATTCATGAAACTGTTTTGTAAAGGTCACACGATGTGTTGGATCAGTCAAGTTTCAGCAGTAAACAGAGGGCACATGGGGTCATGAGGAGTTTAGAAGGTGAAGACAGAATGTAGGGAACTGGCCAAGGCAGGTAGCACCCTGGGGGAGACACAGTGAGGGGAGACAGAGCTGCTGTCACCCCAGGGCTGGTGGGGCTGAGGGAGATCAGTGACCAAACCTGGAGAGGGCCACCTGACGGGAGCTGTGGCCTTGTGCAAGGAAGGCAGCCCCTCCCTCACCACCTGCAGGGATAGAAATGCCGACCTCACGCTCCCCCCTTCCTCGCATCTCCTCCCTCGTTCCCCCATCAGCCAAAGCCAAGTGGAAGCCAGAAGGCAGGGGTGCCCCTCACTTCAGGTGGAGAAGGATGGAGAGAGGAGCAGAGCACAGGGCTGTGGGATAACCCCACCTACGATGCTCAGACTTGCCCACCAGAGAGCAGGGCAAGCCTGGGCCGCCCAACTGATGGGCCTAACCCAGTGCTTCTCAGCAGGGGGAAATGTTCCCCCCAGGGGACATTGGGCACTGCCTGCAGACAGTTTGGCTTTTCACAATTTGGAGAGGGAGGGAAGGGCTTACTGGCATCCAGTGGGTTGAGGCTAGGGATACTGCGAAACCTACCAAAAGGGACAAGACAGCCCCCCCCCCCCCCCCCCACCGTAAGGAAGAATTCTCCAGCCCAGGATGTTGATAGTGCTGAGGTTGAGAACCCCGGGCCTGACCGAATGTTCCAGACAAGCCCCGGCTCAGTGCAGGCGCTGCAGGGCCCCTGTATGGGGTGGAGGATGTTGCCCTCCCTCTCCTGGGAAAGGCGGCATCATTTGGTCTGACCCAGTCAGCCAGTAAGTGACCTGCGTTCTGCCTTCTCATGTGCCCTGGGAAGCGGCCATGCCTGGGCAGAACCTCGTCACACGCCGCAGAGTCCCCGAGGTGGCCAGGGTGGCGGAGGGGCCTCTGGAGGACACCGTCCAAGCCCTGGGCCTCCCCTGCCTGGCTCTGCTTTCTCCCAGGGGCCGACCCCCCTCTTATTCCCCGGGTTTTCAGCTTTACATTCACACATGAGAAACATTTGGTAAAAGTGAATCAAGTCTTACCATCTGTCTCTTTCACTTTTGTTATGTTTGCAACAAAAAGAAGAGTCAGGAAGAAATTGAATCCAAACTGCAAATCACGTGGTGCTCCCCAGCAGCTGAGACCCTCCAGAGCAAGGCTGGTCCTCAAGGAAGGGGTGGCCTCTGCTGGGGCCCAGGACAGGGGCCACCCCAAATATGCCACAATGGCATGTTGATTATTTTGAATTAAAGTTAATTAAGAAACAGCTGATACACAGGGACATTCTGACCCTCCCCTCTGTCTCCCTAAAAGCAGGAGATAAATCTCTCATGTGAAAGGTGCACTCCCTGCATCTTAGAAGGACACTCTTATCAACAGAAATAGAGAATTTGGGCTGAGAAGCCTATATATACAAATCTTGCTCCTTCTTTAATTTACTCCCCCAAGCCCAAACTCTGTTTAGATTCTTCACTAACTGACCACCCAAAATCTAAGTTTCTTTGTCCTGTCAATTTCTCACAAATTTATTGTTTCTTTGTCTAAAAAGTATAAAAGCTGCCTGCTTTGACCACTTCTTGGGTTCCATTTCTATGAGACCTCAGTGCAACAAATTAAAAATGTGTTTCTTTTTCTCCTGTTAATCTGCCTTGAGTCAATGTTATTATTAGTCCAGCAACAAGAACTCAAGAAGGGTAGAGGAGGAAGCGCCCCCCTCCTAGCACCTCTGAGGGTACAGAAGTGGAGAGTACACAGAATGTGTTCCCATGATGGTCTCACACACTCCTCACAGCAGCCCTGGAAAGTAGGGGTTGTTGTCCCCATCGACAGATGAGAAAACTGAGGTTTGGCAAGAGGAAATTCCTAGACCAAAGTGTACTCCCAACCAGCAGCAAAGTGAGATCTTGAGCCATCCACTGGGGCTATGGACTCTACAATGGGGACAATACTGCTTCCCGTTTCATCCAGACAGGAAACTGTTAACTCATCCCCACTGGGGTTTAGGTACCATATTGAAAACGGTTGGAGTTTAAGTGACCGTGGTCCTCAAGAGAGCCCTATTTTTCTCCCTGTCACATCTTAGAGAGTTGGTCCCTCATCTGACCCTCTGGGGCCACAACTGGGGAGAGAAAAAGCTTGATTCATACGCTCGTGCCGCAGATGTTTATTGAGAGCCAACCATGTGCCAGGTGCTCCACGTGTGACGGCCGGAGAACAACATGCTGAGCAGGGCGGGAGACAGTGAATAGGAACCCTTGAAACCAGATCAGAGAGGAACATAATAATGGAAGACTACGCTCACTGAGCACCACTACAAGCCAGCTACTGTTTAAGTCCTTTACACACTCAAATTCTCATAAGGTGGATACCATCACAGCTCCCATTTTACAGATGGGAAACTCAAGCAGTTAAGGAAATTACTCAAGGGTATTGTGAACAAAAAAAACATGTTGCCTGCCATTCCAGTAAGCAAAGAATGTTGCCTGACGTCAAGCCATCAGCCACTGCAGCCACCAAGCCCCCCACTCCCCATGATGCACACCCTAAGGGGAATTCAGGATGGAGAAAAACAGGATACTGGCCCTAGATGGTTAAGATGCACATCAAAGGAATAATTTCAATGAGCCTGGACTCTTGCATCTTCCCGTACATAAAAGGCACTAAAATCATTAATTTGAGATGTCTGGGGTTCTGTGTGTGTGTGTGATTAGCAGTAATATTTTGATATTCGACTGCATGGTTTTTTTTCAGCAAAAACTCCTATATATGCCGGCTCTTCCCTTACCTCTTTGGAACAGTTCCTCAGAGCTGTCTGAGATGCTGTATCCCAGGCTATAGTCCTCTGTAAGGCCACTGAATAAAACATAATTCTCAACTTTTAGGTTGTGCATATTTTTCAGTCGACAATACCTAGCTTAATAGTTGGGCTCTGTTCTGACACATGGATGAACCTTGAAGATACTGTGCTAAGTGAAATTAGCCAGTCACAAAAGGACAAATACAGTCTGATTCCACTTATATGAGGTATCTAGAGTACCTCATATTAAAATTCATAGATACAGAAAGCAGAATGTTGGTCATCAGGGACTAGGGGAGGCAGAATGGGGAGATATTGTTTCATGGGTACCGTCTTTCAGTTTGGGAAGATGAAAAATATCTCCATTACTCTGGAGATAAATGATGGTGATGGTTGTGAAACAGGAGGGAAGGGGGCAGAGCACAACCTTTAAAAGAATGACATAGCCATAGGACATGACAAAAACTGGTTAGAACCAACTAGGTCCAAGATGGCGGAAGATTCAACTTCCAGGAGATATTGAGCTTCATTATACGCTCATTGTAATGCATTAGCATGTTAAATGACACACCCACCAGTGCCATGACAGTTCAGAGCTAACCATGAAAGGCCAAAAAGTAGGTGATGGCCCAATTCCTGGAAATCCCCGCCCCTCCCCCAAAATACTTGGAATAATCCTCCCACTCATTAGCCTATGAAATTACCCAGCCCATAAAAACTAACCATCCCATATTTCGAGGCCTCTCACCTTCTGAGATGGCCCACACTCTGTCTGTGGAGTGTGTTTCTCCCAAGGCCATTCTCGCCTCTTGAGACGGACCTCATTCTATCTATGGAATGTGTATCTCTCCGAATAAATCCACTTCTTACGTATCACTTTCTCTCACTGAATTCTTTTTGGGACAAGATATCAAGAACCTGGGCTTCATTAAGTCCTGAGACCAGGTGTGTGATTTCAATTAAAAGACCGTTGGCTCAAGTCCCAATCTGGGTTTTGGCTGTGTTCGAGTCCCGGCCTGTGGGTTCAAGTCCCATCTGAGTTGCACTGTTTCAGCTGCACAACAACGTGGATGTACTTAGTGCTACTGAACTGTACATTTAAAAATGGTTAGAAAAGGGGCTTCCCTGGTGGCGCAGTGGTTAAGAATCCGCCTGCCCAGGCAGGGGACACAGGTTCAAGCCCTGGTCTGGGAAGATCCCACATGCCATGGAGCAACTAAGCCCACACGCCACAACTACTGAGCCTGTGTGCCACAGCTACTGAAGCTCGTGCACCTAGAGCCCGTGCTCCGCAACAAGAGAAGCCACCGCAATGAGAAGCCCGTGCACCGCAACAAAGAGTAGCCCCAGCTAACCGCAACTAAAGAAAGCCTGTGAGCAGCAACAAAGACCCAACACAGCAAAAAATAAATAAATAAATAAATAAATAAATTTTAAAAAATGGTTAGAATGTACATGTTATATTATGTATATTTTGCCACAATAAAAAGTAAAACTTTTTTTTAAGCTGACTGTTAAAATTCATAAATTGATTTTTTTTTTAAAGCTAGGCACTGAAACCCATTCTCTTAAGCATCCCTTGTATTAGCCAGTTCATCCCACAGTGCCACATCTAAAGAGAAAACAGGGACTTCCCTCGTGGCGCAGAGGTTAAGAACCCCCCCGCCAAGGCAGGGAACATGGGGTCGAGCCCTGGTCCGGGAAGATCCCACTTGCCACAGAGCAACTAAGCCCATGCGCCACAACTACTAAGCCCGTGTGCCACAACTACTGAAGCCCGCGTGTCTAGAGCCTGTGCTCCGCAACAAGAGAAGCCACCGCAATGAGAAGCCCACGCACCACAGAGAAGAGTAGCCCCCGCTCGCCGCAACTAGAGAAAGCCCGTGCACAGCAACGAAGACCCAACCCAGCCAAAAATAAATAAATAAATGAATGAATTTAAAAAATAAAATAAAGAGAAAACAGACCTGCTGTAAGACAGTAACTGAAATGGTGGAATGGAGTCCAGAGATGCAGGTAAATTAGGGTCCAAAACTAGGGACAGGCCTGAAGCAAACAGACTGAGATACTGAAGCTGGGGGAAGGACTTTGAGCGGATAAGGGCAAGAGGTAGCAGGAATAGGGCTGGCTTAGGATGACTTATAAATGTGGTCCTGGCTGCTGAATCTCTGGACTCTTGCCAGACTAGGGACAGCCTATGCCAGGGGCAGGGAATGACCAGGCATTAACCCAACAGTGTGGGACATTATCTTCCTTCTAGAAATTCTGCCCAGGTACCTGGATGTTTTAGAGTTCTGCAGATGAGACCTGAATGGCACCAGGTAGACAAGGTGTAGCGCATAATGAGCCCTGGGATGATATTACTGAGCATTAGGGGCCAGCGGGGGATCCCTAAGCTGGCATCAGGATCCAGGAGGCAAATATAAGATGAAGGCTGCTGGAGAGGGCAGCACAAAGGTGTGGAGGTGGCTGGGGCCACATTAAACAGTATCATGGGTGTCAGTGGCCAGCAAAAGAAGCCAGAAGTTGGAAGCTAGAAGGAGCTGACGGGTGCAGCCAAGAGAGAGACTGGACAGACGAGGGAATGAAGGACAGGTGGGAGCTGATGCTCAGCAGGTCAGAATACAGAGGAAGGCAGCAACTGGAGGCACACGGGTTCACAAAGCTAAGTCTGCAAGTGCAGAAGGGTGATCTGGGCCCTCCTTTTACATAGGACCTGGGGTCTGCCCCAGACCAGAGACAGGTCTTAAGTGGCACTGGCTACCATTAGTCGACATCCCTCTGCAGCTACATCTCGTCTAGGGAGGGTACAGTGATCATCTTTAGAGAAGCTTGGCGTACTAGCACAGACCCAGGAGATCTGGCGTCTCATCCCAGATATACCTGGGTCTATGAGTTCCTGTTCCCTCACCAGTAAAGCGGACGTGACACTAGCTCCCAACAAACCTCACAAGCATGTTCTGAGGATCAAGTGAGAAAACGGGGGTGTCCATCCTAGGACATCTACAATAGGTGATTCATTTGTAAGTGGGCTTGAAAATGTTAAATAGCAAAACTACGCAGGGCAGAGGCCCACCCTTGCCACTAGGAGAAAGGAAACAATGTGACTTCGGAAATAGGCAAGGACCGGAGTGGTGAGGAAATGGTGACTTGCTATATCCTAATTAAATTACTATATTCTAATTAAAAAACAAAAACAGAAGTTTATAAAAATTCTGCTACTATGAAGCCAGTGCCAGGAAGAACACAATATTGCAGACAGAGATTTACGAATAATCAAGGACCATGCCCAGCCCTGGGCTGTCCGACTACATGAGGTCTGGAAGGTCGAACAGCAGAGACCCCAGGCCAGGGAATGTGGGTGGTTGGTGGGAGCTGGTGAGGGGGGCAGTTTCTTGTCCCCAAGCATCTGCTAAGACCACCCAGACACCATCTATTTCCAATGGGCTCCATAAACCTTCCCCACTGCTCCTGGGCCCTCCCACTCTGTCCAGTCTATAAATAAAATTAGAGTTTCATTAAACAACAATAATAATGGAACTGGGAGTTAAACAATAGAATAAAACATATAACTTAAAAATAATAATAAATAATAATGATTACTTCCTACAGGCCTGATACCAAGTTCAATGTTTTGTATCTATTATCTCACTGAATCTTATAAACTGTGTGTTTTATATGTAAAGAACCTGAAGTTTTGAGAGGTTAAATAACTAGACTAATATCATCCCCACGACCAGCAAGAGGAAGAGCTGGGATTTGAACCCAAGTCTGTCTGGTACCGAAATTAGGCACATTAGTCCACAGTGCCCCTGATACTTTGAGGGCCAGCAAGAGTGCTGGGCATAACTTTGCCTATTGCATAAATAGTCTCAAGTATGATGGGAAAGGAAATGTCACTAGGATGACCTGGACAATTTATGGTCATTTAAAGATTAAAGAACTGGATTGAGTAACCTAAATCCACTGAGGATTTCATTGGGGAAAACGTGTAAATGAATTTAGGAACATGCACCGGGCGCTTGGCCAGCAGCTGTAACTAGCATTCCCCGAGTACTAATTTCCATGTAACAGCTCTTGGTGTAAAGACTTGAGTGAACAATTGTAATAATAGGCAGGTTAATCTGCCCCATTATTTACACTTTGTGAACTGTTGAGCACAGGCAATAAAGGTTTTGCCAAAGCAGAGCAGATCCTGAGAAGTCATCTCTGCCTTAATTATTACTGGGGTAAAGCGCTTGTTTCATCTGTGACTCTGGGTATACTGCAGAGAAAACAGAATATAAAGCTCCCACAGGGACTGAATGGCTGGACCAGTCCTGTCATTTCAGTTTCAAGGCTTGGAGAAACGTTTAGAGGCGTGGTGGTGATTAAAGCCATCAATCACTGGCCGGCCTCCACAAGCTTTGGAGTCAAACTTGGGTTTGAAGGTGGTTTCCTCTGTGTAACCATAGGTAAATTACTAGAACTAGAAGTTTCCAGAGCTCCAATCTTCTTCCCCCTCCTCTGCAAGCCTTTTGGTGAAGTAATTTATTCAGGAGACTAAAAACATGGTCTGGTTAAGCCTTCTTTTTTGTGTTCTGGAGAAAAACATTCTGGCTAAATTTAGAGGATAGCTATGGGCCCTTAAAATGCTTGACGATCAGGCTGTTTTGCCTTCTTTCCCTATTTGCTTCATTTCTAACAATAACCACAAGACAAACTTCCTCGGTATGATGGAAACATCACAGACGTTGCAGTGGGCGAGAATGGGTACAAATCCCATCTCCCCACCCGAGCTCTGAGATCATGGCAAAAAGCTTAATCTCTCTGAGCATCCCTGAAAATCCATGAAGTAGAAATTTGCTGAGATGTAAGAAAAAACTGTATGTAAAGTGATTCTCTGGTAGTCTCTGCTTGAACTTAAGTGTGGAGTCTAAATATCATTTTATTGTAAAATATAACATATATACAGAAAAATGTATAAAACAAAAGTGAACAGCAAAGAAAAAGAAAAAATGTAGAGGGCAGTGATTTGTCACAAAAGAATACCTGTGAAATCAATTTCCAGGTGAAGATTTAGGTCAGAGGTCTGCAAACTTTCTATTAAGGTCCAGAGAGTAAATACTTTAGTTACCTGATTCAGTTCCTTTAGCAACTACTTAACTCTGTCATAGTGTTGTGAAAGCAGCCATGGATAATAGCACACAAGTGGGCCTGACTTTGTCCCAGTAAAACTTTATTTACAAAAATAAGCAACAGACTAAGGTGCTGACCTCTGATTTAGATGAGTATCAGCACTACAGAAGCCACATCATACTTTCACCTCAACAGGGGCAATGTTACCTTGATTTTTATGACAATCACTTCCATACTTTAAAGTTTTACTACCTAAGTATACATCCCTAAACACTAGCGTTTTGCCTGGTTTTTGCACTTAAATAAATGGAATCATACATTAATTATTCCTTTGAGTCAAGCTTTTCCACCAAATATTACTGGCATATAGCTCTAGATAATTTAATTTTGCTATCCACGCACATTTAGATTGTTCCCTCTTGGGGACCATGGTGAATAATGCAGCTATGAATATCCTTATACAAACCTCTTGGTCCACATGTGCACGAATTTTTGTTGGGTATATATCTAAGAGTGAAATTTTTGTGTCATATGGTATGTATACGTTCAATTTTGAAGCCTAAGAGGTCAAATTGTTCCACATATACTCCCAGTATTTCGTATTACCAGACTCTTAAAATGTATCCATTATGGTTGAGTGTAGGGGTATCTCATGGTTTTAACTTACACTCCTTGGTTAGTAATGGGGTCTCTGTGTTTGTTGGTCATTTGGTATCTTCATTTGTGAAGTGCCTATTCAAGTCTTGTGCCTATTTTTCTACTTTGCTAATTGTCTTTTCCTTATTGGTTTGTAGAAGTTCTTTTGACATACCTATTATCAGCTCTTTGTCAATTATATGTATAGCAAATATTTTCTCTCATTCTTGGCTGAATTTTCACCTTTTTAATAGTGTTATGTGATGAACAGACAAGTTCTTAATTTCAACATAGTAAACCTCAGTAATGTTTTCCTTTATAGTTAGCACTTTTATAATATCCTGTCTGAGAAATCTTTCCCTACCAAAGTTATGAAGAGCTTCCTTTTGCTAAGTTGCATTTATCAGAATATTGCCCACCTTATCTAAACCTAGGCTATCTTATTCATAATCCGCCATTAATATAATCTTATTATTTTCAGCATCAGCAGAATCTCTAGCAGTGCTGCCTTTTTCTTTTATTTATTCATTTATTTTTAATAAATTTATTTATTTATTTTTGGCTGCGCTGGGTCTTCGTTGCTGCACACTGGTCTTTCTCTAGTTGCAGCATGAGGGGGCCACTCTTTGTTGCGTTGCATGGGCTTCTCATTGTGGTGGCTTCTCTTGTTGCAGAGCACAGGCTCTAGGCATGTGGGCTTCAGTAGGTGCAGTGCATGGGCTCAGCAGCTGTGGCTCGTGGGCTCTAGAGCACAGGCTTAGCAGCTGTGGCGCACGGGCTTAGTTGCTTCGCAGCATGTTGGATCTTCCCAGACCAGGGCTTGAACCCGTGTCCCCTGCATTGGCAGGTGGGTTCTTAACCACTGCACCACCAGGGAAGTCCCAGTGCTGTCTTTTTCATCCCTAACATTGGATACGTACCTTCTCTCTTTTCCTCTTGACATACTCAATAGAGGTATATCAAGGACATTAGTCTTTTCAAAGGACCAACTTTGGGTTTTGTTGATCCTCTTCACTGTTTCATTTGTTTCATTAATTTCTGCTTATATTTATCATTAATTTACTTTGACTTTCTTTGCTATTACTGTGTTTCTCTTTTTCTAACTTCTTGACAAAGATACTTGATTCAGTACCTTGTACTATCATAGTATAAAGATATTTTCTTCTTTACCTACCTACATAAAAAATTTTGATATTTTTATTATCATTTAGTTCAAAAATGTTTCTAATGTCCTTTGTGACTTCTTCTTTGATCCATGGGCTATTTTCAAATGTATTTCTAGATTTCTAACAATATGCAGAATTTATCATTATGCCTTTAAATCAATATCAGTATTGATTTCAAGTTTAATTGTATTATAGAAAAAGAACATACACTGTGTGATCTCAATTCTTTGAAATTTGTTGAGACTTGGTTTTATGACCCAGCATAAGGTCAATTAGAATAAACTGTTCAATGTATACTTGAAAAGAAATATGTGTAGCCTTAATTTGTTGGGTGGAGTAGTTTTAAATGTTTATGAGGTTGTTTGCTGATCATGCTATCCAAATATCTATATCCTTGCCCTTTTTTTTGCCTACCAAATATTGAGATCAATGTGTTAAAATCTTCCAATGCAAGTGTGGATTTGCCTATTTCTCTTCATAGTTCTGTCAATCTTTATACATTTTATGAGTATGTTATTAAGCACAATTAACATTTTAAATTGTAATATCTTAAAGTTGAATCAAATATTTTATCATTCTGAAATTTCCATCTTTAGTAATGCTTTGAAGTCTATTTTGTCTAATATTAATATAACTATGCAAGGGCTTGTGGGATTTGGGGGTTTTTTGGTTCTGTTTTGTTTTGTTGTTGTTGTTGTTAGTGTTTAGAGAAAAAAAATCCTTTTCCATTCTTTTACTTCCAAACTTTCTGTGTTTTAATATTTTTCTCTGTGCCAAGGTTTGAATATTGTTTAATGACCTAGCTTTTGCTGTGTCCAATCTACTGTTAAGCCCATGCATTGAGATCTAAATTTCAGATACTGAAATTTTTAGTTCAAAATGTCCAGTGTAGACTTTCTATCTAGATCTATGGGGAGACATTTGAGACCATCAAAGCATCCTGCTCCTCATCAAATTTTCCCTTTGATTTACTGTCTATGGATGCTCTGTGTCTGATCCAATCTTTACTCTGATGGTTATAAAATGGTGATTTTCCACCTCCACAACTCCCTTGCATTTACTAGCTAGCGTTCCACGTAAGAAATATCTGCAACATACTGAATGCGCCCTCTCTTCTCATCTATCTATCTATCTATCATCTATCTATCTATCCATCTATCTATCTATTACCTATCTATCTATCTATCTATCTATCTATCTATCTATCCATCTATCTATCACATGAACTTATAATTCCTATTTAATATATGGGTTATAATCCATTAAAGTCCTAATTTGTTTTGATGCTCAAATAGTCCTACCATGGATGCCCTCCCTTTTAAAGTAGCTTCTATATCTTTTCTGACATGCTCTCATTCTTTTTTTAAAAAATACTTTCTTATTTTCTGGCACAAAAAGATGTCCCAGGTTTATCTTGTACCCTCCCTGATGCTGCCCTGGAATTAGCTATTTCTCCAAAGATACTTGGTTTCCTCCTAGTGAGGAATGGTATATTTATTTTTGCATTTAAAAAAATTTTTTATTTTATATTGGAGTATAGTTGATTAACAATGTTATGTTAGTTTCAGGTGTACAGCAAAGTGATTCAGTTATACCTATACATGTATCCATTCTTTTTCAAGTTCTTTTCCCATTTAGGTTGTTACATAATATTGAGCAGAGTTCCCTGTGCTATACAGTAGGTCCTTGTTGGTTACCTATTTTAATTTGTCAATTTGATTACTATGGGTTATAGGGTTGTCCATATATTCATGAGATTGGGGAAGACAGATGCACTCCCAAATTTTAAATAGTTTAGATGCTCAGTAGAACATAGTCTCAGAGCCCTACAAAGTGGTTACTAGACAAAGAGCCTTGCTGGTGAGAAGTTCAGACAGTCCTGAGGGGGTGGGGGCTCCCAGTAGCCGTATGGAAGCTCTGAGGAAGGAGGGGGTAGGCCTGTGGGCTGGAGATGGCTGAAAATCTGCACCCTGCAAAGCTCACCCACTCCTTCCTCAGGACTCTGATGGTAACAGACTTCTCAAATCCTGGAAGCCATCCCCCTGCCCTTGGAAATACAAACTGGGTGAGAGGTTGGCAGGACACTTCATTAGGTACCTCTGAAGACTGAAGAATCTCTGAGGAAGGGACAGTGATGAGGCCAGACAGGGAAGGAGAGCATAGACCATGCTTACAAGGGGCAGGAAAAATGAAGGAAATATAATCAAATTCAGGAGTGCTTATTGGCTCAGGTTGTCACACTCCAAAAATAGTGAATGGGTTTGGGGTGATGGGGGATGGGGAGATAGAGCAAGAACAAAAATCAGTAAGATCAGTGAAACAGAATGGAAAGCCAAAAATAGATCCAAATATCTATGAGAATTTAGTTCACAGTAGAGGTAGTTTCTCAGATGACTGGGGAAACCATGATTATTCAGTAAACTGTTTGATCCAAAACATTAACCATTGTGAAACCGCTAGGTGGTGTTTCAGGGGGCTCCGAGGAGCTCCAGTTCTTTATGTCTCAGTGCAGAAAGGATTCAGCAAGAGCCAAAGTGATAGATAAGAAGCGATTTACTAGAATATGACACTTGTGAGGCTTACAAGTGGGTGAGCAGGAGGGTGCTGTGCCCTGAGAACTTAGTGGGCTACAGTTTTATTATCAAAGGAAAAGTGGGGAGGGGGAGAAGACCACCTTCTTCCTCATTCTTGAGTAGATGTCAAGCTTCCATCGTCAGCTCCTCCTCCATGTCAGGTGGGGGAGTTTTCTTGTCCCTACATGGTCAAGCTGGGACTGTCATGGCACAACGGAAATGAGCAAAAATGTGGTAACATATACTAAAAACGGTAAATCATCTCAGGTGTCAGTATAATGTCACCTTTTTCTTATATTTTTGTTTTTAGTGTGCACAGAGGAGCATGTCGTAGGAATCATTAACTTACTGACCTCACTGGGCAGGATGTGGGTCTCATTCCACCATTGTTTTATTGTTTGGGGGCATGTCGTATGCTTCTGTTGCAAGGTTTTGTTGCTAAGCAAGCCTGCTTGTTTTTTTTTGTTTTTTTTTAAATATATTTATTTTATTTTTGGCTGCATTGGGTCTTTGTTGCTGCACATGGGCTTTCTCTAGTTGCAGTGAGCAGGGGCTACTCTTGGTTGTGGTGTGTGGGTTGGTTAAGCAAACCTGCTTTCTTGAGTAATCATTAACTTACAGGGGTCTCCCATACTTTTGTCTTTACTTACAATCCCCTAGTGGGATTAACTATTTAATTACCTACTTTGTCCCTTTACTCTGTCCCTATCAATTGGGTCAAAATAGAGTCAGGTCTCCATAAAGAAAATACCTTATAGAAAATAACTATCCAATAAATTACCATATAGAAAAATACTATATAGAAAAATAAGTATCAGATAAATTAAAGATTTGAATTTGAATATTTTTTATAAAAAAATAACATATTCAGGAAAAGGGGACAGTATATGAGCAGATTTATAAAACTTTAGTGCCCAAAACCTACATATGTGAACAAAAAGAAGATTAATGAACAACAACCATGGGGGAATCTGGCTCCAAATCAGCATAGTTCTCCAGAGCAATGAATCCATATAAGACTTTAAGTCTCAGTAACTAATGCAATCACAGTTATAAAACATAAAGTGAGCATTGTAATTCTTGGAATTAAAACTACATTAGGAAAAAATATATATTATAAATTAGAACAAAAACCACAGACTATACCAACAAAATCTTGGCAGTGGGGAGATGTGAGGAAAGAGTATGCATTAATTTTCTCAGCTTTCACGGTAGGTGAGGGTGTCTGTAGATATTGCTTTATCTATGAAATTGAGGATCTGAGACTGAAATTATGTTCAACTGTGTTCTTTAAGTACACAGCCAGACTTACTAAGTAGTAGAGCTGAAAACCTGCTCTATTTCTTCCAAATTAGCAAAGAAGAAAATAAAAAACAGACAATAGCAAATGACAGAAAGCTCAGAAATAGCAAGATAGAATTTAAAAAGCAGAAAATAGAAAATAGATGACAGACATAAAAATAAAAACATCTGATAAGACAATAAGTGTTAAAGCAAGACATTCACCTAATATATAAAAAGAATTCTCAGACTGAGTCAAATAATCTAAATCTAGCTCTATATAAAACAACATATCTTGTACTAGACATCTTTAATTTGCTCTCCAGATCCACTCTCTGCCATTCTCCACTGCTTTGTGAGTCAAGAGGCCAACCAACACCAATGTATCACTGCGATGACTTGCCCTCTGGCTTCTAGCTAGGTTTGGTCATAGGAGGCATCAACAGGAGCTCTGAGGGAGGGAAGAGAGTGAAGTCAGGGCACTTATTTCGTTGCTTCCTTCGTGTAGAGTCACTATGCTGGCTGCCTCCTGCCACCAAAGGCCACAGCTCCCATCAGACAGGCCCTCTCTTCAGGTTCTAATAACTGACACAGGGGTGATAATGGTGCCCCATTGCTAAGTACAAGGGTACTGCACTGTTCCTAGTGGTTTCTCCACATGTGCACACCTCTGCAAATGGTTCCTTTGTTAAATTCTCATCAAATTATCCAGTTTGAGCATGCATCTGTTTTCTACCAGGACGCCCAACTGATACACACTCAAACAAAGTTACTCATAAAGCTGAAAGTAAACAAATGGAGGGAAGAATACTAGGTAAATTTAAAATAAAAGAAGTCAGGGTTTGTTGCCCTCAGAAAATACTGAATTCAAAGAAAGAGTATTACATGGGATTTAAAAGGTCACATTATAATGATAAGGGGTAAGATCCACATTAATGTAAACTTGTCTTAAAGGTATATGTGGTAAATTATTTAGAATTAAAATATATGAAGCCAAAAATTGCTGGAAATGCAAAGAGAAAGAGGCCAACTGGACATTTTAACACATCTTAGTCTTTAAAGCTCAAGTTAAACATTATTGGGAAAACTGGTGAAATATGAAGAAAATCTGTAGTTTAGGTAATAATAAATTTATAATAAATTTGTACTAAAGTTAATTTCTTAGCTTTTACAAGTGTATGACAGTTATGTTAACTAACATTAGGGAAAGCTAAGTGAAGAGTTCATGCAAACTACCTGTACTATACTTGCAAACTTTTCTGTAAATCTAAAATTATTTCAAAATAGAAAGTTTAGGGCTTCCCTGGTGGCGCAGTGGTTGAGAGTCTGCCTGCCAATGCAGGGGACACGGGTTCGAGCCCTGGCCTGGGAAGATCCCACATGCCACGGAGCAATTGGGCCCGTGAGCCACAACTACTGAGCCTGTGCGTCTGGAGCTTGTGCTCCGCAACAAGAGAGGCCACGACAGTGAGAGGCCCGCGCACCGCGATGAAGAGTGGCCCCCGCTTGCCGCAACTGGAGAAAGCCCTCGCACAGATACGAAGACCCAACACAGCCAAAAATAAATAAATAAATTTATTAAAAAAAAATAGAAAGTTTAGAAGAATATCAAGTTAATAAAAGGTTAAGATACAGAAAGTCTGAAGGACATAATTAACAGTTTCAACTTAAGAACAGAAACTACTCTTTATTCTCACATGGCCATGACATGCAAAAATTCTCTATATATTAGACAAAAAAAAACCCTCAAAAATTTCAAAAAGTAAAAACATTGAACCATATTATTATCCATAATTCAAAATTAAAGTAGAAACAAAACAAAATCTCTGACCATTTTTAAATTTTAAAACTTTCTCCAATACCCTAAACAACTCCTAAGTTTAAGAAGAAATCAAGGGAATTTCCTGGCAGTCCAGTGTTTAGGACTTGGCACTTTCACTGCCGGGGGCCCGGGTTCAATCCCTGGTCAGGGAACTGAGATCCGGCAAGCTGTGCAGCACGGCCAAAAAAAAAAAGAGAAGAAGAGGAAGAAGAAATCAAAAACACAATTGCAGAAAGTACTAGTTATTGCTGGTTGCATTTCCTGTAATCATTTTCCTCCCTTCCTTATTTTGAACTTTAACCTGCACTTGTTCATATATCCCCTCTTCTCTAGGACATCATCTGTTTCAGGTGAGGTGGATTCCAATCGCATTTCCAGGACGTGAATCTTGATTGGTTTAAATCAAATCAGTGGTCTCGCTCCCACTGCCAGTGATTAGTTTAGGAAGGAACACATAAAATAATCCTAGCAAATGAACTTTGAAGAGCAGTCTGATGAGTGACTTCTGGGAAAGTCCTACTTCATTGCTAAAAAGAAACAGTCTCTTTTCTGCATCTGGAAACTGTCATGGGCATGTGATACCAAAATCTGCATCTTACCACCATGAAAGGAACTAGCCTAAAGACAAGCCCTATATACTGATGATGGCAGGACAGAACAGTCAAGAATGTACATGGGTCCTTGAAGGTATCATTAAACTTCTGAATAAACGAGACCTGAAATATTCCTGCTTCAAACTCCTTGTTATGGGAAATCATAACTCCTCAAGGCATTTGAATCAGGGTTTTCTGTTATTTGCTGCTGAAAAAAAACTTAACTAGTATATAAAAATCCCTGGGAAATAATGAAAATGAAAACATTACATACTAAAATCTATAGGATGCAGCCAAAACATCATTCAGATGAAAAATCATTTTTTTATCTTTTTCATTTCCAATCTACACACACTGCCTCAAACAGATTAAGCATTCAAATCAAGAAGTTAGAAAAAAGAAAGGCAAAATAATGTCAAGGAAGGTGGGAGAAAATAATTAATTAAAAAAGAAATTGAGTGTTTTCTCTATTGCTAACCAAATGCTGCATCTAGGCCTACAACTTCCTTTAAACTAGAGCATTTCCCCCTTCTCAGCTTCCCTATTATCCCTTGACCTCAGCTGCCACTGAGGGTAAACGGTAAGCCAAGCTCTTGTCCCAGCCTTTCTGGGAAGATGAGCATTTACCAGGCCCCTGCTACACCTTGCTCATCAAACCATTCTGTTCATCCCCAGATAATCAGAAGCTGACTATACTTCTAAGGTTCCTGATATATGAGAAAGAAAGATTCCGACTCAAATATTGTAGGAAAAGAGCATTAAAATGTACAAAATCTTTAGAATCCAGTAAGAATCCATACCAGTCCAGAAAAAACATATCCCCCTCGTCTCTCTAATAAGGGTGCCTATTAGCTCCTCATGAGGAACCAGCGGATATTTTCATTAGAACACTTTCTAGGTCACTATAATTGTCTGCATATATTTATGCTGAGGTCAGGGTAGAATACATTCTAGAGCATGAGTTCAGAAATTCTCCAGAGTTCTTTTTGTCAGTCTCTTTAGATCTTACATTGAAATGACATCCAGTTAAAGACATATGTTTGGACTTGGGAGACCTAATCTGACTATAACAAACAATGTCCTGATCTCAGAATGGGCAAAAACAAATAAGCAGCTCCCCTACATTGTCATAATTATCATCATCGTCATCATCATGATCATCACAAAGACAACAACAATAATAATAGCAGATAACCTTTACTGAGCATTTGCCATATGGCAGAATGTATGCTAAGCACTCTATATGCATCATTTCCTTTAATCTGAACAGTAGAGGAAATAAAAAGTGGAATTCAAACCCAGGCCTGTTTGACTCCAAAACCTACATATACAGCCACAACACTAAACTAACCACACCTGGCTCTTCTTTTTTCTATCTGATCATGCTAAATATTCTACTTCCACAATGGTTTCCACATTTCATCCTCACACCAACCCAGTGAAGCTAGCTAGAGTGATCATTGCCATCTTACAGATGAGGCTTGAAAAAGTGAATAATATTCTCAGATCATGCACTGAGTAAGTGGTAGAGCCAGAGTCTGAGCTTCCTCCTTCTCCTCCAAAGCCCAGACTTTTCCATACAGCCTCTCCTCATGCTAACCATTGCTCTCCTGACTATCAGGGGCACAAAGAAGACTAGAAATTGCCCCTGGGTTCAACACGGAACTTTTCTCTCTATTTCACTTTTTCTCACCCCTGGGAAACAAAACAATTCTGTGCCCTTCAGGATTCATTACCACCTTCATTATCTTCAGGTGTGTATTGTTTTTTTGTTTTTTTCAGTCTCGAAGATTTTTTCTTCTCCATTTTCTTATCAAGGGTTGTACACAACCTATAATTATGCCACTCAAGGTGACAGCCACTTTAGCAGTTCTCCACATATTAGCACACAATTTAGGGAATTATCAGAGGGCCCCAAGAAAAGCATAAATTTCAGCCAAAGCAATTATTTGGATAGGGGAGCTTCCCAGAAATGAGATTCAGTTCTTTTCCGGAAGCTCTCCAGTCCTTTTTGAAAGGCGACCAGAGCAAAGTGGTAAATGCCAAATATTGGAAAGCAACCTGTCAAATATTGGAAAGCAGACTCTTATCCCAGTCTCTTTCCTCAACTGAAACAGTACTAAATTATAAAGAAATCAGCCCTGTGCCTTATAACAGAGAGAGATGCTTAATATGTAGTGTTACTCAAAGAAAGTTAAACCCTCAGCACAATAATAGACATCTCTAAAATGCATTCTATCAGCAACTCTTACAATACTTTTTGAAATCCCCTAAGGTAAGAGTAGGACTACTAAGTTCCCTGCACTTCCCCTGAGTATCATGAGATCTTCCCTATCTAAGTATCAAAACACCAGCTCCTCCCTTGCTGACCACAGGGTAATTCTCACAGGTGATCTTAGATTATACCTGGGTGTAAAAGAAAACCTGTGAATTTCAGGGGCTAAAGAATTGGGATGTGGTGTTCATTCAGCTTCTGGTTGGTAAGCACTTCCCTCCTTTCTTCTGTAGGAAACAGAAAAGTCTCATTTTAAATTCCAGGACTATGGTCTAACTTTGCACAATCAATTAAGCCCACATGAAAATCTTGGAAAACCTCTGTGGTGGTTCTACTTCTGGCAACGGCAGACTAGGTTGCTTTGGCCCACATCTTTCTCTAAAAACAATTACACAATTGAAACAGAATATCTCGAAAATCTGTTTGAACAGGTAGGAAACTATTAAGATTACTTAAAAATTTAGGACATGGTAAGAATAAAGTAGAGAAACAGAGTTTAGCCTAGCATTTGGGCTTTCCCTAGAAGCAAAGGACAAGTCCAAAAGCAAAAGCAGTGATTGAGAGGCTGAGAAACTGAGCAAAGTTTTCAGAAACTATAAAGATGGAGTGACAAAAAATTGGAGTTCACGATCTTCCAAGAGGGAAGGAGTTGTTAGTTCCACAATTTCCATTTAATTCTTTTTGATAGTTTCTAGTTCTCTGCCAATTTTTTCCCATCTTGATATTTACTCTTTAAGATTTTTAATATAGTTATTTTAAAATCTGTGTGGGATAAATCTAACATCAGGATCTTTAGTGAATATGTCTTTTTGTCTGTTTTTTTCTCTTGTATTTTTCATAAATCTTATCTTCTTGCATGCCTGATTATTTTTTTACTGTGTGCTGCACAATGTGTATAATAAATTGTAGAGATCATTTGTGGCTCTGGTATTTTACTCCAGAGAGAATTTACTTCTGCTTTTGGAAGGTCACCTTAATTACAATCAGATATTAGATGATTCAAAGTTGAGCTTCAGACCTTGTGGGGCCTCATCTATTTTTGGTTGACACTTTCTTCCAAAGAGGGAAGGATCCTGGTAAACCCCAGAGGGTGTTGGTTGGCACCCTAAATATAAGACTACAGAATGGATAAAAGTAAAAGCATGAAAGAAGATATACCATGAAAACACTAATCAAAAACTGGGATAGCTATACTTAAATAGACATTAATACAAAAAGCATTACAAAAATCATATTTTGCAAAAAGCCCTTAAATCAACTAAAAAGGCCCACTAGTCATCTTATTGGCTTCCTTCTCTTACTGATTAGATCTCAGGTTGTTTTTTTTTTCTCACATTCCATAGGAATTTTGATTGTTTATTTCAAAAACCAGTTTTCTGCCATCAATTTCTGCCACTCCTGATGGATATCTATATCATTAAACACTTTTAATAGCTCTTGGTTCAAAAAATAAAATAAAATCTCTGTTTACTAGAGATAAACAGAGATTTCATAATAATAAAAGAGTCTATCCAATAGGAAGCTATTAGAATTCTATATGTATATGCATCAAACAACATAGCCACCAAATGTATTAAGCAAAGTAGGCCCAGCTTATCTATGATCACAGAGGGGGTTAATGGACTATATCTGTTTAACTTGCCTTGTACCACCAGAGCCTAATAAAATGCCTGGCACATGTTAGGTACACAGTAAATGACTTAAAAAGCCAGTATTACAAACCAGAATGCCTAATATTTCTACTTGTACCCATCCCTGTTGAAATTCTAATAAACATATTACTAGTGCGTAAAACATATACAAACACACACACACACAATTTGATGAAAAGACCAGTCTTTCCCCCACTGAATTTTTGGCACTCTTGTCAAAAATCTATTGACCATAAATGTCAGAGTCTATTTCTGGACTCTCTATTCTATTCCATTGAGCCCTATGTTTATCCTTATCCCAATATCACACTGTCTGTAGCTTTATGGTAAATTTTGAGATCAAGAAGTGTGAGTCCTCTAACTTTGTTCTTTTTCAAGATTGTTTTACCTATCATGACTCCTTGAATTTCCAAATGATTTTAGGATCAGCTTGTCAGCTTCCTCAAGGAAGACAGCTGGGGTTATAAGATTGTGTTGAATCTATAAACCAGTTTTGGAATATTGCCATCTTAACAATATTAAGTTTTCTGATCCATAAACATGGGATGTCTTTCCATTTATTTAGATCTTCTTTAGTTTTAACAGTTTTGTAGTTTTCACAGTATCAATTTTTCACTTTTTAAAAAAATTTATTCCTAAACTATTTTATGTTATTGTAACTGGAATTATTTTTCTTAATTTCCTTTTTTTGGACTGATCATCGTAAGTGTATAGAAATACAATGGATTATTGTTTATTAATCTTGTATCCTGAAATCTTGCTGAACTTGTTTATTAGTTCTAACCATTTTTAGTTGGTCCCTTAGGATTTTCTATATACAGGATCATGTCACCTGTGAATACATATAGTCTTACGTCTTCCTTTCCAATCTGAATGACTTTTACTTCTTTTTCTTACCTAATTGCCCTGGCTAGACACTCCAGTACAATGTTGAATAGAAGCTCTTAATGGGGATCTTTGTCTCATTTCTGATCTTAGAGAGGAAAGCATTCAGGGTTTCACCATTAAGTAATATGTTAGCTGTGGAGTTTCATAGCTGCACTTTATGAAGTTGAGGAAGTTCCTTTCTTTTTTTTCAATTTAATATTATTTTTAATAGTGGATATTGCTATTATGACATTGTCTGAATAAAGGTGCCTAGCATAGCATTTTGTACATCAAAGGTGCTCCACTAATTATTTGTGCTCAGATGATTCCTAGTCTCCTTGGGTTTATGAATAAAATGATGCCTATGTTCTGTGTATGTGGGTTTCATACTCGTGGGTCTTTTCTCCCATCTTGGTTCTTTCCAAGATTAGGACAACTCCAAGGAAGTTCCTTTCTATTCCTAATTTGTTGAGTGTGTTATCATGAAGGAGTGCTGGATTTCATCAAATGCTTTTTCTGCATCTATTGAGTTGATCATGTGGCTTTGTTCTTTATTCTGTTGATATGGTATATTAACTGATTTTCAAATGTTAAAATGTGTGTTGTTTTAAGTCATTAATTTTGTGATAATTTGTTATGCAGCATAGAAAACTAACACAGCTACAGAATAATAATTATTATGATAGTTAACATTTATTGAATGCTATTACATGTCAAGAACTGTTTAAGTGCTCCCCATTAGTAGCTCACTTATTCTCAGAAGAACATTAGAAGAGACCACTACTATTATCCCCATTTTATGGATGGGGGACAGGAGGCTCAGAAAAGTTAAGTACCCTACTCATTGCCAGGTAACTATTCATACATAGCAGAAATGAAATTTGAACCTAGAAAGTTTGGCTCAGAATTTAGGTTTCTAAGTAACAAGGACTTCTCTTCAAATCATCCAACCAATGGCTTAAGTAAGCACCAAAGAACCAGCTCTCCCCACTAACTGCAGCCCTGGTTGAGTGCTAAGGAGACTGACCTATCCCAGCACCATCCCCCAGAGCCTGGCATCTGAGCAGTTATCCATAGAGTTACTCAAAAAGTGAGGTTAAAATTCTCTAGAAGTGTAACAAGGTGTAAAAAATCTGTTTGTTGAAAGAGCTCTTAGAAAAAGCCCTTCAGAGAGCAACTTGGGATGGAAGGCAGGGCCTCCCAGGGGCATCTCCAGTAATACGCAGAGGTGGTAGCAAACCTGCTTTCTAAGGAGGGTGGGCCTGTAACTTCAGGGTCTTGTTTTGCTAAGTATGTTAAAAAAAATTTGGGCCAGAGCTGAATTGCTTGAGACAACAGAGGAGAAAGTGCACCTGGCCCAGCACTTTCCAGCTTTGCTCTTCCTCAAGGCTAAACTCAGCTTCTTCTCTAGTTAAATGTTGAACAAATATTTAAAGAATATTTTGTTGGAGAGGCATCAAATTATCAGCCTGCCTAGGGTGTCCACGTGTCTCAGTCCAGCCCTGACTCCCCCCATTAGGACATGGCAAAGCCAAGGGCTCTATATCCAATCTCGGTAATTAGCAAGAGTTAAGCTTTGCTCTGTGTCCACAAACAGTATTGACTGTGGTGTTTCTGCTTAGCTGATTGGAAAATTGCAACACTTTGGCTTCAGTGTTTTTAGCAGCTTATAGCTGAGCGTTCATTAATTATGCAAAACAGGCTTCAGGGGAACGATTCTATTGAGTTAATTAATATCGAGTGTTCCTAGCCAATTAGCAGCCTTCTCTCTTATTGTGGGGAGGTTGCTGTGGGACACGCCAGGCAGAGCTGGCTCCCCTCACACTTCTGCTCTGTCCTACTCCATCTCCCTTCCATGACAGCAGTCAGGAGCACCTTGATCATGGAGGCTGCAGGCATGGACTTTCTCTCCAGCCCTGGGCCTACCTTGATCCTGGGCCATTTCAACGTCCATTTAGATCTTGCCTCTTAAAGTGTGGTCTGTGGACCAGCAGAACCAACATCACTGAAGATGCTTCTTGAAAGGTAGAATCCCACCCTAGACTTCATGAATCAGAATCTGTATTTTAACAAAATCCTTTAGTGACTCACATGCGTATTATAATTTGAGAATCACTGATGTAGAAAATGCATCCAAGACACTCACCCTTTTTATTTTTTATTTTTATTTTTTTTAACATCTTTATTGGAGTATAACTGCTTTCCATTGTTGTGTTAGTTTCTGCTGTATAACAAAGTGAATCGGCTATACTTATACATACATCCCCATATCCCCTCCCTCTTACCTCTCCCTCCCACCCTCCTTATCCCACCCCTCTAGGTGGACACAAAGCACCGAGCTGGTCTCCCTGTGCTATGCCGCTGTTTCCCACTAGCTATCTATTTTACACTTGGTAGTATATATATGTCAATGCTACTCTCTCACTTCGTCCCAGCTTACCCTTCCCCCTCCCCGTGTCCTCAAGTCCATTCTCTACGTCTGTGTCTTTATTCCTGTCCTGCCCCTAGATTCTTCAGAACCGTTTTTTTTTTTTCAGATACCATATATATGTGTTAGCATATGGTATTTGTTTTACTCTTTCTGACTTGCTTCACTCTGTATGACAGACTCTAGGTCTATCCACCTCACTACAAATAACTCAATTTCTTTTTATGGCTGAGTAATATTCCATTGTATATACGTGCCACATCTTCTTTATCCATTCATCTGTCGATGGACACTTAGGTTGCTTCTGTGTCCTGGCTATTGTAAATAGTGCTGCAATGAACATTGTGGTACATGACTCTTTTTGAATTATGGTTTTCTCAGGGTATATGCTCAGTAGGGGGATTGCTGGGTCATATGGTAGTTCAATTTTTAGTTTTTTAAGGAACCTCCATAATGTTCTCCATAGTGGCTGTATCCATTTCCATTCCCACCAACAGTGCAAGAGGGTTCTGTTTTCTCTGCACCCTCTCCAGCATTTATTGTTTGTAGATTTTTTGATGATGGCCATTCTGACTGGTGTGAGGTGAAAATTGCAGTTTTAATTTGCATTTCTCTAATGATTAGTGATGTTGAGCATCCTTTCGTGTGTTTGTTGGCAACCTGTATATCTTCTTTGGAGAAATGTCTATTTAGGTCTTCTGCCCATTTTTGGATTGGGTTGTTTGTTTGATACTGAGCTGCATGAGCTGCTTATATATTTTGGAGATTAATCCTTTGTCAGTTGCTTCATTTGCAAATATTTTCTCCCATTCTGAGGGTTGTCTTTTTGTCTTGCTTATGGTTTCCTTTCCTTTGTTTCGTTAGGTCCCATTTGTTTATTTCTGTTTTTATTTCCATTTTTCTAGGAGGTGGGTCAAAAAGGATCTTGCTGTGATTTATGTCATAGAGTGTTCTGCCTATGTTTTCCTCTAAGAGTTTTATAGTATCTAGCCTTACATTTAGGTCTTTAATCCATTTTCAGTTTATTTTTGTGTATGGTGTTAGGGAGTGTTCTAATTTCATTCTTTAACATGTAGCTGTCCAGTTTTCCCAGCACCATTTATTGAAGAGGCTGTCTTTTCCCCATTGTATACTCTTGCCTCCTTTATCAAAGATAAGGTGACCATATGTGCATGGTTTTATCTCTGGGCTTTCTATCCTGTTCCATTGATCGATATTTCTGTTTTTGTGCCAGTACCATACTGTCTTGATTACTGTAGCTTTGTAGTATGGTCTGAAGTCAGGGAGCCTGACTCCTCCAACTCCATTTTTCTTTCTCAAGATTGCTTTGGCTATTCGGGGTCTTTTGTGTCTCCATACAAACTGTGAAATTTTTTGTTCTAGTTCTGTGAAAAATGCAATTGGTAGTTTGAAAGGGATTTCACTGAATCTGTAGATTGCTTTGGGTAGCATAGTCATTTTCACAACGTTGATTCTTCCAATCCAAGAACATGTTATATCTCTCCATCTGTTTGTATCATCTTTGATTCCTTTCATCAGTGTCTTATAGTTTTCTGCATGCAGGTCTTTTGTCTCCTTAGGTAGGTTTATTCCTAGGTATTTTATTCTTTTTGTTGCAGGGTAAATGGGAGTGTTTCCTTAATTTCTCTTTCCTATTTTTCATCATTAGTGTATAGGAATGCAAGAGATTTCTGGGCATTAATTTTGTATCCTGCTACTTTACCAGATTCATTGATTAGCTCTAGTAGTTTTCTGGTAGCACCTTTAGGATTCCCTATGTATAGTATCATGCCATCTGCAAACAGTGACAGCTTTACTTCTTTTCCGATTCGAATTCCTTTTATTTCTTTTTCTTCTCTGATTGCTGTGGCTAAAACTTCCAAAACTATGTTGACTAATAGTGGTGAGAGTGGGCAACCTTGTCTTGCTCCTGATCTTAGTGGAAATGGTTTCAGTTTTTCACAATTGAGGACGATGTTGGCTGTGGGTTTGTCATAAATGGCCTTTGTTATGTTGAGGAAAGTTCCCTCTATGCCTACTTTCTGGAGGGTTTTTATCATAAATGGGTGTTGAATTTTGTCAAAAGCTTTTTCTGCATCTATTGAGATGATCATATGGTTTTTCTCCTTCAATTTGTTAATATGGTGTATCACATTGATTGATTTGTGTATATTGAAGAATCCTTGCATTCCTGGGATAAACCCCACTTGATCATGGTGTATGATCCTTTTAATGTGCTGTTGGATTCTGTTTGCTAGTATTTTGTTGAGGATTTTTGCATCTATGTTCATCAGTGATATTGGCCTGTAGTTTTCTTTCTTTGTGACATCTTTGTCTGGTTTTGGTATCAGGGTGATGGTGGCCTCATAGAATGAGTTGGGGAGTGTTCCTCCCTCTGCTATATTTTGGAAGAGTTTGAGAAGGATAGGTGTTAGCTGTTCTCTAAATGTCTGATAGAATTCACCTGTGAAGCCATCTGGTCCTGGGCTTTTGTTTGTTAGAAGATTTTTAATCACAGTTTCAATTTCAGTGTTTGTGATGGGTCTGTTTATATTTTCTATTTCTTCATGGTTCAGTCTTGGAAGGTTGTGCTTTTCTAAGAATTTGTCCATTTCTTCCAGGTTGTCCATTTTATTGGCATAGAGTTGCTTGTAGTAATCTCTCATGATCCTTTGTATTTCTGCAGTGTCACTTGTTACTTCTCCTTTTTCATTTCTAATACTATTGATTTGAGTCTTGTCCCTTTTTTTCTTGATGAGTCTGCCTAATGTTTTATCAATTTTGTTTATCTTCTCAAACAACCAGCTTTTAGTTTTATTGATCTTTGCTATCGTTTCCTTCATTTCTTTTTCATTTATTTCTGATCTGATCTTTCTGATTTCTTTCCTTCTGCTAACTTTGGGGTTTTTCTGTTCTTCTTTCTCTAATTGTTTTAGGTGTAAGGTTAGGTTGTTTATTTGACATTTTTCTTGTTTCTTGAGGTAGGACTGTATTGCTATAAACTTCCCTCTTAGAACTGCTTTTACGGTATCCCACAGGTTTTTAGTCATCGTGTTTTCATTGTCATTTGTTTCTAGGTATTTTTTGATTTCCTCTTTGATTTCTTTAGTGATCTCTTGGTTATTTAGTAACGGATTGTTTAGCCTCCATGTGTTTGTATTTCTTACAGTTTTTTTTCTCTGTAATTGATATCTAGTCTCATAGCGTTGTGGTCAGAAAAGATACTTGATATGATTTCAATTTTCTTAAATTTACCAAGGCTTGATTTGTGGCCCAAGATATGGTCTATCCTGGAGAATGTTCCATGAGCACTTGAGAAGAAATTGTATTCTGTTGTTTTTGGATGGACTGTCCTATAAATATCAATTAAGTCCATCTTGTTTAATGTGTCATTTAAAGCTTGTGTTTCCTTATTTATTTTCATTTTGGTTGATCCGTCTAATGGTGAAAGTGGGGTGTTAAGGTCCCCTACTATTATTGTATTACTGTAGATTTCCCCTTTTATGGCTGTTAGCATTTGCCTTATGTATTGAGGTGCTCCTATGTTGGGTGCATAAATATTTACAATTGTTATATCTTCTTCTTGGATTGATCCCTTGATCATTATGTAGTGT